>NC_059119.1:47768833-48368833 GCF_020740685.1 Jaculus jaculus
GGCTTCCAGCCACTGCAAATGAACTCCAGATGCGTTCACCCCCTTGTGTGTCTGGCTAACGTGGGTCCTGGGGAATCGAGCCTTGAACTGGGGTCCTTAGGCTTCACAGGCAAGTACTTAACCGCTAAGCCATCTCTCCAGCTCCCCAAATTCCTGTATTGATAATATTTGAAAGTAAGGACTTTGGGAGGTAATAGGGATTAGATGAGTTTGTGAGGGTGGGGCCCCTGTCATGGGGTTAGTGGCTTTTTAAGAAGAGGAAGAGAAACACAAAGCCCCCTTTCTTTAGCTCTGTGATGCTTTCTACCCTAAGATAGTTTAGCACAAAGACCCATTTCCAAGCTTCTGGAATTGTGAGAAAGACATTTCTCTTCATCATATATTATCCAGTCTTTGGAATTCTGTAATAACAACAGAAAGCAGCGTCAGACAGGAACTAAAGACTCATTGGAGATCATAATTATTTCAGATACATTTTTGGAGGAAGAATGTGTGAGAATATGGGAAATGAAAGCATGCAAGCATTCACAGTGTTAGGCTTAGCAGATGGAGGCTTGGAGGATAATGAAAAGTTCACTGATTTTGATAATATGTATACATGTGTCAAAACTTACCATATTTGAACCCTTTAAGTGTGGGCAGTATACAGCATATTATACTTCATTGAAGCTGTTAAAAATATTCCCGAGGGGCTGGAGAGATGGCTTAGTGGTTAAGCACTTGCCTGTGAAGCCTAAGGACCCCGGTTCGAGGCTCGATTCCCCAGGACCCACGTTAGCCAGATGGACAAGAGGGCACACGCGTCTAGAGTTCGTTTGCAGTGGCTGGAGGCCCTGGCACACCCACTCTCTCCTCTCTCTATATGCCTCTTTCTCTCTCTGTCTGTTGCTCTCAAATAAATAAAAAAAAATAGTCCTGAGGTTTTGGCTTAACAAGTGGTTGGATGAATGGTGGTGATGTTTCTGAGATCTGAAATTGGGGTAGGAATGGGTTGTAGAACAAAAGAGTGGTCATCAGCACTCCGTAGATAACAACGGAATATCTAAGTAGTTTCAGAGGCATCTGGAAAACTTATTATGGAAATATGAATCTTTTTAAAAAATTTTAAATATTTATTTATTTGAGAACGACAGATAGAGAAAGAGGCAGAGAGAGAGAGAATGGGCGCATCAGGGCCGGACTGAAAATGAACTCCAGATGCTTGCACTCCCTTGTGCATCTGGCTAATGTGGGTCCTGGGGAATCGAGCCTCAAACTGGGATCCTTAGGCTTCACAGGCAAGCGCTTAACCGCTAAGCCATCTCTCCAGCCCGGAAATATGAATCTTAAAGGCAAGGTTTGGGATGGATTAGAATATTTATTTATTTATTTGTTTACTTTTTTATTTAAGAGAGGGAGAAAGAAGGAAAGAAAGAGAGAGAATGAATATGGGCGTGCCAGTTCCTCTAGCCACTGCAAAGAACTCCAGACCCATGTGCCGCTTTATGCATGTGGCTTATGTAGGTACTGGGGAATGGAACCTGAGTCCTTAGGCTTTGCAGGCAGTCACCTTAACTGCTAAACCATCTCCTCAGCCTTGATTAGAATTTTTTTTTTTTTAATTGGCCAGGCCTGGTGGCACATGCCTTTATTTTTATTTTTTATTTTTATTTATTTATTTGAGAGCAACAGAGAGAGAGAGAAAGAGGCAGAGAGCAAGAGAGAGAATGGGCACGCCAGGGCTTCCAGCCACTGCAAACGAACTTCAGATGTGTGCGCCCCCTTCACAGGCAAGTGCTTAACCGCTAAGCCAACCCTCCAGCCCTGGATTAGAATTTTTAATAAGTAGGTGTTATCAGTGCAGTCAAATTTGGGATAGATAGCAATTGAGCACATACTACAGAAGGTGCGCTTCTAAGATTTTCTCACCTGGTATTACAGCCATCTAAGTTTGTATAAAGTACACTATGATGTTCACGTGACACAATCACCTAACGATATATCTCTCACAATATGTCCCTGCTATGTGACATGGGACTCCAAAACATGGAAATGGATGATACTTTTGTTAACCTAATAAGTTTTATTAAATTAAGCAAAAGGACATGGGAATAGAGGTAGGAGTAGAGCCTATATTCCCATGGGATTATCACTAGCATGCATGGTTGTGTGATTTCCAGCTTCTGCATTTGCTCTTGTTTTTCTCTTCTCGGGATTATCAGTAGCATGCATGGTTGTGTGATTTCCAGCCTCTGCATTTGCTCTTGTTTTTCTCTTCTCGGGATTATCACTAGCATGCATGGTTGCGTGATTTCCAGCCTCTGCATTTGCTCTTGTTTTTCTCTTCTCGGGATTATCAGTAGCATGCACAGTTGCATAATTTCTAGCTTCTGCATTTACTCTTGTTTTTTTCTTCTCGGTTTTTCGAGGTAGGGTCTCACTCTGGCCTAGGCTGACCTGGAATTCACTGTATAGTCTCAGGGTGGCCTCGAACTCACAGAGAGCCTCCTTCCTCTGCCTCCCGATTGCTGTTATTAAAGGTGTGCACCACCATGCCTGACTCCTGCAAATCCTCTTTTTAAAATTTTTTTTGTTTATTTTTATTTATTTATTTGAGAGTGACAGAGAGAGAAAGAGGCAGATATATAGAGAGAATGGGCACACCAGGGCCTCTGGCCACTGCAAACGAACTCCAGACACACGCGCCCCCTTGTGCAACTGGCTAACCCGGGTCCTGGGAAATCGAGCCTCGAACCAGGGTCCTCAGGCTTTATAGGCTTTATAGGCTTAACCACTAAGCCATCTCTCCAGCCCTGCATATACTCTTAATAAAACAAATATACTTCAAACTGGCCCTTGTGTTCATACAGATTCTTATTTTTTACATATATTCTTATATATTTTACATATGTTCATTTCCCTTTTCATAAATATTTTTCTCCTTTATGTCTAACTCAACTTTCCATGGAACATTTCTCCCAGGGTGCTTAATAAAGGGTGAGTTAGAAGCATTTGTTTCAAGGAAAGCTTATTTAAAAGCCAATGGTTAATCAAGACATAGGCCCACCAAAGATTTGTCTTTACCCATTTTAACCACATTTTTGTTAGGGCTGAAGTGAGGATAGACTTAGTATTTGGTGGTGTTGGTGGGGATGCTTTGAATTAAGATCTAGTGTTCTGAAGGCATACTTTTCAAGATGCCTGAGGCCTTAAGCAGTACTGATCCCTATCTATGTCATTTTTTTTTTTTTGCATTGTTTAATTTTTTTTTTTTATTTGAGAGAGAGAAGAGGCAGAGAAAAAGAGAATGGGCACACCAGGGCCTCCAGCCACTGCAAATGAACTACAGACACACATGCCACCTTGTGCACCTGGTTTACATGGGTCCTGGGGAATTGAACCTGGGTCATTTGGCTTTGTAGGCAAGCACCTTAACCACTAAGCCATCTCTCCAGGCCCTCTTTCTCATTTTTTTAAAAATTTTTATTAACATTTTCCATGATTATAAAATATATCCCATGGTAATTCCCTCCCTCCCCACCCCCACACTTTCCCGTTTGAAATTCCATTCTCCATCATATTACCTCCCCATTACAATCATTGTAATTACATATATACAATATCAACCTATTAAGTACCCTCCTCCCTTCCTTTCTATGTCATTTTTTTTCTACATACACATACCTGTAATAAAGTTTAATTCATAAATTAAATATATTAAGAGATTAGCAACTAATAAAAAATAGGACAGTTATAACTGTTGTCACAATATTGACCACACTGGGGCTGGAGAGATGGCTTAGTGGTCACGGTACTTGCCTGCAAAGCCTAAGGACCCAAGTTTGATTTCTCAGTACCCACGCAAAGCCAGATACACAAAGTGGCACACGCCTCTGGAATTTGTTTGCAGCGGCTGGAGGCCCTGGAATGCCCATTCTCTCTCACTCTTACCTGCCCGTTTCTCTCTCTGAAATAAATAAATAAAATGTTTTTAAAAACTGACAGCATTCTTACTTTCATGCTTTGGGACCCTTGCTGGGTAGAACAGCTGACTTGAACCCAGCACCGTGGCATGTCACAGTTGATCTAACTGGTAGTGCTGGTGTGGGCAGCATAGCCATGCTGGGCAAAGGGAGTACTCATGTCCTTGGCTAGTTTAATAGGGTGGATATTTCACCATGTCTAGTACAGTGCAATTCAAAAGCCTAAGGATTTTATTTATTTATTTTTGTTTTTTAGTTTTCTATTTATTACTTTTGGACTACCATTGACCAAAGGTCTCGGAAATGGCGGGAACCCAGACCTTGTGCTTTTTGAATTTTCTGTTCATTACTTTTAGACTACCATTGACTGAAGGTCACAGAAATGGTGGCAAACCGGACCTTGGGTTCGGAGGATGCTACGATGCAATGCAGATTGCAGTGGTGGGAGTGGCCCTGAGGTAATCCCACGTGGGGTGGTTTGATGAGCAGCTCAGCCCCTTTCTATTTTTATTTTTACACTAGGGGTTAAATTTTCAGAAAAGTCTTCCCATTCTCCCCCACAGAGGATGTTGCTCTGACTGGTGGCATTTTAATTTAAGACGGTTTCGCGTGTCCCAGGCTGTCTTCAAGCTGGCTCAGAGCCTAGGATGTCTGTGAGCTTCTGACCCTCCCTCTATCTCCAGTATGCCGAGTATTGGAGTCACATGCTCCACCACGCCTAGCTTACACAATGCTCAGACGTGAACCCAGGTCTTTGTGCATTTTTCACATCCTCACAAGCATTTTTTGCCATTTTTAAAAATAATTTTTTAGATATTTATTTGAGAGAGAGAGAAAATGGGCACGCCATGGCCACCAACCACTACAAACGAACTCCAGATGCATGCACCCCCTTGTGCGTCTGGGTTATGTGGGTTTTAGAGAGTCGAACCAGGATCCTTTGGCTTTGCAGGCAAACACCTTAACCATTAAGCCATCTGTCCAGCCCCCCCCCCTTTTTTTTTATAATAGCCATTTTGACAGGAGCAAGATGGAATCTAAGTAGTTTTAGTTTGCATTTCCCTGATGGATAAGGATGTAGAACATGTTATTAGATGTTGAATGGGCATTTGCATTTCTTTTGAGAACTCTATTTCTTGATTATGTGTCTGACACTCAGTCCTCCCACAAATCAGTTCCAAAAGGCTAAAAGCCACGGTCAGGTTCCTAGCATCAGCGGCTCCCCTTCTCGATAACAACTTTTCCATTGCAGTGACTTCTCTGCTGCTAGAATGCACCTGGCCAAAAGTAGCTCAGGGAAGGGAAGGGAAGGGAAGGGTTTTCTTTTGTCTTAGAGTCTCGAAGTGAAGCTCCATGATGTCAGGGAAAAGATGGCATGAGCAGAGGCTGGACATCACCTCTGCCACAGCAGGTGGAAACAGCAACTAAAGAGTGAGCCCAGTTAACCCTAGCAAGCCAGTGGCTAATAGACCTCAGAGTCCACTCCCAGCAACACACCTTTGGCAAGGCTCCACCTCCCAAGTTGCCACCAGCTGGGACCAAGAATTCAAAACACATGAGTCTAAGCCACCTCACAGTTCAAGTTTATATGTTTTTTGCTTGTTATGTGATCCCTCTTGCTATTTGTCTTAGTTCCTTTCTCCCCCCCACTCACATACTGAGCCTTTGACTCTGTTGAATAGTTTTGTTGGCATAGTGATAACTCATTTTATTTAAGTATTGTGAACTTGTAGGACTATTTTGTCTGCATATTCAGTTAATCAGCATCATTTTTTAAATTTTATTTTGAGAGAGAGAGAGAATGGGCAAGCCAGGACCTACAGCTTCTGCAAATGAACTCCAGACGCATGCGCCACCTTGTGCATCTGGCTTATGTGGGTCCTGGGGAATTGAGCCTGGGTCCTTTGGCTTTGCAGGCAAATGCCTTAACCACTAAGCCGTCTCTCCAGCATAGCTTTGTTTATTTGATTCCTCATTTTGTGCAGACATATCCCCTTTATACTCTAAGAAGACACAGAAGAAACAAATATTTCTTGTCTCTGAGAAAGTTTAATAGAGAACTTCATAATTTTCTTTTTTTTCCCCTGAGCTAGGGTCTCACTCTAGCCCAGGCTGACCTGGAATTCACTCTGTATTCTCAGGGTGGCCTCGACCTCACAGTGATCCTCCTACCTCTGCCTCCTGAGTGCTGGGATTAAAGGCGTGTGCCAGCATGCCCAGCTGCGAACTTTATAATTTGAATGATGGTACTATCATCAACTATGAGTTAGGGAATACACAGGCATATAATTCTAAAAAGAAAACTTTAGAATTGTAAGTTGGTAGGAATTCATATTTTTTGAAAGATTGCTCCATAGTCCTAAGACATTTTGAAGACTACTTTCCCATTATTTTGTTTTTTATTTTTATTTATTATTATTTATTTGACAGAGAAATGGGGGGGGGGGAGAGAATGGGTGCGTCAGGGCCTCCAGCCACTGTAAACAAACCTGTGTGCCCCCTTGTGCATCTCGCTTATGTGGGAGCTGAACCTGGGTCCTTAGGCTTTGCAAGCAAGCACCTTAACTGCTACGCCATCTCTCCAGCCCCTGAATACACTTACTCGGTAGGCCATATAGCATGGGAACTAGCATTTAGGCTTGTGAATAAACCTTATTTTTAAAAATTTTTTTTTTGTTTATTTTATTTATTTATTTGAGAGCAACAGAGAGAGAAAGAGGCAGAGAGAGAGAGAGAATGGGCGCGCCAGGGCCTCCAGTCACTGCAAACAAACTCCAGATGCGTGCGCCCCCTTGTGCATCTGGCTAACGTGGGTCCTGGGGAATGGAGCCTCAAACTGGGGTCCTTAGGCTTCATGGGCAAGCGCTTAACTGCTAAGCCATCTCTCCAGCCCCCCCTTTTTTTTCTTTTCCCCTCCAGCATTGTCTAACAACAGAACTGTTGGGGTGCTGGTTTTGAATGGTGCATCATCACTTTGTAGCCGAGAGAAGTGATGAGGGTATTCACTGACCTCATGTCCCTTTCTTCCAGATGTCAACCTTGCCGAGAAGAGCCAAGATACAGGCCCAGACTGTGAAATCCCAAGATGAATTTTCTTACTTCTCTGAGCCGTAAGCATATTGGTTTCCTATGTTGGTAGAGGAATGATGACTATTTCAAGTAATAATGCATTCTGTCCCTTTCCATCGTAAGTTAGTTGAGTGGAAGAAATCTGTTCTTTTCTCTATTCATTTAAGTGACTGTTGAAATCATGCTGTGTTCCGGGTTTTGTCTAATATTGGTGATTAAGTAGAAGGAAAATAACAGAATATATCTTACAATATTGACACTAGAACTTAAGCTGTGTCAAAGGGGGTTGTTTTACATTACAGTAGGGAAGAGTCCTCAACTTCTGCACTGTTAACATTGTATGCAGGATAATCCTTTTTTTTTTTTTTTCTCTCTCGAGGTAGAGTCTCGCTCTAGCCCAGGCTGACCTGGAATTCACCATGTAGTCTCAGGGTGGCTTTGAACTCATGGCAATCCTCGTACCTCTGTTTCTCAAGTGCTGGGATTAAAGGTGTGCGCCACCACGCCTGACCAGGATGACTTTTTAAAAAATATTTTATTTTTATTTATTTATTTGGTACAGATAGAGAGAGAGAGGGAGAGAGAGAGGGAGGGAGGGAGGGAGGGAGGAAGGAAGGGAGGGAGAGAGGGGGCATGCTAGGGCTCCAGCCACTGCAAACAAACTCCAGATGCATGCACCCCCTTGTGCATCTGGCTAACGTGGGTCCTGGGGAATCGAGCCTCGAACCAGGGTCCTTAGGCTTCACAGGCAAGCGCTTAACCACTAAGCCATCTTTCCAGCCTGCATTTTACTTTTTTTCTAAATTTTTTTGTTCATTTTTTACTGTTTATTTGCGAGTGACAGAGCGAGAAAGGCAGGTAGATACAGAGAGAGAGAGAGAGAGAGAGAATGGGTGTGCCAGGGCCTCCAGCCACCCCCTTGTGCATCTGGCTCACATGGGTCCTGGGGAATCGAGCCTCGAGCCAAGGTCCTTAGGCTTCACAGGCAAACGTTTAACTGCTAAGCCATCTCTCCAGCCCCCGCATTTTAATTTTTGACATTTGGTTTTATTTTTCCTGAAAGTTGTTCTGTCAACTTACTCCTAGGTCATCTGCCTCAGAAGAAGATGACGAGGAAGATAGTATCTGGGAACCCCAAAAGAAAGTTTCCAGAAGCCGGAAGCCATCTGCGCCCAAGGAATCCAAACCAAAACGTGGGCCTCGGGTAAAGAAGAGCCCCCGGCAGAGGGGTGCTGGCTCAGAACCTGTGGCTGTTAAGGAGGAGCCGGTAGGTGGTATAGCATTTCCCTTCTCTCTCTTTTTGTTTTTTTGTTTAATTAATTAATTTTTTGTTATTGACAACTTCCAAAATGATAGAAAATAAATCATGAAAACTCCCTCCCTGCCTCACTTTCCCCTTTGAAACTCCACTGTCCATCATATCCCCTCCCCCCTCAGTCAGTCTCTCTTATTTTGATGTCATCGTCTTTTCCTCCTGTTACACTGGAGCAGTTACCTTCTCTTTGCTGGGCCGAAGTCAAAAGCAGTTTCTGGAGGGAAGGATTCATTTTCGCTTGTAGTGTCATCGTGATGGGGGAGGCAGGAGGAGGAGGCAGCTGGGGCCTCACATCTTGTCACAGCAGCAGGAAGGGGTCATCTGAGTGACTTAGCTGGACTCTCACACTTGGAGGCGCGCCCTCCCTCAGAGACACACCTCTCCCAACAAGGCTGTACCTCCCAAAGGCTCCACAACCTTCTGAACTTGTCAGTAGTGGGAGACCCAAGTATTAAAACACACCACCACTGAGGACAGGCAAGGTTGTGGGGGTTTGAGTCAGGTGTCCCCCATAAACTGAGGTGTTCTGAATGCCATGTCCCCATCTGATGGCAACTGGGGAATGAAAGCCTCCTGGAGGTGGTGTATTGTTGGGGGCGGGCTTATAGGTGTTATAGCCAGTTTCCCCTTGCCAGTATTTGGCACGCTCTCCTGCTGTTGTCCGCTTGATGTTGGTCAGGAGGGGATGCCCACCCTCTGCCCTTGCCGTCATTTTTCTCTGTCGTCTTGGAGCTTCCCCTCAAGTCTGTAAGCCCAAATAAGCCTTTTCTTCCCCCCTCTCCCACAAGCTGCTGTTGGTTGGGTGTTTTCTGCCAGCCATGTGAACCTGACTGCAACACAGATGGAGGAAGTGTTTCCCGGTGGGGACTGTCCCACTGTCCTTACGCAGAATAGGGTAAAGCATCTATGTAGGAAAAGCTGCAGGGGCTGGAGAAGTGGCTTAGCGGTTGAGCGCTTGCCTGTAAAGCCTAGGGACCCTGGTTCGAGGCTCGATTCCCCAGGACCCATGTTAGCCAGATGCACAAGGGGGCGCACGCATCTGGAGTTCATTTGCAGTGGCTGGAGGCCCTGGCGCACCCATTCTCTCTCTCTCTCTCTTTCTCTCTATCTACCTCTTTCTCTCTGTGTCACTCTTAAATAAATAAAAATGAACAAAAATAAAAAAAAAAATCTAAAAAAAAAAAAAAGCTGCAGGGCAGGGCCAGGCCCCGTCTCAGGACTTAGTAATATTTAGAACCTTAGAGCAACTGTATTTCTGTATCTGCTTCCTTTTTCCTTTCTAAAGAGGTGAGGTGGGTGTGGTGGCAGCGGTTGGGATGGCAATTATGAGCATATGTGGTGAGCTTTTAGCCAGGTATCATGCTCAATGCTTCCCTCCAAGATCGTGCTTATTAATCCTTACAGCGCGAGGGCAGTTGTTGTCCTGATTTTTATAGGCAAGAAAGCTGAGGCATGTTAAGCGACTCCCTTACAGAACAGATAGGAAGTGATAGAACCGGGTTTCTGAGTCAGCGTTTCGAGCACTGAGATGCCTCTCGAGGGCTTTCGTACCTCAGCCATGCTGCTCACAAGTGGGATGTACGTAACCAGCTTGCCGGTTTAATAATTAATGTTCTGAAATAACCATCATAAGGACTTGAAATTCCTCTGGCCAGTGCTTTTCCTCCTTGGAGGCTGAACTACACAGGGAAAATAATCAGAAATTTGCTTGATGAGCATGGACTGAGAATAAGAGAATTAGCTAAGTTCATTTGAGTCTATTGAGTGCCTACCGTGGTCTTAGCACTGTGGGGTCACAGTGACAATTGAAGGCTTTGATTGTGTGCCGCTAAGATTGTCTGAAGTGTCCATCTCACAGCAGGTTTTCTTACTGTTGGGACCAACATACTCAGAACCTGCTTGCTGAGTATTCTTCTCTTTTGTACATTACTTAGAACAGTACTGAATCATATTTGTTTTTTTTTAAATTTTTTATTTATTTATTTGAGAGCCACAGACACAGAGAGAAAGACAGATAGAGGGAGAGAGAGAGAATGAGCGTGCCAGGGCTTCCAGCCTCTGCATACGAACTCCAGACGCGTGTGCCCCCTTGTGCATCTGGCTAACGTGGGACCTGGGGAACCGAGCCTCGAACCGGGGTCCTTAGGGTTCACAGGCAAGCGCTTAACTGCTAAGCTATCTCTCCAGCCCTGTTTTTTTTTTTTTTTTAAATAGTTTTTTCTTGTTTCTCTGTGGTTGGTTGACTCCTTTCATGACCGACACATTCTTGAGCTATACCAATTTATTTTATTAGGTTATTATCAACTTCCCAGAGGCTCAGTGTCATTTTTGTCTTCATATCTGCTCAGATATTTTATGCTTTGAGGGAAAAGGGAATGGCACAAAGCGCTGTCTAATGTGTATCGTTTTCAGGTTGACATGTAGCGGTGTTCAGTAGGTATGATGGTCGAGATAATCTTACTGTGGTTCTGTATACTTATTACCGGTGATTCTGGAAAGAATATTTTAATTACTTTGGGGTTGTTTGGGTTTGTACCTTCTGTGACACCTAGGTCATGGAAGAGGCTAGTTGGAGAAACAGGGAGCTCCTGGAGGACAGGCTAGCTTATTTCCCATCTCTCCCCAGTGCCTAGATGAATGCCAGGTCTGCCTCCTTCGCAGCTCAGCTGGCCCGCTAGTGGCGGGCAGTGGTAGTGCAGATTGCTTCCTGGGTAGCTGGGTAGATTACTAGGCAGACTCTCATTAAAGCAAAAGGACGCTGGGCATGATATTGCACGCCTGCAATTTTAGCACCTGGAAGGCTAAGGCAGGAGAGTTGTTGTGAGTTCAAAGCCCACCTGGGCTACAGGGTGAGACAGTCTCAAAAAGCAAAACAGGCCCCAGGAAGACGGCTCAGGGGGCTTGCACAAGGGCCTGAGTTCAGCTCCTTACCGCCCGGGGAAAATGCTGGGCGTGGTGGTTTGTTGGTTTCCTGGCCCAGCCTACTTGGTAAGCCCTCGGTTCAGTGTGAGACCCTACCCCCCAAAACAAGGGAGAGGCTACTGAAGAGGACACCCACCACGAACCCCTGGCCACCACACACGTGTGTGAGGACCCGCATACATATGTGCGTCTACAGGCGTATAAAAAATGCATACACATAGACACGCACACCGCACGCACATCCGCGTGCCAAGGCTGAGTGAAACGAAAGTGTCTGTCATTTTTCTGCTCATTTCTGTGTGTTCTGTATAAGCAGGTGTAGCTTGTCGAGTTTTGTGAGCGTGGGAATGTTACCCCGTGGTTGACTCTAATTACAACTTTATAAAATGTTTTATTATTTACCTGAGAGAGAGAGATAGAGACAGAGAAAATGGGTGCATAGAGCCTCTAGCTGCTGTAAAATGAACTCCAGATGCTTGCGTCACCTTGTGCATCTGGCTTTATGTGGGTACTAGGGAATTAAATCTGGGTTCTTTGTCTTTGCAGGTAAGTGCCTTAACTGCTAAGCCTTCTCTCCAGCCCTAATTATAACTTTAAATTTTTTTTTGTTTTATTTATTTATTTGAGAGAGACAGAGAGAGAGAAAGAGGGAGAGAAAGCGAATGGGTGAGCCAGGGCCTCCAGACACTGCAAACGAACTCCAGACACTGTGCCCCCTTGTGCATCTGGCTAACGTGGGTTCTGGGGGGGAAATCGAGCCTCGAACTGGGTCCTTAGGCTTCACAAGCAAGTGTTTAACCACTAAGCCATCTCTCCAGCCCCTAATTACAACTTTTAAACTTGGGCTTCTAGCATTTGTAGACCTGTTGAATACTCGTTTTTTTAAAAGCTTTATTTATTTGGGAGTGAGAATGGGCATGCTAAGGGCCTCCAGCCACTGCAAATGAATTCCAGATGCATTTGCTGCCTTGTGCATCTGGCTTGTCATACGTACGGGGGAATCAAACCTAGGTCCTTAGGCTTTGTATGCAAATTTCTTAACCACTGAGCCTCTCTCCAGTTCTCATTTATTAAATTTTAAGCTTTTATCCCAAATTTTTCACATGGAATCGTAAGAAATAATGGAGAGAAGCTCCGTGTATCTTTATCTAGTTTTCCTCAGTAGTATAAGTAGTGGTGTGGGTATTAACATTGGGAAATCCACTGATCTTTCTTGGATTTCTCCAGTTTTGCATGAATTCACTTAGGTGGTGAGCATATGTATTTAGTTTTCCTCAGTTCTGTCTGTCACATGTGTGGGTTTGTATGTCCATCATCACAAAAATTCCTAAAATTCCACTTTCATAGCCTCACCCACCGCCCCATAACCTCTCCCCAGTCACCTGTGACTCCAGTGACTGCTGAGATCTTCAGGAGGGTTTCATAAATGTGACCAGATAGTGTGTAATTTTGAGGCTTATTTATTAATTTTTTTCTAAACAGCATGCAGCCATTGGGATTCTTCTAAGTTACTGTATGTATTCATTTGTCCATTTCTGGTTCTGAGAAGCATACTAGGCCAACTGGTTTTTATCTTCTCATTCTAATTCTCATATGCTGTCTTTGTGGTTTGATAGGACACCTCTGTGGCTATTGCTGATGTTGATTTGGAAGAGAACAAGAATAAAGCGGGTACGGCACAGACTCTGAAAACAGCGAGGGCAAAACGGAAACCTTCAGCCCAGAGGACCAAGAAGCTAAAAGTTGATGAGGAAGCCAGCCGAGCCTGTCCCACCGAGGGAGGGTGCAGTAATACAGAGACCCCGTCCACGAGCTCCGCGTGCGAAGGGGGCTGCAAGAGAGAGAACGATGGGGCTGACTTCCCCTTGAATGAGCCCGCTTTGAAAAGAGTGAAGACCGAAGCGTGTCCTGAGGGGCAGCCTGCCAAGTTTGCAGCGGGTGCCAACAGCATTAAAGAGGAGGTGGAGATGAACTGGGACATAGTCCAGGTGTGTACAGTCATTTTCTGTCACTTGAGGTGCTTCTTCCCCCCAAAAGAAAACAAATTCTTTATTCATTTGAGAGTGAGAGGAAGGGGCAGATAGGATGAGCATGGGCACGCCAGGGCCTCCAGCTACTGTAAATGAATTTCAGGTGCATGCACCCCCTTGTGCATCTGGCTCATGTGGGTACTGGGGAATTGAACCTGGGTCCTTTGGCTTTGCAGGCAAGCACCTTAACCGCTAAGCCATCTCTCCAGCCTTCTTTAGGTGCTTTGATTCCTTCCTTCCTTCCTTCCTCCCTCCCACCCATCCATCTGGATGATTCCTTTCTTTTAGACCAGGTTGTACTGGCTGAGGAAAAGGCTGGAAAGTTTTGATTTTTAGTTTTGCTCATGATTTCTGGAATCAGGCTTTCTTAAGAGTATTGTTTTGTATTTTGGCTCATCACTGTCAGTTCTTTGGCTGAGAGCTGTGACCACAGCCAAAAGGTTCATATGCGTGGTGTAGACACGCATTAGATTGGGCCCTTGGAGGTTTATTGTTAAAGTTTCATTTTGAGCGTGGACTGTATTTCCCCATAAAAGCAGTGCACAGAATTAGGTCATTAGCTGTTCATGTGTCTAGGAAGTTATGGACAAGCCCTGTTAACAGTGTTTTATTTTTTGCATGGTTATGTATGCATGGTGTGTACATATGCATGTCTAGGTGCGTGGGTGCACATGTGTGCATGTGCCTCTGGAAGCCAGCAGTTGATGTCAGGTATTTTCACTTTGTCTCGTTCTTATATTTTGAGATAGGGTCTCACTGAGTCCGGGGTCACTAATTCAGCTTGTCTAGCTGACCCATAAGCCTGCCGTCTTCCCCATCGTCTCTGTGTGGGGGCCTGGGGATCCAAGCTCAGGTCCCCATGGCTGAGCAACAAGTGCTTTGTGGGCTGAGTCAGCTCTCCGGCCCTACCGGCAATTTTTGTATTTTGAGGCAGGGTCTCACTCTAGCCCAGGCTGACCTGGAATTTACTGTGGATTCTCAGGGTGGCCTCGAACTCACGGCAATCCTCCTACCTCTGCCTTCCGGGTGCTGGGATTAAAGGCGTGCGCCACCTGCCGGCCATTTTTTAAAAGGACACATCTGTAAGAATTCCAGCTTGAGCCTGGTGTGGTGGTTCATGCCTGTAATCCCTAGCACCCAGAAAGCTGAGGAAGGAGGATTGCCGTGAGTTTGAGGCCTAGACTAGAGTGAGTTCCAGGTCAGCCTGGGCCAGATTAAAACTCTGTCTCAGGAAAACAAAAGAAACAAGAATTTCACCGTGATCCCCTCCTACACTGGATTAATGTTATTTATTTATTTATTTGAAAGGGGGAGGCAGATAGAAAGAATGAGAGAATGGGAGCCCCAGGGCCTCCAGCCATTGCAAACGAACTCCAGATACACACGCCACCTTGTGCATGTGGCTTACCCGGGTCCTGGAGAGTGGACCCATGGTCCTTTGATTTTGCAGGCAAGCGCCTTCACCGCTCAGCCGTCTCTCCAGCCCAGTAGCGGTGATTCTTAATCCCTTGTCTTCTTCACCATACTCGGGGCCATTTCAGGGTAGACGGGAGTGACCTTTCTCGCCACTGTCTGTGTGACGCGCCCTCCTTCCTTCGCCATGAATCTGAGATGCACCGCTGAGCCCAGCGTGTCGCAGAGTCCCAACACGATACTATTTCTCAGCCCGTGCTGGTGGCACACGTCTTTTCTTCCGAGTAGCAGCTTTTTGCCTATGCTGCTTGTTCTACTACGTTTTAGTAAAACGTCACCAGTAATTTTTCATCCCGATTTTACTTTTCTTTGGCCCATTAAGGAATAGAATTGTCGCATAGCCTGTTCTCACTCTTGTTACCCAAATCCGTGGTCCCGGTGGAGACATGCTGCGGTTAAGCTCCTTCCGGTGCCTTCAGAGGCGGGTGTTCACACAGCGTGGGTCTGTAAACATGGGCCACCTGCACGAGATTCACCCTGAAGGCTTTCTTCAAATGCAGAGTGCTTGGTCCTATCAGAGCAAGTGGCAGGTAGATGTGCCCGGCTAAGTTCATTTCTTTACTGGCTTAGAGATGCTTCTTCAGTTGACATTGAAAGGGAGAAGGTCTCGGAGTCCATAAAGTCTCCGACCTTTGCGACTTGGCTGTGAGTCGTTCATAGCGATTAGGGTACATTGTCTGCTGCCCCAGTCTTATTAAAGAAGAAGAGACGAAAATGGTCCAGCCCTTTGTCCCTACGTGACAGCAATAGAAACCTATGAGTTTAAGCCAAAAAATGTCTCTTACCAAAAACACAAGGACCTTTCCAAGAACAAATGGAACAGGTTGTGATCAGGTAACCCCAAACAGACATTTAGAAATCAATAGTATTTGTAAAAACAAACAAACAAACAAACAAACCTCTTTTACCATCTCTGCTGTGCTCTCAGCAGAAAATATTTGTAGAAAATAGAAGGCAACAGTTTATCAGCTCATTTATCATTCACTTTATGAGTTACAGAGACTTAACCAGCTAATTCTGCATTTCAGCTTGAATTCCAAGAAGGTTATCTGATGGGTTGAACTTGGGCCAGGTAGGTATTTACCTCTGGTCCACTGCCCATGGTATGGAGACCTTATCATATTGTGGAAATATGCACGTGTGTGTGTGTGTGTGTGTGTGTGTGTGTGTGTGTGTTTGGTGGGGGTTGGAGGGAGGGTTCCTTTATGAACAGATGGTGTTGGTAGACCACCTCTAATTATCTACTTCAGCCAGTTGAGAGCATGCACCGTCAGGAGAATACGGCAAGAGACAAGGGTCCGTCCATCGAGACGGTAAATTTGTGAATGTGGGCAATGATTTCACGGCTCTTGGTTTTTTGAGACACAGTATCATGTACTGTAGGCAGTCCTGCAATTTAACTGTGTAGCTGAGGATGACCTTGAACCCCCAATCCTTCTCCTTCCACCTTCCAAGTGCTGTGGTTACAAGGGTCTACTGCCACTGTGCCAGGCTTTGCTTATATGACTAACAGGACTGAATCATAGCTAGGCACCATATCAAGAGCATTACTACAGTGATTATTGTCATGATGGACTAAAGAAACTATGATAATTTTTGGTTCTTATAACTTTGTAGTATTTGTTATAGACTTTAACAAAAACCTGTTTTGTTCATTTTTCTTTATTTATTTGAGAGTGACAGCGAGAGAAAGAGGAAGAGAGAGAGAGAGAGAGAGAGAGAGAGAGAGAGAATGGGCATGCCAGGGCCTGCAGCCACTGTAAACGAACTCCAGGTGCAAGCACCACCTTGTGCATCTGGCTTACATGGGTCCTTAGGCTTCACAGGCAAGCGCTTAACCACTAAGCCACCTCTCTAGCCCAAATGTTTTTTTTTTGTTTGTTTGTTTGTTTTGTATCGTTTTGTTTTTTCAGTGTAGGCTCTCACTCTGGCCCAGGCTGACCTGGGATTCACTGTGTAGTCTCAGGGTGTCCTCGAACTCACGGTGATCCCCCGACCTCTGCCTCCTGACTACTGGGATTAAAGGCGTGCACCACCACGCCCGGCTCCCTGCATGGTGTTTTAATGGCTTGCTTGTTTTTTTATTAGCTTGTTGGATCCTTGAATAGAGGGCTGTTTGTGTGTGTGTGTGTGTGTGTGTGTGTGTGTGTGTGTTAATCAATTTTTTATGGTGTTGGAAAGTGAATCTGTGGCCTCAGGCATGCTAGGCAAGCCCTCTTGCACTCAGCTAGCCCCCAGACCTGCGACTGGGGAAGGGTTTTATTTTGTTTTTGGAGTGTGTGTGTGTGTGTGTGTGTGTGTGTGTGTGTGTATGACAGAGAGTGACATCAAGTGTCTTATTCTTTGAGACAGTATCTCTTCCTGAACCTAGAGCTCACTGATTTTGGCTAGACTCACTCTCTAGGGAGCCCCTTGTCTCTGCCTCCCCAGTGCTGGGGTGACAGGTGGTTACCACCATGCCCTCCATCTCTGTGGCTGGTAGGAGCTGAACTCAGGTCCTCATGCTTGTGCCCCGTAAGCACTTTCCCCTTGTGCAATCTACCCAGATCTGGACCTGGTTGCTAAGATGTGGACATACCGTTGGCGTCACGTTTGGCTGATTCTGCAGATTCATTGCAGCAACACCCCACTCCTGTTACCAGTTTCTTTTTTTAAAAAAAAAATATTTATTTTAAGCTTGTTTATTTATTTGAGAGAGAGAGAGAGAGAAAGAGGCAAAGAGAGAGAGAGAATGGGCACTCCAGGGCCTTCAGCCACTGCAAATGAGCTCCAGATGCATGTGCCACCTTGTTCAGCTGGTTTACGTGGGTACTGGGGAATCGAACCTGGGTTCTTTAGCTTTGCAGGCAAGTGCCTTAACCGCTAAGCCATCCCTCCAGCCCCTCTTACCAGTTTCTGTCATAGCCAGGTCCACACTGCTAAGGTGAATTTCCAAACCACACACAGTTCATGAGACAATCAGGGTTTATTTGAATCTTACAGACCCAAGGGAAGTTGGATAATGATAGAAAACCTGGCTCCCTTTTACAGACCCAAGGAAAGAGAGAGAGACCACCAACAGCCAGCACCACCCACAAGCACAGAAATGTCAGGGAACCAGCAGAGCTCAGACTGCATGCCTTTAGGCTAGCAATGGATCTGACCCCCAGTGACACCTCTTTCAGCCAGGTGGCTGGAAATCAAAGAGTTAATAAAAACACCAGCGTCTATGGGGTTGGGGGGACATAACATTCAAACTACCACACTAGTGAGCTTGAGTTGGGGATTCACGGGAGAGAGCAATGAGATAAAATGAGAGCATTTCTGAGTGGAATAGCTGCGTAATGGCCTTTCAAAAGAAAAGCAATTGGCCTTGTCCTCAAATTGAGAGAAAGTCACTGGGCTGGCCTTAACGTATGGGAAGGCTGGATAGGAAGAGGTTGGAGAGGGAGGCTGATGGTTTTGAGTTGCATAAGGAGTTTGGATTCCTAATGCAGTGGGAAATCAGTGTTCTGAAATTCATGGGGGATACCTGAATCAAACCACCACATTTTGCCCTGGCTCCCATAAACTGATAACCATACTTGATGCAAAATGCAATGCATTCATCCAACTTTACAAGTCCCTGTAGTTTTTTTTTAATGAATCCCAATAATGTTTATACATCCCCATAGTTTATGATCTTTTAACTGAGCCATAATACCAAAAAAAAAAAAAAAAACTCAAACAAACAAACAAAAAACAATAATGGCACAGAATAAACATTCACACTGCTAAAGATGGCATTGGGTATAGCAAAGAAATATTCAACCAATACAAGATTTAAAACAACCAGGGCAGACATCAAACTCTATAGCTCCAAGTCCAGCAACTGTAGCCAATAACAAGTCTCCAAGTCCGATGTTTCTAACCAGCAACAAGTCTCTGGTGTTCCATTTCCAACCCTCTAGCTAGGCTGTTCACAGTCCTGGAAAACTTCATCCAAGGCTGGCAGCTCTCCTTAGGAGCCATCTCGTTGTCCTGGCATCTCCACTGGGTCTCCACTACCACCCACATTCCATCATGGCTCCATGGGGTCTCCATGCAGGCATCCAGCAAACCTGCTTCACACCACCCATGGCCATTTCCAAAACACAAGGTCATGCTGTGAATTCAGTGACCCTCTCTTTCCTTCATTTCTTATACATCATAATACCAGGTAGGGTGCCAATTTGTTAATCAGGGGGGAATAAAGCAGACTTTGAAGAACAGGACACTCCTTGAGCACTCAGGCCCCTTCAAAATAGTCTACATTCTTCCTGTTGCCTCAGTGCAGGTCAGCTGGCCCAATCTCAATGGTTGTCATCTCTCATAGAATTGTAGCTGACCGGGCAGCAGTGTTGGCCCAAAGATTTCTTTCTATGCCATATCCCTCTGCTCACACAAGTCTGTTTCTACGCACTGCAACCCTGCAGAAGTTCTCAGGACACGGATATGACAGCAAGCTTCTCACACAAACTGCTAGTCCAGTCCAAGCAAAGCTCTTTCTCACCCTCATAAGCCAAACCTCACAGTCCATAGTTCTTACTGCATTTCAGGTCTTTCAACTCTGACCAGAATAGTCCATCAAGCTGTACTTACAGCACTGCAAGGCATCTCTTAGGTCAAGGCTTCCAATACTCCCACGTTCCTCTAGAAAATCAGCTCCAAAAGGCCAAAGCTGCAGTTGGTGTCTCCAGCAAATGACCCCACTCCTCAGTCAGGTTCACTTTGCTGGTAGAAATCACCCGACCGAGAGCAGCTTGTCAGGGGAAAAGGGTTTGTTTAGTCTTATAGACACTTGAGGGGAAGCTCCACGATGGCAGGGGAAAACGATGGCATGAGCAGAAGGTGGCCATCACCCCCTGGCCAACATAAGGTGGACAGTAGCAACAGGAGAGTGTGCCAGGCACTGGCATGGGGAAACTGGCTGTAACACCCATAAGCCCGCCCCCAACAATACCCTCACTCCAGGAGGCGTTAATTCCCAAATCTCCATCAGCTGGGAACCTAGCATTCCAAACACCTAAGTTTATGGGAGACCCCTGATTCAAACCAGCACACAGGCCTGTGTGGCCTCTTCTGGCTTTCTGTGTACGTGCTTGGGGTCTGCTTGGGTCTTGGTGCCTGTGCGGCGAGTGCTCTTGCCCATGAAGCCGTCTCCCAGCCTTGAGACTGGGTCTTAATTGATTAAGGTGCTTGGTAAGGTCTAGGTCTTGAGATTTAAGGTCCTAGAGAAAGAGGTATCCCCATATTCTTGGGAGTTCAGACATTTATTTCATCTGTAGTTTTGAAATAAATTTAGATCTATTGTTAATCCATTATTTCTTATCCATTCCTCCTTCTTTTTTTTTTTTTTTTGAGGTAGAGTCTCTGTAGTCCATCCTGGCTTCAAATTCACGGTGATTTTCCTACATCAGTCTCCCAAATGCTGGGATTATATAGGTCTGAGCCATCATGGCTTTTTTTTTTTTAAGTTTTTGCTAGGTCTTGGGAATCAAGGTTGAAAATAATAATAAAATTTTCTCCTTTCGTTCCATACTTTTAAAAAAGTTGCTTCAGTTTTGAGAACAGTTAATGAAATTGCATTTTATTCTTTTTCTCTTTCAGGATGACCTATTTAAGCTTTTCCGCTTATATGGACCTTTTTCTGAGATTTATGCTTTTACTCATTAATTATTTGAACTATGTAGTATCTGTGCCTCACACAAAACTTCCTGGATAACTGGAGGGCCCTTCCTGCCCTAACCCTTGGTTATCTTCCATGGACATTGATGGGTCTTCTTGTCCTAATCTTAATTACCTTTGCTGGGTACAAATGGCTTTTCTTAAGCTGGATGTGGTGGCACATACCTTTAATCCCAGCACTCAGGATGTAGAGATAGAAGGATCGCTGTGAGTTCCAGGCCACCCTGAGATTACGTAGTTAGTTCCAGGTCTAGCCTGAGCTAGAGTGAGACCCTATCTTGGAAACAAAAACAAAAACAAAACAAAAAACCCCAAATGGCCTTTCTTCCTTTCTACCCCGCAGTTAAGATACAGATGGATCTTCCTAGCCTAACCCTTAGTTACCTTCCTTGGAGCAAGCAAGTTCTGTTTCTTGTTCTTATGAGTTCATTCCATATTAGTTCATATAGAGGTACATATTCTTTTGTTTATTTATTTGAAAGAGAGAGAGTGAAGGAGCGTGGGCATGACAGGGCCTCCAGCCACTGCAAACAATCTCCAGATGCATGTGCCACCTTGTGCATCTGGCTTATGTGGGTTCTGAGTTGAACCTGGATCCTTGGGCTCTGCAGGCAAGTGCCTTAACTGCTAAGCCATCTCTCCAGTCCCAAGCTATATATTCTTTCTTTAAAAGTTTTTTTTTTTTTGTTTATTTTTATTTATTTATCTGAGAGTGACAGACACAGAGAGAAAGGCAGAGAGAGAGAGAATGGGTGCTCTAGAGCCTCCAGCTGCTGCCAATGAATTCCAGATGTGTGTGCTCCCTTGTGCATCTGGCTAACATGGGTCCTGGGGAACCGAGCCTTGAACCGGGGTCCTTAGGCTTCACAGGCAAGCGCTTAACAGCTAAGCCATCTCTCCAGCCCCCCAAGCTATATATTCTTAAGTGTGTAGTATTCTTTTATATGAAATGTTTAGAATTAGCTCACGGGTCTTCATTGTAAACTTACATTGCTGCTGACTTTCACTATGCTAGAAACAATTCTTTAAAAAATAAAAACCACCACATCGTTATAGGTAATATGTTTACCAGAGAGGTGTTAGGATTTTAGGTGTATAGGTAGTGGATATTTTCCTGGGAGCGGAACTGCTGGCTCAGTGAGCTCAGACGCTGGCAACTTTGACATGTATTCTCACATTGCTCGTCTTCCACAGGTTACCCACTGTTGCCTTCTCGCCAGCAGGGTTGAAGTACTCATGCCAACACAGCGAACTACCAAGTGGTCTGTTTTTGCTGCCACTCTGAGAGATGGAAAATGTATCCCTTGCATTATTGAGAAGTGTTCTTTGAGCACTGCGGCTTTGAATGATATAGTTGCTTTGACTGAATTTCACTGAATCCTCAGAATGACCCATCCAGAGAATCCACGTAGTTTTCCTGCCCGTTTGAAAAAGCGCCAGTCAGTAGCTTCTCAGTGACTGTAGTCACTGTGTTTGACTGTATCTTAACGCTTTATTTGGAGCTGTAAGGAATAGCATAGATCTTCACACTTTTTAGCGTTTTAAATCGCGATATATCTTCACTTGCAGGTTTTATGTGAGAGAACTAATATTGAACCTTGGGTCTGTGCAAATATCATTCGTCTCTTTAATGATGACAACACAATTCCCTTCATTGTCCGCTATCGGAAGGAGCTCATTAATAACCTTGATGCCGATTCCCTGAGAGAAATTAGACAGGCACTGGAGGAGCTACGGTAAGAACGTGGTAAAGTGTGCTTAGCGGGAAGGGGCAGAGGTTACCTGAGTCAATACTAGAGCCAGTGAAGACGTGAGTGACTGTTTTGACATTTCCAGTGCTTTGTTTCTAGAATTATATATATATATATATATATGTATTTTTTATTTTATTTTATTTTATTTTTTGCTTTTCTAAGGTAGGGTCTTGTTTCTAGAATTATTTTAATCTCAGTATAATTCTCTTCTGCCAGAGAGTCAGGTCTGTTTTATTTGCTTAGAGATGGACGAGGTCCCTCTGCTGGCAAGTGTCTGCCTAGCTTGGGCATGCCGCAACAGAAAGGTTGTAGTAAAAGTGCCCTGCAGGGTTTGGCTGTCATTTTCTTTCACAGAAATGGTTGGGCATAATGACAAAATTAGGACTGCCAGTAGGAAACTTAAAAACAAATATATATGTTAGTCTAAATCTTCAACAGCTTGTATAAAACTGCCCTCTTCCTACAGAGAGCCCCAGATGGAGAGTTCTTTGGCAGTACAGATGGTCTCTAACCTGCCATAGTTTGACAACAGTGTTTTGAGTTTATGATAGTCAGAACCATAAGCCTAGAACCATTCTTTTACTGTTCTGAATTTT
This sequence comes from Jaculus jaculus, assembly GCF_020740685.1. Lineage (NCBI taxonomy): Eukaryota > Metazoa > Chordata > Mammalia > Rodentia > Dipodidae > Jaculus > Jaculus jaculus. The sequence continues at coordinate 47,791,640 of NC_059119.1, forward strand.
ATTTTATTTATTTATTCTTTAATGAGAGAGAGAGAACGCACACGCGAATTGGCATGCCAGGGCCTCCAGCCATTGCAGTTGAACTGCGGACACGTGCTCCCTCTTGTGTGCACAGGCGACTTAGCGCATTTGCATCACCTTGTGCGTCTGCACTTACAAGGGCTCTGCAGAGTTGATCATGAGTCCTTAGGCTTTTCAGGCAAGCACTGTGACAGCTAAGCCATCTCTCCAGCCCCTGGAGTGCAGTTTTCATCCCGGATTGGCCATGCGCTACAGCGGGACCTCTGTTGCTCCCTCAGCCGAGCGCTCACGAGGCTGGTCAGCACCGGCATCGCTGGTGGTTTTTGAGCACCGGGATCCAGTAAGTTACGTAACCTACTCACCTCCTTTATAACGCAATGGGCTTTGTATTCGATGATTTGTCCAGGCAAGCAAAGTGGCCTGAAGACGTTTAAGGTAGGCTAGGCAAAGATAGGACGTTGGCTAGGGTGGATATATTAAATTCATGTTTGATTCATATCATAGTTTCGATTTTTGATAGGCTTCCCGGGATATAACCTCATCATAAAATGGGAAGGTTGCTGTAGAACTTAGGAGGAAATGTATTTTGATCTGTTATTATTTTTTTTTTTTTTGAGGCAACAGACTAGTCTTCTGTGTGAGAGAGAGAGAAAACAATGGTACACCAAGACTGTTTCTTTTTGGTATTGAAACATGGCCTTTACTTCCTCTTTCTCTGTGTGTCTCTTTCTGTCTTTTTAAAACGTAATTTATTTTTATTATTTACTTATTTGACAGAGAAAGGGGAGGGGAGAGAACGGGCACACCAGGGTCTCCAGCCACTGCAAACGAACTCCAGATGCGTGCGCCCCCTTGTGCATCTGGCTAACGTGGGTCCTGGGGAATCCAACCGAGGTCCTTAGGCTTTGCAGGCAAGTGCCTTAACCATTAAGCCATATCTCCAGTCCTGTCTTTGTTTTTCTGCCCCCCCCCCCCCCCGAGGCAATGTCTCACCCTCTAGTCCAGGTTGGCCTCAAGCTCAGTGTGATTCTCCTTCCTTAGCCTGAGTGCTTAGGTTGCAGGTGTGAGACACCATTCCTGGTGGTCTCTACTTTTTCTGAAGCTCGGCATTTTCTAAACCAAAACACTTTTTTCATTCTGTTAGTCAAGAAATGAACCCAACTTAGTAAACTATGAAATAGAGCATACAAAACTTAGGGGCTGGGGAGAAAGCTCAATGGTTAGAGGCTCTTGCTTGCAGTGCCTGACAGCCTGGCTTCGATTCCCCAGTACCCATGTAAAGCAAGATGCACCAAGTGGCTCATGAATCTGTTATTGCAGAGGCAACATAATAAGAAATATAGGAATACAGCTTATGTAGTACAGGTAAATATTGTTTCATAGAACATTGTTTTAACTCTATGTATCAGATTGAAGGTAAAGTATATTTCTCAGTAGCCAATATGCTGTTACAAAGTGAATTAACTAGTGTAATTTGGATAGTAAAGAGTTTCTTAAATTTCTTTTTTCTTTAGTTGCCTCTTGTCTTCTTTATGTGCAGGTCAACTGGAAATTGGCCTTTGGTCAAAATGACCTGCTACCTCTTAGCCCTGAAGAACAGTTTTGGGTTACCAGAACTAAAAAATCATAACACATGGTAGTCCATGGACTGTATAGTCTTCCCTTTAAATAGTAATTTTCTGCTTTTAGGTTTTTAAAAATTAAATATGTTTCATTTTCTTTTCCATAAACCAGATTTTTAGTTTTTTGGGTGTGTGTGTGAGAATGAGACAGAGAGCCAGGGCCTCAGCCACTGCACTGGAATGCCAGACGCTTGCGCCACCTAGTGGGCATGTGTGACCTTGTGCTTGCCTCACCTTTGTGTGTCCGGCTAATGTGGCATCTGGAGAGTAGAAGATGGGTCCTTAGGCTTCACAGGCAGGTGCCTTTCTAACCCATCTCTCCATCCTCCATAAATCGGTTTATTTTTATTTTTTATTTTGAGAGAGAGAGAATGGGTGCGCCAGGGCCTTCAGCCATTGCCGATGAACCCCAGATGCTTGCGCCCCCTTGTGGCACATGTGCAACATTGCATGCTTGCGTCACTAGCTGGCTATGTGGCACCTGGAGATTTGAACATGAGTTCTTAGGCTTTGAAGACAAGGGCCTTAACTGCTAAGCCATCTCTCAAGCCCCTCCATAAATCATTTTTTTCATAATAATTCATGTTATCAGTAACTTTTGGCAGTCATTTTATCAGTACCCTTAAGAGGCAGGTCTTGTAAATAGGATGAGGTAATGAAATAGGATGGAGAGCATGATAGATGCAACAGAATTAGATATTCACAGTGGACACTATTGACAAGTGAGGAGTCTTGGGGCTGGAGAGATAGCTTGGTGGTTAAGACACGGGCTAGCAAAACCAAAGGACCCAGGTTCGATTCCCCAGTACCCACGTAAAGGCAGATGCACAAAGTAGTGCATGTATCTGGACTTAATTTGCAGTGGCTAAAGGCCCTGAAGCATCCATTCTCTCTCTCTTTCTCTCTCTTTCTCCCCCTGTCCTGCTCAACTGACTAAAAAATAAAAATGAAAATAAAAAAATAAAGAAAAGTGAGGAATCTACTAAAATGACCCTTCCTGTTGCTCCTGTTCTTATATTGGTCCTTGTACAGTGCTTCCTGGCGTCAGCTTTTCTCTGTAGAATCCTGGCCCCTTTTAGTGCAAAATAGCATTTAGAAACCAATTATGGATGCTAGGTGTGCCCACCCTGGGCTGTCATGCTCCAGTAGCAACGAGCATTCCTGGCACCCACACCTTGGTGCCTGTGCCACTCTTCTGATTCCTGGGCTCGAGCATGGAAAGTGCAGGCTGAGCCTGGAGGTGAGCTGGAGAATGAGAAGGTGGCCCTAGAATGAGAGGGGCACGTCAAAAGGAAACAGCAGCTAGCTTGACGGGTTTGCTGCTGGTTAACTCAGTGGCAAGTTGACCAATAACTTAAGTGATAACAACGTGTTATGACTGTCAAATAAGAAGCCACAGACTACAGTGACACAAATCAGTCAGTGAATAAATTGAAAGCTTAATGAGGAATGGGGCCATCTCAGTACCTCTGGGCAAAAGTACTCACCTGAGTTTGAATGAGGAAAGCACTTTGGTAATGGGTCAGATAAAAATCACTTTGTGTGGTGAAGAGAACACTTCCTGGCTTCTGTGGTGTTCCTACAAGGAGGCATCACCTGAAATGAATTGTAAGAAAATCCCAAATAAATCCAAACCTTAAGGCACTTTACAAAAGAAGTGGCCAGACAGGAGCATGTAAAAGTATTAAGGCCTTCAAAATCAAGGAGAGCCTAAAACAGTTTCTGCTTGAAAGAGAATAGACGTGTGACGGCTACTACCACATATTCTAAAACAAATCTACTCAAAGAATGTTCTTCACAAAGCCGGTGAAACCTGAAAAAGGCCTCAGGTCTGAGTATTAGATGATAGTAACATATAAGTATTTATTTTATACTGAAGGTTTTATTGTGATTTTTATTGCTTATTTATTGTTAAATGCATACTAGAGTGTGTGGGGGTAATGTGAGACTGAGAATACTTACAACTTTTCTGTCAATGTGAGATAGCGTCAAAAAGAACATTTTGACATAATAAGTCTTACATTACAAAAGTATGTCTTTTCAGGGCTGTTGCCAAGAAGGTTCATAGCACTATCCAGAAAATTAAGAAGGAAGAGAAGATGTCCGAGTGCTTGCTGAAAGCCTTGCTGAACTGTAAAACATTTGAAGAGCTGGAGCACGTAGTAAGGAAACCTGCTTGTCTTCTAACTTACACCTGGATGCTTTATGATAAGAAAACGTTACTGAGATGTTAGTGTTTTCAGTGCTAGGCACTTGAGTGTAGAAAGCTGCCTAATACCCATTCTTTGCCCTTAAGGAATTCCCTTCCAGCGGGGAAGGAGAGAAGATTATACTAGTGTGAAACCCAATGGACTGGCTGAACTACCAACCTAAGCATGACTATATTCAGCTTGTAATGGGTACAATTAGCCCTCCATTTATTTTGTGGGTTTTGTATCTGTGTGAGCTCAATCAAAAATGGGTGGAAAATATTTGGAGAAAAAAAGCCTGTCCCTATTAAACACATACAGACTTTTTTTTTGGTTACTCTTCCCTAAATAATACCATATAAAAACTATACATAGCGTCTCCTTGACGTTGTCTTAGGTGTAATAAGCCATCTAGAGATAGTTGAAAGCACACAGGAAGAAGTACCCAGGTCGTATGTAGACATTATGCCATTTTCCGTAAGAGAGATGGTGTTCATGGTGGTGTGAGGGACACTCGTCAAATCAGCTCCTGTGGGTACTAGGGGAGGATTGTCCTGGGAACTGGGGGACGGGGAGAGCTCATGTGAAGAAGGATTTGTGGGTGAGCAGGTTGGGATTAATCTCAGGAATGGCAGCTCTTGAAGCACGTGCGAGGAAGGAGTCCGAGAAGCCCAAGGCAAATCTGGAAGCGATGGCACATGGAACAGGGGAAGGGGGTTTAGAAGGAGGCACGACCAGTGGTTAACTGTAGCTTGGGGGGTTGGCAGGGTGCAGAGAGGAGAGTCATTTTGTAATTAGAGAAGCATCAGGGGTCTCTGTGATGCAGCTTCAGCTGCGCGCATTGGAAAAGAATCCAGACGAGGGCCGGTTGAGGGTTGGATATAGATGAAGAAGTACAAGCATTGGTTGTAGATAACCGTAAATAGCTTGCTTTTCTCAAGGGGAAATTGCAGTTCAAGCAGTGAGCTTTTTTTTTTTTACAATGAGTGAAACCTTACCTGGAACTAATTAAGCCCGTAGTATGAAGGACGCATGCGCATACGCCCTTAGCGTAGCTGGTGTAAATTCATCTCTGAAGGAAGAAGGCAAGGGTGGCAAGCGGATGTCATGAGCGTTTCAGCGCGCCCTCTCGCTTTGCACTCTGCTATTGGTCCTTGCTTTTGACAGCAGAATCCTGTGGTTTGTTTTCTCCTTTGTGTCACCTCCCTCCCCCAGTCTGCGCCATATAAAACGGGGAACAAGGGCACCAAAGCCCAGCGAGCTAAGCAGTTAGGATTAGAAGGAGCGGCCTGGACGCTGCTTGAGAACCCGGGGCGACTCAACCTGCTGTCCTACATCAAGCCCGACGTGACAGGTACCGGCCCCTCCCCACCCTTCCCGTTCCTTGTGCAGACACTGGCGCAGAAGCGGTTTCCTGAAGAGCTGCGCCCTGGCTCAGTGGGTATGGTTCTGGTCGCCATCACCCACCTAAAAGTCAAGCGTGGTGGCACTGTGTGTGATCCCCAGCGGTGGGGAGCCAGACACAGAATCCTGGGGCTTACTGGCTGGCTTGTTTAGTTGGATTGGTGAGTTCTGGGTTCAGTGAGACACCCTGCCTCAAAATCATAAAATAAAATAAATAAAATAAAATGATGGAAAAGTGATACAGGAAGACACCCGATGTCAACCTCTGGCCTCTTGAAACATGTACATACGCGTGTAGCTTCACACATGTGCACTTGCTCACACATATACACACACATGAACATGCATTCACACATACACAGACACACACAGATAGTTTCACTAAATAATGACTGCATAAAAGTCTATTCATGGCATGTAAAGAACAAATGATTCTAATAAAATATGTCCTGACAGATCTCTTCCTTAGCTCTTTGGCTTTCCTCATGCTTTCAATTTTTTTTTTAATTTTCTTGTTGATTTTTATTTATTTATTTAGAGCGACAGAGAAAGGAACAGGCAGATAGAGAGAGAGAATGGGCACACCAGGGCTTTCATCCACTGCAAATGAACTCCAGACAATGTGCGCCTCCATGTGCATCTGGCTAACATGGGTCCTGGGGAATCAAGCCTTGAACTGGGGTCCTTAGGCTTCACAGGCAAGCGCTTAATCGCTAAGCCATCTCTCCAGCCCTTCAATATATTTTTAAATATTTTTCTTTAACCACTAAGCCATCTCTCCAGCCCCCTACTTCTCACTTTTTAAATAAAGCCCTTCACATGTCAAGTTATAAAGAATCTCCCATCTTGTTTTCCAAAGCTTTTATTCTCTCCAGTTTTCAAACCATAAAACTGCTATCTCCCCTTTAAAAATGAATTTCAATACTTCCGACAAGTTCAAAGTATAAACTGAAGCCTTCTGCTTCTAAAAATATAAGGAGACTTCATCTCAAATCTATTTGCAGTGTATTTTGGCTTTTGTGTGTAAAACAGAATGAGAGGCTGGGAGGAAGGGAAAGATACTTCTAAGAAAACTTGAGGGAAATGACAATTGAGTCATATTAAAAGTTTTTGGCATTATAATTAGAGTGAACCTTAGAGAAGAGTAACTTTTTCTTTCAGGATCGCCCTTAGAATTGAGTGAAAGATTGATGTTTAAGGGTCATTCCCATGTTGAGTATTTTGGGGGGTGCGTTTGAACACAGTCTTGTTATTTGAATAGGCCAGTCTCACTTAAATTTGACTTCATGCTTTCTTCTCCCAAGTGCTGGAAATACAGCCTTTTAAAAACAAAACAAAACAACAACAAAAACCCAACCAACTCTATACTTTTTTAAAAAAATTATTTTTGTTTATTTTTATTTATTTGAGAGTGACAGACAGAGAAAGAGGCAGATAGAAAGAGAATGGGTGCGCCAGGGCCTTCAGCCACTGCAGACATACTCCAGACACATGCGCACCCTTTTACATCTGGCTAATGTGGGTCCTGGGGAATCGAGCCTCGAACCGGGGTCCTCAGGCTTCACAGGCAAGCACTTAACCGTTAAACCATCTCTCCAGTCCAACTTTATCCTTTTAATAATTGTATGTTTAAGGGGTACAGCATATTTTGAAATATTTATATATGTGTGGATAGTCAAGTAATATTGTATAAGATACACAAATTAATGCCCATCATCTCTTATAGTTTTACCTTTTTCTGTGGTAAGAGCACCTACAAGGTACATTCTCAGAAATACCCTATAATGAACTATAATCCTCCTGCTGTTAGATCTCCATATTTACTCAACCTCCCTAACTGCAAATTAACCACAACGTTGACCTTTACTTCATTCTCTGTGTCAGTTCTAGTTTCTTTTAGCTTTCTGTTGATTCTTTAGACAGACAAACATACATGTCAATAGGGGGCAGTCTCTGATAACAAAATCCCTATAACAGGCTTACCTATAGAGAATCATAGCATATCATAACCTGCCTCCCTGTGTTCTTTTGTTTGTTTTTGTTTTTCAAGGTAGGGTCTCACTCTAGCCCAGGCTGACCTGGAATTCACTATGGAGTCTCAGGGTGGCCCTGAACTCTCGGCGATCCTCCTACCTCTGCCTCCCGAGAGGTGGGATTAAAGGCGTGCACCACCACACTCAGTCTGCTTCTGTTTTAAATAATCCAGAAAATGTGAACTTTTAAAAAAGAGTCTAGCTAATGTGAATTTGTGGTTTAAACATTTTGAGTATGTGTGACTGTAAAATACATATTCTCTCTTCACAGACACATCTTAATATATTTGAGAAAGGATCGTAATGTAAGAGACAGGCAAACTAGGATATCTGAATTTCAGGATGGATTGAAATGAGTGAAATTCATATTGGTTTATTTTTCTTTTGTCAAGGTAGAGTCTTGCTGTAGCCCATGCTGACCTGGAATTCACCTATGTAGTCTCAGTCTGGCCTTGAACTCACAACAATCCTCCTATCTCAGCCTCCTGAGTGCTGGGATTCAAGGCATGTACCACCACCTCAGCTGGTTTACTTAAAATTTTTTTTAATCATTTAATTAATTTATTTATTAGATACAGAGGGACAGAGAGAGAGAAGGGGAGAGAGAATGGGCATGCCAGGGCCTCCAGCCACTGTAAATGTACTCCAGACATGTGCGCCCCCTTGTGCATCTGGCTAATGTGGGACCTGGAGAATGGATCCTGGGTCCCCAGCCTTCACAGGCTGATGCCTTAACTGCTAAGCCATCTCTCCAGCCCAACTTTTTAATGTTTATATAATTCCAATGGTTGCAGCATCTAACATTTTAATAATAGACTATTAGAGTCTGGGCAATGTTAGCTGCATGGACAGCCTGTTGTCTGTGTTCTCCTTGTGGTTGATTTCTTTGGCTACTCATAACCCTCCTTGAATAGTGATCGCCTTCGCTCTTATACATACTGAGTTCCTCTTGGGTAGGTTTTTATAAGTGTATTTTTAAAAATATTTTTTATTTTTATTTATTTGACAGAGAAAGAGGTGGAGAGAGAGAGAATGGGTGCGCCAGGGTCTCCATTCAGTGCAAACGAACTCCAGACACATGCACCCCTTTGTGCATCTGTCTAACGTGGGTCCTGGGGAATCGAACCTGGGTCCTTTGGCTTTGCAGGCAAACGCCTTAACTGCTAAGTCATCCCTCCAGCCCAAGAGTATTTTTAGTAATTTTATTTATTTATTTGAGAGAGAAAGAGGCGGGGGTGGGGGAGATAGAGAGAGAATGAGAATGGGTGTGCCAGGGCGTCCAGCCATTGCAAACAAACTCCAGACTCAGATGTCATCTTGTGCATCTGGCTTACATGGTTCCTGGGGAATCAAACCTGGAACTTTTGGCTTTGCAGGCAAGCACCTTAACCGCTAAGCCATTTCTCCAGCCCTAGAAATCTCTATTTTTAACAAGCCTAGTTTTGGGTCCACAAACTGTGCTTTACCTAGCATTGCTTTAAAGTTTTAGCATAATTTTAATTACATAGGTTCATTGATTTGTATAAGATTCTCAAAATGTATTTTTCTCATATGATGGGGCTTTTCAAAGGTCATTTGTTATAGGAAAGCTTGTATTTTCTTTTTTTTCTGTTCTGTTTCTAGTAATAGTTTTCACTGTAGCCAGTTTTACTACTGACACATCACCCTGGTGTTTTCATTAACCTTGTATAATGATAGGCTGAGGTGCATTAGGTCCCAGGAGTTCGTGCCCAGGAAATCCTCTTTTGAGGTGAAGGTTGATCTCGGGGATAGCTGCCGATGTCCTTTCCCTGTCTTGTTCTTTCTGTACAGAAGTTCCCGCGTCATAAAAGGAATTTGTTACTGAAAATTTTCTCATAGAGAAACTCTTTTAGAATGCAACTAGAATTTCTACTTTAAATGAAATGTAGTTATTTCCCAGTTGCTACATAACACTACCAGCTGGGCGTGGTGGCACACACCTTTAACCCCAGCACTCAGGAGGCTGAGATCAATGGATCATCTGAGCTCCAGGCCAGCCTGAGCTCCAGATTGAATTCCAGGTCTGCATGGGCTGGAGTGAGACCTTCACTCAATAAATAAATAAATAAATAAATAAATAAATAAATAAGAGAATATATGAAAAAATAACCAAAACACCCACCAACCCAAAGGACTTTTTACTAATTATGCCATAATAAGTGTGCTGACGTCTTCTCTTAGGTTTTTGTGCTGTTGCTCATTAAACCTATGCTCACAGCAAATACTCAGTGCTTGTATAATTCAAGCTTGAATGTCAGGCAATAAAAGCTTTAATGCAAGTAAACCAATGACAAGAGAAATGGAAGAAAGCAGTACAAATGGTCTCTTGTCAGTGTTCAACTTCATGTCACCAGGGTCATGAGGTATAAGACTCATGTTAGAAATGTGTAAGTCAAACATGCTTGGAGAGAACTGAATGTGTTGTTGGTAGACATTTTAATTGTCTGCACAATAGCTTTTGTTTTGATTTGAGAAATTCAAATGCATTATAGGCAATATCAGTGCCTTATATCCAGAATTGTAATAACAATGAAATTGCTTGAAAAGGAGAATTTTAAAATCCATTTAATTATGTATCTTGGGATATAACCCATATCATATATATTTCTCATAACATTTGATTTTTGTAACTACCTCATAATGGAGGTAGTATTATTTCCATTTTTATAGAAAACTGAGGTAGAGAAGTCAAGTAACCTATCTAAGGTCCCAGTAGAACCAGGGCTAAACCAGTGCAGGCTGCAAAGCTACCTTTCTATCACTAGATAGTATATTATGAAATGGACCTGCATTATTGCTTATGGGGTTGTTTTTGTTGCATATGAAAATGGGTTGCTGCTCTGACACCTTTCTGTCCTAAGCTTGTTGAGTTCAGTGTTTCATTTTAACCCAATTTCATTAGTGTGACTTGTTTGTAGACCCTAAAACCAGTCTTAATACTTTCGGTTTTTGCTCTCCCTCTTCGTCAAGGGCTGGCTGAGCTCCAGGACATCGAAATGGGAGTACAGCATATTTTAGCAGACATGATTGCTAAAGACAAAGACACGCTTGACTTCATCCGGGACTTGTGAGTACTTATCGTAGTTTTCTGCCTTGTGGACGCGTCATGGTTAGGGCTAACACTGCTGCCCAGTGCAAACATGTCCTGAAAGTTTTTTTGTTTTTTTAATAGCAGAGTTCTTTGTTTACTTTTTTTTTTTGTTAGATGGGGTCTTGCTGTATCCCAGGCTGACCTGGAGTTCACTATGGAGTCTCAGGGTGGCCTCAAACTCATGGCGATCCTCCTACCTCTGCCTCCCGAGTGCTGGGATTAAAGGTGTGCGCCACCACGCCTAACCCTATTTTTTTACTTTTAAATCTTTTTTTTTTTTAGTTTTTTATTTTTATCTCAGCGTTTTTGTTAATACTGTATTGTCAGTGGCCCTGACAGTTGTGAGAGGCGAAGTAGGAGAATGACTTGGGCTGACAAGTGTTTTCATAGCTAATTATGTTGCTGAAATTTGGTTTAATTAAGTTGTTATTGGACACTGTCCATATTACTTTGCTCTCCCCCTCTTTTTACATCTAGTCGAATGTGGTTACCTAATTCAGTGGTTCAGGAAGAATGACCATGTCATTGGTCTCCTTCCTGTGGATTGCTTTGGTTTTTTTGTGTAACTGGTGGAGGGTGTCTGAACTCATTTAGACATTTGGTGGGAAGGAGTGAGTGGTTGCTATATAAACACATCTTCAGGATACATGCTACCATGATGGGCAGAGTACTTTAGTAGGGTCATCATATCATTTTTATACTTGGGCATCCCCAAGCAAATCTCATTTGCTATCCTTATTTTCCTATAGCTGTAAAGTTCATATAAATAACTGTTGTTTTTTTTTTTTTGCTTTTGTTTCTTTGAATAATATTTGTATATGTGAGCAGATGCCAACGTAGATACATTTGTATCCAGTCATCTCTGGCAAAAGTGTCCTCAAAAAAAGTAAATGAGAAAGACGTTGGTAAGTTTCAGCTTTACCAGAACTTTTCATGCAACATAAGAGACATCCAGCATCACCAGGTAAATAAGGACGCGGCGGTGCGCCGACCTACACCTTACAGTGACAGGGCTCGGGGCGTGTTTGATGCCTTGCTGTGAAAACCTTCAACTCTTTTCATTCTTTCTTCTTCTTCCTGTGTGTGTGTGTGTGTGTGTGTGTGTGTGTGTGTGTGTGTGTGTTTGAGAAAGAGAGAGAGGGAGAGAGGGAGAGAGGGAGAGAGAGAGAGAGAGAGAGAGAGAGAGAGAGATATCGTCCTATTCTAACTTTACAACGGGTTGCTGAAGGCCCAGAGAAGTTAGGAAGCACCACGGAGCAGTTTTAGCAGAGAAAACAGGATAATGGCTTGAGCATCATTCTTCCTGACCTGCTTGGGTTTGAACTCACTTAGATCTCTTCCCAGTGAAATACAAAGCAGGGAGGCAGAATGGCCGATTTAGAATCAACTGTGTGAGTTCTCGTTGAGTTGTACAAATCACGGTGGTTGTGTCTTAGCCTTCTAATTTCTTCCCCCCCACCAACTGTAGTCAGTCTATTTGTACTTTATAAATGTGGTTTTAAATACTGTGGCACAGAAAGAATTACAAACCAAAACTACAATCTTAGTGGCTTAAAAAAGTTTTTTAAAAATTTATTTATTGGAGAGAGAAAGAGACAGAGAGGCAGATAGAGAGAACGGGCACACCAGGGCCTCCAGCCTTTGCAAATGAACTCCAGACACATGTGCCACCTTGCACATCTGTCTTATGTGAGTACTGGGTAATCGAACCTAGATCCCTTTTTTTTTTTTTTTTTTGTTTTTGTTTTTCAAGGTAGGGTCTCGCTCTAGTCCAGGCTGACCTGGAACTCACTATATAGTCTCAGGGTGGCCTCGAACTCATGGCGATCCACCTACCTCAGCCTCCCAAGTGCTGGGATTAAAGGCGTGTGCCACCATGCCCGGCCGAACCTAGATCCTTTGGTTTTGCATGCAAGTGCCTGAACCGCTAAGCCATCTCTCCAGCCCCTTACTGGCTTTTGTATTTATATATGTAGTTACTTTAACCTGTGTTTCTTATTTGCATGGCTTTGAGTTCTGGTCTAATGTTTTTCCCTTCCAGCCTTAATGACTGCCTTTAATATTTCATGCACAGAAGGTCTACTGGTGACAGACTCCCACCATTTTTGTTTGGATGGAAAATCTCCATGTCTTTATTATTTAAAAAATTATCATATAAAATATACATAATATAAAATATGCAATCGGCCATTGTAAACATGTAGTACAGTATCTGTTTAGGATAGTGACGTTGTTGTGCACCCAGCATCCAGAACTTTAAATGTTGCTTTTGAGCAAACTGGTGCCAATCTATTTGTTTCCCTGTCTCTTATCCTAAAGATGTCCTATTACTGTTTTTATTGATTTTATGGTTTTTCTGGATGAGTGAAGAGACTTGGAATCAGGAGCTTGCAAATCTGGATAACTTCATAGAGCATTTTAAAATTTATTTTTCTTCCTATCTGCATTGCATTGCAATAAAGAGATCACGAGAAGTACTAGAATTCCTTATCTTTTATATGATATTAATTTTATCTTAAAAGTATTGTCATCATTGAAAGTGTAATTAAAGAAATGATTGCCAGAGACATGCAGTGTTTTTTGTTATCCCGTGCCAAGAAGAATCTTCAGTCGTCTCACAAATATTTCTTGAGACCATATGATGTGTGTGGTTTTGGAGTATAGAGGTGGTACAGCCAGTGACACTGAAGATTTGAAGCAGCGTGTGATTATATCCAGTGTTACGTGTTGTGCTATGGCGCGCACTGTATTTCTCATGTAAGGCCAAGTACATACTTCAATAATTTGGAAATACATAGGTAACAGCGAACTTTTACTGGTCTAGTTATGATAACACAAATACAGGGTAAATAAATAATATTTAATACCACCAGTAACTAGGGCTCACGGTGCAGCTCTAGAGTTGTTGCCTAGCATGTGTGGGTCCATGGTTTACTAAAATTCTTTTGCAGAAATGACTAATGTCATTTCTTGTGTGTGTGTCTTTGTGCTTTTAGAATGTTTAGCATATGCCGCAATCTGAGTTAGTAACTGAATTGAAGTTTTTGATTGACATAGACTTGTGACTATGACAGTTCTCAAGCCTGAGGAAAAGGTTATTAGGGGAATGTCAGTTTAAAAAGCAGTCCTGTTTTAGAGCCGGGCGTGGTGGCGCATGCCTTTAATCCCAGCCCTCGGGAGGCAGAGGTAGGAGGATCGCCGTGAGTTCGAGGCCACCCTGAGACTCCATAGTGAATTCCAGGTCAGCCTGAGCTAGAGTGAGACCTTGAAAAAAAAAAAATCAATCCCGCTTTAAGAACTTTTTTTTAGGTGATAATTTGGGCTGCAGGCATGCTGCCAGGTCACAGAGGGAGCTTCCCCGGGCCAGTAATGCTGGACTCTGCTTTTAGCCTCCATGCAAAAGGCCCAGCATGTAGCATCTTGGAGGACAGAAGTGGCTGAAAATGATGTGAGTCCGTGGGGAAGGCAGGTTCCCTGGAGCCGCCGCGTACCCTGTGGACAGCTGTTACACCTGTCGGCTACAAGTTAATTCTCCTGGCTGCTTCTTGTTTCCTTTCTTCATATGAGTCCCCAGTGAGGTCTTTCCACCCCTTGAATTTGTACCAGCCTTTTATTCTCCCCTGAGTGATTTTCATTGTGAAGGGCTGTTGGATTCTGCCCAGTGTTTCCTAATCTATTGAGATGAACATCTGATGGAAACACATGCAATTGATGGTTAAGTATATTACATTGAGTTTGGGTTTTAAAAAAAACTTTTTTTGTTCATTTTTATTTATTTATTTGAGAGTGAATGAGAGAGAGAGAGAGAGAGAAAGAAAGAGGCAGATAGAGAGAGAGAGAGAAAGAAAGAGGCAGATAGAGAGAGAGAGAGAGAGAATGGGTGCACCAGGGCTTCTAGCCACTGCAAACAAACTCCATATGCATGCATCACCTTGTGCATCTGGCTAATGTGGGTCCTGGGGAATCCAGCCTTGAACTGGGGTCCTTTGGCTTCACAGGCAAGCGCTTACCCACTAAGCCATCTCTCCAGCTCGAGTTTGGGTTTTTAAGCCAACTAGGCACTCCTGGGAGAAATTTTACTCTATCCCTGATGTGTAACCCTTTTGTGTGTGTGTGTTTCTGGATTTGGTTTGCTATTATTCTGCTGAAATTTTTATATTTATATTCCTAAGGGAGATCAGTGTATCGTTTTCTTGTGAAATCTAGTCTGGTTTTGTGTCAGGGTACTTACTGTAGGCCTCATAGAGATTTGAGGGGTTTTCTTTTCTCTTGTGTTTTTGGAAAACTTTATAATGCATTAATTCTTTAAATGGTAGACTTTAGAAATGTCACAAGCCTGTTCATTTCTCTTTCTTTTTTTTTTTTTTTTTTTTTGAGGCAAGTCCAAAGACTGGTCTTTTTTTTTTTTGAGAGAGATACAACATCTCTTTGTAAATGTGATAGATTGCCATTATAACTATTTTTTATTTTTTAAAAGCTTAGTGTCATTTTATGAAGGAGATAATAGGTTACTTAAAAAGTGTAAACTAATGATTATTTTAAATATCCTTTTGAAAAATTGAAAACTAGACCACTGATAGACCTTTTGACTAGATAGGCTCATGATTTGTTTCATAGATGTTGATTGGTTAAGTTTATCACCTGTAACCTGTACATTCTATGGATGATCAGTCAGCCTTTGTGTTTGTGCTCAGATCCTGGCAATTAACCGTGGAGAGAATTTGAAGATACTGACAGTCAAGATCAATATTCCCGATGGAATGAGGAATGAATTCTGTAGGTGGTGCATTCAACACAGGTCTGTTTATAGATTTCTATAGAATTTTCACTCTAAGATATCTTTAATTTTTTTTAAATTTAATTTTATTTATTTGGTGGTGGTGGTGGGAGAACAGAATATAAGTGTGCCAGGGCCTCCAGCCACTGCAAACAAACTGCAGAAGCATGTGCCACCTTGTGCCTTACGTGGGTACTGGGAAATCGAACCTGGGTCTTTAGGCTTCACAGGCAAATGCCTTAACTGCTAAGCTATCTCTCCAGCTCTCTAAAGTATCTTATAAGTAACTTACTGATATAAAATGTCTATTATGTTAAAAAAGCAAGTGACAATACATAGTGTCTTCTTCAAAATAAATATAAGTTGAAAAAAGTAAGTATACATGTTTTGTATGTTTAAATAGAAAATATCTGTGAGGGGACATAAATCATTAATAGTGATTATCTCTGGGGAGAAGGACTTACTCCAATATAGTCTTGCTGTGTAAGGAAGTTTTGGCCAGTGGCCATTGACACACTACACAGATGATAACGGCCGTTTAACGTTGCTGTGAAGCTGAAAAGTTCTCATTGCCTCGTGAACACAGAGGTGGCGAAGCAGCAAGAGAAAAAGCGACGGTAGAAAAAAAAGAACCCCCGAGGTGACACACAGTGAAGGCTGTAGTGGAAACTTTTTTAGACCTTAATGGATGTTTGAAAAAAATTTTTAAACGTGAGCCCCAACTCCAAAAGTTTTTATTTAAAAATAAAGAGGAACGTTCATGCGGCTTAGGTTTTGTTCCGTACATCTTGTCTGCCTGGTTGATCTCATAGCTTGTAGGGTCCTCTGCTTGTTCATGAGGTTGGTAGCCACAGTCTCCCCCCTCTCCCTCACAGCCTGCATAGCACTTGTCCAGCACTGTGAAGGCTTCTAGGTTCCAGTGCGACCTCTTGATGTCCTGTGTGTGTGGCCTGTGGTACGTTCAGCAATCGGGTTTTACCATTTAGCTCTGGAGGGTAACCCAGGTGCCTTGGCCATCATACTAGGAGGAAAAGATCTTGACATCCAAATAAAAGTGAGACTGACTGAGAGGGGGAGGGGGTGTGATGGAGAGCGGAGTTGCAAAGAGGAAAGTGTGGGAGGGAGGGAGTTACCTGCTCTGACTTGTTGCCGGTACTATCCTGGGAGTTGCGTGATGCCTGCCTTAGTCCTGCGCTCTGTGTTGTGGGGTATGTGGCAAATGAGAGCTTTCACAAGGTTGGTGATACCCAGAGAGAGATTCCTACTGACTTAGAGGAAGGATCATCAGGTTGTGGGATGACGTCGCGCATCTCTTACAGTCCCTTAAGTTTGAGCATATAGCAAGTACTATGCCTGTGGGCTCATTGAGACGTTCACGGCTCTTAATGTGTCATGTACCATGAGTAGGTCCCAGGAAGGCAGCAAAGGGACATAAAGTGCTGTTGGGCTAGCAGTCAAAGGAGTTCTTCTAGTTCATGGAGTAGCTCTTCCCTTCAGGCCCTAGCCCCGTGGCCTGCAGGTGAACTGCACGGGCACCATCGTGACATTCCAAAATGCAAATGGGCCCTCAGTGCTGTTTCCGGGGAGAGGCGCAGAGCGATTCGAGCTAAGGGAGCCTCTTGCGGCTTGACAAGACCACAGGGAGGGGCTTTAAGAGATATGCATTAGTAGTACTAACGACGTTGGGGTCTGTATGTATACAGGCAATGAAGACATTTTGGTTCAGGACTAAAGGAAAGGCCCCATCAGACAGCACATATATATACATTTAAAAAATTACTTCATTTGTCTTCCTGTGTCTAATGCTGTTTTCCTAGCATTGTTGTCTCGTGCGTGGAAACCGTGGTTTTTCTCCAAGCAGTCAAACTTCATAGCATGATGCATAAAACCCTTTTGTAATCGGGCCACTGCCGTATTTTCTACCTTCATCTTCATCTGAGTTAATCCTGCCCCTTTCTGACCTAACGGTATAAATGTTCTTTTGGGAAGTCCTTTTAAAAAATATTTTATTGACAACTTCCATAATTATAAACAATATCCCATGGTAATTCCCTCCCTGCCCCCACTTTCCCCTTTGAAACTCTGCTCTCCATCATATCCCCTCCCCATCTCAATCAGTCTCTCTTTTATTTTTTATTTTATTTTATTTTTTTAAATTATTTATTTATTTATTTGAGAGCGACAGACACAGAGAGAAAGACAGATAGAGGGAGAGAGAGAGAATGGGCGCGCCAGGGCTTCCAGCCTCTGCAAACGAACTCCAGATGCGTGCACCCCCTTGGGCATCTGGGGAACCGAGCCTCGAACCGGGGTCCTTAGGCTTCACAGGCAAGCGCTTAACCGCTAAGCCATCTCTCAAGCACATCGCTTTTATTTTGATGTCAAGATCTTTTCCTCCTAGTATGATGGTCTTGTGTAGGTAGTGTCAGCCACTGTGAGGTCACGGATATCCAGGCCATTTTGCGTCTGGAGGAACATGTTGTAAGGAGTCCTACCCTTCCTTTGGCTCTTATATTCTTTCTGCCACCTCTTCCACAATGGACCCTGAGCCTTGGAAGGTGTGATAGAGATACTGCAGTGCTGAGCGCTCCTCTGTCACTTCTTCTCAGCACCATGGTGCTTTGGGAGGTCTCTTTTGATATTGGAGCCCCCAAATTAGTAGTGGTAGTGGTGGTGGTGGCGGCAGCAGGGACAACAAACATTTCAAACAGATGGTGCCAGAAATTGTTGTATGTCCCTTCTATAAAGATTAAGCCCCTTTTTAGTATTTGGGAGGTTGGGGAAATGGCTCCGTGGGGAAGGTGCTTATAAGTCCCTTTTGTGGCTTACTGAAGCAGGTATATTACTTTCTGTTTACAGGTGAGGAAATATTAGCACAGACACAGCTAAGCCAGCCCTCCAAGGAGGAAGGAGAGCAAAACTTGACCCACGGCAATCTGGCTTAGATCTTGCTTTTAGCTAGTCCATTATTCTGCTGGGACCCCTGCTTTTCAGTGTTTTGTGTCTTTATCTTTTCCATATTTTTGTTTTTACATTGACTGAGCCATACCTTTGTTTAAAAAAGTAATATTTTTGAGCCAGGCTCTCATGTGGTCCGAGCCGGCCTTGACCTTGTGATCCTTCTGCCTCCACCTCCTGGCGTTGGGGTTGCGGGCACCACCATGCCTGGCCACGGTGTCTCCTTGCAAGCAGGCTGTGCCAGTTACTTTTTGCATCGCTGAGAGCAGAGCACCTGATAGAGACAACCTGATGGAGGGAAGGGTGGTTAGGTTTGGGAGTCAGAGGATACGCAGTCCACAGGCAAGGAAGGGGGGCAGCGCTGCTCTGTTGTGGTGCCAGGAACGCGAGTTAGAGGCAGGTACAAGCACCTCCCAAGGCCCACCCCAGTGATGTCCCTCAGCCAGCCAGGCCTGACCTCCTAGGGGACCAAAACGTGGGGTCCATGTGCTCAAAACATGAGTCTGCGGGGACATTCCAGCATCAAACCACAACACATGACCGTATGTCTAATTCCCCCTTCGCTTTTGCCTCTCGGAGCCTTAGAAGGAGAATGACGCACGTCTTGCATAGACCTTGTATATTTATCATATAAATATTTAGTTATTTATTTTTAATATTTTTATTTATTTATTTGTTTATTTGAGAGCGACAGAGACAGAGAGAAAGACAGAGAGAGAGAGAGAGAGAGAGAGAGAGAGAGAATGGGCGCGCCGGGGCTTCCAGCCTCTGCAAACGAACTCCAGACGCGTGCGCCCCCTTGTGCATCTGGCTAACGTGGGTCCTGGGGAACCGAGCCTTGAACCGGGGTCCTTAGGCTTCACAGGTGAGCGCTTAACCGCTAAGCCATCTCTCCAGCCCCATATAAATATTTATACATATAAGTTGATTATATAAATTTATAAATGTAAATTTGATATATAAATTCTGTGGGGCTGAACTAGTACCGACTCTGGAAGGGATTCCGTTATTTGTTCTTATGTAACCTTTGGCATATCACATTATAAGTTCTTACCTGTCTGTTGCCTGGGATTCTGTTTCCCAGCCTGAGGTGAGCTAGGGGAGGAGCCCTTCTGGCGTCCTGATAATGCTTCGTCTCAAACCATTCAGACTTGGTGAGCTTGTGCTCAAGACCCACCGAGGGCGTGAACGGAGGTGCTGTGTAGGGTTGCAGACGTGGAGCTGACTTTGCCTGTTCGCTCCATTTTGTCTTCTGTTCTTTCTCCAACCGACAGTTGGTTCTGTGGCTCAGCGTGTATGCCCATGTTGTGGGCAGAGCAATGTGGTCTGGGCAGTAGGTTTGGTTCTACTCAGGAATGCCCAGATGAGATTCATAAACAGTGTGGTGAAGCCAAAGAGAGGCATCTCTCCCTTAGAAGAATTAGATTAGCACTTCGATTTTATACCTTTTAAGCTAAAATGCCTTCTGTAAAGATTAAGCCCATTTTGAGTTTTTTCCCCAAATTTTGTTGTATTTATTTATTTTTATGAGAGAGAGAGATTGAAATGGGGCACCAGGACATTAGCCACTACAAATGAACTCCAGCCACATGTGCCACCTTGTGTGCAGGAGCCATCCATGCGCACGCCTCACCCTCTGCATCTGGCTTATAGGGAGCCTGGGGAGTTGAACCTGGGTCCTTAGGCTTTGCAGGCAAGTGCCTTAACCACTAAGCCATCTCTCCAGCCCTCATTTTGAGTTTTTAAAAAGTATCTTGGGGTTAGGGAGATTAGTTCAGTAGGGAAGGAGCTTGCTGCACAAGGCTAAGCCCCAGGAGTTCAGGTCTCAGCTCTCAAACAAATGCCATGCATGGAAGCCTGCCTGTAACCCCAGCACTCAGGAGATGGCCCCAGAGGATCCCTTGGACAGGCTGCTGGTCGACTAGCCAAATCTCCTGTGAGCTTGGAGGGAAAATGAGAGAGCCTGCCTCAGTAAAGACGGTGGAGATACAGTGGGGAGCAACAGAGGAAGACACTCAGCTTCAGTCTCTAGCTTTTAGTACACACCTGTGTACCTCATGCGCACACACACACACACACACACACACACACACCTACCTCAGAAGCAGAATTTCAGCAGAATCTGCTATCTTTTTTATGTTTTTGTTGATGTTATTCAATGCTTATGTTTAACCACTTCAAGCTTTTTTAAAACCCCACTGTCACCTTTGTCTGAGGGCATGAGGATAGGGATGAAGAGGGTAAGAATTTGGCAAAGATCGCTGCCTTCAGGGAAACATGCTGACAAATGGCACCACAAATATGGAAATAGAAGTACATCATAGGGAGCTCAAAACCAGGGCTTGGAGCAGTGTCCACTTTGGATACTTAGGCGATATAGAGGGAGAGCGTAATTTTCAATTAAATGGCTTTTATTAAGCCTGACTGATGTATGATTTAAATAAAAGTTTGCTGCCAAGAAAAAGGAAATACCCAGGGGCCAGGCTAAACCAGTTCCTCTGCACAGTCTCCTTTGACGCTCAGAGGGAGAGGAAGAAACGGGAAAAGGACAGAGAGTCTGGTTTCTCCTGGGCTGGATTTCCTGTCGCACAATACCATAGACCCTTGAGTGGCCTGAACAACGGAAGTTATTTTCTCACAGCTGTAGAGGCTAGGAAGTCCAAGATCAAGATGACCCCTCGTTCCCTGGGTAGAGCTTTTCCCACTGCCTTCTCCTCTTGTCCTGGTGGGTAGGGAGAGAGAGCAGAGCAGGCTCGCCTGTGCTTTGTTGTCATTTAAACGTAATCATCTCCCCCAAGACCTCCTCTTGCAATGCCTGCACACTAAGGAATGGGGCTTCAGGGTGTGAATTTGAGGAGGGGACAATTCAGTCTATAGGCATGCTGCAATGATTCTTTTGGGTGACTTTCTTACATCTTAAAGATTTTGATCATCACTAATGTACTTCGGAGACTCTTTGCAGAAGACGTAACTTTTTCCTCTGGTGGAAGTGGTGGCATATGCCTGTATATCCTGATACTCTAGAGGCAGAGGCAGGAGGATCTTGACAAGTTCAAGGTCAGCCTGGTCTACATAATGAGTTCCAGGACAGTCTGGGCTACTCTGTCTCAGCAAAAGAAAATTTCCAAATGTTATATAACAACTTCTTTCCAGATAATGCAACATTTCTGTTACTGTGCTACTTTGACTTTTAAAATATTTTATTTATTTATTTGAGAGAGAGGGAGAGGGGAAGAGGCAGATATATAGAGAGAATTGGTGCACTAGGGCCTTCAGCCACTGCAAACAAACTCCAGACGCACACACCTCCCTTTGCATCTGGCTTACGTGGGTCCTGGGGAATCAAACCAGGATCCTTTGGCTTTGCAGGTAAACGCCTTAACTGCTAAGCCATTTCCCCAGCCCTACTTTGACTTTTGTAAAAGCTGTCACTCACTTCCCTATTCTATGTCCCCCTTCTGTCAGGTGCCCTTTTTAGGTCTCATTGTTGCCACATCAGTTTGAATATGGCCATTTCATTTTTACAGGTGGAGGCCACGTGGCTTTGCAAGGCCAGAGTTGATGAAGATCTTGCATAATTCACTGGATGATTCCTTTAAACGCCTTATCGTTCCCCTCCTCTGTAGAGAGTTCAGGTTTGTATTGTGTCTTGTTTATTATCATTGAGTATGATTCTGGTCCCATTAAAGCATGAGCGTGTGGTACCTTTGTTGACTGATTGACCAGGCCAAAGAACGGAGATGGAATCACAAAGTCTTACATTTTGGATTAGGTTGTATTCCGTAGATTCATTGGCACGGGTGGATCTTAAAGCCGTCTTCATTTTGGTATACTTTTGAAGTGTTGAGTACTTGATGCACATGCTCCTTCCCATTCTACAATGCTGGTATTGCAGTGCACCAGCCAGGCCAAACATGATTTGACTGACTGGGTATTTGGCTTACAAGAAACCTACTGAGAAGTTACATGGAGGCGTTTTTAGAGGTAAGAGAGCCAAAGAAAACTTAAGAAAACTAGAGAAGGACCCGATGGATTTACTGCTGGAGAAAGAGAAAGTTAGCGTGCATGCTTTTAATCTCCCAGTGAGAATTGTTTGGGTGAGAAGTTGCCAACAGCAGTGAGTCAATGTCAGGAGGTCACTGCTGCATTGGTGGCCAGTGGAAATAACGAAGGTGGAAACTGCAGAAAGGTGAAATGCAGAGATGCTTCTAGAAGAGGGAAAGAAGCAGCTCCTGGAGCCAGAGAGCACTGGCTTTCTCATTCTCATCTGCCTTTGTCTTGGTAAAAATAATATGTGTGTGTGTGTGTGTGTGTGTGTGTGTGTGTGTGTGTATGTACATAATTTTTTTTTTTTTTTTTTTGAGGTAGGGTCTCTCTCTAGCCCAGGCTGACCTGGAATTCACTATGGAGTCTCAGGGTGGGCTCAAACTCACGGCGATCCTCCTACCTCTGCCTCCCGAGTGCTGGGACTAAAGGCGTGCGCCACCACACCTGGCTCTGACTTGGTAAAAGTTTTGAGACTAGCCATTCCTTCCTGTCTGCTGTGGCTCTCCTTCACCCTTACTTTTGCTGTTGTTTTACTTTAAATACGTTTTCTTAATTATTAAACCAGTACTTAAATTAAAAAAAAAAAAATGATGAAGCCCGTGTCCTATTTCTAGTGATCCATGGAACTTGGAGTCTTGGCTCATTCTTTTTAGCCTGGATGTTCCTGACCGATCTTGTTTCTTTTGGAATTCTGTATCAAGTCTGTGTGAAGTCATATCTTTTGCTTTTGGGTCGTATGATGTGTCCTTCAAAGGACTGTGTTCTTTAAAAGAAAATTATTTTGGGAACCTTAATCTGTGAAAGTACTGCAAGTTGTTCGTATTTCCACCACGTTATCCTCTTTTATCTATCCCCTCTTCCCCCTTCCACTGGGGGCCTTTTCAGTTGGGGGCATTGATAGTCACTGTGGGTTGTGCATACACCAGTCAGTTCTGTGGGGAGGGCAGTGTGTCACAGATCACCTTTCCACTTGTGGCTCTGACATTCTTTCCATCACCACCCCTGCTTCTGCAACGGGCCTTGATCCTTGGAGGCTGCATTAGAAGTTTCCTTTAGCGTTCCACTCTCAGCAGCCTCTGCGCTCTTTTTTGAGTCTCCTCAGCGCCTACCACCATCTCCCTGGAGAAGGTTCTCTGGCAGGCAGTGAGAGCAGCACTCATATTTCCTCTGCGACTTCTTCTATAATGTTTCTTAGGTCCTGCCTGGTATGATGGAAATGACTTAGCCCTTGTTGGGCACTTGGCTTTCTTGTCTTTATTTGTAAATTGCCTTTTTCATTTTTATTTATTTATTTGAGAGAGATGGGAAGAGACAGAAAGAGAATGGGCACACCAGGCCTCCAGCCACTGCACATGCACTCCAGGCACATGTGCCACTTTGTATATCTGGCTAACATGGGTCCCGGGGAGTCAAACCTGGGTCTTTAGCCTTCACAGGCAAGCGCCTTAACCACTAAGCCACGTCTTCAGCCTTCTTGCCTTTTTGATTGTCTGGTATCTTCTTGGTATTTGCTGCTCATCTGAAAAATCAGGTTCTCTTACAAAGAGTGAGAGCAACATTTATCAAAGGGGATAAGCATACATTTAGAGGGTTTCGATGGGTATAACCTCTTCATTAAGCCAAAGGACAATGGAAGCTTCTCTCCAGTGTCTGTTGACCTTCCAAGCCACAGGCTTCTAATTTGGTTCCCAGTACTAGGCATGAATTCCCTCCCACGGAGTGGACCTCATATCCGATTAGAAAGCATAACTTCTATGCCCCTCTTGCACCAGCGGGGGCACGTCTTCCCTGGCTGGCTGGTTTCGTAGCCTGCAGGATCCATCACTTGTTCGCCCTGTCGGTGACTTTTATCCCCAGCAGCTCGCACAGACCATCCAGCACCATGAGAGCCAGCCAGTGAGGAGACGGCTTCCATCTCACTTCCGCCTTGTTTTCTTTCTTTCTTTCTTTTTTTTAAATATTTATTTTTTATTTTTTAATTTATTTGAGAGAGAGAGAGAATGGGCATACCAGGACCTCCAGCCAGTGTAAACAAACTCCAGATGTGAGCACTGCCTTGTGCATCTGGCCTACATGGGTGCTGGGGAATCGAGCTTGGATCCTTCAGCTTCACAGGCAAGTGCCTTATCCACTAAGCCGTCTCTCCAGACCCCAGCTTGGTCTTTCCATGTCCTGAGAGTGCAGCCTGCCATGTCTTCAGCAGCAGGGTCTTGCTACCTACTTCTGGTGGGTAACCTAGGACTTTGACAGTGGGCTGCATTACTTTGGGGTCCTTATGGGCCTCTGTGACTATAAGCTCACTCTGGGTGTGGGAGGGAGATGATCCAATTTTGGCCCTGCCAACAGCAACAACCCATGATTTTAGGGTGTAGATTTCTGCACCCCAGCAGAATACTTCTGCCAAAATATACTTCTCTTTCTTTTGTTTCTTTCTCATTTATTTATTTATTTGACAGAGAAAGAGGAAGGAAGAGACAGAGAGAGAGAATGGGTGCGCCAGGGCCACCATCCACTGCAGACGAACCCAGACACATGCGCCCCCTTGTGCATCTGGCTAACATGGGTCCTGGGGACTCGAACCTGGATCCCTTGGCTTTGCAGGGAACTGCCTTCACCGCTAAGCCATCACTCCAGCCCTCGTTGTCTTTTTAATTAGCTAATGAAGAAGCAGGTTTCTATAGTACTAATTAGGGATTCTGATTTTAATGAAGAAAAAAAATTACCTTGTTTTAAATTTCAATTCAGCTTTATTTTTTTGTGTCCTCTGACCTCCACTTGTATTCCATTGGCATATGTGCACGTGCACACACACACCCATCACACACACAGATACACAAAGAGGGTCATAAAGACTGTATTACCCACCAGTCATCCAACTCAGTTCACTATATCCTTTGACTAGCTACTTCCATGACTGTCATGAAAATTCACCCACATGTCCTTTTTCACATATTCTGTCATCAGACTTACCTTGTCTCTTATCAGGTGTCTTAACCATGTTTAGTAAATCTTGAATTATTCCTCCCCTTTGTCTTGATCGCTCCTGTGTGAGCTAAGGATGCCCTCATTTCTTGTCTGGATTGATACACTGCAGCCAAAGATGATCCCTCTGTCTGCCTTGGCATTTCCAGTGCAGATCTCACCTTGCTATTTAAAAGTCCCACCTCAGTGCTGGAGAGATGGCTTAGTGGTTAAGGTGCTTGCCTGTGAAGACTAAGGACTCATGTTCAACTCTCCAGGTCCCATGGAAGCCAGACGCACAAAGTAGCGCATGTACAGGTTGCACATGCGCACAAAGGGGCCCGTGTGTCTGGAATGCGTTGCAGTGGCTGGAGGCCCTTGCTCACCAATTCTTTCCTGTGTTCTTACTCTTACTCTCTTACATAAAAAAAGGGTTAGTCTGTTGGGCTGGCCTCAAGAAAGAGAAAAAATCCCACCTCATCATCTCACCCTCATCTACTTAAAGTCCTCCTGTTGGGCTAGAGAGATGGCTTAGAGGTTAAGGCCTCTGTCTGCAAAGCCAAAGGATCCTGGCTCAATTCTCCAGGACCCACGTAAGCCAGGTGCACAAGGTGGTACATACATCTGGAGTTCATTTGTAGTGGCTGGAGGCCCTGGTGCGCTCATTTTTCTCCCTTTCTCTCTGGCTCTCTCTCTCTCTCTCTCTTTCTCTCAAATAAATAAATAAAATATATTTTTTAAAAAAATCCTCGGGCTGGAGAGATGGCTTAGCGGTTAAGCGCTTGCCTGTGAAACCTAAGGACCCCGGTTTGAGGCTCGTTTCTCCAGGACCCACATTAGCCAGATGCATAAGGCGGCACATGCGTCTGAAGTTCCTTTGCAGTGGCTGGAGGCCCTGGAGCGCCCATTCTCTCTCTGTCTCTCTTTCTCTCTATTAGCCTCTTTCTCTGTCACTTTCAAGTAAATAAATAAAAATACAGATAAACAAAATAAAAAAAAGTCCTCCTGTTGCTCATCGTGGTCTCCAAGGTCAAGTCGAGGCTCTCCAGATGACTTGGTTTAGTATGCTTTAGCTTGCTGCTGCAGCATGATACGTCTTTGCTGTTTCTTTTTATTTCAGCATGTGACATTAGTTTCTTTTCCTCTGACGACCTGTGAGGCTATCGCCTGCGTTGGTTGTGTTGAGCTGTCTTCTTCAGGTCTTCCTTTCACTGTTTTCATCTGTGCTTCCTTAACTCTGTTATGTTACCTTCTTGATTTGCCCAAGAAGACATCTCTTCTAGAGTTTTCTTCTTTTCCTTTTGGTTTTTCGAGGTAGGGTCTTACTTTAGCTCAGGCTGACCTGGAATTCTCTGTGTAGTCTCTGTGTGGCCTCGAACGCACGGTGATCCTTCTACCTCTGCCTCCGGAGTGCTGGGATTAAAGGCGTGCACCACCATGCCTGGCTTTCTTCTAGAGTTTTCCAGTTCAGCTTTCCCTGGTCTAGCTTCCTGGTAGCATAATACTTATCATTGTTAGAGTTGCCCATTTTTCTGTTTCTTCCATCAGCAGAAGTCCTAAGCTCTATCTTTTATACCTCACCTGGTATCCTGTAACAACGGCCATCAAATGACCTCTCAATAAATGAAATTAAAAGTAGATATAGAAACACATGTGCTGCGTCTTATGTTGGGCTGTAGGCAGAGACAATGACAGCCTGAGGAGCAAACACGGGTTAATTGTGCATCTTCATAGATGTAGATATCTACTCCAAACAGACACAGAAATGCACTTTGAATTGCTGTGGACTTTTCTGTGGCCAACGTGACATAATTTTCACTTAACCCAAGAGAGAGCACGTGCTATTTACTGAGTCTTGGATTTTTCAGGAGATAATATGTTAAGAGCTTCAAATTCCAAATGCTTTGGAGCCCACCCCTAGAACCCCATCTATTTGTATCCTAGAAAAGACTTAACAGAATAACTGCAGTAACTTCCACCTGAAATGGGAGTCATTTGTGTGAGGTGCAGAGATGACCTGGCTGGAAACGCCCATGATGTTGTCACTGCACTGAGAATGACATGGATGTAGAGTATATTTGCATTTATAGGCAAAAGTATAAAACTACGTAATATTGGAGGCCTACGAGTCTGTGTTGTCTGTGTATCTTCAGGTCTTTGGTGAACTTTCATTTGACTTGCAAGTCTTCATTTGCTTTGTCTTTCTCACGTGCATGTACGGTTTCACAGCTTTTCTTTGTTACAGTAAATAATCCCACATGGAATAACAGTACAAAATAACTCTACTTTTTTTGTTGTTGTGGAAAGAAGATTTGGGTGATGAAAAGCTACATACCTCTTGTTTTCTTTTCCTCTGCTTCTAAAGAGCCAAGCTGACATCCGACGCTGAGAAGGAGTCGGTGATGATGTTTGGAAAGAACCTTCGCCAGCTCCTCCTGACGAGCCCTGTTCCAGGACGGACACTGATGGGCGTGGATCCTGGGTACAAGCACGGCTGCAAATTAGCTATCATTTCTCCTACTAGTAAGTGCTTTTCCTCTTCTCAGGTAGTTCTGTGGTTGGGCATGATCCTCACAGATTTCACAAAGTTCTCATACCTGTTAAATCAAAATTCTCACAGCACGACCATCTAGTCTCAGCGGAGAACAGTTGGTGACTAGGCTCAGATTTGAACTTTTTCTTTTTGACAAGATCTTGTGGCTCAGGCTGATCATGAGCTCTGTGCGTACTGGAGATGACTTTGAACTCCTGATCCTCATACCTTCATGTCTCATGCACTGTGGAGCACAGAAGTCAACCCCGGTCAGCCCTCACCTCCCATCTTGCTTTCAGAAAACGTTTCTTTCACAAGTGTTCATGTCATGAGCGCCAGGCTTGCTGGTTCTGGAGTTTTGAGGTCCCCTGACTCTGCCTCTCGTTTCTTTAGGCATGTTGGAATTATCTGGAGTTTTGAGGTTCCCTGACTTTGCCTCCCATTTCTGTAGGCACGTTGGGATCACCTGGAGTTTTGAGGTCCCCTGGCTCTGCCTCTCGTTTCTGTAGGCACGTTGGGATCACCTGGAGTTTTGAGGTTCCCCTGACTCTGCCTCCCATTTCTGTAGGCACGTTGGGATCACCTGGAGTTTTGAGGTTCCCATGACTCTGCCTCCCATTTCTGTAGGCACGTTGGGATCACCTTGAGTTTTGAGGTTCCCCTGACTCTGCCTCCCATTTCTGTAGGCACATTGGGATCACCTTGAGTTTTGAGGTTCCCTGACTTTGCCTCCCATTTCTGTAGGCACGTTGGGATCACCTGGAGTTTTGAGGTCCCCTGACTCTGCCTCTCGTTTCTGTAGGCACGTTGGGATCACCTGGAGTTTTGAGGTTCCCCTGACTCTGCCTCCCATTTCTGTAGGCACGTTGGGATCACCTTGAGTTTTGAGGTTCCCATGACTCTTGCCTCCCATTTCTGTAGGCACGTTGGGATCACCTTGAGTTTTGAGGTTCCCCTGACTCTGCCTCCCATTTCTGTAGGCACGTTGGGATCACCTTGAGTTTTGAGGTTCCCTGACTTTGCCTCCCATTTCTGTAGGCACGTTGGGATCACCTGGAGTTTTGAGGTCCCCTGGCTCTGCCTCTCGTTTCTGTAGGCACGTTGGGATCACCTGGAGTTTTGAGGTCCCCTGACTCTGCCTCTCGTTTCTGTAGGCACGTTGGGATCACCTGGAGTTTTGAGGTCCCCTGGCTCTGCCTCTCGTTTCTGTAGGCACGTTGGGATCACCTGGAGTTTTGAGGTCCCCTGGCTCTGCCTCTCGTTTCTGTAGGCACGTTGGGATCACCTGGAGCTTTGAGGTCCCCTGACTCTGCCTCTCGTTTCTGTAGGCACGTTGGGATCACCTGGAGCTTTGAGGTCCCCTGACTCTGCCTCCCATTTCTGTAGGCACGTTGGGATCACCTGGAGCTTTGAGGTCCCCTGACTTTGCCTCCCATTTCTGTAGGCACGTTGGGATCACCTGGAGCTTTGAGGTTCCCTGACTTTGCCTCCCATTTCTGTAGGCACGTTGGGATCACCTGGAGTTTTGAGGTCCCCTGGCTCTGCCTCTCGTTTCTGTAGGCACGTTGGGATCACCTGGAGTTTTGAGGTCCCCTGGCTCTGCCTCTCGTTTCTGTAGGCACGTTGGGATCACCTGGAGTTTTGAGGTCCCCTGACTCTGCCTCTCGTTTCTGTAGGCACGTTGGGATCACCTGGAACTTTGAGGTCCCCTGACTCTGCCTCTCGTTTCTGTAGGCACGTTGGGATCACCTGGAGCTTTGAGGTCCCCTGACTCTGCCTCTCGTTTCTGTAGGCACGTTGGGATCACCTGGAGCTTTGAGGTCCCCTGACTCTGTCTCCCATTTCTGTAGGCACGTTGGGATCACCTGGAGCTTTGAGGTCCCCTGACTCTGCCTCTCGTTTCTGTAGGCACGTTGGGATCACCTTGAGTTTTGAGGTTCCCTGACTTTGCCTCCCGTTTCTGTAGGCACGTTGGGATCACCTGGAGCTTTGAGGTCCCCTGACTCTGCCTCCCATTTCTGTAGGCACGTTGGGATCACCTTGAGTTTTGAGGTCCCCTGACTCTGCCTCTCGTTTCTGTAGGCACGTTGGGATCACTTTGAGTTTTGAGGTCTCCTGACTGCCTCCCATTTCTGTAGGCACATGGGGATCACCTGGAGCTTTGAGGCTTCCCTAACCCTGCCTCCCATTTCTGTAGGCACATGGGGATCACCTGGAGCTTTGAGGTCCCTGATTCTGAAGGGACGTTGGGATCACCTGGAGCTTTGAGACTCCCTTGACCCTGCCTCCCGGTTCTGTAGGCATGTGGGGATCACCTGCATCCTTGGGGATTCGAGCTCCAGTCACCAGGCTTGTACAGCAAGCATTTGTAACCACTGAGCCATCTGCTCAGAACTGACAGCTGCTCTCATGGCTTTGCTCCCTCAGTATTTTACTATCCATGCGTGCGTTTGTCCTTCCGTTACTTTCCATTCCTCCCCTGTGTTTGCATTCATGTGTTAGAAGTTTGCTTTTTGCCTGAAAAACTCTACGCTATTGCTTTTAATATGGGTGATTTGATAAAAATTGCCTCAATTTTTGTTTGAAACCATCACCTGTACTTTCATTTTTCAAGAATGTTTTTGTCATGTGTGTTTGTATGTGTGTTCGTATGTATGTGTGTGTGGACATAGTGTGAGTAGGTTAACATAGGGTGTCCTCTGGTACTCTCTGCCTGTTTTATTTATTTATTTTTGAGATTGGATCTCGTACTGAACCTACCTAGAATTTACTGATTAAGCTAGACTAGCTAGCAATAAGGCTTAGGGACCCTCCTGTTTTTGTCTCCCTGTGCTGGGATGCCAGGCACATGCCACCTCAACTGGAATTTTTTACTGATTCTGGGATCTGAAGGTAGGACCTCATGCTTGTATGGCAAGTGCTTTATTCACTGAGTCATTTTCCTAGCCCTGAAGAATATTTTTGTTGAAGCCAGGCATGGTGGCGCACACCTTTGATCTCAGCTCTCAGGAGGCAGAGGTAGGAAGATCACTGTGAGTTCAAGGCCACCTTGAGCCTACATAGTGAATTCTAGGTCAGCCTGGGCTAGAGGGAGACCCTACTTTGAAAAACCAAAAACCAACACAATGTTTGTATGTATGTATGCATGTATATAGACACACACATACATACATACATATATATAATATATACACACACATATATGCATTATTTATTTGAGAAAGAGAGAGTGAGAAAGAGAAAGAGGCAGATAGAATGAGAGAGAATGGGTGTGTCAGGGCCTCCAGCCACTGCAAATGAATTCCAGATGCATGTGCCACCTTGTGCATCTGGCTTCCATGGGTCTTGGGGAATCAAACCTGGGTCCTTTAGCTTTGCAGGCAAGTGCCTTGACCACTAAGCCATCTCTCCAGCCCATCATTCCAATTTTTTTTGGCTGTAACATTTTTAAAAAAATGTATTTTATTTATTTATTTACGAGAAAGAGAGAGAGAGATGGGGACGCCAGGACCTCCAGCCACTGCAAATGAACTCCAGATGCATGCGTTCCCTTGTGCATCTGGCTTACATGGGTCCTAGAGTTGAACCAGGATCCTTTGGCTTTGCAGGCAAACACCTTAACTGCTAGGCCACCTCTCCAGCTCCGCTATACCATTTTTTAAGAATTAAATTTTCCTTTTGACAGTAATATCTTTGTGCCTCTGGCAGCTAAGAATTTCTCTGTGTGGTTTTTGTGAAGGGTCCGCATGTTGTTCTTCAGAGAGAGGACGTGAGGAGTTTTGAGGCTGCCGTTTAGGTTTTTTAGAGCTTGTAGTATCTCTTTTTGGAACTTCATGTACGTTAGTATCGTGCCCGTAGTTCTCTTCTGTTTTCTATTTTTTCTGCTCTATTTTCTATGACTGTGAATCATCGAGTGGCTGCATTGCTTGTGTCTGTGATGTCGGTGTGTCCCATAAGCGTGTGCTTGTGGAGGACAGGTCTCCGTCGAGTGTCTGCGTCACTCTGCTCTGCCCTCCCTGAGGCAGGGTTTCCCCTTGAACTCCAGGGCGGCTCGGCTCTTTCAGGCTTGCTAGCCACCGTCTCCCAGGGGTCCCCAGTCGCTGCTGCCAAATTCCAGGGTTACTTTCTGCTGGGATGGAGGTGGGTGCTGGTGGCCCAAACTTCAGTCTTCACGCTCCCACAGCAAGTGCTTTATTCGCTGAGCCAACTCCTAACCCCACTGATTTGTTCTGACATCCATGATTATAAAAAAAAAATCCCATGGTAATGTCATTTTCCATTACATAGTTTTACCTAGAATTATTTTTCCTGAACTTTTAGAATGAAAGACTGAATCAAGACATGTTTTCTAGCTGGATGTTTTGCTTGTATTTTTCCCAAGTTGTTAGAAAAATCCACTACAAATCTGTGGATGGAGAAATGGCAGCATGGTGATAGGAATCTGTTTCCCTGGTTTTTTCTTCTCTTTGGCCCTTCGTTGCTCATTGCTTGTGCGGCCCTTGCCTTGTCCCATTTGGACGTGGGTCCAGGCATTTTTCCGCCCTGTAGGACTTTGGTCTCTCCCTTGCTTCAGAAGATCCCCAAGATCAGTTTTCTAATCCTTTCAGATCTTACTGGGCAACCCCTTGTACCGATTTTTTACCTGTTTTAGGTCCCGTTCCCAAACTGAGTATTGGGGTTTCCCAGAGGATGCTTGATGGCATTTTGGGGACTCTTCTCGGACCCTTCCCTACTCCACTGCTTCTCTCCCCTCCACCAGAAACCTCGAGGGTGTTCACATTACTGTCACCTGCTCAACTTTGTGGTTTTGTAGGGATGTTTGTTATCTTCACTACAGATGTAACACATTTTTAACAATTTTATTTTGTACCCTTGTGTATTTTTGCCTTTCATTTTCTCAACAGATGAGAAGTAGATTTTACTGTGTTTTCTTTTCCTTTGCCTCGAGATATCACATAGCTGTTTTTTTTTTCTTTTTTACTGTGTTACTATAATGAATTATTTTGACTTTTTCCTTTTTCTGTTGTTCTGTTTTTCTGTTATTTTTGAGACAGACTTGCTGTGTAGCCCTGTAAAGTCTTAAACACACTCTGTAGCCCCCGTTGGGTTCTTACCTCATCTTCCTGAGGGCCAGCGTTGTAGCTGTGTGCCACTAAGCCCAGCGAGGTTTACAAAAAAGTCAAATTTCACTCGCTTGTTTAGATAACGCTTACTTGGCTGTGCAGCTTCCTTCTGGATGTGTTCGTAGGTCATTTTTCAGTTTTATATTGCGTGTTGTTTCTAAAAGTTTAAACACGCATGAGTGTGTGTTGTTCATGATTTTTCTGGGACTTTATTTATTTCATCATTTAGTATATGTACTTTTTTGTTTGGTTGGTTGTTTTGAGACAGCGTTGCACTGTGTCCCAGACTGGCCTCAAACAACAGCAATCTTACTACTTCATCCTCCTGAGTACTGGGATTATAGGCATGACCTTGCTTGCTTACTGTTTTTAATTTATCATTAAAAAAAATAATTTATTTATTAGCGAGATAGTGAGTAAGTACAGGTCCCCCAAGGGGCCTCCTGTAACTAACTCCAGACACATGCATCACTTTGTGCATCTGGCTTTCTGTAGGCACTGGGGTACTGAACCCAAGCTGTCAGGCAATGCAAGCAAGTGCCTTTAACTGCTGAGCCACGTTTCCAGTCCAAATTTGTCATTTCTTATCCCTACTTTCTTTTTTTAAAAAAATATTTATTTATTTATTTGAGAGAGACAAAGAGAAAGGAAGAGGCAGAGAAAGGGAGAATAGGTGCACCAGGGCCTCCATCCACTGCAAATGAACTCTAGACACATGTGCCCCTTGTGCATCTGGCTTATGTGGGTCCTGGGGAATTGAACCAGGGTCCTTAGGCTTCGCAGGCAAACTCCTTAACCTCTAAGCCATTTCCCCAGCCCTTATTTCTACTTGCTGTGGAGTTATTCTGTGGGATTTTTTTTTGGGGGGGGGATAACTCCCTAAACTGTTTATTGAACTCATTTGTTTCCATTCACTAAGTGATTGCCCTGAAGTTTTAAAAAATAATTTCAATTAAGATAATATTTATATTTCAAAATTAAATATTGTCTGTGTTATCTAATATGGGAAAGCTCACAGTTTTCAAGTATGCAGCTAAAAGAAATAGACAAAGTAAATTTATATATCAATAACTGTAAAGAACAAAACGAATAGTATAATAATTTCTGATCTATAGTGAATAATCAGTGTGAGTTTTATCTACTACTGTTAATGCTAGGTGCTATTGAAAATCATTCTCCTTTTTGGTACCATGGCATAATATCTAATTAATGATTTTGCATAGAAACATAGAATCCTTGTACTCTGCAAGCAAGTGACATTTTGAGTCCTTTGGATGAGTCTGATCTAGTGAATATGAATGAGTCAGGCCACACTGTAAAACACAAGCTGATCTGAGACCTCTTGTAACTTGCTTAGTATAAACATTGGTGAGTTGTTGCTTGTAATTTCTTACAAAATGTTTTTTTTTTCTTCATTTCTTTTTTAAGGCCAGATACTTCATACAGATGTGGTTTACTTGCACTGTGGACAAGGTTTCCGAGAGGCAGAGAAAATAAAGAGACTTTTGCTGGATTTCAAGTATGAAAATAAGCATTCTTTTTTAAAAAAAAAATATTTATATATTTGACAGAGAAAGAAAGAGAGAGAGAATGGGTGCACCAGGGCCCCCAGCTACTGCAAATGAACTCCAGACGCATGCGCTACCTTATGCATCTGGCTTACGTGGGTCCTGGGGAATTGAAGCTTGGTCCTTTGGCTTTGCAGGCAAAGGTCTTAACCGCTAAGCCGTCTCTCCAGCCCTGAAAATAAGCATTCTTTTGAGTCCTTGGATGGCTCAGCCAGTCCAAGATCCCTGTGCAGCCAAAGGTTTGAGAGAAGGGTTACAGGAAACCCCTTGGTGAGAGCGAAGGACCCATGTTAACCATTGCCAGGGCCAGTGCTGGGGGACTGCACGTGGGGCCTGCAGCCAGGTCCTGTGCCCTTCCCTGGCCCCTTTCTTCCTCTGGAAGAGGCGATGGGGAAACGGCCATGTTCCGTCCCTCCTTTCCCCAAAGAAGATACGGTAGTGACGAGAGACCAGAAATCTACCACGCGTCTTCCTATGACTTAGTCACAAGGCTTAATTACGCCCTGCCCTGCTCCTGCATTCACTTCCTTGTTTCTTATTTTGATTGCTGGAGGTGGGAGCAAAGCTTCCTGACTGTTGTTAAGATGAAACCGCACCACTTCTCCCATATCCCAAATCAAGCCCCGGCGCGGAACGTTAGTTTACCGAAGTCCATTTCCCTCGCTGCGTGGGCGCAGGAGAGCGATAGAACGCTGTGTGACGGTGCTTGTGCATCCGTGCACTTCTCCGCTTTGCTTCAGAGCATGCCTTGAACTCACCCAGCTTCTCATTCCCTCTCTCCCTCGCAGTTGCAGCACCGTGGTGATTGGAAATGGAACTGCCTGCCGGGAAACCGAAGCTTACTTTGCCGATCTGATAATGAAAAACTACTTTGCGCCACTGGATGTTGTTTACTGGTAAGAATAATAGAAATGCGTGTTTCCTAGGAGAGGACATTCCTATTGACGATTCTTTCTCTTTTCCAAATTTCGGCCTTGTTGACTCCTCTTGCTGTTCCTAAGAATGTTCCAGGAATGGTTAAAGCAGGCCAGGGTCGTGGAAGTTCGCAGGAGCACGCTAGGGGTCATTCACTTGCATGGGGTTTCCCAGGTTGTACTTGGCATGAGGACTCTAGTTAACTGCAAGCTCATAAGGAGAGGTGATACCAGGCCAGCAACCATACACTGTGAGGAACTTAACCACCTTCTGCCAGCATAAGCCTGTGTATTGCTGCCCTTCAGAACCGAAGGCCACAGTAACTACTACAAATGAAAAATACCCTCTTAAATCCCCGTGCCGTACAGGTATCCAGATTAGCATTCCCCTTCCCTAGACCTGCCCCTGCGTCCGAAGTAGCTCTGACAGTGTTCTCTGCTGTGTTCTTCCAGTCCCTCGGGACCTCACGCAGCGGAGTTTTCCCTCCCCAAACTTCAGTGCTTTACAGTCCTATAGGGTTTAGTCCTTGGAGAAAGGGTACTTGTAATGGCTGATACCAGGGGGAGATGGCCAGAGCCAGCTCCTGTTGAATGAGAAATCTAGTAGCTATGAAGGCAGGATTTACTTTGATGAACAGGGTAGTGAAAGGATTAACACACCAACTGATAGTTAAAACCTCCTGTGGGAAGAATCCTAGCACTCGTTTAGGTAGGGCAGAGAGGAGGGACGGGTATTCCATGGACTGACGGTGTAATCCTAAATCAGGAAAACAAACCCAGCTAACCAAAGGGGGAGACTGCATGTGCCATGGGAGCGTGATTTGGGAAAGAACCCGGTTGACAAGTCCTCCTCACCGCTTTTTACTGTCCCTTCTCTGCGGGTGCATTCCCTGCTCTGGGAAGTGCCAACACTTCAACAACCGGGACTTTTGGGATGCTAACCGGAACCTGGACATGGACGACCCTGTTTATTATAGGCTGTTTGGCTGATTTATTTCTTCCTCCTCCTCCTCCTCCTTCTTTTAAAGACTTGTTTGTTTCTTTGTTTGCTTGCAAGATAAGGGAGGGAAGGAGGATGAGAGAGAGGATGAGAGAGAGAATGGGTGCACCAGGAACTCTAGCCACTGCAAATCAACTCCAGATGCATGTACCGTTTTGTGCATCTGGCTCTATGTGGGTACTGAGGAATCCAACCGGGGTCATTAGGCATTGCAGGCAAGCCATTTCTCCAGCCCATCATACACACTCACCACAAACTAAAAATAGATTTTTATTTTTTTGGCGCATTTGGAGTTTTGGACCTCTATTTTCTCAAATATAAGTGATTTTTGAATAACATAATGATGATATGGTTAGAGTTTTATATTTGATGAGCTATGGAAGAATTAACAGTAATATTTAATGCTTGTTGTATGATATTTCAACTTCTAATTGCCACGTCTTGGGCTCATGTTGCCCACGCGAGCATTGTGTGTACTTCGGGGCAGCGCAGCTACAGGAGGCCTCTTAAAATCTGGGGTCACAAAGTAGCGAACAGTGTGTGCTCTCACTTCAGCTTTGAAAGCTGCAATATGCAAATCGATTTGAGTAGGCAAATATAGACAAGAGGAGGAGTAATTTGACTTCCTAATGACCAAGCTTTCCTTAGGACTGTGAAAGAAGTAGACAGCACAGTGACGTGAGAAAGTGTGGCGTGTGGTAAGGACTGCGGAAAAGAGAACGGAGGCTGAGAAAGCAGGGCTCTGAGTAAGTGGTTTGGAAGGTAGATGTAAACCAAGTACGGTCAGTGAGGCGTAGCTGATGACCATATTGGAGAAAACGGCCTGCTGGTGGGCATCTCAGGAACACATGTTGAAGCTCACTCTTCCTCCTCTGTCCCATGGGGTATCAATTTATAGAAGGGGGGAAAAAATAACTTAAGGAATCATAGCTTTGTTGCTTGAGACAAGCTGTTGTACTTTTCAGAATTTCTAATTTAATGTCAGGAAGTCATTTGGGCTTTAAAAGCTTAACTTAGCTATGGAGCTCAATGCCTTTAAATGAAAAGCCCAGCTTTTTTTTTTTTCTCCTTAAAGGACTTAAAAATATATGTTAATTAGAAAGCCTAGATATGTAGTAAGATTTTCTGTTACCTAAATTGTTTATATCTTGTAGTATAGTTTTATGAACGTATACATGTATGTGTTTATGTAATGTATATATTATGAAAAAGAGTTTAGGTGATATGTGTTCCAACTATGTCTTTTTTTCTCATTTAAAATATTATCTTCCTGTGTTGATAAACATTCTCCATACGCTGATTTTTAAAATGCCCATGAGCTGCCCAGCTAGCTCAGTCGGTAGAGCCTGAGACTGTTAAAATGACCTTGGATGCCCTTTGTGTGGTGATACTCTTTGTTGTTGTTTTGTTTTTTAGTCATTCCTCATTTTACAGGTGGGGTTTTCTAATCATTACTATTCTGCGTTAAACTAAAGAGAATCTTACATGTTTAGGCCTTTGACATACTCATATTTCTTCAGAAGACATTCTAGTAATGGCATATGATTTTAAAGAGACACCAACCTAACTTCCCACTGTTCCGGACTGAAAACTGTGACAATCCAAACCCCAGGTACTAGCTAATTTCTGGGCTCCAGCTCTCTCTCTTTCCAGTATATTGGCTAACTAGGGGCTGTGCAGTTTAAAAACATCATATCATTAGGATGTGTAAGGGTTCGGATGGAAAGAGCAGGAAATAAAGCACTTTCTTATGAAGTACATCTGGATATGCCAAAGTGTGTTAACTGTATACAGAGTAAAGGAGAATGAAGTGAACGTTGTTGTGAGATCTTTCTGTGTCTTTCCCTCCTGTTTCCTCTCTTCTTCCAGTCTACGAAGTGGCTCTCTTGATGTGAATTATTGCTTATTTAAAAAATTACTTTTAGCTGGGTGAGGTGGCACGTGCCTTAAATCCCAGCACTTGGGAGGCAGAGGTAGGATCACTGTGAGCTCAAGGCCACCTGAGACCTCATCTTGAATTCCAGGTCAGCCTGGACTAGAGTGAAACCCTACTTAAAAAAAATTTTTTAAAGTTATACATTTTAGAGCTTTCTAAACATATCTTCTTTCACTATATTATCTTCCAGCACCAGTCTGTTAGTTTATACGCCTACTTGCGAATTTTCAGTTCGCAATGTCTCTTGACCTTGGCTCTTAGCATTGTGCCTGTGTGTTAACTACAGAACAGAAGTAAAGAATGGAAGCTTATTGACTGGCTAAAGAATGGTTTTGGAAAGTAAAGCACATGTTGCCTCCTCTACCCTCTTGTCATTGTTAAGGTCTTCATCTACAATGTTAAGGTATTCTGCAAACAGCAAGACCACACAGTTTTCCCCTTCCCCCTTCTTTTCTCCTTTCCCGTTCTTTTTCTTGTTTTTTTTTCTTTCCATTTCTTTTCATCCTTTATTCTCATTTGGTTGTACCATATTTTAGTCATTTCCTTTTGTTGGACAATTGGGTTATACCCTGTGTTGGACGTATCTTTAGTAGTAAAATAGTGGTATGCACGTATAGGCTGTAATTTCAACATTTATTCATCGACACATTCTTGTATGGTTTTGCTTATGTTTTGAGACTGGGTCTCATGTAACCCAGGCTAGCCTCAAACTCACTAAGTAGCTGATGCTGGCCTTGAACTCATGATCGTACTGCTTCAGTCTCCCGTGTACTAGAATTACAGGCTTTTACCACGTAGTAGGATATTTATAATGACTTGAGGAGAAAGGACAGTTCTGTTTTTAAATCTGTGATTGACAGTTTAATATTGAGTATATGCTTAATGAAATAAAATGCTTATTTATTTTGCTATCAAGTAACATTTTCTAATACTTATTTGTTCCATTTTTTTGGTTTATTTTTATTTATTTATTTGAGAGTGACAGACAGAGAAAGAGGCAGAGAGAGAAAGAGAATGGATACGCCAGGGCTTCCAGCCACTGCAGATGAATTCCAGATGTATGCACCCCCTTGTGCATCTGGCTAACGTGGGTCCTGGGGAATCGAGCCTCAAACTGGGGTCCTTAGGCTTCACAGACAAGTGCTTAACCACTAAGCCATCTCTCCAGCCCTTGTTCCATTTTATAATCAAAGGGAATACTTGAATATATAGGGGAATGTCTTTGTATGATTTTTTTTTTTTTTTTTTTTTTTTTTTTTTGGTGGCAGTACTGACAATCAAATCTAGAGCCTTGTGCATGCTTATAGGATATCTTTTTTCTTTTTTCTTTTTTTTTTTTTTGGTTTTTCAAGGTAGGGTCTCACTGTGGTCCAGGCTGACCTGGAATTCACTATGTATTCTTAGGGTGGCCTTGGACTCATGGCGATCCTCCTACCTCTGCCTCCCGAGTGCTGGGATTAAAGGCGTGCACCACCACGCCCGGCTGGATATCCTTTTTCATTCTACAGAAGAGCAACTTTCTCTGCTCCTCATTCTCTTCTCATTCTGACATGTGAGCTGGGTCGATGCAGCTTTCGCACTCTGTCCTAACCCTCTCCACGGTCTCCCTCCGTGGTATCTCGGTGTTTGAGTTCTCCAGTCTTTTCCTTGGTTGAGTAGCTTTTTCTTTTCTGTCACCTGTCAAACTCCTGTACTCATTTTAACTTGTGCCATGTCTTTCACTTTTAGAAATTGTATTTATTAGTTTTTCAGCTTTATTGAGAGATAATTGATAAATGCTAAGCTGTACTTATTGAACATCTACAGTTTCATGGGATTTGACTTGTGTATACACCCATGGAGCTATCGCTACAATCGAGATAATGATCCTATCAGTTACTCCCCTCCAGTTGCTTTGTGTTCCACTCTTTTCATGGATCCTTCCCTCTCTGCCGTCTCCCACCCAAGGCAGCCTTGGATTTGCTTGCTATTGTTGCAGAAAGTTACAGTGCTCCATCTCTGAGTGCTCTTAAGAAAGCTGGCCACGGGCTGGAGAGATGGCTCAGCGGTTAAGCGCTTGCCTGTGAAGCCTAAGGACCCCGGTTCGAGGCTTGGTTCCCCAGGTCCCACGTTAGCCAGATGCACAAGGGGGCGCACGTGTCTGGAGTTCGTTTGCAGAGGCTGGAAGCCCTGGCGCGCCCATTCTCTCTCTCTCCCTCTGTCTGTCTTTCTTCCTGTGTCTGTCGCTCTCAAATAAATAAATAAAATATGAACAAAAAATATTAAAAAAAAAAAAAGAAAGCTGGCCAGGCTGAAGTAAGGTGGGATGAATTTAGAGCCCACAGTTATCTATCACTCAGCTTTACGTCTTTTTTCCAAAGCACATGTGCTCTCGAGAGCTGTGTGTTGCTTGTTTGTTTGTTTAATTGTAGGCAGCAAACCATTGGTCAAAGGTATAATCAATTGCTTTTACAAAGTTGAAAAATACAAAATGTGGGGCTGGAGAGATGACTTAATGGTTAAGGCGTTGGCCTGCGAAGCCTAAGGACCCAGGTTCGATTCTCCAGGTCCACATGTACATAGTGGCACATGCATCTGGAGTTCATTTGTAGTGGCTGGAAGCCCTGGCGGGCCCATTCTCACTCTCTCTCTCTCCCCATCTCTTTGGCTCTAATAATAAATAAATAAATAAATAAAATAAATCAGAAAAAAATGAGAAAAATACAAAATGTGTATCTCATGGAGTAGGCTAAGTGTCATTTCATGACTCTGTTCTGGTTGCACGTATGTACTGTGCACTAGGTTGTGATGTGTGGCATAATTGTTATCATCAGTGGTGGTAGGAGAACTTGAGAATCACTGCTGTGTGAAATCCAGCAACCTTTCAAAAGTGTGTAAACTTTGAGAAGCAGTGGGAGAAAATTGCCTGCAAAAGTCTTTAATGAGGAAGTGGGTGGTTCTTAATAAGAAGATGCAGTCTACTTTATACAACCATAAAAGAGTCTCTTCAGGAAAGACAGTAGGACAGCAATTCACAAAGCACTTTGCTATGTTCAAGCTGGAGGCATTACCAATTGTGGCAGTCAGGTCTACATTGCTGGTAGAAATCACCCAACCAAGAGCAGCTTGTGGGAAAAAGAGGTTTAGTTTGGCTTACAGGCTTGAGGGGAAGCTCCATGATGGCAGGGGAAAATGACTACATGAGCAGAGGGTGGACATCACCCCCTGGCCCACATAAGGTGGACCATAGCAACAGGAGAGTGTGCCAAATACTGGCAAGGGGAAACTGGCTATAACACCTATAATATGCCCGTCCCCAATAATACACTGCCTCCAGGAGGTGTTAATTCCCAAATCTCCATCAGCTGGGAAATCTAGCATTCAGAACACCCAAGTTTATGGGGGATGCCTAAATCAAACCAACACACCAACCTTATGTCTTTTCAGATTTCCTGGAAAATGGTTGGTCAATAAATAAAAGTTTCTGTTAAGATTCTTCATGTGAAAGAAAACTTTCTCAACACTTTGGTTATTAACACATGTCAGACTTTTGTTATCATTTTACTCTAGTGGGAAAATCAGAACAAACCAGAGATACATGTTGGTTAAGAAAATTTTTAATGAAAAGAGAATGTAAAAGTAATTACTGTAGGAAATAAAAAATGCTTGGCTGTTTGATTTGTAGAGCAAATCTTCTAACCTTTGAAGTATCAAGTAATTCTTTCAAATAGCTTGTTGTAAGTCCTTTAATTTGAACAAATTTTATTTAACAATCATATATTCTCTTGATATCTACTAGTGCCAGATTGAGCTCTTGTGTATTTACTCATATTGTTTTAGACATGCAGATATTCCATCTGAATACCAGGGCTCACTGGCTCACAAGTCTTTGTCACCAGAACAAAAAATTGAAGAACTAAAAGTAAACCGGGTTGTTTCTGCCGCCTGCAAACTTACTGCCAAATGTGAATTTTACAAGGGCATAAACAAAACTTAAAAATGTTTAAGCAACCAAGGATGTGTGTAAAGTGACAGATGATCAAAAATAATTCTAGAAATCTAAAACCTAAATCTATGTCACCTTCTTGGATTTTACAGATTATCTTAGAGAAAAATTCAGACATAATCAGTGGCCAAGACAAAATGGAATTGTTTCCTTCTGCTTTTTTTTTTAATTTGTAAAAATATTTTTATTTACTTGAGAGGAAAAGAAAGTGTAAAAGTGCCATGGCCTTTTGCCACTGCACATTTACTCCAGACATGTGCCACTTTGTGCATGTGGCTTCACGTGGGTGCTGGGGAATTGGACCTGCACTCATAGGCTTTGCAAGCAAGGGCCTTTAACCTACTGAGCCATATTCCTAGCCCTCACCTCTGCTTTTGATTTGGGACACGTTATGATTTGAGGGCTGGAAAGATAAAATTGGTATCAAAAGACAAGTACTATAATTAAAATAGGATGCCTTCTGCAAGATAGGAGGACTCTGTTTCTCATTTCATCTTCTGTCGCAGATGAAATGGTTTTTAAAGTTCGGGGTGGACTTACTAATAAAATTATGAAACCACAACTTGTAACCACTGAGTGATTGTGAATGCTTAGAGGTAAACATGTTATTTTCCTCTTCTCAGGAGGAAATCAAGTAGGCTACGCAAGTGACTATTGATCATGGCTTTGATCAGGCAGGGTTGCTATGAGAGGCTAGTTTAGGTCTTTATGACGGACACTGTAACCTCTGGAAGTCAAGCATGCACCTCTTGTAAATAAAACATCTTGGCCTTAACTCACTTTTTCTTAAGGAAACTAGACTGGTGGGCAGCTGTTGAAAGGTTTTCAGTGTACTCACGGGCAAACGAGAGACGGGGTTATGTGGCTCCCAAAGGCTGCCGGTTGAAGTCGGTGTGAGAGCTCGGGGCCCCGGCACAGATGCAGCCTCGGTAGATCAGCCCTTCAGGTTTGGGAGCGCTGCTGAAACTCGCGGACCCTGAGGCCTCTTAGGACGGATATCTGCACATGTCTGGAAAGGCTGGAGCTTCTGGACCCAATCTTCCTATGGGTGCTGTCAACTAGTTAAGTAACGTGCATGAGCTAGAGGGTGAGGTTTTGGATGGGCTGATTCTCTGATGGATGTAACGTGCAGCGTGTCCCTGCTACCTGTAACCACACTGAAGCCACCGTTTCTCTTGCTTTAGTTTAACGAAATGTCTGTTTTCAAAAATTATAAAACCTAGCCTTAAGATGTATGTAGCTCTGTAAACCCCTAGTGGTGCTATCGTATGTGGAGGAAAAGTTGTGGTTGCTGTTTCCTGTCACTAGTGTAGCAGCTTCGCAGTTTTACATCAGGAACCTTCCCTATAATGGTGAAGGTTACATATTAGCCTCAGAACTTTTGTTGTTTTTTAAAGCAGGATCTCACTACGTATCCCAGGCTGGGCTCAAACCTGTGATCCTCCTGCCTCAGCCTCTTTAGCTCTGGGATTACAGATAAGCATCATGATGCCTGGCATGCATACATCTTAGAAGTTAGAATGACCTGAATTGTTTTCTGGATATTAGTGTGGTTTTTATGTGTAATGACAAGGTAAAAGGATACAGGTTTTGAATTCTTCCTTTGTATAGTGATGATTAGAGCAGATTAGACTTGCTAGACTTTTAATGCCTTTTACATACCGACATTCCTCTCTCCATTTCTAGTGTTTATCATAAACAGTGGACTTCTCTTTTTATTAAAAAAATATTTATTTATTTATTTGGAAGCAGGGAGAGAGAGAGAGAGAATGAGAATGGGCATGCCAGGACCTCTAGCCACTGCCAGTGAACTCCAGATCCATGCGCCCCCTTGTGCACCTGGCTTTACATTGGTACTCGGGAATTGAACTCAGGTTGTTAGGGTTTTCAGGCATGCGCCTTAACCACTGAACCATCTTTCCAGCCCATGTTCTCTTTATAATAAGGTTTCCTTGCTGGGATACTTATGCCATTAAGTCAGTTTAAAAATGATGTTCATTTTGTTGAAAGGCCAGAATGCTTTTAAAT
The DNA here is from genome assembly GCF_020740685.1 of Jaculus jaculus. Taxonomy (NCBI): domain Eukaryota; kingdom Metazoa; phylum Chordata; class Mammalia; order Rodentia; family Dipodidae; genus Jaculus; species Jaculus jaculus. The sequence continues at coordinate 47,835,851 of NC_059119.1, forward strand.
ACACATACTTAATAAATAGACAGTTTCAGCTAAGTATAGTGGGAAAGGAAAGATGAGGAATAAATAATTCTCCCCCTCCCGTGTGTGTGTGTGTGTGTGTGTGTGTGTGTGTGTGGTTTTTAAAATAATGTTTGAATCTGAGTTCACTTTGACAGTTTTTGTTCAAAATAAAGTATGTTTTACTAGTTTTGTAACCCATGTGTTTTCGTGTCCCTAAGTCCAATTTAAATGTGCAGGAGTTATCCCAGCACCCCTCACCCCCACCCCGGTTAACTGTATCTCTTCCCACAGATCTTTGTTTATTGATTTAGATTAGACCTGGCCTAGAGCCCAGGGATGATCGTTTCGCATCTTCAAGTTTTTGGTTACAAATCTGCTTTTGTTGCCAGTTCCAATACAGATTCTTGATTGTTTATGTTAGTTTTATTGTAAGTTCATGCCAAAGACCCGGTGTAGTATAACCACAACAGATGTTCTTTTTACACAGATATATATGCTGTAACAGAATCTAAAATATAAATTAAACAACAAAATGTTCAGCGCTAATGTAATAAGTGGGGAGCTTTGGGATTTTCTTTTTGCTAACTTGTAGAAGTAGAAGTAACGCTTTATTTTGAGCAATTTTTCTACATTATTTCTCTTTCTCATCTCACTTTGTACATACAGTTTTAGGCTCCTGTTTTTCTTGTTTCTTTTTTTTGAGGTAGGGTCTCACACTAGCTCAGGCTGACCTGGAATTCACTATGTAGTCTCAGGGTGGCCTCGAACTCATGGTGCTCCTCCTACCTCTGCCTTCCAAGTGCTGGCATTAAAGGCGTGCGCCACCATACTCAGCTTCTCCTAAGTGTTCTTGTAAAGGACATTTTATTGTGATTTTGAAAACGGCATGGAGTTCACCTGTTGCAAATGTCTACAGTTCTGTTATTTCTTAAAGTATGTATACCAGACAAATGTCATTTTCTCTCATGAAGACATCACTTGCATATAACAAATAATTTTTAGGATTCCAGTGCTTTTGAATAGGTAGGTAAAATTATTATATGTAGACCTTTCCGCTAGTAGTATTCTTGATAGGAGTTAGGAACTACAGTATGGGGCCTGTGGAGTCCATCTTTTGGGACTTGTAGTATCCGTCCCCCTGATCAGGGTCCTAGTGAGCACAGGCCCGTGGAACATGCAAGGCAAACGCCTCCAGTCGCCTTGCTCCTAGCTCCTGGGTGACATCCACCGTGTAAGGATGCACATTGTCAACTTCCCCATGAACTTTCAGCTCATTCTCACTCACGTTCTCCTTGCTTTTAACTAGGGCATTAAACTGCTCATGTCTTTTGTCTCATTTGGGGCCTATTTTCCCTCTCCTTTGCTAACGCTTTTAAACATTTGAGGCTTTCTTAGTACCACTGTTTGAGTCACGCCGAACCACTAGGCTGTCTCTCTCTATGTCCTCTCAGTCCGTATTGGAAGGATTCAGCATTGTTGGAGTCCTTTGCTGAGGTCCTTTTCATTTGCTTCTATAGGACTTGGAGATTCGGGGGCCAGAAAATGATAGCTGAAAGCAAGAGCTCTTGAGCCCGTCTTGCGTGTGTGTGTTTGGCTTGGTGGGGTGGGCTTTTGATTCGAATATGTTTTATGTGGCTAAATCTTTGTATTGTGCTCGCCTAACTTAGTGAATTAGCGCTTTCAAGTTCCCTACTTCCGTACATCTCTAAGGTTACACCCAGCCTAATTCTCATTACTTTTCTGCTTCACAGCACTTGCGTATTGAAGGAACCCTAACATTTGGGTTCACATTATGATAATGAGGTTTTGGGGGCACGGAGGATTAAAGATGTCTCAGGTCTGGTTTGCAGAAGAAAGTTCAGAAGCACTTGTAAAGCTTGTCTGATTGGTGGGTCAAGGTGCTTTTATTTCTTCTCCGCTCATGCAGCATTAATCCGTGTTTCATCAGGTCCCTACAGTGCCGTAATTCTAGACGTGACCTTGGGTCTTGATTTACTTTGGCTTCATTTTCCTTATTAGTGTGCCATGAAAGAGGTGCACGAAGGACAGCCAACATCAAAGCACCTTTTCAAGTAAAATAGCTGATAGGAATTCCCTGGTCTCACACTGTCTGTCAGATGGTTCAGCTGGTTGGCATCCTTTTACAGGCGATTGCTTGCTGCACTCAACGAAGTTTAAAGCAGTTGTTTCAAGCGTTCGAGGGGTGAGGCAGGGGGTGGAGTGGGGTGGTGTTGGTGGTGATAGCGGTAGTGATGGGGTTCTAGAGAAGAGAGTAAATGAGAGGTTAAAATCACACTCTTTTCAGCGGAGCCTCCCCCAGTCTTGTTGGGTTTTTCTGTGGGTCAGGAACTCTTCAGATCAGTACACTGCTTATGGTTTGATAGAGAAGGCATCGGCCTCAGTTATCAGAAGGTCGAAGAGGGCCAAAGAAAATCCTCCAACTTCCGTGGAAAACAGAGTGAAAGGCGAGGCTAATTATCAGTTTTAGAGGTGGTTTAACCACTTTAACTTCACCGCCTGTTTATTTTTCACTGAGGATATGAAAAAAGTGCTGTTAAATGCAGTCATGTTGGAAACTGAGTCTGAAAGAAGAACAAAGGAAATGGGATCCAGAGAAGGTTGGCTGTATGTATGCGGAATAGCGGTTTCCCATCAACAGTGTATTCCCTTCACAGCGTGTTGTCTCTATTCTGGGCTGCGTATATGGGGGCAGAACTTCTTGTCACTGCATTTGGAAACATTGTCCTTTTTTTTTTTATAAGGTATGCATGGTGGCACACACACTTTTTTTTAATTTTATTTATTTATTTGAGAGCGACAGACACAGAGAGAAAGACAGATAGAGGGAGAGAGAGAGAATGGGTGCGCCAGGGCTTCCAGCCTCTGCAAACGAACTCCAGACGCGTGCGCCCCCTTGTGCATCTGGCTAACGTGGGACCTGGGGAAGCGAGCCTCGAACCGGGGTCCTTAGGCTTCACAGGCAAGCGCTTAACCGCTAAGCCATCTCTCCAGCCCAACATTGTCCTTTTTATGTCACAGATATTTGATGAACGGTTCTCCCTACTTAAGAAGAAAAACATTTTAAAAGCTCAGAGTCTGGAGCCATGGCTAAACTGCAGATGCACCCCTTCCTTATTACATAGCGACTGAGCTTGCATTACCAAATCCGAGCCTCTTCGCTTCCAAATTGAGGGTAACAGTAGTCTCTTGTTTGTAAGAGGTTTTCATTTTTGTAGACTGAACTGGACACGACAATAAAAATAATCAGAATAGGGCTGAGGTGGGTGAAATGCTTGCGCCCCTGTCAGAAGCTGGTCACGGCAGCGTGCGCCTGTAATCCCCCTGCTGAGGTCGTGAAGACTGGAAGATTCCTGGGCCTGCTGGCTAGCCAGCCCTGCCGAGTTGATAAGCTCCGGAACAATCAGAGACCCCGCCTCAGTAAGTTGAGGAGTGATTGAGGAAGACGCATGGTGTTGAACTGTGGCCTCCATGTGTACCTGCACACGTGTACACAAAACACACACACACACGCGCACACACACACAAACACAACACACATTGTCCATACCCATATGCTCAGAGTACGTCTTGGTATATATTATGTGATTATGTGTTACTTGCTATTGCTGTTATTTTTATTAAAACTACCAACCCGGGGGTTGGGCAGACGGCTCAGTGGTCAAAGGTACGTGCTTTCAAACTCTGCTGGCTCACGTTTGATTCCCCAGCACCCACCTCTGAAGCCATAGGCACTAAGTACTGCATGTATCTGGAGTTTGCTGTGGCAGGAGGCCCTGGTATACCCATAACTCATTCTCATTCTTTCTCTCTCCCTCCATCCCTCATAAATAAATAAAAATTAAAAAATAAAGCTAGCAAATGTATACTAGTTACTATTATTCCCACCATTTTCTCCCATTGGAATCCTCTTTATTCATGCTCTACCATCAAAATCTTACCTGTCTTTCAATGTCTGTCTCCATTCCATCCTCCATGAAATTCCTTTTCCTTCCTTTCTTCCTTCCTTCCTTCCTTCCTTCCTTCCTTTCTTTCTTTCTTTCTTTCTTTCTTTCTTTCTTTCTTTCTTTCTTTCTTTCTTTCTTTCTTTCTTTCTTTCTTATTTTATTTTATTTTATTTTATTTTATTTTATTTTATTTTATTTTATTTTTTTGTTTTTTTGAGGTAGGGTCTCACTTTAGATCAGGCTGACCTGGAATTCACTATGTAGTCTCAGAGTGGCCTCGAACTCACAGCAATCCTCCTACCTCTGCCTCCTGAGTGCTGGGATTAAAGGCGTGCGCCACCACGCCTGGCTTCATGAAATTCTTTTAAGTACTTCAGGTTGGAACTAATCTTGCTTTCTCCGAATTCCCCTAAAACTCTCTTGTGAACTTCCACTGAGACACTTAGCATGTAACAGTCTCTGTACTGTACCTGTTATGTGATTGTTGTTTGGAAAATAGTTTATGACCAGGGGGTCTTTGTTCATCCTTAAGAATAGTCCCCAGTTCTCTGCTTTGCCTGAGTTGTTACACACAAACTTGAATTCGCCTAAACTAACAGCTCTCCTCCTCTGCCACGGTAAATGTATATACACGTGTGTGTATGTGTGTGCGTGCACAGACACTCGTGACTTTTCAGTCAAGACGTCCTTAAAGGGCTAAGGAAGATACAATAAATAGTGGTATACTTTCTAGGATAACCCAAGCTTTAGGTATGCACTTTAAGACATTTTTGTTGTTGTTGTTATTTTTGTTTATTTATTTGAGAGAGACAGAGAGGGACAGAAAGAAGCAGATAGAGAGAGGGAGAGAGAATGGGTGCACCAGGGCCTCCAGCCACTGCAAATGAACTCCAGACACATGCACCCCCTTGTGCTAACGTGGGTCCTGGGGAATCTAGCCTCGAACCAGGGTCCTTAGGCTTCACAGGCAAGCGCTTAACCGCTAAGCCATCTCTCCAGCCCTAAAACCTTTTTTAATGTGACAGAAACAAAACACTAATGCTTAAATGACCTGGGTGCCCACTGTTCAGTTTAGGACAGAGAACATTATCAGTCCATCTGATGTCCCTCGCCTGTCCTCCTTCTTACCCGCTGCCTTTCTTCCAGATGTCCTCTCTCTTGAGTTCCATGCAAAGAATTCCTTTGCCTCATGGCTCCATCATACAAATAGAACCCTGCTGCATGTATTCAGCGAGCTGCTTTTTCCTCCACCAAGATTATATTAGAGATACATGTATCTGACATGTTTGTATATACCTACGTCTTAGATTTATTTATTCTCAGTATTGCATTGGATAATTATATAATACTTTTCAGTTTTAAAGTCCATGTATACTAAAGTCTTCACTTTTGTTGTTTTTGAATGTCTTAAGTCATGTATTTTGTCTGAATAACAGGTTTTTTTTTTTTTTTAAGATACAACCACACACTGCAGTTTTCCCATTTGAAGAATACAGTTAAATGACTTTTTTTTTCAGTTAAGTGATTTTTAATATAGTCACACATTTTATAGCTATCACCACTGTGTATTTAAAAACATTTTGTTTACCCTAATGAGAACCCTTCAGCTGTCACTCTCGGCTTCCCTGCCCCTCTTCCTCCCAGCCCCAGGCATCACTGCTGTCCTCTGGATCAGTGTCCCCTAAAGACTCCTTTCCCAGGGTAGAACTTTTTTTTTTTTTAATTGTCCAGACTGGCCTCAGACTCATGGGCTCAAGTGACTTCCCTGTCAAAACACCCAGTAGCTTGGGATCACAGGCGTGGTACCACCTCATTTAGCTAGTTCTTTTTTGTAAAGTTTGATAGAATTTGAAGCTCAAGCCGGTCTTGTGAGTTGTAAATTTCTTACTTTATTTAAATAAGTCTCAGATTTCCCCCTGTGGGGGTTGAGCCCAGGGCCCCCCACATGCGCTGTCTAAATGCCTTACTGAGCTTCTTCTCCAACCCTAGGTAGTTTCTTTTTTGAGTCATTTCCTATATTTTTTGCTTTTTCCAGGAAGTAATTTGTGTCATTTATTGGCACACAGTTCTAGTATTTCTTAGTATTATTTTATTTCTTTAAGCCTTGTAGTAATATTCTCTTCTCATTTCTTTTTTTAAATAAATATTTATTTATTTATTCATTTGACAGAGAGAGAGAGAATGGACACGCCAGGGCCTCTGGCCACTGCAAAGGAACTCCAGATGCATGCGCCCCCTTGTGCATCTGGCTAACGTGGGTCCTGGGGAATCGAACCTGGGTCCTTTGGCTTTGCAGGCAAACGCCTTAACCACTAAGCCACCCCTCAGGTCCTCTTCTCATTTCTAATCTAGTTACCTTAGCTTCTCCTTTTTCTGCACACGGCTCGTAGCTTGGCTGACATCTAGAGTAGCTCTCTTTCCACTAATTCTTGCCTGAGATACATATTTTCATCCTTCTGCTTGTGTCCTTTCAGTATCCTTTCTTTTCTGGCACAGTAGATAAGTTCCAAAGCCTGAAACGGTGAGTTATATAGAGCCTCACGTATATTGTATTTTTTCAGTTCTTTGTACACAGATACATGATAATGTTTAGTTTATTAATTAAGCACAGTAGGAGATTAACGGCTGTAATAAGAAAATAGAACCAGTCATTGGAGGGTACTATATTTATTATCTATGTAAATATAGTCTTTCAAATTACCTTATTGGGTTATTTGTTTTATTGAGGCAGAGATTTGCTTTGTATCTTTAGCTGGCCTGGTACTTGTCTTTTATGTAGCTCAGGCTGACCTTGCACGTGAGGTAATCCTCCTGCCTCAGCTTCCCTAGTGCTGTCGTGTGCCACCATGGACTGCTTCTTGTTGAGTTTTTACCTTTGTGGTTTCCAATTTGACAAAACAACTGTCTCAGACACGGCGCAAGAGAGGACTCCATGGTTGTCCTCTGACCTCAACGTATGTGCCACGGCATGTGCAAGACCATATACACACATCATACAAACTATAAAAAGATACTTTAAAAAATGTATTTATTTATTTATTTGGAGGTGGGGAGAGAGAGAATGGGCATCCCAGGGCCTGCAGCCACTGCAGACAAGCTCTAGATGCATATGCCACTTTGTGCATCTGGCTTTAGGTGGGAACTGAGGGTTCATACCCAGACCGTTAGGCTTTGCAAGCAAGTGATGCAGCTGCTGAGCCCTCTCTCTAACCCCCCATACACATTTTGTATGTTTGTAAATTGCTGGTTTATTAACGTAAACAAAGTAATTCAAATAGATATGTGCATTTAAAGAAATATAGTTACTTGAAATTAGCTGTATCTTTTATAATATAGAAAAAATTTTGGGGTCATTATTCTGTGATCTGCCCTTTTCCATCCTATCCCCTGACAGTCTATCTAAAAGGTAAAGAAGCTGTTTCCTTGCTTCATTCCCAGGGAAGCCTGGGCATGTTGTAAAAACATGTTAAGAGGAAGATTACTACCTACTTATCCTCAGCTGGCCTTCCAACAAGGTGCTGTGGAAATAAGAGGCACAGCCTGGGGCTTTGAGCCTCTGCCAGTCTCTCAGCTCTCTCCCTTACTTCATAGAGCAAGCCACTGGTTACAGTCGCTGCCACCATAACTTAGAAATGGCTGGAGAATATACTGTGGGCTTTTAAAATATATTTTTTTTGGGGGGAGGGCGGGGGCAACAGGGTCTTACGTCGCCCCGGCTGAACTTGAACTTCTAACCGTCGTGTGCTCCCGTCCTCCAGCGTTGGCATTCTAGGCACACTCGCTTCACCATGCCAGGCTTTACAACCCTGTTGTGTCATTTGCTTTCCTCAAAACCATCTCATAGGGCCGTGATCACGTGAGAGAGGATGGTAGCAGTAATTGCTTTATATATTTAGTAAACCCATTGAAGGAGTAATATTAGCAGAGCTAATTAACAGAGAGGTAAGATATTTGAGTCTGATTTCCAGATTACAGATAATACTTGAGATTTTGTTAGTTTTGTGTTCTTTAGGAAGTGACTTAACCTTTTAGTTTTCTGCCTTGTAAAAATGTCAATGATCATAATACTGATAAGATTATTATGGAAGCCAAATATATAATTGTATTTGGTGAGTTTAAGATACCATGTTTTGCTTTTAAGACATATCATATTTATTCTTGTGTAAGGGAAAAAAAAAAAACCCTGCCTATTAAATTGTCATTGTAAAGTTTCTACCAAATTACTCTTGTACATAAATACAAAAGTGTAAGCTAAGTAAGATCGACTACATTATTTCTGAAACTCTATATGTATTCAAAGACTTAAGTTGAATTAGTCAGCAAGAGATTTCTGACAAATTAATGCTCTGAGGTTTAGTTGCAGACTCGCTTGGAGCTTGTCACCCTGGCCTCTCTCTGCTGTGAACATCTTTCATCTGCTGTAAGGGATTTTGCAGCTTTTCCTGTTTAAATTGTTGCCCTGTAACCTACTTGCTATTAAGACTCATGTGTTACCACATTGTAGAACCAAAAAATTGAGTTCTAATTGATAGCAAATCACAAAGCAATATGTCACATTAAAAAAAAACAACAGGAAAAATAAATAAATACAACAAATAGAAAATGCCAAAATAGAGGTAATCATTTAATCTCGATGGAGTAAGCATTGTAAAATGATGAGAAGAAACTGGGTTTAGCGATGTTTGAGTTATGGTCAGAAGATGTTTAATGCTGATGAGTGTGTGACGCTCCAGATACCCCGCGACTGTAGGTGAATTGGTATAGTCCTTTTGGAGAGCTTTCTTTTTTTTATTTTTATTTTTAAACTGTTGTATTTTACCACTGCTATCAACATGTGTATATTTTGGGCATTGGGATTTCTTATGTGTGTAAATTTAAACACTAGTAAGTGTTGCTGGCATGTAAAGCTCTGTAGGTGCAGGGCATAGCGGAATGCTTGTTCTCTGACCTCTCTCCAAGCATAGAGCAATGCCTAACACGTACCAACTCATTGCATTATCTCTGCATACCCAGAACTTGTGGATTGTAGTATGTTAACTTGCATTTATAGAATGTTTTTCCCTATTGAATCGCTTTGCAATTAGTTCCAGTATTTATATGCTAAAAGTACTTAGTTGTTTTTTTTTAAGCTGTTTTGGTAAAAATGGAATGTGTTTTGTTATAAAGGTATGCTTTGTATACTGACAAAGTGATAATATTATAGATTTGAGGTAGTTTAAACAGTCTGGATTAATCCAACAACTACTGGAGAAAAGTGATCTCTGCCCACTATTCAGAAGTAACAATAATCACAGGTACCCTGGTGGGCGTGGCACCAGGTTTCTTTCTGTTAGAGTGAGCTTCCAGTCTTCCAGAAACTGTACCCAAGGCCCTTAGTCTTCCGTGTCTTCCAGGTTTAGTCTGCGTGGAGATGAGCCTTTTGCCAATTACCTTGATCTCCACTTCATGGGTTTGTTGTGAAGAATAAAGAAAGGAATACTAGTGAGTGTTAGGAGTTAGAGCCTGTTTATTTATTTATGTATTCATTCATTTATGAGTGTGAGAGGGGGAAAGAGGGAGGGAGAGAGAGAGAGAAAGAGGGAGAATGGACATGCTAGAGCCTCCGCCACTGCAAATGAACTCCAGATGCATATGCCACCCTGTGCTCTGGCTTATGTGGGTCCTGGGGAATCGAACCTGGGTCCTTTGGCTTTGCAGGCAAACACCTTAACCGCTAAGCTGTTTCTGTAACCCTAGGAAGCCTGTATTAATTCTGCGGTATAGTAGGACTTAGCTTCATTTACTTACTCTCTTACTTTTTGATTAGTAGTGCTTTGTTTTCATTGAAGTCCCATTAATTTTCAGGTGTCTCGATCACATTGCTCTAAGTAATGTCTTCTTGCAAGAGACACAAGTTTTTTCTCTTTTTAAATTGAAAAATGACAGCCCAGTGGCTAAAAGGATGAATAAGTATGTATGATGAAGAATGTAGTCTGGGGCTGGAGAGATGGCTTAGCAGTTAAACACTTGCTTGTGAAGCCTAAGGACCCTGGTTCGAGGCTCAATTTCCCAGGACCCACGTTAGCCAGATGCACAAGGGGGCGCATGCATCTGGAGTTCGTTTGCAGTGGCTGGAAGCCCTGGCACGCCCATTCTCTTTCTCTCTCTCTCTCTCTGCCTCTTTTTCTGTCTGTCACTCTCAAATAAATAAATAAAAAATAAAAAAATTAAACATCAGAAAACCTAAAAAAAGAAAAGAATGTAGTCTGCCATAGTTATTCATAATCTAAGATAGCATTGAAGTTTTGGATTGAAAATACTGTGAAAATTGCCTGTGCTATATAAGTGGGGTAAGGAACATTAATATTTTTAATAGTCCAAATTGGAATTGGAATAGTTTGAAATTGCTTGTTATGGAAACACTTGATGAAGATAGTCATTTCCTTAGGAAACCCCAACTCAGACACTTCACTGGTTTCCATGACGATGAAGGCAGAAGGTCTTAGTTCTCAGTGCTGCCATGTCATCTTATTGTCACTAAGAAGGTTCTAGAACCGTGAGCTGTGCTTGCTTTCAAGTTAGCTACGGATCATGCAGGCATGTAAGAAGATTATGATTTTATTTATTATTTTATTGTCACTAAGAAGGTTCTAGAACCGTGAGCTATGCTTGCTTTCAAGTTAGCTACGGATTATGCAGGCATGTAAGAAGATTGTGATTTTTGCCTATGTTAACATGAAGCTAGCTAAAATTATCTGTGTTGGAATACGTTTTTAACTGTAGGAAATAAGCATACTGGTAAAATAATCTTTTTATAGTCATCCCTTTCATAGATATATTGGCAGATAAATTTTATTTCCAGCCCTTGTTTCATGGTGAGAGTCATAGTTGTAAATTGTGTCTGGGTTACTTAGAGTTGCTGATTATTCTGTTTGCTGCTTGCCACCACACTCCATTTCTGCATTTTTTTTTTTGGCTGGTATTTTTGTCTTGTGGCTGAGCTACCACTTCATAGAATGTGATTTTATTTCTTAAGCTGGAAATTAATGAAGAACTAAGTTTTAGGGATAGAATAACTAGTCTTGCTTGTTTTTGTTTTATTTTTTTTTTAATTTAAGACAGCGTCTCACTATATAGCCCATGTTAGCCTTGAGCACATGACTCTTCTAGTTGTTGGGATCACAGGCATGTACTGGCATGCTCAGTGACTTAGTCAGAGTTTCAGATAGCTTGATCCTTTGTTAGAAAGGCTATTATGAGCTGGAGAGATGGCTTAGCGGTTAAGACGTTTGCCAGCCAAGCCAAAGGACCTCGGTTTGATTCCCTAGGACCCACATAAACCAGATGCACACAGTGGTGCATGTGTCTGGAGTTCATTTGCAGTGGCTGGAGGCCCTGGCACACCTGTTTTCTCTTTCTTAGTCTGCTTCTTTCCATCTCTTGCTCTTTCAAATAAATTAAATTAAAGGTTACTATGATTAAAAAAATAATCAGGGACCTTGCCCTTAAATAGTGATATCGTAGCTTGTACAGGAGTGTTTTTACTTTTATAGTAATTTTGAGTTTTGAGTCTAATTTTCGATATGTTGAAAAGTGAATGGAGGTTGCTTCAGATCTTACTGGAAGAGCTAGTCAATATCTTGCTGTGAACTGGGTACCGGCTCAGTTAACTCTCACAACTACTTTCTTGCTGGAGGTAGGAAACTGAATTCCGCCAAATATAGATTACAAAGTTAGGAGATAGGAGACTCAAGACTAAGTCATGTAGTCATAAACCCTACTCTGTTTTCTCATATACCTTGTGGCCAGTTTACATCTCCTCTATTCAGATAGGGTGAACAGGTTTAACTTGAGAGAATAAGCCTTTCTTCTCTGTGGACCCTAGCATGCAGAGAAACTTCCGAAAGGGACCGGGTTCGTATTCCGAGTTATTGGTTTACAGCATGAGACGTCCACCTAGATCCCATGTAGTGTAATACTGGAGTCAGAATGCCTTCGGGTCTAGGCCAACTTCTTCTGCGGAGAGTCTTTGGCTCCAGTGATCAATGCATACAGAGTTTGTTTTCTATAGGCCCTAAGATTTTTGAATAACATTTTTGTTGATGTGGTGGTAGTGTGGTAGAATACAGTACCTGTTTTGACCTTTTCATATTCAACGTTTTAGAACTCATTATGAACCGAATTAATCTTAGTGCCAAGTTGAAAATAATTATTTCGGGCTGGAGAGATGGCTGAGCAGTTAAGGCCCTTGCCTGCAAAGCCAAAGGACCTCCAGTTGGATTCCCCAGTGTTAGGTCAAGATAGGCGTCCCCAAATGGCGTCACCAAAGACAGCAGGTTGGTGACAGACACAAGGAAGTGGGTCATTCACATTCCTCAAGCACCGGCCCAGCCAGTATCCCTTCCTTGCCTAACAGTGCCCCAGGTCTGGGTTTCCTGCCCCCTTTCTCCTACCTGGTCACTTTGGGTCTCATGTACGTAATGTCAAGAACAAAGGAGCTTCTTCCCTTCCTCACCTTCCCCCAGCTGAAGAGCTCTGTGTAGTGCACTATCTGTCATCTCAATGTTGGCTGTGCTCTGCTCTTCTTGAGAATCAGTTCTGGCAGCTTGTGTCCCCTTTCCCCCCAATAAAAGCTTCCATCTTTGCCTCAGAGTGGTCTTCGTGATCCTGGTCACTCCTAAACACCCAGGACCCATGTAAGCCAGGTGCACAAGGTGGCACATGTGTCTGGAATTCATTTGCAGTGCTTGGAAGCCCTGGTGCGCCCATTCTCTCTCTCTGCTTCTTTCTCTCTCTCAATAAAAATAAATAAATACATATATATTTAAAAAAAGAGCATAAGTATTTTATTAACTGGTCTGGCTTTTACAGGGAACATTCTGAAGAAGTGGGTCTTTCAGGGAGTAATGTAACCTACATTATAGAACAAAGATATGTGCCATCTTCTCATTGCCCTTGGAGAACTTTTGAGCCTGTCATTTTAGCAGATGGCAAGAAAAAGTCATTGAAGGATTGTCTATGGTCTAGCACTGTTCTACAGTGGGGAATGGGAGGAGGAAAGGACGGCCTCTCCACCACCTCTGGCATTCTGCTCTGTGGCCATGGTCCTGCTGGAATACAAGGATGATGCCAAAGAACAGTGATCTGACCAGGAAGGAAGGAGCTGGAAAGGAGAACTTGGCTGTTGACTGTGCTTCCTGTTAGCTGAGGGGTGTGCCGCTGGCCACCCTGTGAGAGCTCATTGTGTGTTTGCTTGGTCCTGCTCAGCATGAATTTTATATGGTTTTCCATCCCCTGCACAGCAGCGAGATTTTTACTAAAGGGGTCAGACCCCTGCTTCCTCCAACAGAACATGGCGGCTCATGTTTCCATGATTAGCATAGGTAAGACACAGGCATAAAGACAAGTATTCATTTAATGTAAATTCTGAATATACATTCAGAAGTTAATAGCTCACAAAAGAGGCAAGCATTTGCTTTGCCCGTGATTTCTTTGCACTCTGAAAAACTCACTTCACAGTTTCTTTAGTTAGCAAGCTCCCATATTGCATTGAAATGAAGTCTGACTTAGTGAAAATTCGGTATTAAGAGCAGATTTTCCTGAATCCATGAACACATGAAAGAGAAGCATCATTGTGTGTGTGTGTGTGTGTGTGTGTGTGTCCAAAAACTTGCTTGCAATGCAAAAATAGCCCAGATTTTAATATATATTACTGGTATAAAATTCCTGAACTTGGTGTGCTAGAAAACAGCATTATTCTTTGAGATTTGAAAGTTATCTCTCTTTACCAAGTAGGTAAAATTTAATATGCTGATCGGATTATCATGTATAGATTCAAGTTTGCTTGCCATTGGGTAAATGATGACTATTCCTCCTGATTAAACCACACTGAAAGTTTCTGAGTATAAAACTGTGGTAAGCAATAGGAATCTGAAATTAAATATATTCAGGGAATGTTAAATACATGTAAAGTAGGGAAATATGATCTACAGGTAGAAAACTTGGAGAAATGGTAGTCAATTCCATGAAAATTTTCTTTCCTTATCTTTAAACAGGCTTAAGCTTAATAAGCATATTTAGGAACATTGTGTTTTAACTCTGAAAATCCGAACTCCTTTTATCAAGACTCAAGTCTTAACAAGGGCGTATTGCCCCATGCTCCTGCGTACGAGCTGGATATGGTCAGGCTTACAGCCTCAGCAGGATAAAGTGAAGCCAAGAGAATAGGCATGCTGTGTGCCTCCCAGAGCCCTTGTGTGCCCATTTCAGCTTGGAAGGAGATCAGTGCTGGAGTCTGTGATCCTGTCAGACATTTGGAATTATAGGTGGCTGCTGAAAATAGTTATTTACATCACTGGATTCTAGCAGTCTTGATGAAGAAAGTAGATTGAATAGGAATGGATATATTTGTCATCACTTGAGCCACAAAACCAGGAAACTTACTACCTGGAAAGAGACCTTGAAAGGCGTCAGCATTCATGAGTATTTGATAATTTAAGTCTCAGAGGATTTTTATGAGATGTGCCAAAGGCATACACACCCTTGACATTTTGCTATGGCATTGTTGCTTGTCACAGTAAAATGGAACACTTTGATTGTCTATTGTAGGTCATCAGATGATTTTTTTACTACACCATAAGCCTAGACATTCCCTTCTTCCCTCCCTCTCTCCCTCCCTCCCTTCTTTCCAGTCTATTTTGTTTTTGAGGCAGGGTCTTAGTCTAAGCCAGGCTAGCCTTGCATTCACAGTGATCCTCCTGTCTCAGCCTCACGAATGCCACAACTTTAGGTGTCAGCCACCATGCTTGGTTCAAGCCTAGGCATTTCCTGTATAAGCTTTGCAACAGTCTTACTGTTTGTTTAATAATTTTTTAAAAATTTTATTCATCTGAGAGAGAGAGAGAAAGAGGTAGAGAATGGGCACGCCATGGATTTCAAATGCTGTGAGTGAACCGCCCCCTTGTGCATCTGGCTCACATAGGTCCTGGGGGATCACACCTGGATCCTTTGTTTAATTTTTTTTAAGTTTTATTCATTTGAGAGAGAGGTAGATAGAGAATGGGCATGCCACGGCTTTTAACTGCTGTAAGTGAACTCCAGATGCATGCGTCACCTGATACATCTGGCTCACGTGGGTCCTGGGGGATCACACCTGGGTCCCTTGGCTTTGTAGGCACAGGCCTTAACCTCTCAGCCTTGTTTGTTTAGTTTGTTTTCCCTATGCTTATATTTCTATCCTTTCAAGTCAAGCTTTGGGGGGAAGCTCATGGATAATTATGGTTCTTTCTATTGCTTCTATGAGTAAATTCTAAATAGACTAAAAATTCACCTGGACTCTTGAGTGAGAAAGTGTCACTTTCTGTTAGGGAACATGTGTTAGTTGCATCTGCATTCCAGGCTGCTAGTGAACAGACATTTCCACCTTGCGGATTCTTGAGTGCTGCATAACTTTTGGAAAAAAAAAAAAAAGAAGAAGAATGCAAAATGCTTTTCTTAGTCTTTTTTTTTTGTTTATTTTTATTTATTTATTTGAGAGCGACAGAGACAGAAAGAGGCAGAGAGAGAGAGAGTGGGTGCACCAGGGCTTCCAGCCACTGCAAACAAACTCCAGATGCATGTGCCCCTTTGTGCATCTGGCTAACGTGGGTCCTGGGGAATCGAGCCTCGAACCAGGGTCGTTAGGCTTCACAGGCAAGCGCTTAACCGCTAAGCCATCTCTCCAGCCCCCTTCGAGTCTTTTATTTGTTCATCCAGAGCAGTGGAGGAACATGGAATGATTTCTGGTTCATTTTATGTTCTTGTAGCACTCTCTGTAACCTGAACTTCAGTCAGCAGTTGTGGTGGATGTGCCCCGGGATGGGTACACTGACCTTGTCAAAAGAGTGAGCAAAGCTCCCTTGACTTGGCTTCGTCCAACACACAGGAATATTTGAATCTCCGACCTTGGCCTTTTGTGATTCTGTAATCCCAGGCAGTCATTCACTGGGGAAATACTTGTGCTGCTTTCTCTCTGTCTTTGCTCCTTTGAGCACCCTTTCCAGAGGCATTGTGGCCTGCTCGTGATGAGAGCTGTCGGGTGCACTTAAACTAAGCGCCGAGGTGAAACTTTTCTCGCTGGGCTCAGCTAATTTCACAAATCAACAGAAAAGGAACACCTCCTTCCCTTTAAGCAGTCCCGCTTGGCTAATTGGTAGCTGCTCTTTAGATTGAGCTAGATCCCTCATGGACTGTACTTGGTAAAATAAATTCTGACATTTTAATGTGACAATTCAGGGAAGGGCTGTGGAGATGGGCCTGAAGTGGCGTCCTCTCCAGCTGTCCACTGCGAGCCTCCGTATCAGGAATGCCTTTAAATCTCATGATAGCCCAAGCCGTTTGGTACAGGGTTCTTTATGACATACATAATTTATATATTATTTATCTTGGTGTGTGTAGGGGGATGCAGGTGTGCGCACATGTGTGTCTTGTTGCACATTTGGAGGTCGGAGGACAGCTCTGTTGGTTGGTCCTGGCTTTCCACCTTCCTTGAGGCAGGAGTCCAGGCTGAGATCACAGGCACTTGGCACTGGAAGTGCTGTACCCAGTAAACCATCTATCTCCCTGGATCCACATAAGTCATGACTGCTTTTTTTTTTTGCTATAGATTCTTTTTGAAAAGCTTTCTAGAAGAACTATAAATTCATGTATGCAGCACATAAACACAGCCCCATTTTTATGGATAGTGGTGTTGTCTGCATTCTTTTCTTCTTTCTGTGGTTCTAGGGATTGAATCTAGGGCCTCACCTGTGCAAAGAAAGGATCCTATCCCTCTGTCCTTGAACTTCCTTGGCTTGAATCTTGAACATGATAGGATAGACTTGTTTCAGTGACAAGTTGTGTGTGCGTGTGCTGTTGTGGATCAGTGTAATGGAACAATAAGTTCAAATTTGAGACAGTTATGGTGTGTACACACCCATATGCCCATATGCTAATTTATTCCTGAAAATCTGTCTTAGAAATGTGAGTTTCTCCAAGTATTGAGGGGAATATTTAAATGACCAAATTGGAAAGGAAATAGGTTTTTGAAAAGTATCTGATAATAGAAGCTTGGGGAATAGATTTAAAAAGGGTGGGGGCGGCTGGAAGGATGGATTAGCAGTTAAGGAATTTGCCTGCAAAGCTAAAGGGCCCAGGTTCAATTCCCCAGGACCTCTGTTAGCCAGATGCACAAGGTGGTGCATGCATCTGGAGTTTGTTTGCAGTATCCGGAGGCCCTGGAGCACCTTCTTTCTCTCCCTCACTCTGTATCTTCTATCAAATAAATAAATAAAATATATTTAAAAGCAAACAAAATACCAAAAATGACTTAGTTCTCTCTCTCTCTCTCACATACAGACACACACACACACACACACTTTCTGTTGTGTATAGTTTCATTTCTTATGTACTGGATGAGATTAGAAATCAATGCGCTCAGACTTGTTCATGGTAATGGTGACTTTCCTCTCAACGCACCCCCGAGACTAGGGTGAGTGGATAGTTTGGAGTAGACTTCTTAATTGATTGATCACTGCTCTTTACAAGCCGTGGTTAGTTTGCATCTTTAATATTGAGGTTCCAAAAATGTTTGCAATGGATTTGCTCTCTCTTACCTTACCTTGTCTTTTCTCCCTTGTAAATAATCTTTGATTATTATTGTGACATGCCTATAACTACAGTTGGTTTTGTTTTATGAAGACTTACTATGTAAATTATTTTTACATTTTAGTAGCCATTTTAAAAATTACATTTAACAATCCACTAGTTAAAATTTTTCACAAGGAAGAAATACTACTACTCAAATTTTCTGTAAGAAAAAGAGGTCTATAGGGCTGGAGGGATGGCTTAGCGGTTAAGGCACTTGTCTGCAAAGCCAAAGGATCCAGGTTCGATTCCCCAGGACCCACATTTGCCAGATGCACAGGTGGCACATGCATCTGGAGTTTGTTTGCAGTGGCTGGAGACCCTGGGGTGCCCATTCTCTCTCTCTCCTTTCCTTCCTTCCCACTCCCTCCCTCCCTCCTTTGGTCTGTCAAATAAAAACAAAGATAAAAGAAAATAAAGAAAAAGAGGTCTATAGAGGTAAAAGCCAAATTTAACACAGCACATCATATACTTAGGTTTGTATTCTAACATCTTGGTTTTTACATTTGGAATAGAACAACGGGTATGTTAATATTAGTTTAGAAATTGGTACTTACAATTGTAAAGTCTAAGTTTGAATTAGAAAACTTGCAATTAGCAGGAAAAGTTCACTGGAGCCCTTTGTTATAAGGTGTCATGTTTTAAAGACATCGGGTTGTTTAAAATTTATCTTGGAATGAAGTCTTAGTATTGAAAAGTTTAGGGGGAAAAATAATCTTAACAGTTTCTAGCCATTTTGCACAGTCACTGTTGGAGGCGCTTTCCAGCTCTGGGGAATCAGGAAGTCTGCAGTCTAAATTCTCGAGGATCAGATTATATTGTAGATTTTCTTTACACATGGTGTTAAGTGCCGTGGACTGACTCTCGGGGAGATCAGGACCGAGGGAGAACAAGGGCGAAGGCTCAAGGAGAACTCGGGATTCGGCGAGGAAATGACAGACAGACACACTCTAGGTAGAATATGCTGCTGCAATTTACTGAAGGTTTCATGAAGATTTTATATAGATTGAACAGGGAAACTTAGCAAGCGAACAAGTGATCTCAGAAATCATTAATCTAAACAATCTTAAGTATTGTTCTATTGTAAGCATACATGTAATGTTGATCAGGCAGGAACTGTACCCATTTTTTAAGAAGGACGTCTTGCACCATTGACCACAGCTTTACATGAATAGAAGCTTGGGGTAAGGGATGTAAGGTGAACAATAGGTTATTTATTTTTTATAAACCGAGCAGAGAGCCATCTCTTTCCACTTATAAGATTATTTATATAATCCTCATATTCATTATAAAAGTGTTTCTATCCAAAAGACCACCAATATTTTAAGGTTGGTTTAATGTTTTCCAGGAATTCTTTTCTTACTTGTCTAGAGTGTAAGCACCAAGGCTTACGTGTCTTTGTTAAGCATTTCATAAATGGAAGAGAATGCCATAGCCTCCTTTTTCCTTTATAATTTATTCATCTATTACCAAATTTATCATATCCTCCCTCATAGGGGAGTGGATCTAGGTAGTTCCCAGCTCTGGGAGTCTACTATCAGCCCTTGATCAAGTACTGAACATACCCCCCAGGAAGTTTCCTGGTGGGAATGCCTAAGTTTTACAACTCCTTATCTGTAGAACTGTCATGCTTCTAATGAACATTACCGATTAACATTTCTACTTTCACTTTCTCAGGATCAGTATTGTTCTAAAACATCATAAGCTGTTTCTACTCTACACCATCTAAAAACTGTTTTAGAGTTAATTTTTTATTCCTAGTAGAGTTATACATTTCCTCCATTGCCCTAATCATAGGAGGGGCACATTCAATACTCAAATTGTTACTTTGATTGTGTGCATGATTAATAGTAAGCGTAGCGTAGAAACTAGCTCTTCTTTGACAAACAACTAGAAGGGAGCAGGAAAGAAACAGAGCGCAGAAAACAGCTCATTGGCACCAGTAATCAGGTCGTTGTGACTTCATGGGCAGCAGGAACCATTACAGTAACTGACTGCCAAGGGGTCACCGGGGGCATCCCTCTGAGGAGTGCTGGCCCTCTGTCCTCAGCTCTCTTCCAGTGCAGAAGCATCTCTGCTTGCTACACAGGCGAGGTCGCCATGGACGTAGCAGTTAAATATGTATTAAGTGACAGCTATAACATTTCCTTTCCTCTCTTACCTTTGGGGATTGCAAGGATAGAGCCTTGGCATTCTAATTTGTGTTAAAATTTTAATATTTGTTTTTAATTTTCAAGAATATATACCTTTAAATTTTAGAACTACCACATATCTAAATAACCCTCTAAGTTTCTTTAGTATTTTAGGTCTATAAAATTATGTATATAAATATCTGTTGGCCATATTTTAATTATTTGGAGCAGAGAAGTCTAAAAGAAGATAGGTAGGCTGGAGGCTCTGACATGCCAGTGCCTTAACCTCTAAGCCATCTCTCCAGCCCTCATTTGTCTAATTTGTATTTTATTTCATAATCTGATTTTCCAACAAAAGTTAAAGCTGTCACTTAGCACATACCTAACACCGCATGCTCGATTCGCATAGGATATATATGTGAATCTTAGTCCTTTTACGGGTGAGGTTGTGTGTTAATTGATGTCTGTTGGTTGGTCATCTTTTAATTGGCCTTCTAAAAAGATCTGAAAGTATAAAGATGAAGGATCAATGCAGTGTCTGCCAGCTGATTGGAAGGCAGGAAAAGATAAGCTCTTATTTTTAGGGTGAAAACAAATGCAGATGCATGGCAAAGAAATCAAGTCAGCAGTGGAATTATTGTTATAAAAATAACCATTGTTTCTTTTTTTGTAATATATTTTTATTTATTTGTTTATTTGAGAGAAAGAGGGAGAGAAAAGCAGAAAGAGAAAGAATGGGCACACCTAGGTCTCCACCCACTGCACACGAACTCCAGATGCATGCACCACACTGTAGATGTGGCTTACATGGATCCTGGGGAATCAAACCTGGTTCCTTTGGCTTTACAGGCAAGTGCCTTAACCATTAAGCCATCTCTTCAGCCCCAGTTAGTGCTTTATAGGAGAATTAAAACACTTCATCTTCATGCTTCTGAAGACCCTCACATTGGCACTGCTTGATGTTAAAAGACTACTTCAGGCTGAGAGGAGTCTTGGCTCATGCAGTTCCTGTGAGGTGTTGGAACACAGCGGGTGGGTCTGATGCGTCAGTCCCTGGTGCAGATCCGGCTTATAGTCCCCCGGTAAACAACCCAAATAAGAACTGAATTAGCTTTTCCATGAATGGATTACACGATCAACCATGGGCTGCTGATTAGTTAAATTTCATTTGTTTGGTTCTTATTGTGTTTTAATACTGTATTGATAGGGAATGTTACCCCTTGCATGGATAATTTATTTGCTTCTCCAGCTTTTTTTTTTTTTTTTTTTTTTTTTGAGGTAGGATTTCACTCTAGCTCAGGCTGACCTGGAATTCACTACATATTCTCAGGCTCCTACCTTAGCCTTCCAAATGCTGGGATCATGCTATCACACCTGGAGATATATATATATATATATATATATATATGTGTGTGTGTGTGTGTGTGTGTGTGTGTGTGTGTGTGTGTGTGTAAGTAACGTAATTTCTTTACTGCTCAGGGGAACTAGCCTTCCTAACTCCCCATTAGACATGAAGAAACTAGATTGCAATGGGGTACTGAACTTTAGGAGCTGCTTTAAAAAGCTTTCTTGGGCTGGAGAGATGGCTTAGCAGTTACGGCATTTGGCCTGCAAAGCCTAAGGACCAAGGTTTGACTCTCCAGAACCCACATAAGCCAGATGCACAAGGTTGCACATGTGTACAAAGTGGCATGTGCGTTTGATTGCCGTGGCTAGAGGCCCTGGGGCATCAATTCTCTCTTTCTCTCTCATAAATGATTTTTTGAAAGCTTTCTCTTTATTTTATGGGAAATAAAATTTATATGGGAAAATCTTTTTTTTTTTTTTTAATTTGATGGGGTATGTGTAAGGATGGCATCTAAGTGGAAATTTGGTAATAAACAGTCCAGAGACAAGGCTTTTCTTTCTGAGTTTTTGTTTTGTCAATTGATTTCAGATGATTTTGTTCTCTTTACTTAATTCTTTTTTTTTTTTTTTTTTTGAGAGAGTGACAGAGAGGAGGAGTAGAGAGAAAGAGAGAGAGAGAATAGGCATGCCAGGGCTTCTAGCCACTGCAAACGAACTCCAGACGTGTGCACCCCCTTGTGCATCTGGCTAATGTGGGTCCTGGGGAATCAAGCCTCGAAGCGGGGTCCTTAGGCTTCACAGGCAAGCGCTTAACCACTAAGCCATCTCTCCAGCCCTGTTTACTTAGTTCTTAGGGTCTCTCTTTCTTCAAAAAATAAGATTGCAATGAATCTGAAAGCGTGTTAGAGTTAGTAGGCCTTAGTGTACTGTAGAAAGTGGCAAGTTGTCAATGCCCCTTTGGTCAAGGACAAACTTATGTATGCACAGCAGTGCCACATACAGCGTATTGCCCTGTGATGCCACAGCCATCATAATTGGTGTAGCTATACTCTGTGACCTTCATGTAATGACAGTCACCCAAGGCCACCCCTCTCAGAACACATCCCTGTTACTAAGTGACACATGACTTTGTCATGCAAGCGTAGGAAACTCATCTCATTTACTTTAGAATGACTGAAAACAACTTTGGGGAAAATACTAGCCACCTGTAGACTAAACCAAAGATTCCTCTCTGCATAGAAGGCTCTAGTTTGGCGAAATTGTTGTATGGGCACAACGCGGACAGGTGCCCTTGCACTCAGCTCTTTTCCACTTTTGTGAGAGCCTTGAATTGAATGCTTCTTTGAGCTGCTCATCCTGGGCGCCAGCGCGTCGTTCTGAGTGGCATCTGGCAGTGGGCTGATGTAACCGGGTCTGAGGTCTGCTCTTTTCAGAACGTATTCTGCGGCTAGCTTCCGTGCGGCTCTGACATGACCACATGCTGCGGCCGCCTTTTCTGCCTTCCAGCACCACATGTGAGGCTAAGGCATTCTGACACCTGCCATTTGGAACCTTTACTTGCTGGAAAATGTCAAGATTTTAGACAAGGGGAAGACAGCTATAACTGCATATCCTTCCCTGTCCTGGGACTACACTGAAGGCATGTGTTAGATGGCTGCATTGCTGAGTGCCATAGTTCACGTAGTGTTGAGAGCATCTGCGTGGATTCTTGTACTTGAGGGTTGGGGGTGTTTTATGTGCTCTCACTCTCTCTTGTGCGTCTTGGGTATGACTCTAGAATACTGGTTGGTCAGGAACAGGAATAGTCTTCGTGATTCTTTTCTGGATCTCACTAGATAAATTATGAGAATCGTTTTTATTAAAAACCTAACTAGGACATGGCAGATTTAAAAAAATTAATTTTTTTTTAATTTGAGAGAGAGAGAGAATGGGCATGCAAGGGCCTCTAGCCACTGCAAATGAACTCCAGATACATCTGCCACCTTGTTCATCTGCTCACATGGGACCTGGAGAATCGAACCTGGGTCCATAGGCTTCATAGGCAACCGCCTTAACCTCAAAGGGAAGTGGCAGGTTGTTGAGAAGGGGTTTCTGTTGTGATCATCTTGCCATACAAGTGCATGCAGTGGTGGCTGTCAAAACTGAAATGTAGGGCTGGAGAGATGGCTTAGCGGTTAAGCGCTTGCCTGTGAAGCCTAAGGACCCCAGTTCGAGGCTCGGTTCCCCAGGTCCCACGTTAGCCAGATGCACAAGGGGGCGCACGCGTCTGGAGTTCGTTTGCAGAGGCTGGAAGCCCTGGCGCACCCATTCTCTCTCTCTCCCTCTGTCTTTCTCATAGATCAGTGGAACAGAACAGAGGACCCAATGGTAAACATAGGCAGCTATGGCCATCTGATTTTTGACAAAAGTGCCAAAAATATTCAGTGGAGAAAAGACAGCCTCTTTAACAAATTGGAGATGGCAAAACTGGATGTCGATGTACAAGGATAAAAATAGATCCTTGTCATTCTCCATGCACAAGAATCAAGTCCAAACAGATCAAAGACCTTATTATCAGCCCCCAAACTCTAAAACTGCTAGAGAAAAATATAGGGGAAATGCTTCAGCATATAGGCATAGGTAATGACTTTGCCAATATAACCCCAGTTGTTCAGGAAGTCATCAACCATTGGGACTTCATGAAATTAAAAAGGTTTTGTACAGCAAGAGATGCTGTGGATAGAGCATCTGACAGAGGATTAATAACCAGGATATACAAAGACCTCAAAAAACTGAATAAGAAATCAAACAACCCAATCAAAAAATAGGCTATGGAATTTAATTCAGAATTCTCAAAAGAAGAAATACAGATGGTCAATTAACATTGAAAAATATATTCTACATCCTTAACCATTAGAAAAATGCAAATTGAAACTACTTTGAGATTCCATCTCACTCCTGACAGAATGGCTATCATCAAGTAAACAAGTTAAAATAAATGCTGGCAAGGATATATAAAAAGGAAAACCCTTCTACACAGTTAGTGGAAATGTAATCTGGTATAGCCATTGTGGAGGTTTCTGAGACAGCTAAAAACAGATTTACCATATGACTCAGCTGTACCACTCTGGTATTTGTAAGGGTCCCAGAATCGCTGAAGAAAAACCCCAGACTCAAATAGTATGTAAAAGCAAAGAGCATTTATTCTGCAGAATCAGCCAGCATGCAGGAGTCAACAGTTCATACAAAATGGAGACCCTGAGAGGATCACACAGGCCCCTTTTAAGCGCAGTCAGGGGACTATTAGGAGTTTGGTCATCTTCTAATGTGATTGGCTAAGCAAGCAGTTTTTGTACATTTTTACACCTTTGATTGGGCATGGCCCAGATTTTACCATCCTTGGGCATGTTTAGACATGTCTTAGAGACTTTGCAGGAACTGACTCAGTCCTGGAGCCTGCTATCTCGGGCAAGTCCTTTTTTTGGCTCATAGTCCAGAGGTACTGCAGGAGCTGACTCAGGCTCCTGGGCGGTGATCTTCCCTGGCCACACATCAGGGTTGCCATTGATTATTAGCCCTTTGTTCGTGGTTTTTCCCAGAAGTCTTGTCCACCTGTCTGGGAAACTGAAACTTAGGCCTAGCCATAAACTGGAGCAAATTTCATCCTCTCAGTGTATATATCCTAAGGATACTTTTCACTCAGTACTTCAGAGGTACTTGTGCATCCGTGTTTATTGTGGCTCCATTCACAACAGCTAGGAAATGGAATCAGCCTAGATGTCCTTTGATTGATGAATAGATAATGAAGGTTGCCAGGCGTGGTGGCGCATGCCTTTAATCCCAGCACTCAGGAGGCAGAATTAGGAGGATCGCCGTGAGTTCGAGGCCACCCTAAGACTACATAGTGAATTCCAGGTCAGCCTGAGCCAGAGTGAGAGCCTACCTCGAAAAAAACAAAAAACAACAACAAAAAAAGATAATGAAGGTGTAGTCCATTTACCCAATGGAGTTCTAGTCACTGGTAAAGGGAAAAAATAATGAAATTGTCAGGGAAATAGGTAGATCTAGAAAGGACTGTACTAAGTGAGGTGATCCAGGCCCAGAAATCCAAGCACTGCATGTTCTCTCTCATATGTGGATCCTAGCTACAAATGTTTAGGTTTATATGTGAGTTGGAATAGGAGTCAATAGTAGAGGCCAGGAAGCTAGAAAGGGGCACAAGGGGAGGCGTAGAGGGGAGGCTGAAGGGGAGGACATTGCAGATATGTAAGTAGAGAGGCAGATTACTGGGGGTGGAGTGGTCTAAGGGGAACCAGGGGGAAGGACTTAGTACAGGAAAGGTGGGACAAGGATTAATCAAAATTTAAGATGTTATGAATAAGTCATATGGAAACCTACTTCTTCGGATAATGGCACACCCAGAAGCCATAGATAGTTACTAGAAAACATTCCATGCCAGGGCTGGGATACCTTCCAGTGAGTTGTTTGCCAGGGAGGTCCCTGGTGCCACCCCTCCCCCCCCCCAAAAAAAAACGTTACACGTCATGGCCAAGGCTCTTAGTTGCCCACCAGATCTAGATGGTCAGCCTGTATGCTGAAGACTCTACATGCTTGGTGTGCAGGTCACTGAGAAGTCAAGCTGGGGCTGAGCTGCAGACCAGCTGTCAGGATGCTGAAACAAGCTATGCTGCAGGCAGCCCTTCAGGAGAGAGGGCTCTTCAAGTGCGTTAAGCAGCAGGGGACCCTGCAGACCTTAAGATTGGCAAGCCAGCCAAATGTGCCAACTAGTGCAATAGTGGAATGTGTGTTATGGGGGAAACCAGCTGCTCTCTAATTGGACTGGAGACCCACTGCATGGGAGGGAATACATGCCTAGTACTGGAAATCTAGTCAAAAGCTTATGGCTAGGGAAGTCATGCGCCCCAGGGGAGTAACACCTGCTGCTGTCTGGCTAAATGCATATAGTATGTCCACCAGACTGATCTGTAAACACGTTTTTAATGTTTATGCCCATATATTAATGCTATTCTCACTTTTGGTTAGAGAAGCTGCTTTTTTCAGATGGTGGTGACCACTGGGATGACTCAGAAGTCACAGTCATAGGGCTGGAGAGATGAGTTAGCAGTTAAAGGTCCTTAGGCTTCACAGACAAGTGCTTAACCGCTAAGCCATCTTTTCTATTTTTGAGTCTTTAAAACAGTGGCTCTCAAAGTATAATCCTTGACTTTGTCAAATTAAAAAAAAACAAAACCCTCTTGTGTTTCAAGACTGAAGCAAGTTGGCAGGAGATGATTGCAAATCATTTATGTAACAACTTGTATTCAGAATGCATGGAGAACATTTAAAACTCACTAATTCAGGGGCTGGGGAGGCAGGCCAGCAGCTAAAAGGATTTGCTTGCAAAGTCTGCTGGTTTAGGTTTGATTCCCCAGCACCCATGTAAAAACCAGACCCACAAAGTGGTGCATGTGTCTGGAGTTCATTTGCAGTGGCAAGAGGCACTGGCATGCCCATTCTCTCCCACTTTCCCTCCCTCCCTCCCTTCCCCCTCCTCCTCCCCCCATAATAATTTTTTTTAATCTCACTATTAGTGGACAAGCCAATTCAAAACAAGCAACAGGCCGTCATCTCCATCACTGGAGATTTAACCTGGAGCCAGTCCACATGGACGGTGCTCTACCAAGTTCTAACCCCAGCCCTCTTGTTTACATTTCATTTTGAGATGAAGTTTCACTAAGTTGCCTAGGCTGTCCTTGAATTCCATTTATTTATTTATTTATTTTTAGCTTTCTGAGGTAGGGTCTCACTTTAGCCCAAGGCTGACCTGAAATTAGCTATGTAGTTTCACAGTGGCCTTGAACTCACAGCAATCCTAGTTCTACCCTCCCTCCCGAGTGCTGGGATTAAAGGTGTGCACCACCACAGGTAGGATGTGGCCCACGTAGCATTTGAACATCTCACCTCAACCTCCTGAGTAGCTGGGATCAGAGCGCTTTGCCACCAATTCCAGCTAAGAGGTTGAATATTCTACTAAGAAATATTAGAAAAAGGCCAATAGATAGTTTTAGTTAAAAAAAAAAAAAAGACAAATAACCAGTATTGTCCTACATGTGACCTGGAGCCCCTCATTCTCTGTTCATGGTTTCTTGAAAAATAATCCGACAGTCCAGCACTTCTGCTGAAAATCCACCCAACATCATTGAGATGGATGGCCCCGGCTTGTATGTACATGTGGCAGCATTACTCATAATTCTAGACAAGTAGAACTAACCAGCCCATGAATGAACAGATAGATGTGATAGATCCGTAACAATAGAGTTCTTCAATAAACGAGGAAATGCTGGAACATGGATTAATCTTTAAAACATGTGACTTGAAAAAGCCAGACACAAATGACCAAATATTATGTGCTCACTGTTGTAGCCAGCTTCCCATTGCCCGGATGAACCTCCAACCCAGACACAGTTTATGGGAGGAATGGAATTTATTTGAAGCTTCCAGATCCAGGGGAGTTTCCATAATGGCAGAAGAAGCTGGCCCCCTTTCTCAGGTCCACACAGAGAGAAACACCAGCCACCAGCACCACAAGCAAGCCCCTCCAGCAGCCCCTGGCAGAGCTCCCGCCTCTGTATATCTTAGCCTGGAATTTCAGATCCACCCTTACACCTTAGGCCTGGACCCTAGGATCCTCCTACAATGACACCTCCAACAGCCATGTAGCTAGAAACCCAAGAAGATTTAATAAAACTTAACTCCTGGATCTATTAGGGGACTACCACACTTAGATTTACATAAAATATGCAAAAAGGTGAATATATACAGAGGGCATATTAGTGGATGTCTATGGCTACAGAAGGAGAAATACTTACAAATACTCACAAAGGGTTTTGTTTGTAGATAGAAACATCCCAAAATTGAACTTTGGTATGGTTATGCATTTACTGAAAAATCACTGGGTTATATATGCTTGCAGTGGATCAGTTTTATGAAATGTGAATTATCCCTTAATAAAACCATAAAACTTAAGTGTTGTCTCCCAACTAGCCGTATTAGCATAGGCAGTAAACTTGTAGCGCCCAGACTCCTCTTCAGTGGAGCAGAGACTGTGAGGGCGGGGCCAGCCCTCCTCCTTGTCCAAGGAAGTCTTCCCGCTGAGTCCCATATAGGCTCAAGTTTGGGAATTACTCTAGAATCCACAATAGTTAAATGGCGATATCAGGGATTTGGGGTATGGTGGGTGTACATTGTGTCCACCCTGCTCCTACAGGAGAGGTTTGACGTTAGGACTGTTCTGGTAAAGTTAAAGGAAATGACTGGGCAGTGGGAGTAAACATGACCTTCTTTCATGCCCTTGATATGTCCACCCAAGAAGCTTTATATCTTTGTGCACCACATAAGGTTAGTAAGTTCCTGTGTGCTTTAAGGCCTGGATAGTGAACACAGCATAAACAGGTTCATTTGCCATAATGACAGTGGAAGTTTAGGTCCTTGAAAGGAATTATTCCTTCTAAATATTTATACAATGTCATAGATCAGAGCCAGAAATGCGCAGTGATCCTAGAAAGCAAAGATCTGACTATGGATAAAGAAGTCAATGGAAAGGCTGGCTGGACTGAGCAAGGCACGCCCTCCCTCCCTTTGTACTTAGAAAGCCAGTTATTGGGGGTGGGGGGTTGATCCAGGCAAGATCTTCCACATAGCATGTGTTTTCAGGATGCTCTACAGCATCAGCTGGGTAGCCAGAACCGGTGCTAATGATGGAACTGCTCCAGGGTGGAGCTTGGAGATCTAATGGGTTGTTGGTAGGTGTTGGTGAAGTTGGTAGCTAGTCTCCCTTCACCTGCAGGGTGGAGATGATTTCGGATTCCCTTGGAAAGGAGGAAGTAGACGTGCCTGTTCCAGGGAGGTGGAGGTTGTTGGGTGAGAAATAAGCAGATGTCAAAGAGAGGACGAAAACAAGGGATGGGAATCAAGCTATGAAAATCAGTCAACACAAGTGTCACTTGTTAGTGAGAACTGTGATTGCTAACAGTTCTGCTTAGAAAAGTAGTATAAAACTAGTGCAAACTGTTGAAGTTCTAAAACTTGACTCATTTGTATATCAAAGAACGGGGCTATTTGTCACTGAGATCCTTGTATCTCAGCTGTGTTCCTTTTTTTTTTTTTTTAAAGAATTAAAAGGAAGCTGGGGCGGTGGCGCACACCTTTAATCCCAGCACTCGGGAGGCAGAGGTAGGAGGATCCCTGTGAGTTCAAGGCCACCCTGAGACTCCATAGTGAATTCCAGGTCAGCCTGAGCTAGAGTGAGACCCTACCTCAAAAAACAAAAAACAAAAAAAAAGAATTAAAAGGTCTTGTTGTTTTGTTTTTTGTGAGGTAGGGTCTCACTCTCTAGCCCAAGCTGACCTGGAATTCACTCCGTAGTCTCAGGCTGGCCTCCTGTTCACTGCGATCCTCCTACCTCTGCCTCCAGAGTGCTGGGATTAAAGGTGTGCACCACCACACCCAGCCCAAGAAATGAAATTTTTTATTATTTGGGTGGTTTTCTTGAGGCCTGGTCTAAAGCCACTGTGTTATAGGCCTTGTGGCTGGTTCGTGGTGGCCCCCGTTGTGCCCTTTGTGATTTCAGTAACAACTGCTGGTTGGTCTCATAGATATGTAAGGGAAAAAACATTAAGGGTTTTTCAATAGAGAAAGAAGATACTCACTGTGGCTGGTAATGGGAAATGACGCTTTGTGCAGTTGCTTCTATGTGAGATGTCTTCAGCCTGCCGTAACAAGGCTTCCGTCTTCTTTGCCCATTGCTTTGTTGGCTTGATTTCCCCGTAGCCCTTGACGATACCATTGAATTTGTGGTGTCATGGCCCACTGACAGAAATCAAAGACTTAAGCAGGCTTTTCACAACATTGGGAGACACCATAGCAGCTTGGCACCATTATGAGATACACCTGTGATTCTCTGAGTGACTCCTGTTTTTCTTTTGTTGTTATTGTTTTGTCTTTTGAGATAAGGTCTTCTGTAGCTCAGGCTGGCCTTCAGCTCCTGATCCTCCTGCCTTGCTTCCTAAATGCTAGAACCATAAGCATCTCACCATGATTGGCTTTTTTTTAAAATTTCACAACCAGATAGCTTTGAGGGCCCCTAAACTCCAAATTGAGTTCTGCTCAGTCATTGCTAATTTTGCTGTGCCCTTTTTGAAGTTTCTTTTGTGGTTAGAACATGTCTTTGTCCAGCCATGGGGTTGCACCATTACACAAGTTGGTTGTTCTCTCTGGAAAACGGGCTCTTTTTAAAACATGGACTTTTTTCAGATTGATAACTGAGGAGTTGCTTGTAACTAGTCTTCCACCAGATGGTGCTAGAGTTACATATCTAAAGGAAAATGAACTTGGCTACTGTTGGAACACAATACCGAGGTTTTGTATTTTGTCTTTTTCTGCTTCATAATTTGCCCGCAGTGCTTTCTTCATACACTACTTTTCGGGGACTCTTTTTGCTTGGCCTCACAAAGCTGCATCTTGTGGACAGTCAGCCAGTGTAGGCGGTGCCCATCATGAGGGACAGCCTGGGAGATGAAACAGGGGTGCAGAACGCACCATCTTGTGACTGTTTGCCTCCCATCTGGCCCATGTTTAAAAATTAAAAAACTTATTCTTGAATTTTCTGCTTGTCTACCTCTTCTAAAAAAAAATTTAACCGTAACAATCCCATCAGTATGCTTAAGCCCATCTGGAGGCCATGTTCAGAGGTCATTAATAACAAAAGAGATGTTGACCCAGATTTAAGTTAACAATAGCACTTAACAACATAAAAGAAGATTTGGTAAAATAGAAAACAAAACAAACAAATAAACAAAAAAAACGCCTGGCCAGTGTCCACTACTGGATTTTCTGATCAATGAGTGTTTAATTTTTAAACATTATTTATTACAAGTAAATATGACCTAGTTATTGCAGAATATAAACAGAGTAAGGAAGTTATTTATGTTTGGCTACTACTAATATACTACATGAATCTTTTTTTCTTTTCTTTTAAATTTTTTAAAGTTATTTATTGGAGAGGAAAGAGGCAGAGAAAGAGAGAGAATGAGAATGGGCGCTCCAGGGCCTTCAGCTACTGCAAATGAACTCCAGACACGCACGCCCCCTTGTGTGCATGTGTGATATTGCACACTTGCGTCACTGTGCATCTGTCTGGCTTATGTAGGACCTGGAGATTCAAACGTGAATTCTTTGGCTTCGCAGGCAAGCACCTTAAGCACAAGCTATCTCTCTAGGCCCCTTTTTCATTTTGTTTATGCATATATTTTAAAACTCAAAGTTGGTCATGTATTTCTTAACTAGTTTTATTTCCCTAATTTATCATGAAATTTTGAATGAGATCAAAATATTTAGAATAATAATTTTTAGTGACAGAATAGTTTATGTCCTAAATGAATCCTTTAGTGGTACACATTTTTATTATGATTTTCTTTTGGTCATTCCTATGCTATGCTGAATAATGCTATTTAATTTTATGTGTTTTTATGTTTTTTTCATATAAATTCTAAAAATATAACACATATTTTTGCATTACCACTGTGTTCTACAGTTAAATGTCTTTACCAGTATTTGACTTTTTTATGTTTTGTTTTTTTTTGAGGTAGGGTTTCACTCTGGTCCAGGCTGACCTGGAATTCACTATATAGTCTCAGGGAGGCCTTGAACTCACAGTGAGCCTCCTACCTCTGCCTCCTAAGTGCTGGGATTAAAGATGTGCACCACCAGGCCCGGCCAGTATTTGACTTAAAAAAAACAAAAACTGTATTCTTGGGCTGGAGAGATTGCTCAGTGGTTAAAGACTCTTGCTTTCAAAGCCTGAGAGCCTGGGTTCAATTCCCCAATACCCATTTACATCCAGGTACACAAAATGGTATATGTGTCTGGAATTCATTTGCAGTGGCCAGAGATGTTAGTACACCCACTGTCTAGATCACTCTCCTTCTCTCTCTCTTAAACAAGGAGACAAATATATAAATAAGCCTGTATTCTCTTCATTTCAGATTACCTTTGGCTTGTTGTATTGTTGTTCTATTATTTAGTTGTATGATGTTTGTGGTTGTTTTTTTTTTTTTTTGAAAAAGGTTCTCTTTGTAGCCCAGATTGACCTTGAACTTATGTTCTTCTTGCCTTGGTCTTCTTCGTCCTGGGATTATAAGTGTGCACAGACACTCAGATTGCTTTACTTTTCAAAACAATGTTTACTTGAGACTCCTTGAAATGATAATTCTCATTAAATAAATAAATTAAAAACAGCTCGTGGGCTGGAGAGATGGCTTAGTGGTTAAGCGCTTGCCTGTGAAGCCTAAGGACCCCGGTTCGAGGCTTGATTTCCCAGGACTCTCCCCCGCCCGTAAGCCAGATACACAAGGTGGCACACACATCTGGAGTTCATTTGCAGTGGCTGGAGGCCCTGGAGCACCCATTCTCATTCTCTCTCTCTCTCTCTCTCTCTCTCTCTCTCTCTCTCTCTCTGTCACTCTCATATAAATAAATAAAAATAAACAACAAAAAACCCAGCTTTGGTAGTTTTACATCATATTCTTTAAGCATTATTAAGCCTCAGATCCCCTTCTGTTTCTGGTGGTTTGAGTTTCATCCTAGTCACCTGTTCTGAGCATCTGTCCATTCATACTTCAAAATATATTATCTCATGTGTAGAGCAAAGAATTGATATGTGTTGCTTAATATTTTAGTGCTTTATAATATAATAGTATTTCTATGAACTTGTTTAACCTTTCTATGAATGTTTTATGTCTGAAAAACTGGAAGAACAGCTTTTAGATAAACGAGGTAGCTGTTCAAACACAGTAGGTATTTGGTAAATATTTTTTGGTAGGGTAAAAGAAGAAATCCCAGTATTCGTTCATGAAGAATTATAGTCCATTAGTGTAGGAATCATGTCCTGGCTCATATTTTGATATCTTACTAACTATATTTATACTTAAATAAATTACCTGTGTATTAAACTTTCCTGTTAACAAAAGGAAGCAGGCATCAGAAGAAATAGTGAAACTGTTTTCATATTTGGGAATAGGAGAGAGAGAAGATTCTTTCCAAAGCTTCATATAACCTTTCAGATGATTGTGAAAACTATTAGTCCAGCAACATAAAAACAAAAACCAGACAGACAAGCTAGTGTTCATATGAAAAGAAGCTCACTTTTCCCATCTCAATTTGATTTAAAAAGGAAAGGAAAAGGCCTCATACTCTCTTCCTGTCTGAATGGTCTTGTGAAAAGTACTTGCAAACCTGGTTTCTAAGCTATCACAACATGCAGTCGGTCAGGGTAGAGCGGGCTGAGAAACAGCAGAGATAGGAAGTATGTAATTTAAGCATATGTCTTTTAATAGGAATCGTTGACCAATGATCAATTTTATGTAAATGTCACTGAGTTTTACTTGAGGAAAACAAAATATGCAATTTTACTTAAAGTTGTTGTTGCGGATTTTTTTAAATTGTCTTTTAGGATATGAAAGTATGTTTTGTGTTTTTTTTTTTAACATAGACTAAAAAAGATCCTAGTGCTTAGATAAAACGTTAGTTAAATTATCAGTTAATTCTAGAGAATTAGCATGTAACATATCAATCTGCAACTTCAGAGTTAGCTTCTGAAATCCACCTCCGTATATTTCAAGTTCCATGTGTGAGATGTGTCCATTTAGGTGTTTGCCTAAGCCGTGCCTTTTGAAGGATCTTTAGTGTTCTGTAGGATTATTGAAGGCCGGATAAATACTGTCATTTAAAATACCCCCAAATAATAAATTTTGCTTAGTCCTATTTGCTTTACAGCCGAATATATAAAATAATCCAGTTGCAAAGGTTCTGAGGCTACAGGAGAAAAATTTACTTTTTGAATTAGTACTTGGAAGTCATTGGGTAAATGATGTTTTTACAAAGTTCACTTCTGTTTTCCTCGATATAGTACAGATAATTGAAGCAATTTCCCTGTAGTTTATGGAGAACGTGCCTTCTAAATCTACCATGTTTTCTGCTGGATGTCTGTCCTTGAACTCTAAACAGGAATGCGACATTGGGAAAAGGGACATGATAGCACTTGCTCTTAGCCACTTCAGGGGAAAAATTGTCACCCCCAGCTTGACTTGTTTCTGTTTAATTCTTAGCACATCTACTTCTTACGTCCTTGATGCTTTGTGCTGAAGTACTCAGCATTGAGGTTTGGCTGTTCCTTTAGATGACTTTAAGCTTTCTGATCTGTGCTTAGTAGTGAGCTCTTTATCGGACTGATAGGATTCAGCACGTAGGGCATGTGAACTTTACTCCATTTGTATTGATTTAATAGTAATGGTAATCTAAAATCTTTGGGTGCTGTGTGTCACATCTGTTTCGCATTGCTCTGTTTAAAAGAAGTGGCAGTATGGAATTTAGAGGAATATTTATTATCCGAGTGTTTTCCTTTGCAACAATTTCCCTCAGTTTATTGAGAATTATAACCTCCAATAGACCACCAAACATCATTCAAATTCTCAGGTACCCAATTGCAAGAAGTCACAGCTAACTGGAATTTTAATTTACCAGTTAAGTGCCTGTCACTGAAAGAGCTGTAACTTTGAAGGTTTCTGGGAATGATAGAAAATAAATTTGTAGTCAGATTTTTACAAGGAAATGTTATTTTATTCACAGGTCTGGTGTGCATGTCATGAATACAGTTCTATAGAAAGGACTCCATCGGGGTGTGATGTGCATGCCATGTATATTGTATTTCTATAGAAGACTCCATCAGGGTGTGATGTGCATGCCATATATATTATTACTTCTATAGAAGGACTCCACCAGGCTGAATGTTGATTTGGGGGTTGAAAGCTATATCCCATTCTCCTAGGTCATAGAACGCACAAATACAGACATGGTGTCTAGTTTTAATTAAGTCTGCTTCTCTTTGCTCAGGAGCCTGCAGGCTCCAGGAGAGGACGCTCTTACCCTAGAAAAATTACTTTGGGCATGTTGCTCTCCTCATCATATCATCGCTGCACTGAGAGTTTTCCTCACTTCAGCCTCGTTAAATGTTTATTTTGTCCCTGATGTGGTACAACAGAACACGGGCATTATGTAAATTGAGAGGGAAACCAGTTTGCCTTTAGTTTTAAACTTGATCTATGAAATTAAAGGACACATTGCTATCCTACATGCTTTAAGTTCAACCTTAAATATTTACCCCAAAAGGAAAAAAAAAACAACTCATATTGTCTTTGGGTCCTAGCAGCAGACAGTGGAAGGGAGGCGTGCGCTTGCTGTTGGAGAAGGCGGTTCTTTAGAAAAGATGCTGTGCTTGTTGTTGAACACGCACCCCCCCCCACACACACACACTATTCCAACTGTAATGAAAGGCGTGCAGTTCACTGATGGATCCTTGGTGGGGCTGGTTAAGAGCTCAGACTTCAGCAGGTGAGAGTTCACATCCAGCTCAGTTGCTTACCAGCTCTATGACTTTGAGCACATTGCCTACATATAAAATATGGTGTACTCTGCTAAATGAGGTAATTTCTGTATAGTACTTGGTTTTATGCTGGATATAAACTTTGCACTCAGTGCCCCTGATGACATCATCATCATTTGATAAAGGTGAGCAGCCATGCCATTTTATTGTAGAATTCATTTTTCTGTTCATGAAATGTAGAATCCTAGATCTTGATGGCAAAAAGATAACTCTTCACATTCTTTTAAAAAAGAGTGTCATGGGCTGGAGAGATGGCTTAGCGGTTAAGCGCTCGCCTGTGAAGCCTAAGGACCCCGGTTCGAGGCTCGGTTCCCCAGGTCCCACGTTAGCCAGATGCACAAGGGGGCTCACGCGTCTGGAGTTCGTTTGCAGAGGCTGGAAGCCCTGGCGCGCCCATCCTCTCTCTCTCTCTCCCTCTACCTGTCTTTCTCTCTGTGTCTGTTGCTCTCAAATAAATAAATAAATAAATAAAAATTTTTAAAAAAAAGTGTGTCAGGACTTGGTGTCTTATCCTTGTCAAAATTCAATTGAATTCTCCATGTTTAATTTCTCAGCACTTGATTGTTACAACAGAGTAATATGTTGAAAGTTATTCACTACATTTGTCTTTTATTACTGAAACAACTTTTAAAGAACAGAGAAAGGAAGAGGTTCCTAAAAGTGGGTTAAAAATTGAGCACTGGGGCTGGAGAGACGGCTTAGCAGTTAAGCACTTGCCTGTGAAGCCTTAAGGACCCTCGTTCGAGGCTGGATTCCCCAGGACCCACGTTAGCCAGATGCACAAAGGGGCACATGTGTCTGGTGTTTGTTTGCAGTGGCTGGAGGCCCTGGCACGCCCATTCTCTCTCTGTATCTGACTCTCTCTCTTTGTCTGTCACTCTCAAATAAATAAATAAATAAATAAATAAATAAGTAAATAAATAAATAAATAAATAAAGCACTGGAGCTGGGCATGGTGGTGCACGCCTTTAACCCCAGCACTCAGGAAGCAGAGATAGGAGGATCGCCATGAGTTCGAGGTCACCCTGCAACCACATAGGGAATTCCAGGTCAGCCTGGACTAGACTGAAACCATACCTCGAAAAACCAAATAAATAAATAAAAATAAAAATAAAATAGAGTAAGTACTAGGCTGGAGAGATGTCTCAGAGGTTAAGGCACTCGCCTTCAAAACCTGATGAACTGAGTTTCAATTCCGCAGTACCCATGTAAGCGACGTGCACAAAGTGGCCCATATGCCTGGAGTTTGTTTGCAATGGCTTGAGGCCCTGTGGTGCCCATGTTCGCTCTTTCTCTCTCTCTCTCTCACTCTGTCTCTTTCTGTTTCTGTTTCTCTCTCTCCCTGTATCTTTCTGCTTGCAAATAAATAAAGACGATATTTTAAAAACAAGAGCACTAGTGAGACTCAAGATAAGGTGCTTTGCTGCTGGGCATGTCGTGAAGGGGAACTCGGCTTTTACTGTGTTTGATGAACTATATAACCGCCGGCCACAGAACAAGCGTCGGCTGTGGGGCGCTCCTGTGGCATCTCATGCAGCGCTTGGATCCAGAGAAGCAGGGAACAGGGTGATTTGTGTGATGTTTTGATTAAATAAATGATGAAGTGAGTTTTTTAATACCTGCCTGAAGTGAAAGGCTTCATGTTTACTGAAAGGATGATTCCAGCCCTGTCTCATAAGAAGTGGAGTGATAGCCCATCTGGTCTTTCTTTTTCAGACGTGGTTGTCATTAAACCAAGGAATCACTGCAGCAGTGCTTACGGCCATGGGTTTTGGTGGGTTTTTGGGGTTTTGTTTTCCAGGTAGGGTCTCCCTCTAGCCCAGCCCAGGCTGACCTGGAATGCATTATGTGGTCTCAGGGTGGCCTTGAACTCTCAGTGATTCTCCTACCTCTGCCTCCTGAGTGTGCACCACCATGCCCGGCTCTGGTTTTTTGTTTTTTTTTTTTTTTTTAAATGCATAGTCTCGTATTCATTCTAAGACTGTAGACTTTTGGGGGAGCATAGAATGCTTAATGCAAGTGGGAATTGTAAGTATTAGTCAAGAATAGATTCTAAACACAGAAGAAGCTAAGTACATTCTGACAGCGTTGAGGGTAGCATCATTGTGTTCATCTATAAAGTATTTTTGTTGTTGTTTTTAATTGAAGTCGGGTTTCACCATAGCCCAGGCAGACCTGAAGCTCACTATGTAGTCTAAGTATAAACTGTCTCTCGTTACCATTAACTGGAGCACCACAGAATGATATCATTGTGAACTCAAGCTTGGGTACTTCCTATGGTGGAAAAGGAAAGTTCTTACTTAGTCTATGTATTAGTCAGGGTTCTCTAGAGGAACAGAACCGCTAGAATGAATTATATTAAAAAGGGAACGTATTGTATTAGTTTAAGGCAGTCCAATAGCAGTTGCAGGCCCGAGGATCAAGGAACCCAGAAGCTGCTCAGTCCATGAGGCTGGATGCCTCAGCCATCCCCATTTGGCACTGAAGGCCTGGAGGCTTCCTCAGAGCCGCTGGGTTTCAATCCACGTGGGTCTTCAGTCCATGCTGGAAGGCAGCAAGCAGCTTGGGCAGCCAAGTGGGAAGAAGGAAGGGGCTCCTTTCACCCTGAGCTTCCTTATATGAAGTCCCCTCTGAGAGGGGCGCCCACTCTGGATAAGGACTTCCTCCTTTAGTGAATGAATGCTCCCTGGAAGCAGCCTGGGAGACCCACCCAATAGGGATGTCTGGGGATTCCTAAACACATCAAGTTGACAGCACCTTCCCCATCACAGTCTTCTTCCATCTTTTTATTTTATTTTGATTTAAAAAATTTTTCTTTCCATCTTTTTCTTGTAGTCCCCAGTTTGGTTTATTTTTTTTCTTTCTTTGACCAGTCAGAAAGGTTGGGAAATCATGTTCCTTTCTTTCTTCTCAGCATCGTCAGTGAAGCAGGAGCCTCAATCTACAGTGTCAGCCCCGAGGCGAACAAAGAGATGCCCGGGCTGGATCCCAACCTGAGAAGTGCAGGTAAGACTCAGTGGCCGGCACAGGAACGTGGCGCCGGACTCAAGTGACCGGCCGAATATCGCTAGGTATCCGAGCAAGTTTAACACACACGCCAACTGCACAGGAAACGGCATATTACAAAGGGGGTTGTCGATCAAGCTAATACTAGAAATTATGAAAGAGCAAATGAACATTCTAGAGAAGAGGAAGGAATTAACATAAAAGACTTGCAAAATTCGATGCCGGAGTTGGAGAAATGGCTGAGTAAAAGTGTGCTTGGGGTGTAAGTGTGAGGATATGGGTTTGGTCCCCAGCGCTTCACAGCCAGCCAGTGATACGAAAGATAAAGACAGGAGAATTGCTGGGACTCAACTGGTCAACCAGTATAGCTGAAAAGTAGTGAGTCACAGGTTCAGTGAGAGACCCTGTCGCGAAGAAGTAAGGTGGAAGCGCTGTAGAGGAAGACACCTGCCATCTTCCTGCGGCCTCCACACACGTGCACATGGGCCGTACCCATGTACACACACTTGCACATGCCACACCTGTGTGCACACACGCACACATGCCAAAACATTAAATGCTAGTTTAGTATTCAAAAGAATAAAATTCTCTAAACTCTGTGGTTATTGTTATTATGATGATAAAACATTATAGCATTTGTTGGCAATATTTAGTGTAAGACATCAAAACTTGCAGTGCAGATACGTCAATACGCATAGACTTTTCGTTTATTGCTGAATGCTTGGCAATGGACTAGTCACTCTGGGCTTGCTAGTGTAAGGTATTGCTGTCATTTTAGCTGCACTTGATCGCTTTTATTTGTATGGTGTCGAAGAGAAAAAACTCTTGTATTTGAGGAAAGTAAAATACTTTGATACATCTAGGGTAGCATGGTATAAAGCAGAACCCTAGATCTGGTGAAGGTCTCTCTCTCTCTCTGGGATGAAGGACACTTAGATTCCTTTCTTGATAATGAATGTTTAAATTTTTTTTCCTTAGTTTCATTGGCTGCTTTTGAATTCTACCTGGATATATATTTTTGGAGAAAGTGTTGCATTAATCTAAAGATTACAAACATACACACCCACACATGCACACACACACATTTTTTTTTTCAAATCCAAAAGAATGATGTTGCTTCCTTTTGGTCGTTTGTCCCATGACACAAGCCCTGGCTAAGCTATCTTTTTTTGTTTGTTTGTTTGTTTGTTTGTTTTTTTCAAGGGAGGGTCTCACTCTAGCCCAGGCTGGCCTGGAATTTACTACGGAGTCTCAGGGTGGCCTCAAACTCACAGAAATCCTCCTGCCCCTGCCTCCCTCCCGAGTGCTGAGATTAAAGGCGTGCGCCACCATGCCCATCCCTCTTCCTCAACACACCTTCTAAGTGGAAAACTTGCTTGTCCTCTGAAATGCTTTCCTATCATAGCAGCCCACCCTGGCTCCTGCCTCCTTACTGGGCACATGCTCTTGATGCTGACCTTATCACATAACCACAGTCATGGCCATGGTGAGAGAGGCCTGGGAAGAGTCCTGACAGTGGCTGTGAACGCTCTTCTTTTCAAGCGTGTCCCGTGTATATGAAATATCTCGGTGAGTGCCACACTGGGATTGTTGTATCTTATCTTCACAGTCGTTCTATGAGACATCATTATTATGCCTACTGTACAGATAAAGCAACTGAAGCTTTGACAGTTCAGTTTAGTTCCCTAGAACCCATGGAAAGTCAGATGCACAAAGTGCTGCATGCATCTGGAGTTTGTTTGCAGCAGCAAGAGGCCCTGGTGCTCCCATACTTCACTCCCCCCCCACCTCTCTCTATCTCATTGCAAATAAGTAAGTAAATAAAATATGTTAACCGTGTGTGTTAGTACATGCCTTTAATCGCAGCATTCAGGAGGCAGAGGTAGGAGGATCACTGTGAGCTTGAGGCCACTCTGTGACTACATAGTGAATTCCAGGTCAGTCATGGCTGAAGTGATCTAAATAATAATAATAACTATTATTATTGTTATTATTTTAAGAAGAAGAAGGGCTGGAGAGATGGCTTTACAGGTAGGGCACTTAAAGACTCATGGTTGACTCTCCAGGTCCCACATAAGCCAGACGCACAGTGATGCACGTGTGCACAAGGGGGCGCATGCGTGCAGAGTTCACTTGCAGTGGCTGGAGGCCCTGGCATGCTATTGCTCTCTCTCATTTAGAAAAAAACAAAACAACACAGTTTGTTGGGCTTGCCTCAAGAAAAAGAAAGAAACTAAGGTTTAAAGAAGGCACACTGGGGAGATGTGTCACAGGAAGAAAACAGACCCCTCGTAAAAAGCCAGAAGCCACCACAGGCTTCGAAATCCCAATACAGTCATGCTGGTAGCAAGCTGGGAGGTTGAGTCAGAAAAACTCAGTGAGCATAGAAGAAGAAAACCGAAACAAACAACAATGAAAATAATAATGATAATGACCAGCAACAGAGCAAGTGAGATCAAAAGAAACACTGCCTCAAATGAGGAAGAATTGCAAGGATGGACCTGCAAGTCACACTGTGGCCTCTGCACACGTAGTAGTGTTGGTACTTACACATACACATACACACACAAACACACACACACACACACACACACCCCTACACATACACACACCCCAGCCCAAACAGGACACCTAACCACTGAGCATTTATGCAGTATTTATATATCTGATGTCTCTAGTAATCGATGCTTTTCTTTTTCTTTTTATTTATTTGGTGGGGTGGGGGGAGAGAGAGAGAGAGAGAAAGAGGTAGATAGAGAATGGGCACATCAGGGCCTCCAGTCACTGCAAACAAACTCCAGATGCACACGTCACCTTGTGCACCTGGCTTATGTGACACCTGGAGAATTGAACCTGGGTCAGTAGGCTCTGCAGGCAAGCAACTTAACTGCTAAGCCATCTCGCCAACCCAAAAGGCGTTTTTAAAATGTGTGCTTAAAGCATTTACCTTCTTGTTGCTAGGACAGAAGCAGCTGATGGGAGGAAAGGGTTTATTTTGGCTCCCAGCCATGAGGGGTGGCTTCATCATGGCAGGAAATGCACGGCAGAGCAGGCAACTGGCTGTCACCTCACAGCAGCCGAGAGAGCGAACACTGAATACCCAACGGACACTGAGTACCCAACGGACCGAACCGGGACTACTAATAAACCCCCAGTAACATACCTCCTCCAGGCAAGGCTCCACCTCCCAAAGGCTGGGAACCAAGTGTGCAGCTTGACGACAAACACTGGAGGCCATGGGGGACGTCCTACATTCTCACCAACACAGTGCGTGAGAGTGTGCCAGGCGTGCGCCCCAGCGCTCACACGGAGGCTGGAGGACAGCTTGGGGTTGCGGGTCCTTGCCTTCCACCTTATTGGCAACAGGGTTTCTTACACACTGCTGTGTATGCGCGCCGGGCTAGCTGGTCCTCGAGCGCCTGGAGGTTCTGCTCTCTCCACCTCCCATCTTCCTGTAGGCACGCTGGGGTCACAGACACATGAGTTCTGGGGATCCAAACTTAGGTCATAACACTTGCACGCTAAGTGCTTTTGCCATACACTGAGCCATCTTCCCAAGCCCGAGAGAGAGCGTTGCTTCCTTATCTCGTGGGTAACAGTAAGCCTCGAGGCCCTCACTGCTGAGGAGACTGCCGTTCCTTCCCAGGTGACATGGGTGCATAAGTGTCAGAATTGTGGCTGAAGCCCAATGTCAGCATTCCATCGGACCCTCTGATGCTAGATGAGTATATAAAAGGAACTGCTCTCTGGCTCTGATTTCAAAGTATCTTCAGTTTGAGGTTCACCACTGGCCTGCCTTCCTCCTACGTCTCAACTCACCTCTCTGCAGCAATGGTGTCATTCCACGTCAGCTCAAGACATCATCAGCCTAGACACTTGGGTCTCCAAGTCTAGTCCTAAAGGCAGATAGTCAAAGAAGCTTGATGTCTCCACTCTTGGCTTCCTAGCGTCCACTTCCTTCTCAAATCCTTCAATAGATCAGTTAATCATTTCACATCAGACATCAGCACATAAAAGCTCCATTTTAATTTTTTTTTTTTTTTTTTGCTGCTAAAATTAGATGTTTCCTCCAAAGATTCATATGCTACAAGTTAAGTCCCGAGTGTGGCCCTGTGGATAGGTAGGCTAGAGGTGGGACCGCGTCCCCTGTAGGTAAGTCAGGAGGCTATTTTGCCCTCATCAAGGCTTAATTTTGGTCTTCTGGAGTGCGTTAGTTCTCCTAAGCATTCATTGTTCCAGGGGCTGGGGAGATGGCTCAACTGCTTGCTGCGCAGGCATGAAGACATGACTTTAGACTCATGCCCATGTAAAAGCTGGGCGCATATAATCCCAGTGCTGGAGAGGCACACGCATACAAACGTGCAAACACAGCACACACAAACACAGCTCGTTGTTTCAGGTGAGGCCACCCCATCCGCTCTGCCCCTTCTGCATGGGGCTTGTTCTCTTTCTTCCATGTGGTGACCCAGCCAACGCAGTGCTCAGCAGAGGCCAAATAGA
This sequence comes from Jaculus jaculus, assembly GCF_020740685.1. NCBI lineage: Eukaryota > Metazoa > Chordata > Mammalia > Rodentia > Dipodidae > Jaculus > Jaculus jaculus. Next base: position 47,878,918 of record NC_059119.1, read on the forward strand.
TGAAGCCATTCACTCAGGCTTAGACTTTCCACTTCTGCGACTGAGAAGAATGAGCTTCTTTTCAAAACATATCTCCCACTGTCAGGTATTTTGTTACAGCAACAGAAAATGGACTGCTATAAATCCACTATAAGCGTAGTATGCCAACTATACTGGGATTCCAACGTGGCATGCAAGCATTAGACATGCATAAGAAATGGCCCTGCTATTGCTGCATCTCTTTAGCTCATTGATTAGCCTCTTGAAAGTGGAAGTTGCCCTTTTCATACATACTTGTATCTCCCACCATAAGTCCATTGCATATGAGAGGCATTTAAATTGGAATAGTAGGAGAATGGTAATAAAATACTAAAGATTTCTGAGTTAAAATAGAAGATTGAATATGTCTGTATTCCTTCTCTTCCTTCTGAAATCCTAAGGAAAAAAAATTAAAGTCTTGACAAGGGCAAAAGGAATAGCAATGGAGAGCAGCAACAAGTTTTTTTTTTATTATTTTATTTTAATTTAATTTATTTATTTGACAGAGAAAGAGGGGGAGGGAGAGAACGGGTGCACCAGGACCTCCAGCCACCGCATATGAACTCCGGAGGTGTACGCCCTCCTCCTTGTCAAACCTGGGTCCTTTGGCTTTGCAGGCAAACGCCTTAACCACTAAGCCATCCCTCCAGCCCAGCAACACGTTTTGACACTGGAAGTCAGATAGTAATAACTGACCTAGCCAGTGTGAGAAAATTGAATCCTAAGACAGTTATGTAGACAACACAAGCCACTGCTCTGCAGACTGGACTCATTTCTGACTCAGGAGCTGATATGAAGTGTCTTTGGAAATATGTTAGGAAGGGCCAAGGGTGTGTCTAAAGTAAGAGGATTGGTTGAAAGTCTGTTTAAAAACTACCAAGTCCAAGTTAAACATAGAAATTACTACACAACATAGCAATTCTACTGTTCGGAACGCGCTCAAGAGCGTTGGCAAGGGAACTCAAGCAAATACTTGGACATACGTGCTCATACAGAACCAAGATCTGGAAACACCCCAAATGTCCATTAGCAGATAAGTGAGTAGATTAAATGTTATAGCCATTGCTAGAACAGCATTCGGCCATAAAAAGATTGGAGTACTGAGACATGCCACAGCATGGCTGAAACGTGAAAACCTGAGGCCCAGTGAAAAGAGCTCATCACGGAAGGTGACATCAGGAAATATGGAGCCCCGGGCAGATGTGTAGAGCGGGCCAGCCAGCTGTGGTTTCCATACCAGGGAGAGATGGGGGAGGAGGAGGACAGTTTAAGGGTTCTCTTTGAGTATCACAGAAGTGTTTCAGAACCTCATAGAGGGAGTAGTCAGCCACTGTAAGGATAGTAACTTTCTCTGACTTCTGTACCATTGCTCCGTGGCCAGCCATTGATTGTGTGAAGCTCCCTTCAGTAAGACGGGAGCAGTGAGACCTCTGCCTTCACATCGAGGTAGCTGCTCTGTTTCTGCCTTTCCAAGCGAGTGGAGGAGGGCTGTCTGGGGAGGGTTAAATGGGAAGAGCCCAGGGTAACACAGCTGTAGTTAGAGCTGGGATACCTGCTGCCAGAGACTGAGCAAGCCAATATGTTGTAGAGAGTTGAGAGAAAGCGTGACCTTTCATGCAGAATACTGGCTTCCACCAACACGTGAGAAACCAAGACCAGAGGTTCCACCCAGAATGGCCAGAGTTCCCAGTAATGAAGCTCGCAGCTGACAACCCAGCTCCCAGTGCACAGCTGGAGGGGTTAACTCCTGACATGTAAGAAAATTACAGTGTTAGAGATAGAGGCCAGGATACACTCGAGGGGAAAAAGCTACTTTGAGGAAATGGAGATGTTGCAGATAGAAGAAAAATAAAGGGAAAAATTACCACGCTCATCATTCATGTTTTTTGTTGTTGTTGTTGGTGGTGGTGGTGGAGGGAGACAGGGTCTCACAATCCATCCTGGCTGGAGCTTGTGGACTCTCTTGCCCCAGCCTCCTGAATGCGGGATAGAGATGTGTATCGCCAACCTCAGTTTAGGGACATATTTACATGAAGTAAAATCTGTCCTGTTTAGCTACTGCACTTGATTTTTAGCCAAAAGGCCAAGAAGCGATTCTTCAGGAAGATCATCTACAAAATCTGCAAACCTCACATCAGCTGATACTACGTGGGTCACCACCACCTTTATCACAGTCAAATTGTACAATAATTTCATCAAGTTTATGTATTTGTCATCTTCTTGCTCACAGACATAGTTATTAATCACGGAATCAAGATGATAACCTAGATGGGCGTGGTGGTACACACCTTAACCCCAGTACTCAGGAGGCTGAGGTAGGAGTTTGAAGCTGGCCAGGGGGCTACAGAGTGAAATTGCCTGGGCTAGCCTTGAGACCTTGCCTTGGAAACAAACAAAAATTTAAAAAACAGATGTAACCTATTTGTTTTGACTGTTACTTATGGAGTTCATCGCAAAAAGACATTTTAGGGCTGGCAAGATAGCTTAGCAGTTTGCCTGCCAAGCCAAAGGACCTAGGTTCGATTCCCCAGGATCCACAAGGTGGCACATGTATCTGGAGTTTGTTTTCAGTGACTAGAGGCCCGGACATGCTCATTCTCTCCCTCTCCCTCTCCCTCTCTCTCTCAAATAAATAAATATAAAAGAAAAAGATAGTATTGAGATCATTGTCCTAAGCACTTTCTAATGACACAGGAAGGATATAGTGAGATTTCAGATTTTGGGGTTCAGGATGTGTTTCCCAAATTTATTAACCCCATGTTTGGGTTCTGTCCTACCTTTAACAAGTTCTTTAACAACAAATTGATAAAGACAGACTCAGGAAGGATAAATTTAGAATTATTAAGTTCATGTAGGGAGACATCACACATTGTGGGGTTTATTTTTTAAGGGAGTTTGGGGTCTAGGAAGGAATGCTGGAGCAGAGCCTCAAACATGTGGGAATTAGGAAACACACACTTGGGTGGAAAACATCGTATAGTTCATGAATTTCATTTAAGAGAAATAGAGGGCTTCGGAGAAAGACCAGAGTAGCGCCATAGGCACATGGAGAACAGCATTTAGGAGCTCATGTAGGGATATTTAGAAAGAACCCCCATAGCATCCACCCTGAGTTTACTCATGGAAGCAAATTAAAAGAGCAAATGGTGGTGACTTAAGGAAGAAAAGCAGAGAGGAAATGTCGAAGCAAAGAACAAGAGATTCAGAGAAGAAATGTGTAATGAGGACACTGACACTCCTGGTCACCCCAAGTCTGAAGAAATCACGCAGGTAGCAGGCCTGGAGTTAGTGAGAGCACCCCATGTTAGATCTGGGGTGTAAGGGAAATATGCACGCATGTGGCAGATCCAGAGACCAGAGGGAAATCATGCATGTAATCAAAGTGAGACGTTAACCCCAAACTATAAAGCAGAGGCAAATAGAAAAGTTCCCCCAGACCAGGAAGCTGGTATGCTCTTCCCCTCACCCAGCCAGACTCACGGGTATCCAAGCCAAAATGAGAGGGAATCCAGAGAGAACAGCATCTCCCCATTTCTTCCTTTCCCCGGCCCTTGTCTCCATTTTTCACTCTGATAGGCTGGAACATTTTGCCTTTAATCTTGAGACCAGCCAACTGACGAAATCTTACCCATTCTGATACTTTTTAAAACAATGTACTGCTTGAATTCTCTTTTTTATATTTTATTTTATTTTATTAGAGAGTGGGTGTGCTGGGACCTCTATCCACTGCAAACGAACTCCAGACACATGTGCCACCGTGTTCATCTGGCTGACGTGGGTTCTAGGGAGTTGAACCTAAGACTTCATAGGCAAGAGCTGTAACTACGAAGCCATCTCCCCAGATCCCACTAGAGTTCTAAGTGGACAGTCATCATTTGCAAACAATCTTAATGAGATGGTTTCTGTTATTTCAGTATTTAATCTGTTCTTTTTGTCAAACTAATTGACTAAAATTTCCCAAACAATAGTAAATAGTATAAGTGATACAACATGTTATGCACCAGACTATTTGGCATAAATTTGGATATATTGTATTTAAAAACATTTAACAGACTCACATATAATTTAGATAGCATAGGATTTATCTTTTTTAATTCTACAAGTCAATTGAAAGTTTTTTGGGTAGGGAGTTTCAAGGTAGGGTCTCACTCTGGCCCAGGCTGACCTGGAATTCACTGTGTAGTCTCAGGGTGGCCTCAAACTCACGACCATCCTCCTACCTCTGCCTCCTGAGTGCTGGGATTAAAGGCATGCACCACCATGCCTGACTGAAGTCAATATTTTTAATGTGTAGCCAGTGTTGTACATCTCTCACCGCAGTCCAGTGTTTGGACATCTTCATTGTCCCAAAAAAGAATGTCCCACCCATTAGCAGTCATTCTTCCCTTGGCAAGTACTGCTGTCCAGCTGTGTGGATCGGCTGCTCTGGACACTTCCTACAGTCTGCACTCTTTTGTGCCTGGCTTCTTTCACTTAGCACAGTGCGTCCAGGCTCACCCATTATATACTGTCTATCAGCCCTTCACTGCTTTCGATTGCCAGCCAGTGCTCTGTTTCCTGAGCGTACCACAGTTTGATGACTTTTATTGCTGTTCTTGTTTGCTTTTCAAAAAGCAATTCCTTCGTCCCTCCTTCCCTCTGCCTCGCTCCCTCCCTTCATCCCTTTCTTCTTCCCTCTCTCTCTCTTTTACCTTTCTTCCTCCCTCCCTCCCTCCTTTTCCTTTCCTTTCCTTCTCTCCCTCCTCCCTCTCTTTCTTTCATTGTTTTTTTCTTCAAGATAGTGTCTTACTTTAGCCCAGGCGGACGTGGAACTCACTCTGTAGTCCCAGGCTGGCCTCATGCTCTTGGCAATCCTCCTACCTCTGTCTCCCAAGTGCTGGGATTAAAGGTATGCACCACCCTGCCTGGCTTTTATTTTCTCTTTTAAATGTCTTCCTGTTCACCTTGTCTTGCCTTCTGTGTCCAGTCGTAATTTGGTGGGTATTTGTTACTCACTTGGCCATTATGAATAATGCTGTTGTGAACATGCGTGTGTGGGCATATGGGTTCCCATTGCTTATGCGTAAATGCCTATGAGGAAGAATTTAGGGCATGTGGAAACTGAGCTTTTTTTCAGAAGGGTTTCTTCTATTATTAGAGTCTTCTCATCAACCACTTTTGGTCTCTTTCACTATTTCTATTTTGTCTTCTCTGTCCCAAAATGTGAATGTTGTCCAGGTTTTGAATCACACCTGCTCCTCTCTCTTTTTTTTCTAATTATTTTATTTTTATTTATTTGAGAGAGAGAGAGATCCAGAAATAGGCAGGGGGAGAGAGAGAGAGAGATTGGGTACACCAGGGCCTCCAGCCACTGCAAATGAACTCCAGACGCATGTGCAACCTTGTGCATCTGGCTTACATGGGTCCTGGGGAGTCGAACCTAGGTCCTTTGGCTTTGCAGGCAAGTGCCTTACCCGCTAAGCCATCTCTCCAGCCCCTGTTCCTCTCTTGATTCTTGCCATTGGCCCTACTGTAAACTCTTTTTCCCTAAGCTGCTTCTTTATGTCATGTTTTCAGGAGCGTGCTCATTCTCAGCCTGGAGCCCTGCATTATTGCTGTGGCCCAGCAGGAAATGAGCATCAACTTTTGCCCAGAGCCTAGACATGGGCCCTTCTCTCCCTGTTAAATGGTATTCATTTCCTTGGCTTTCCTTGTGCCACTTTGTCGTCTCTAGTGTGCTTGGGTGTTTGCACCCTATAAGTAGAAGAGCATCTGAGTCAGTTCTAGAAGGATCTGGATCTCTATCAAAGCCATTTTCTGGGGACAGCGTAACTCCAGAGGTTCTTTCTTTGGATTTCATGTAGAATTAACATGTCACCTAGGAGCTAAAATTTCCATCCGATTGTTCTGCTCCTTAGTAATAATAGAGAGGAAAAGAGAGCAGAGCAGCCAACCAGGTGGAATATTGTTTATGACCTTTCTGCATATTTCAGAAAGTTTTAAGTGCGAGAGTCTGTCCATACTTAACGAACTCTACAAGTTTATACTCAGTTTCACTCGTTGGTGTTCTAATAATGTGGATTTTCCGGTAAGGCTAGACTTGAAAGATTTACCCACCAGTGACATCTTTTTATTGAATTTCTAGTGCTGCCTTGCAGCACATTAACTCTTCTCCTGCCTATATTCTTCACTCAGTTTTGGTTATGGGTTTCTTTTTACACTCTTTCTTTAAAATCTGAAATATTTTTGGCAATGTATATATGTGCTTGAAAATCATTGTTATTGAGTTATAGATACAAATGCAGAGTAAAGAAATAATACTTGCTGAAGGCAACTCAAGGATACCTCTAGAGGCACTGTGCTTTCCATCCGTAATAAACATGGTGACTAGATGAAACTATTTCTCCTATATCCTGTGGTACTTGTACTCATGAACCCTTTGTGATTTTTAAAAAAATTAAATTAGGATCACTGTGAGTTTGGGGCCACCCTGAGACTACATAGTGAATTCCAGGTCGGCCTGGGCTAGAGAGAGACCCTACCTCAAAAATAAAATAATTTTTTAATCTGTACGAATATATCTCCTCGTCCCCTCCCCTGTTGTACTGAAGGGCCCCCTTGGTGGGGTTATTGGTATTCACTGTGGGGTCTTAAAGGCCTCAGTCACTCCCTGTGGAGGTGGGAACAGTGCCCCAAGCAAATCCTACCCACCCTGCTGCTTTTTACCTTTCTGCTCATTCTTTCCACCATGTGCCCTCAGCCTTGGCAGGTGTATTAAAAGTCTGGTTTACTGTTGAATTCTCAGTAGCCCCCAGATTTCTGCTTTTGTATGTTTTGAGTGGCCACAGTGTCTGTCACCACTTCCCCTGAGGCTGGTTGTCAGGATAGGAGTGAGAGCAGCACTGGTGTCACCGCTTCCTCTACTATGTCTCTTGGGCCCCTGCAGATGTTGTAGAGGTGACCTGCCTTGTGGTAGATGGTTAGGCTAGCTTTTCTTGTTGTAGTGATGGATCCCACATCTCCCCAGTACTCTCTGCTGTCTGTAAAATAGCACAGGTTTTCTAGCCAGGGGTGACAGTGGTTTGAATCAAAGGGAATAAGCACAGTTATTTGAGACACTTATTTAAAAATTTTTTTTGTTTATTCTTTTTTGAGAGTGACAGGGAGAGAAAGAAGCAGAGAGAGAGAGAGAGAGAATGGACGTGCCAGGGCCTTCAGCCTCCGCAAATGAACTCCAGACACATGCGCCCCCTTGTGCATCTGGCTAATGTGGGTCCTGGGGAATTGAGCCTCGAACCGGGGTCCATAGGCTTCACAGGCAAGTGCTTAACTGCTAAGCCATCTCTCCGGCCCCTTGAGACACTTTTTGATGTGTGTGCTCACTGTTCTTAGCGCACGGGCTGTGTCGGGTCTCTCTGGAGTATATGAGTTTCCTATCCGTGGGATTCTGATTTGGTTCCCAGAACTAGGTATGAGTTCTTTCCCAATGAGTGAGTCGTTGTTTCCCACGTAGGCTGTGTGGTGTTATTGCAGTGGACTTCATTCCTGGCTGGCTAATTCTGTAGCTTGCAGGGTCTCTTGCTCATTCACGCTGTCGGTGACCATTATCGCCCAGCAGCTCCTCTAGCACTTTCCAGGACTGTGAGGGCTGTCCAGGTGGGAGCTGACTTTCCTCTCAGTTCCAGTGTGATCCCTCAGTGTCCTGTGACTAAGTCCTTGGTGTCTTCAGCAATAGTGTCTAACCTTTTAGCTCTACCTGCTAATCAAGGGATTTGGCAACCTCATAGGTCTCTCTGACCAACAGCTCACATGAGGGGTAACCCAGTTCTGACCCTGGGATTGATTTACCCTTATTGATGGTTCCATCTTGTATTCTCCAGGAGAGAGGTTTCTATGGTACTGATTCATGTTGTCGTTAGTTAGGTGTTAATCCCCCTCATTCCCTCATCCCCAAGGCCTTCCATCCCCTGTGTTTTTTCTTCCTTTCTTTTTTTCTGTCTCTTAACTTGCATGTCAAGTAGTTCCTCCTCCCTCTCCCTACTTCCCATTTTTCCTAGCTTCTATTTCCACATCAATACTCCTGATGTTTACTACCACTTATAATCTACTTAACCTGTTCCAGGTTAGGAACCACATATGAGAGAGACCATGTCAGACTATTGTTGTGAGCCTGTGTGACCTCACTTAGTATGAATTTTTTTTCCCCCAAGTCCATCCATTTTACTGCAAATTTCATTATTTGATTTTCCTTCCCTGAGTAGAATTTTACTGTGACTGTGTACCACATCATTTCACCATTCTTGTGTTGATAGGTGTCTGGGCTGATTCCTGTTCCTTGCTGTCATGAAGAGAGCAGCAACAAGCATGGCTGAGCTGTGTCAGAGAGTAGAGTCTCTAGGATATCTGACCAGAGGTCTTTTTTAGCTTTTTGAGGAGTCTGCATATTGATTGGTTGAACAAGTTTGCACTCTTACTAGCACTGGATAAGGTTTCCTCTTTCCTGACGTACCTGTCCGCATTTGTTGTCATTGGATCTTTTGATGATTGCCTATCTGACTAGAGTGGGATGAAATCTCAAAGTTTGTTTTAATTTGCATTTTCTGACAGTTAAAGTTGTTGAACATCTCTTCAGGTGTTTATTGGCCGTCTGTATTTCTTACTTTGAGAACTCACTGTTCAACTCCCTGCCCCCTTTTTTTGAGAGTGCTTGCTGCTTGATATTTTTATTATTTATTTATTTATTTATTTATTTGAGAGCGACAGACACAGAGAGAAAGACAGATAGAGGGAGAGAGAGAGAATGGGCGCGCCAGGGATTCCAGCCTCTGCAAACGAACTCCAGACGCGTGCGCCCCCTTGTGCATCTGGCTAACGTGGGACCTGGGGAACCGAGCCTCGAACCGGGGTCCTTAGGCTTCACAGGCAAGCGCTTAACCGCTAAGCCATCTCTCCAGCCCTGCTTGATATTTTTTATTTAGGTTTTTAAGTTCTTTGAAGATTCTAGATATTAAACCTCTGCCAGATGTAAGAGAAGGTCTATGTGAAGGCCTTAAAACCCCAGGCTTATCTGTGACAGAAATAAGTATGTTGCCAGCCTGGCAAGCTCCCCACTATAGTATATGTTAATCTTAAAAGTAAAGGGCAGGGCTGGAGGGATGGCTTAGTGGTTGAGGCACTTGCCTACAATGCCAGAGGACCCAGGTTCAATTCCCCAGGACCCAGATTAGCCAGATGCACAAGGAGGCGCATGTGTCTGGAGTTCATTTGCAGTGGCTGGAGGCCCTGGCGCGCCCATTCATTCACGCTCGCACTCTCTCTCTCTCCCTAGATATCCCTCTTCCTCTGTCAAATAAATAAAAATAAAATATTTTTTAAAAAGTAAAGGGCAGGGCTGGAGAGATGGCTTAGCGGTTAAGCGCTTGCCTGTGAAGCCTAAGGACCCCGGTTCGAGGCTCGGTTCCCCAGGTCCCACGTTAGCCAGATGCACAAGGGGGCGCACGCGTCTGGAGTTCGTTTGCAGAGGCTGGAAGCCCTGGCGCGCCCATTCTCTCTCTCTCCCTCTCTCTGTCTTTCTCTCTGTGTCTGTCGCTCTCAAATAAATAAATAATTAATTAAAAAAAAAAGTAAAGGGCATATGCTGGGCATGGTGGCACATGCCTTTAATCCCAGCACTTGGGAGGCAGAGGCAGGAGGATCACTGAGAGTCTGAGGCTCCCCTGAGACTACATAGTGAATTCCAGGTCAGCCTGAACTACAGTGAGACCCTACCTCAGGGGAAAAAAAAATGGCGGGGTTGAGGGGGGTCATAAAAAAGACTTGAGTGACTGTGCTAATCTCTGCTGAGAGGTGATGCAAATCAGTGACTGGAGAACCTGATGGTCTCTTACAGTTGGTGGCTCCCATTGTCAGACCGTCAGTAATTTAATGTGAAAACCAGCATGGAATTTTCTTTGATGCCCTCAGTGTTTTTGTTTTCGTGTAATGAATAGACATTCCGTCCAACTCCCAGTGAGGGACACTGATTAACTCTCCTGTACTTAGAAAATGAAAACTTCCTATGTCAGGTGTCAGTGTCAATGTCTGCGTGAAGCCAAATGGTTAGGTGCCTTAGTACCAGTCAGAATAAATATCTTTTCTCTAGCTAAACAAGTTTCTTGACCACGGGTTAGGGCAGTGAGGAAAGGGATGTGGTTGGAACTCTGTGTTAGAGGTGATTAGGCGTGACTCTAGAGCAGTTCCCAGCACACCCTTGTGGTCTTGTTCAAGCCGTGCAAGTATATTCACTAGCCAGCACACTCTGGTTACATTAAGATATGATTCCAGGGCTGGAGAGATGGCTTAGCGGTTAAGTGCTTGCCTGTGAAGCCTAAGGACCCCGGTTCGAGGCTCGGTTCCCCAGGACCCACGTTAGCCAGATGCACAAGGGGGCGCACGTGTCTGGAGTTCGTTTGCAGCGTCTGGAGGCCCTGGTGTGCCCATTCTCTCTATCTGCGTCTTTCTCTGTCTGTCACTTTCAAATAAATAAATAAAAATAAACAACAAAAAAAATAGGATTCCAGCATTCATTCATCATTATCAGGATCTAGTTCTAATAAGAACATCTAACATATGTCATAATTATAGTACAAGATTATTTGATGCTATTTAAAGTGTGAGGCACCTTATTATTTAAAGAATGAACAGATAATAGTATGAAAATATGTACAGAATGTTTTATTTACTATGTATTCGTCTCAGGAAAGCCTGGGAAGAGCAGCTGAGTATTCTTCCCAGTAACCCCATCAACTCTAGTAGCTGAAGCAGGAAGGTTGCCATGGGCTCAGGGCCAGCCTGGGCTACAGGTGAGGCCCTGACTCAAAAACAAACAAAAAAGAATTCTGAGAGTCCTGATGATGTGACATAATTAACCTTGAAATTTTACATTCCCTTTTTACATGGGAAAAAAAGAGAGAGAGAGAGAGAGAGAGAGAGCTTGGAAACTTAATTAAAATTGTGGTCTTGGGAGTGGGGCATGAGGAGGGAAGGATTAAGTATCCCATCATGAGGAGCTAACCTAAGTAATTATCTGGATGCTGCTTTTTACATTAAGTCATGCTTGTTTTCTGGTTCTGGTTTTTTTTTTTTTTTCCAGTTTCCATAGCAAGGCGTGTACAAGATCCATTAGCTGAGCTAGTGAAAATTGAGCCGAAGCACATTGGAGTTGGAATGTATCAGGTAAAGCAATGTGGGTCGGTTAATTTATGAAACCCATTGGTACGAAGAGTGTGGTTAAACGCGGCTTAGTGATAAGTATGAGTGGAAGGTTTCCATTTTCAGAGATTATACAGTTTATAGGAAAGTGACCAGGGGTTTTCAGTTGTTGGGGAAGGAGAGAATTTTTTTCTTTTTTTTTGTGAGTGTGTTAATGATTTTAACTAGGTCTTAAAATTGGCTCTACTCAGATTTAAAGACTATTAAACATTCAGTCAAACTAGCAACTTAATTGGAGAGCCTGTCTTTCCAGCACTGAAAATAGCAGCAGGTGTCAACGCCAGGTTCCATGGCTGTCTCTGTAAACACGTGTGAGCCACTGGACCTTAGTGACCTCTCTGGAGAGGCCTTTGGTACTTACTGGGACTTTTCCATTTTCCATTTCTATTTGACTCTTGTAACTCATCTTCAGTTACTACCCAGAATAAATTACAATTTTCTAATAGTTATTACTGCATCATCACCACCATCGTAGTTTGAGTGGTCCCTGGATTTTTCATTCTTGGGGTTGTTCACTGAGCAGTTGAGGACAGCAGTACCCCTGGAGGAGCGGGTCCTCTGTGGTGGGAGAAGGGTACATGGCGCTTATGTTGTTTCCACGGGCTTATGTCGGCATTGTCCTATTTGGTGAAAGTCTTAGGCTTCCTACGTGGCACAGACTTATACTTCCATTTACTGGGGAGACTGACTTACCACTTTTGTCCATGAAGTTGAGACCAGCCAGGGTAACATAAGCACAATCCTGCTTCCCCCACTCCCCACCTCTGGAAAACACACACACACACAAGAAAGCTCTTTTTTTTAAAAAAAAAAATTTTTGTTTTGTTTGGTTTTTTTGTTGTTGTTGCTGGTTTTTTTTTTTCTTTTTTCGAAGCAGGGTTTTGCTCTTGCCTAGGGTGGCATGGAACTCACTATTTAGCCCAGGCTGGCTTCAAAACTTACGGCAATCCTGCCTCAGTCTCCTCAGTACTGGCACTATAGGCATGAGCCCCCATGCCCAGTAAGAAAGTCCTTAAATCTGAAATGTTCCCCTCCGTCATTTTCATGGGATCTGAGTGATGTTACATTGTACCTTTTCTCAAGAAATGTGATGTTAGTGCATGGAATCTGTGCTTACTAGAAATGAAAGACACCTTGGAAATAATACAGCCCTCCTTTGATAGAAGAAAAACGTGTGTATGCTCTAGCATGGTTAAGATTTTCTGCCCCGAATCACCCGGTGGCAGTGTTCGGGTTAGCTTGGCAGACACGGAGCCTCACCTGCGAAGGTTCTCATTTTACAGTAAGTGGCCCCAAGAGCCATTCAAACCCGGGGTGTGTAGTCTTGGTTGTGTTGAGACGTTCCCAGGAGGTTAGTGATGCATGCTTCTGGGTGTGTCTGTGGGGCATTTTCAGAAAGGGCTAACTAAGCAGGGAGAACCTTTCCTGAACTGGGTGGCACCTGTTAATCTCCCGGCGGCCCAGATGGAACTAAGGAGGACGCCAGAGAGCACATGCATACTCCTTTCTGCTTGCTGACCACCATGAGGTGAGCTGCCCTGCTCTGCCTTGCCCTCTGTGACATGAAACTGTGACCCACAGTAAGTCTTTGCTCCCTTAAGTTGTTTTGCTCAAATCTTGTCACAGTGACAGAAGACTGACCAACACAGGATCTTTAGCTGCAATTGTCTGGTTTGGGAAGGTAGTTATTAAGGGATCTAGCTGTAAGGAGAACTGCCTGGTGTCTGAAGAGTATTTTAGCAGTTTTGTAATATAGGTAATTGTCCTGCAGGGACTTGTAGTTATATTAATTTAAGATGACATTTTGGAACATCTTGAGGTAGTAGAAGGAAAGGAGAAATATTTCAGATTTATAGAACTCAAGAATCTTTGGGCATGAAAGCAGTCTTAAAGTAAATAGCAAAGACCAACCTCCAAGTTTGAATCCAGAGATGTTTAATTGGAAGGAGTTTGGAATTTATTCCAACAGCAACAAGAAGTCACAGAAGAATTTTAAGCAAGGGAGTGACATGATTTGTATTTTTAAACATGGACTTTGGCTGGTCTGGTAAGAACGAATTAAAAGGCAAGAGGAGAGGTTGTAAGGCTAATTAAGCTGGCTTCTAGGCTGGTCCAGGTGCGAGACGGTGGTCACGTAGTGAAGATGGGCAGAAGTGAGTTGTAGGGAATAGCTGACGATGTTCACGAGAGAAACAGCGACCCAGACTGAGGGCTCTGGTGTGTATGTGACGCCTGTGTCAAGAAGGTTCATGGGTAACGTGGGTAGTTCAGTTTTGATCACATTGGCTTGAGATACCTATGTGGCAGATAAGGAAAGAAATAGAAGTTGGGTATTGAAATAGCCATATTAAGCGTGAGTGCACACTGCTTAGCAAATAATGAAACCAAGAGACTGATCAAGACGGTGGATTAAACCCACTGTATTCTTCAAGTGTCCCTCCCTCACCAATGCTTCCAAATCCCATGAGATGACAGAAAACATAGTGTGTATGCGTTGCAGTCAGGTTCACACTACTGGTAGAAATCACCCATCCAAGAGCAGCTTCTGGGAAAAAGCAGTTTCGTTTGGCTTACAGGCTCGAGCGGAAGCTCCACGATGGCAGGGAAAACGATGGCATGAGCAGAGGGTGGACATCACCCCCGGCCCACATAAGGTAGACCAATAGGAACTGGAGATTGTGCCAAACACTGGCAAAGGGACACTGGCTGTAACACCCATAAGCCCACCACCCCAACAACACACTGTCTCCAGGCATTAATTCCCAAATCTCCATCAGCTGGGAACCTAGCATTCAGAACACCTAAGTTTATGGGGGACACCTGACTCAAACCACCACACCATGAAAAACGCCTGCTTAGATGAATAAATTGGCAATAGCTGTGAAAACAAGAAAAAGGACCCATCAGTGTATGGACACCTCAGGAACCCCTGAAGGATTAAGTACAGAGAATACGACCCACAGAGGGAGGTCCTGGTGGAGCTCAAGCTTAGAGCAAATACAGGTCAACTGTGACCACATAGATTGAAAGCAGGATGATGAAGCTGGGAATAAATGCTTTAAATGTATGTGTGTATTATGAGAATTACACATTCTACTGTTAAGATTTTTAATTTTTCTTGTTAATTTGTGTAGACTTTAAATTTCTGACTTTATCAAAGAAACCTACATTAAAAACTAATATTCCAGGCTGGAGAGATGGCTTAGTGGTTAAGTGCTTGCCTGTGAAGCCTAAGAACCCCGGTTCAAGGCTCGATTCCCCAGGACCCACGTTAGCCAGATGCACAAGGGTCCGCACACGTCTGGAGTTTGTTTGCAGTGGCTGGAGGCCCTGAACGCGCCCCTTCTCGCTCTCTTTCTCTCTCTACCTGCCTCTTTCTTTGTCTGTTGCTCTCAAATTAATAAATGATGAACAAAAAAAAACCCCTAATATTCCAACCTAGCTGCTGACTAGGGCAGTAATAAAGTTGTGTGGATGAGAAGAATTCAGTGGGACAAAACTTGCCTGCAGTGCTGGTACTACAGATTGCTGCGTGTCGCCGTCAGGGTCGAATCGCTGGCAGAAGTCACCTGACCAAGAGCAGTTTGCGGGGGAAAAAGGGGTTTCTTTTGGCTTACAGATTTGAGGAGAAGCTCCACAATGGCAGGGGGAAATGATGGCATGAGCAGAGGGTGGACATCATGCAGTGGGCAACATCAGATGGACAACAGGAACAGGAGAGTGTACCCAACACTGGCAAGGGGAAACTGGCTATAACATCCAAAACCCCACCCCCAGCAATACGCTGTCTCTAGGAGGCGTTATTTCCCAAATCTCCATCAGCTGGGAACCTAGCATTCTGAACGCCTAAGCTTATGGGGGACACCTGAATCCAGCCAGCACACTGTTCACAGAAAAAGAGTCAGTCTTTGTGAAGGCACACTTAAAAACATCAATGCCTTCTACCGGGAAGTTCTCAACGTGGCTACTTCTAAGTCAGTAATAAGACCTTTGGGTAAGACACCTGAAATTTGCCGTATGCATAAGCAGTGAGCTGGTAAAAGCAACTATAATAAAGAGTCATTTGATAAGTTACAGCACATCTATCAGTCCACACATGCCAGCCTTGACTGATTCAAGGTTTTGGGCAGGGCACAGTGGTAGGTGCCTGTAATCCCAGGCACTGAGGTGGATTGAGGCACTGAGACAGGTGGATTGTGAGTCAAGACTGGCCCAGCAAAACTCTACCCCGAAAAATAAATATAAAATTTAAAAGGCTTTTGGAAGGATTTATTGACACGAGAAATTGCTCTTGGCATAATATTTTCAAGTTGCACAAATTTGTTGATACAAGGCTAAGTTTTTAAATATTGATATGCATTTATACTGAAGAAAAATAAAGTGCCTGGCAGGTGACTTGTATTTATATCTTTGCTTGATGTGATGAGAGATTTTTCCTCACTTTGATTTTCAAACGTTTCATAAAGAATATGCATTAGGAAAAAAAATATTGTAAAATGCAAGCTCATTTCTGTATCCCAGACAATGGACTGCTTCATTTTTAGCTGTGCTTCAAGGTATTTCAAATACAGCCATAGGGGGACTGACTTTCTTTTTAGCTGGGTTCTCCTTGGGATTTTGGTATAAAATTTCTATTTATATTCATTCTGAATTAAAATCTGAGTAGTGGACAAATATCACTGATTGAAAAACATGGGAGCTGTTCAAAGAAAGAAAGTTAGATAAAGTAATAGAACCGATAGTGTTATTTTAATAGAAACTAGAAATCTTTTAGTTGACCAGCAGCGCAAATGCTCCTGGCAGCCCTCGGGTCCGTGTCTTAGAGGATGGAGAGGGCTGATTTTAAAAACACATGCTGGTCATTACTGCTGGAGAGCAAGGCAGCCAGTGTGGTCAAATGACAACATATCCCTAACTGACCCCCCAAGACTTTGCTGGAAAGTGGCTTGGTGTAACTCCCAAAAAAACACTCCCGAGTGAGAGCAGGGTGATGTACGGCTGGCTGGGGCTCTGAGGGACTAAGGAAATGGCAGATGGACTTGGCCTCGGCCAACCCCGAGTTTAACTCAAATAAGTTGGGTCTACCTGCTCCTCATTACTTCTCTGGACTGTGCTCTTAGACTCGCCCACTCATTAATAACTCCGTTTGGTAATGAGCATGTGCAGTCAGCTAGAAAAGACACAGACCAGTCCTTTCCCCTCTCTGTTAGATCATTTGATGATGTTAGAGAATGAAAAGTTTGTCCAAAATAAATCTTGGAGCTCTTCGCGGATGCTATATCCAGACCATCTTTATTCCTCATTACCGAGGATAATGAAGAGCCACTGGTCAGGAAAATCACCATCCCAGCTGAAAGTTTTCATGGTAGACCCTCAAAGGTAGGATCTTGCATTTTCTTTCACAGCCTCCCCCTCGCCTCGGTTAAAGTCAGGGTAAAGCAGCCACTCTTGAGAGGTGACATTACTCTGTCAGACGCCTTGACAGTCAACAGGTGGGCCTTTGAAGGGAGGATTTGGTTTAGGTCTGTAAAGGACTAGGTTCCTTGCCTGACATTGCTTTACTGTGCTCCAAAGCCCGGCTGGGCCTCCCAGCTGCCATTACAGAGTGAGGCACAGAGAAGAGGCGGCCCGGGCAGTTACTGGGCGGCGTGTGCTTCGATTGTTGCCCTCCATGGAAGCAACATGTGGCATATTGTGAATTTAAGAAGGCTGAGACGTACATGCCAGCATTCTTCTGGAGTCTCATCCCTTCACTCGAAATCCCAGGACACAGGCTATATCAAATTTCTGCTTCACGGGGTTAGGACTGACCTCCTCCACCTCAGCCCGCCGCTCAGATGTGTCTCTCATTTGTTACTGTAGAGACTAACGTGAACAGGACGTTGAGCTTGGCTTATAGTCTTAACTAAACTCATGTATTAGAATTTCTTAATTATTCCTTAAGTTTTAAGATTTTCTATTTGGAGTACTTTTTTTCTTCTTCGGAAGGTACAATCCTTCCTACAATGGAATGTTAGCTTTAGGTATTATTTTTTTCAGGCTCTTATAAAATCACTAATCATCTGTATACAAATAAGTCCTCCATATAGCATCATTACCTCTCCTTAAAAATATGTAATATTAAAATTATTTGAAGAACCTTTCACTAATAATATCTTAAGTTATTCAAAGTACCATATCTAATTTCTTTATCTATTCTTTGCTTACTCTCTGTATGTCCTTGACCTTGGCAGTGGAACTACATTCATGTTGGCTTCTAATGAAGTTTTATCTTCCGGTTTGCATGTTCTAAAATAAGTTATGATTTCGAAAATTTTGGACATCTTCACAGTGTTTAAAAATATGGCATTAAAATATGACCATGGAGGCAAAAAAAATTTAAATAACATTTGAATCTGAAATGTTCTTGGGATCAGAAAACAACCACAGTCAAGGAAGGTTTTCGTGGCATGTTGTCTATAAGTGATCTACAGTCTTTGAAACACTGCAAATTAAGAGCAAAATAGGAAGAGAAACAAAGGCAGTTCACAGAAAGCCAGTGAACATAAGGGTGAAAGCCGTCACTCTTAGTAGCCGTGGTGGGAACGTAATTTGAAGCCACGATGAGGGACTCTTGAGATTGTCAAGTTAGCTTAGTGGTACAGCAGCTAGCAAGCAAGGGGGCTACTGACAAATCTGTGCGTTATTTGTGGATGTACAAACTAGTGGGGACACTTTAGAGAACAACTGGAAATTAATAAAGTTAGAGGTGGAGATTCTCTTCAAATACATAGCCTAGAAAAACTTCTCACAAGGACACAAGAAATCACACATAGGAAATTCCTTGAAGCACTGTTTGTAGCATTGAAAACTTGGAGACATAAGTCCCGTATCTGCAAAATAGCATACTCAGCCAGTTTACATTGAATATGTCAGCAAATGGCCCAGTTGGAGCATTATAAATAGTTAAACCTCGTAGTACGTGATGCTCACGGAGAAAGCAGGTTGTGGGGTGTGTGCTGTATTCTACAGCTGACACCGAAAGTTCAAGCATAAAATCGATACTGTACTTTTGGCTGTACATATAAAGATTATTAAAATAAGCACAAGCACTTAGGATGATAGTTCTGTTGAATAGGTCATGAAAGGAGAGACAAATAGCATCTGGGAGCAGTGTACCAGGAATTTCACTTTTACTTATAATCTTTTCTTTCTGAAGCATGTTAGTGGTCTGGAACCCAGAATCATCATCATGTTATACTCTACATGTTTTTGTTATTTATATCATAATTTAAAAAATACAGAAAGGTCGAGCCAAATAATAAATGTGCTTTAAATCAGGAAGCTTGGCTCCCAATTAGTTTTAATTTAATATATATTTGTGTGTGTGTGTGAGTGTTGCAGTGAGGATTTTTTTAATATAATTTTAAAAGTACCTTTAATATTATAGGCTATCTTTTTTCATAGTGTTCTTACAGCTTTTCTTTAAGACCTCATCTTGCGTCAAGTTAAATACTCTGGGACCATTTTTAAGTAGTTTGAATGTGGAGCTTTCTTCTATGAATTTTATGATTAAATAGAATTCGTTTTGCCTCCTTGGCAACTTTGCCCAGGACAAACCTATTAAGTTTCTAGTGCTTATTTAGATGGCAGAGTTGGACAGAGCAGATGTTTAAAGAATTAATAATAATAAAGACTAATAGTCATATCATTTTACTGGCATTATGCATTATTCTATGCTGTGTTCTTTTTACCACAACCTCTTCTCTTACTCCTGAATTATTTAAATTCAGAACCTTGTGATGAGGCAGAAAGGCCTTAAAATCATACCGAGCTCAGGTATCTCTAGAAATTTTTGTTTAATTTGTTCTGGTTGGGTCACACAGGCCAACAAAGTTTTAAAAAGTTTTACAGGTGATTATAATGTACAGCCAGGACTCGCAGAAATACCTACCCCAGACCAACATCATCAATATCACCTGACAACCTGTTAAAAATGTCAATTCTTGCTGGGCGTGGTGGCGCACGCCATTAATCCCAGCACTCGGGAGGCAGAGGTAGGAGGATCGCCATGAGTTTGAGGCCACCCTGAGACTCCATAGTGAATTCCAGGTCAGCCTGGGCTAGTGTGAGACCCTCCGTCAAAAAACACACCAAAAAAATGTCACTTCTTGTACTCTTTTTCATGACCCATAGGATGAGAAATTTATGGTGAAGGGCCATGTAATCTGTTTTGTTGGCTTGGATTTAAGAGCCACCGGTCTCTACTGCTTCCCAGTTTATAATCCTACAAAACCTTGGCAGTCTTCGGAAAATACAGATTCCGGTTCAGGGCTCTGGGCTGGGCTGAGAGTCTCTGTTAAGCTCTCCGTGGGTTGTCATGTCGTGGGCTTGTTTTGAGTAGTGGGATGCATTACTCATAACTTCTTGGGCCCCTCCTGAGGCCTGCCGAATCGGAATGCGTGGATAAACCTTGTGAGTCCTGAGTGCCCATGACAGTGTCTGGGCTGCGCAGAGGTAGCCGGGGGCTTCCGGCATGGGAGTGGCCACTGGAGGAAGGCGGCAGTGTGTAAAGCAAGGCAAAGATAAATGAGCATAACAATTGAAAGTATACCTTTTTGGAGTGAGGAAGAGGTAGAGGATGGTTGACGGGTGGACGTTAAGCCGCAGTAAATTACGAGTATGCAGTTATAGCGTGCGCAGCAGGGTGACGGTAGACAAGACTTATAGGCGCTGTTCCCTTCAGAAAGTTAGAAGCAATGATTTTCGAATGCTTTTACCGTAAAGATTTGATTTTGTTGTTGTCAGTTTGTTTGTTTGATTTTTCGAGGTAGGGTCTCACTCTAGCCCAGGCTGACCTGGAATCCACTATGTTTTCTCAGGGTAGCCTCAAACTCACGGCGTTCCCCCTACCTCTGCCTCCCAAACAACAAACAAAACCCACAAACAAAACCAACAAAAAAGTCATGGTTAATATAAAGAAAAAGAAAATCCATGGTAACCCTATGAATAATTTTTTTGGAATGTTAAATGGAGAAATCAGACAGAGGTGAATTTGGGACTGAATGAAAAGTCAACATTCAGAGACAAGTGCTTACAAATCTTGGAAGAAGGTCAGGATATGAACGTGATTAACAGTGCATTGGAGGGAGGGCAAGGTGGGGGCGAGAGAGGGAGGAATGTGGGTGTCTTGAGGAGTGGTGTCCACAGTAATAGCATAAGCAAGGAAATGGGGGTGAAGTGTTCAAGAGAGAGCAGCTCATGCTGTGGCTGGTAACGGAGCCTGGAGCAGGGCCTCGCCCACACGAAGCAAGCATCCTGCCTCTGAGCCGTGTCCCCTGTCCACTGGTATTTGCTGTTTGTTGTTGTTTACCTTTTTTAAAATGAGATACCTTTCAGGAAAATATCTTGGAAGATTCTCTTATTTTTCTTCAGTTCTTACACTATCCTTTGATCCTTAAGTTTTTATTTCCTTATGTTGAAGGTAAGAATAAATTTAAGTGTTTTTTGTTTAACTTTTTAACTGTACAAGATAATAGTATCATCCTGCAGCTTGAGAGTGTGTGTGTGTGTGTGTGTGATGCCATTTTCTTGTCATCACTGAAGACTGATACTCATTTCATTGAAAAGTTCCAATAAATACTTTAAGATGATGGTGCAATAACTTCCCTATTTCCTAAGTAGTTTCTCTTCTGTTTTAGTAAGTTTTTATTTGGCACGTGCTTTCCCAGAAGCCTTGTTGTTAAGGCCTTTGCTACCTGAAAATATTTGGTCTCATTTATACATTCACTAATCCAGAACACTGATCCAGTCTCCAATTTTGTGGTTCAGAATTTTTGCTAAGTATGGTTTTCAAGCCTCATCTACTTAAATATGCTAGGCGGCTGGCCTTGTGAAAGCTTTCTGGGCATGATTTGTCTCAGAACTGAGACAGTGAGCAGAACAGGCAAGCGTTCTTCCACTAAGTTAACTCCTCAAGCCCCTGTCACCACAGCCTTCCCATTCCCTGTGATACCGTACTTGGTCCAAATCCAGCCTGCGGACGCACGGCTCTGAATAGATCTACCCTTTAAGGCTGTGATTTCTTTGCTAAATCTTTCATTTAATCCGTGATGTGAGGATATGACATTCGATCTGGAGTTAAAAAGTGGGCAGTGGCTATGTGTTCTCTCTGTTGTGGGCTAGCAAGTGAAAATCTTACTGGGGCAGGCAAGAGCTGTCTCGCACATCCTTTCTCCTCTTGGTTTTCTCTTGTCTTGGATCTTCCTAGGGGAGCACTCTGTGGGAGCATCTGCACTGAAGGGTGTTGAGGATTTGGGGGCTAAGAACATTCGAGCATCCTTGCAGCCGACATGAGCATAATGCAAAAGGAAGCAGTGCTTTGGATGCGCAAAGCAAAGGCCTCTAGCTTCCAGGCTCTCATTCCTTCCCTGTGAGCGCATTCTGTTCTCCGCGGAAATAATTCTTACTGGGACAGATCAAAGGGAGGACATAGAGAGGAATGCTATTCAGTTGTCAACAAATCAGCAAGCCGATACTTCCGTAATGTAGTATATAATGTCTTGTATGTGCGTATGTGTCAGACAGAGGTATGCACATGCGTGTGCCGAGGCACACACCCCATGTAGAGGCCACAGGAATATGTCAGTGTCCTTCTCATATTTCCTTGAGACAGGGTCTCATCCTCGACCTGGAACTGCTGTCTGTCTGAAGTCCCTAGCAATTCTCCAGCCCCCAACCCCTGTAGACACAGTCCTTAGGCTTTGCAGGCAGACGCCTTCACTGCTAGGCCGTCTCTCCAGCCACTAGAGCTGTAAGAAAGTCTTTAATACGTTAAGTGCCGTTTCTTGGATATGGACAGATAGTGTTTAGATTAAATTTAGTGCTATCAGATTACTTTTAAAACGATTTGACTCTAGTATTGATATAGGTGCTACTTTCTGTTTTGCTGAATTTCTGGAAATAATTATGTATGGGTTACTAGCATACTAAGAGTGAACTTTGGACATAATTTTTAACTTGACTTAGGCAAAACAGTATCAGTGGACTACAATAATATTCACATTTGAAAGAACAGTTGAAGGACAATGGATGTAACTCAGTGGTACGGTGTTTGGGTCTCATGTGGGAGGACCTAGATTCAATTTCCAGCACCACAGCAGGGGTAGGGATAATTATTACAAATTATTATAAATATTAGTTATAGTGAGTGAGAAAAGAAATAAAATGTGTAAATTAGAAGGGCCATTTCTGTGCTGCTGAGCATTTAAAAAACTATATTCTGAGTTTCTGGTGTTCAGGAAAGTTAGTAGACTCAGACTCATTTCTTTCCATATGTGTGTGTGAGGAGGGGTATTGACCATGGTCTTTAAGGATAGCACAGGTAAATTTAAATGCCTGTGAGATTGCATTACACTTTCCATTCCGAGGAAGCACTGAGTAGATGATCTTGGAACAAGGACTGAGGTAGAGAGCTTAGGTGAACCATGAACCCTGCCTCTGCAAGGCGACTGTAACATGATGCAGAGACAGGGTTGGCTCCGTATGCTGCAGTGTGAGCTCCTGGCAGCTCATGGCCCCGTAATTGTCATTTTGAGCTCTGGATACTTGCATTGCAGTAACTTCCTATTGGCCATGAAGAAGACTTCTAAAACATCTGTGTTGAGGACATTGTAAATTTATAAAAGTGTTCTGTCCTTCTTCATTGTTCTCTATTTAAATATTATTACCCAGCAGAGGAGTTCATTTGCCAGGTATTGTGTTGAATAAAGATTCTCAGTCCATAGAAATAAATGTTATCTACCATTTTGAACAACTAGCTTTAGCAAATGTCTTGTTAAATTTTTATTTATTTATGAGAGTGTGAAAGAGAGAGAGAATGGGCGCACCAAGTTTTCTAGTTACTGCAACTGAACTCCAAATGCATGTGCCACCTTGTACATCTGGCTTATATGGGTCCTGGGGAATTAAACCTGGGTCCTTTGGCTTTGCAGGGCAAGTGCCTTAACCACTAAGCCATCTCTCCAACCCAACAGAATTTTTTTTTTTTTTAAAGGTAGGGTCTCACTCTAGCTCAGGCTGACCTGGAATTCACTGTGTGGTCTCAGGGTGGCCTTGAACTCACAGTGGTCCTCCTACCTCTGCCTCCCGAGTGCTGGGATTAAAGGTGTGCGCCACCACACCCAGCTTCCAACAGAATTTTATACAATATTTTTCTCATCTGTTTTGTCTATGACCTGCCTATGAGGCGAGGCATAGAATTTTCTACTAGTGACTGTACTAGTTGGCTAACTTCTTAGGGTACTGTCAACTCCAGTGAGATATTTTCTTTAAAATAATTAAGACTAAGTGCCCAAGATGTTTATTGCATAGTTTCACGAAAAAAAATGTATGCTTTTTTTTTTTTTTAATGTGTAATTGAATGGGAAAATTTTCTCCTGAACCTGTTCAAGGCTTTTGTTTCCTTACTTGCTTGGACTAAGTGGGGCCAGAAGGTATGGGTGTAGTTAGGTTTTTTTGGAGGGGCAAAGACATTTTGAGGCATGATGTGCAAGTGAGTGTTTTTAAATCTCAGAGGTGTGATTATGTCATAACAGCCATAACCTCTGGGCTTGCTTTATTACTTTTATTAAAACAAATCTGTATGGGGGTGCTATGTATATTTTGGTGGTGAAGGAAATGAGGTGGTTAATTTATTATGTGAACAGCACTTTCAACTAACCGCAGCATGGCTCACCAAGAGTGCAGTGGAAAAGCCTAGCTCTGTACACATGACGGCTCTTTGATTTGTGGACGTTAACTTTCAACACGAGAGCATGAAGTTTATCTACGAAATGATTCCTTTTTTCAATGTAATCTTTTTTCCAATTTTAAACTTGAAATTTTCTTTCATTTTGTTATGGGCATCTGTTAAATAAAAACGATGAAAATTGGGCTGGAGAGTTGGTTTAGCCATTAAGGCATATGCCTGTGAAGCCTAAGGACCCAGGTTCATTTCCCCAGGTCCCACGTAAGCCAGATGAACAAGGTGGTGCATGCTCTGGAGTTGGCTTGCAGTGGCTGAAAGCCCTGGTGTACCCATTCTCTATCTGCCTGTTTCCCTTTCTCGCTCTCTCTCTCAAATACCAATAAAAATAAAATATATTAAAAAACAATCAAAATCGTCCTTGCCAATGAGCGATGGAGGAAAATGAGGCTGAGAACCCACGGGTTAAGGCAGTAAGGAAGTTGAGAGCACATTTCAGTTATTATGCGCTGTGAATTCCTCAGAGGAAGACTTCATGGGGTAAAATGAGAGTCTTAGCCTTCATTTAATGAGGATAACCGTCTAGAGTCCGATAGGAGTTAAGTAAATGTAAGGCACCTGTTGAACGTCTTCCCTTTTGTAAGCTTCCTTTATGTTGCAACTATAGTGAAAGAGAAAGTCCCTGGCAAATGTTTATTTATCAGCGGAGGGCGGTTAGGGGAGGCGCTCCGGGCATTACACCACCCAGAGGTACACGTACTGTGGAGTGAGGTCAGAAGAGGACTTTTGCGCCTAACAGGCTCGCAGTGTATATAAAGCTCTTGTTGTATACTCATAAACAGCCATTGAATGGCCGTGGAAAGGTTGTTTTCCTTGGAGTCGAGCCATATCCAGCATCATCCGGTGATGTGAACCTGCCTCGGAGGTGAGTGAAAATAAGGTCATCTCCCCGGCGTTAATTTTGAAAGACCCTTTCATTTTCCACATGTGCCCAGTAATGTCCATTTACAGACAGAATGGCTTAGAAATCTGTGCAGCATTTAATTCACAAGAAGTAATTAAGGTGTTTTATATGTAGCCCATCCCAAGTTTCCACAAAAGTGAGGATAACAACCAGTTTTATATTTAGTCTTGTCTTCTTTGGGGTGGAAGACCACACTTAGCCCTAAATTTTCTCGAAAACATTAGGTTATTTCATCATATACTTTCCTGAGAGGGCTGGTAATCTCGAGGGAAATCAGAATGGCTCGGTGGCTAAAGGTATTTGCTCTCTAAGCCTGCCCAGCCTGGGTTTGATTCCCCAGCACCCAAGTCAAGCCAGCTTCAAAGGGGCACATGTGTCCGGACTTTGTTGGCAGTATGATAAGAGACCCTGCCGTGCCTACACACACACGCACACGCACACGCACACACACACACACACACACACGCACGCACGCACGCGCGCGCGCGCAGGAAGTGTAGGGAGGGTCCCGGCCAGCGTGGGTGGGAGGGGGCACTAGCCCCGGCTCGATTACTCAGTCATCCCGTCCTGGTGACGGCGTGTCTGGACACGTTATGACTGCTTTCGCTTTAATGATCAGTAATGACCATCCACAGTTGCCAACTGTGGTAGAAATTTCATCTCGAAAGTCGGATTGTAAGCAGATTTTACTTTACTGAGTGGACCTCTCAGACTCCCCGTGTCTTCCCACCGGCACCCCAGGAGAAGACACTAGATCGGACACTTAAATGCATGTTGGCATTTAATTTGGTAACAGTAGACTTACCTTCATCATGTTTTTATTGCTTTTTGAAAGATTGAAATTTAAAAATGATCCTTAGAAGTTGGCCTTAGAAAGTCTACGAGGGTCTGGAGAGATGGCTTAGCGGTTAAGCGCTTGCCTGTGAAGCCTAAACACCCCGGTTCGAGGCTCGGTTCCCCAGGTCCCACGTTAGTCAGATGCACAAGGGGGCGCACGCGTCTGGAGTTCGTTTGCAGAGGCTGGAAGCCCTGGCGCTCCCATTCTCTCTCTCTCCCACTATCTGTCTTTCTCTCTGTGTCTGTCGCTCTCAAATAAATAAATAAATAAATAAATAAATAAATAAATAAATAAACTTAAAAAAAAAAAGGAATAAGAAAGTCTACTAGGCCTCTTTCCCCTCTTCTAGATGCCACCCCACCCCAGTGCGGGTCACGGCTCTTTTTAAAGCACAGTGAAAGAGGTGTAGTTGCCACTGTCTTCCGTTCTTCTCTGGCGTTGATGCCTGGGTGGTGGCGCACGCCTTTAACCCCAGCACTCGGGAGGCATGGGTAGGAGGATCGCTGTGAGTTCGAGGCCACCCTGAGACCACATAGTGAATTCCTGAGCTAAGAGTGAGACCCTACCTTGAAAAAAAAAAAAAAAAAACAGTGCCTGCTTGGGCCTCTTCCTTCTGACCAGCTGCAAGTAGTTTTTAGAGGTAGTTTATTCCCTAGCCACTCATTCACCATCACCACCCACTACCATATGGTTTTGAAATATAGCCGAGATTTTTAAAACTGATGCATCCAAGCCAGATTTTTTTTTTTTTACCTTGGAACCTACTCAGATACATGTTAACAAATTAGGTGCCCGTTCAAGTTTTTCAAAATGCAAATTTATGTGCATGCTACAAAAATTAGAATTAATTTGCATCCTGGTCTGGTGATGGCAGCAGTATGCAGAAGGCAACCCCAGTGCTAGGTGGTAAGGATGACATGGGTATAATAAATGAATTTTACGTGAGACTTGGGTCACACCCTCAAGGAAGATACCTTATTATGTGTGTATGTGTAAGTAGTCCAAAATCTGTAAAAATCTGAAATCAGAAACACTTTAGTCCCAACCACATCTGTAATTTGAAAATGATCTTGAGGGCCAGAGAGATGGCTTGCTTAGCAGTTAGGGTGCTTGCCTGCCCAGGTTTTCACGTTAGCCAATTGCACAAGCTGGCACATGCGTCTGGAGTACATTTGTAGTGGCTGGAGTCCCTGGCGTACCTATTCTCTCTCTCTCTGCTTCTCTCTCTCTTTCCCCCTCCTTCCCCCCCCCCCTCAAAAATAAACAAATAGCCAGGTGTGGTGACACATACTTTTAATCCCATCACTGGGGAGGCAGAGGTAGGAGGATCACCTTGAGTTCAAGCCTACCCTGAGACTATATAGTGAATTCCAGGTCAGCCAGGGCTAGAGCAAGACTCTTAACCTTGAAAATCCAAAAAATAAAAATTAAAAGTAAATAAGTAAATTTTAAAAATATTGAAAGTTTCAAATGCCACGTAAATGTAAAACACGATACGTTACTATCCTTTATCTTCAGTAGTGAACATTTCTTTTTTTATTTTATTTTTTTGGTTTTTCACTCTAGCCCAGGCTGACCCGGAATTCATTATGTAGTCTCAGGGTGGCCTCAGACTCACGGCGATCCTCCTACCTCTGCCTCCCGAGTGCTGGGATTAAAGGCACGTGCGCCACCACGCCTAGCTTATGAACATTTCTTAACTTGGAGAAAAACACAGATGTAACTTGCAGTTGAGAATGAGACAGGAAATCTTTCTGTGGGGAAAATGTTTAGATTCTAGATGAAGATGTTAAGTTAGTTGCCATACCCAGGGCACAAAACCATGCTTATTGATCCAGGCCCAACCTTGCTGTTGAGCAGCTGTAATCCAGGGCTGGGTAATCACAAGTTCCTGAGAGCTCAGGCTCCCCTATAGACAGAGTCTGCTTTGCACGTACAGGATAAACACTCTCATGGCACCATCCTCATTTAGTGTGGTTCGGTGGAGAGAAGAGCCTGAGGGCACCACGGCCCGCCACAGCCATGTCTCCTTGGGGAAATAGTTTTACTTCTCCATGCTTTGTTGAAAAAGTAAGGATACCTGTACATTTTCTAGAAGAATGTTAAAAGGAGAAAGAAAAAATAAACATGAAAGTGCCTGAAGGCGTAGATATGAACATGGTTCTATTTCATATAGTGAGGCCATCAAATAAATTCCTTTTACTTCGGTAGGTTTTTTTTTTTTTTTTAGCTTTAGTTGTGACAGACCTCTTCATTCCAGTTATTTAATTCATATTCCAAGCTTATCAAGGGTTCATACAGTCACTTAATTTCAAGGTCGCTCAGTTCACATAAACACGTTCATGCCTGTCTGCTAAAAGCAGAGAGGACCGAGAAAGCTGTGGGGAAGGCTTCCAGCGCAAAGGATCAGAGTGACAGCTTCTGGAGGTAACAATCTAGGAATGAGGAAGTGGAGGCCCATTGCCTGAGCTGCCTGTTGTAAACAGGAAGGACCAAACATGTTGCATGGCAGAGGTGGGGTTAGAAATGAGAGTTGGGCCGTGCACTTTAAACTTGTTCGTTTTTTGAGTACAGAATTTCGCGTGAGTACGTAGTGCCTTGCTTGTTACCCTCGTGAATCTGAGTCTTGTTCTGCGGTTCACATCGAGCGTTTAAATTGACTCACTATTGTGGAAGCGGGAGTCGAAGAGAGTAGAATACTTCAACACACACACACAGCAGCCACAGCCGAAAACGAACTCCGTGATCTAGTCCTGAGCTGCAATAAAAAGCAGCTGTTTGTTTGTTGACAGCCTGCCCCTCCTCTCCCGTAATCAAGCTGTTTCCCTTCGTGTAATTACCATCTCCTTTTAGTAGTTGAGGCTCGCAGTAGATTTATTTTTAACGTCATGGTTTAGATAAGAAATTAGTGATTGCCCTGCAGGCATTCAACTGAAATGGGAATGTGGGTTGTAATAAGAGAAAGATGCCTGGTGAAGAAACTTCCGAGATTCATCTTAAGCATAGGGGGAAGCAGAGGGTGTTTCATGTGTGTTTTCGAAGAAAAGAGGATCGGTGTAACTGACCGTCTTGAAGACCTGTTGCCCATCTGAAAGGCATTCTGTTGTCACGCATGTGGTTAGTCTGCACACGCGTGTTACAGCAGAAAAAGTCTTGTTCTGTTCCAGAGAACATGCTTGCTAGCTTGCTGTCTTCTTCCTCAGAAACGCTGTTCTAATGGTGAAGCCAAGAGTGAAAGGAAAGTTCTTTGAGGCCGAGGTGATGTCTCAGCCTCCTGGGTAGCTTTAGCAACTCAAAAAAAGAGAGAAAAGAAAAGAGCCTGGGTGCCTCTGACTTGAAAGAGACTTATCTAGACCATTTCACAAGCAGACTGTTTCACTCTGTGCTGTGTGGAGTGAGGCCCGTTTGAGCTGTGTTTTAGGAAGCAAGCCAGAAAGGTGAGGTTTCTATGGCTTCATTTAATTTTTTTTACTTCGCAGGATAAAATCCAAATGTTTTCTAATCATGCTTAAGTCACAGCCTCTCTGGGACTGAAAATGTTTCTCTCTTTAATCCCTTCACAGTGTAGTGGAATCTCAGAAAAATATCCTTCAAACGACAGTGCCCAGTGAAGTTTTATTTTCAAAGGTTTACCTTATTACATAGCATACTCTGCCCTTGGTCTGATAAGCTTGAAATTAGAGTAAGGTTCCAATACTTTTAGTAGTTTTCTCCCTTTGACTAAAACTGTATCACTCAATTTAACAGTTGCTCTCTATAAATGAACATATATTTTTCAAGACACAGTCAAACGTGAAGAATGATCCTGTGATAGAGTGCCTAGGAAAAGAACTAAATTAGTTTAGAATTTATAAAAAGTCAAATTTTGTAAAACATATTTGTGGAAGTATAGTTTTATTCTCATGAGAGGCATACTATATTTCATCCGAAATGCCTATCTACTCTTTTCCAAAAGCATAAGTCTATGTAAATATACTGTGCTTTAAAAGCATTTGTCAGAATTCTTCCTTCCTCCGAGCCAAAAGGTCCCAGAGGGTCCCAGGAATCAAGCTACCAGTGATATCATGAGGGCCGTATTGACAGTTGGTGCTTATGGGTAGTCACCAGAATATGACATTCTCTGATAGCAGGGGGGGGGGGCTACTTCAAGTTCTTTAATTGCGGTTAATATCGGGGTGAGATTTATTTCTTTATCTTGCAATACCAGCTACATTCTAGTTGGTTGGGATCCAAAACTGAAAGATGAAGCGTGGCTTAGTGGGAGCTGGTAGGAAGTCACGGGTTGGAAGGGTACACATTGTTTTGTCTGCCCCTGTGCGGACTTTCTCATGGCCTCACTAGGCCGAATCTGCTGGTCTCGGTAGTGCTTAGGTGCATGATTTAGGCACGTGAACCGCAGATGATGTGTTTAAAAGCATTTTACTATCTGGGCATTGGGAGAAAATTTAGTGACAAGTTTGAAAACTTCATCCCCAAGCCATTTAATGGCATATTTAATTTTAGCTGCTCAACGTTTACATGGACAAAAAGTAATCAGTTATAAATAAAAGATGTGCAAATCATGACTCTCATGGTAATTTTGTTTCAGGAAGTTCAAGGTATTAGGACTCATTATAGGATATTATAGCTTTCTATTTCGTTTCGTTCTGAGGCATTTTTGTTTGGTAATGCTTTTGCAAAACCTATGCTAAAATCCATTATTATAGAACCATTAAAATAGTGGTTTATTATCCAGTCATTAATATCCATAACCTTTATTTTTGGATCTGCTTCATAAATACATACATTTTTTTCCTGTCAGCCATTGTGTAGAATTTCAGTTTTGCTCTGCTTTCCATTACATACCATGAATTATATGAAATTAATTTAATCGCTACTACAAACAGAAATTAAATGTGCCCTAATCCAGAGTTACGTTGTTTGCTTTTACAACTGTAAGTCATAAGTAATTAATTTTCCTTGGAAAATTAATTCACTTACCATTCCCAGTAGCATCATATGTTGACACAGGGTTCTAGATCGCTTAATATTTTTTCTTCAGCATGCTGGCCTCAACTTTAGAAGACCTTCAATGAAAACAAATTAAAATTGACTCAACTGTATATAATTTGGGCTTATTTAAAGTAAGTGTTGTTGTTATTGATGTCACCCAGGTGATGAATCGAAAACTGTATCCAAACTCTACAGAGTCTCCATTAGCATATTAACAAGTCTAAAGCAATATCTTTTTTGAAAAAAATTGTTTCGATTCTGAACATTTTCTATGGCGGCCATAAGACAGCGACAGTACTGAGGAATTTGACCATCACTTGGTGGGAAAGCCGATGTAGTAACTTAAATGTTGGGTACTTTGGGTGCATGGGCATCATGTGCACGCTTTACAAAGCTTGGTGTCAGTTTCCACCTGCACTCAGTAGAAAGAGTTCCATCAAGATGAGCTTAAATATGAAAGATAGCTTTAAACACCCAAATCATTTTTATTGCCTTAATTGCCTTCTTCTAATTCTTTCATTCGCTCCTGTCTACTACTTTTTCCTCTTGCTTTCAAGAACGGCTACTGTGGGAAACAAAATAAGCAAAAGTTTTTCAGTTTAATGAATTAGGTCCCCCCCCCACACACACACACACTGCTTCTTATATTCTGGGAACTCAGAAAATATGAGCAAACCAAATATAGCTTTTCTTTTGCATTTGGCAGAGGTTATTTAGTAAGGTGATTTTTTTTTTTCTGGTTCATAGAACTCTATAAAACATATAGTGTTTATTGCTATGTTTATGTTTATTTAAGTCACTAAGGTGAAACTCTAGTGATGGTGGCAATGTTGCCATTTTAACAAGTGAGGACTCATTTTATAAATGTGCCTTTGTGGCCATAGCTTTAAAAACTTCATGAGGTTAGCAGTGACGTGCTCTATGCCGTTTGGAAAGAAAAAATGTTTCCATTTAATTCAAATATAAAATTACTATGAGAATACAGAATCCCTACTGTTACATGTTTGTTTCCATTCATTGTTGTATTCAGCTTTTTCAACCTGTGCTCACGAGGTTCACGGTAATCTCTTCCCAAGTTGTCAGGGGAACAGGTTTACTTGCCAGCTCCATCACAACGATGATAACAGCAGTGTCCCCTTCCTGTGAGGCCTTCAGAATTAGGAAACCGGCTTTGTTCTGCATCATCCTCAGAAGAGGATGAAAACTATTCCCATGACAAGCCATGGACATTTATGTGTGCTCTGACTCAAATATGGGTTATCGACGCTTATAGGAAAGCGGTCTTTCCACAATAATGTCTGCAGGCATCAAAGGCAATGATTACTCTGAAAACGTCATCCCTAAATCCCCCACCATATACCCTACTGTATGATTACGCGTAAACACATACGGCAGTGGCGTACACATCGTGACAGCTTGCTCAGTATCCCTGCCTTCTTTCTGCACTGAGTACAGCGGGATTCGCTGTCCTTGTTTGGAGGTAGGAAGCCAGCATTGGTGTGCACCAATTGTACCATGCAGTGTCTCCAACACGTACGTCCAGAGAAGAGGCACTTGTCTGCCCTCCCTTGATAAACTTTCATTTTGTGATACAGTGAGTATCTTCTAGAGAAACAATAATTTTATGGTGAGCTAAAGAACACAAGGGGGGGGCCCTGTGTGTACACAAAAGGAGGTCCCCAGAGTATGGAAATAAGAAGGGCCGAGTTCAAACATGTTATTTTATTTACCCAAAGCCAGCAAATAGAAACTTTGTATGAACATGAATAAAAATTAGGGATTCACGAAACAAAATTTGCAAAAGCAGAGTTCTTTCCTTTTTTCCTTTCTGAGGCTGTTTCCTTAATTCAGGTAAGACTAGGAACAAAAATAAGACTTTGGTAGAAGAACAAATTAAAAAAAAAATTAACTGGCTGTGGTGGTGCACGCCTTTAATTCCAGCACTTGGGAGGCAGAGGTAGGAGGATTTCCGTGAGTTCGAGGCCACCCTGAGACTACATAGTGAATTCCAGGTTGGCCTGAGCAAGAGTGAGACCCTACCTTGAACCCCCCCCCAAAAAAAATTATATAGTAGTAAGATGGCAAAGTATATAACTTGGTAAATAATCATTGTAACATTAAAACCCTGAGTTACCTGCAACAAGTAAACATATAAGTAAACATGTGTACCATAAGAACACCAAGGTACTTTGTAGATTCTGGCTTAAATTTGGTGTATAAGATTTTGTTAGTTTTTACCTCCAGGCAGAGTGTAAATAATTATAATTATTCCTAAATTGCTCCCTAAAGTATGGTAAAAGTGGCCATCAGAGCGCGATATTGATGTTTTATAACATAGAGTCCTTCCAAATGACAATGAGAAGAAAAGTAAATTTGTACCTAAAGAAACACACAACTATGAACTTTACATTCTGCTCCATGCTGTTCTTTCAAAAGACTGACTTTAAATACATTTTCACTTCTACTCAACAGACACAATAATTAACTTGAGGTGATATGTGTGTGTGTGTGTATATATATATATATATATATATATATATATATGAAGTGAAAATGGAAAATTACCTCCACTTGAAATTGACAAAACTGCTAGGTCCTTCAGAGTGGCTCATGCCCCCAATCTGGACCTTCCACACTGACCGTGACACTTTGACCTGTGCTGGAAGCTAGGATCAAACCGCAGACAAGTTAGGGAGCAGTGCCCCGAGGGACTGTTGTGCTTCTGTGTGCCTGAAAAGGCTGTAGAAGGCCACACCCCTACATCATACTCTTCCTTTTCATAGCACCATTTGTTGTCTGGAACCATCTTCAGGCTGGTACTAGGCAACACCGCCTAGAAAGACTGCGTCTCACAGCCAAGACGGCACTGCAAGGGCCCGGCCAACTCAAAGCATTGAGTTCAGATCCCCAGCGCCCATGTAAATAGACCCATAATCTCATTGCTGACGGGGCAGAGGCAAGAGGATGCCCTGGGGCTGGCTGACTAGATTCTTTAACCAAATCCATGAACTTCTAGGTCCGTGAGAGAGCCTGTCTGAGAAAGGTACCCAACATCGGCCTCACAATGTATGCAATACACATGTGCTCCCAATACACACCCATGTGAATACCACATACATACACACACACACACACACACACACACACACACACCAAACACAAATATTCAAGAAAGATGCTGAGCCAGGAGTGGTGGCACATGCCTTTAATCCCAGCCCTCAGGAGGCAGGGGTAGGAGGATCACTGTGAGTTTGAGGCCACCCTGAGAATACAGAGTGAATTCCAGGTCAGCCTGGCCTAGAGTGAAATCCTACCTCGAAAAACAAGAAAGAAAGAAAGAAAGAAAGATGCTGTTTGTGTGAGGAAGTAGA
Organism: Jaculus jaculus; assembly: GCF_020740685.1. NCBI lineage: Eukaryota > Metazoa > Chordata > Mammalia > Rodentia > Dipodidae > Jaculus > Jaculus jaculus. The sequence continues at coordinate 47,913,054 of NC_059119.1, forward strand.
ATAATCTTCTAATAGACATTGGTTCATCGTGGAAGGTTATCCAACTCAAGCTGCTTAGCAAACGGTGAAAATGAATGGAACTTGCAATGTCTTGTCTCATATTGTTTCACAGTTACTAATAATGCCTGTTAATAATTTTTCTCTGATATATATCACGTATATGATCGCAATAGAGGAATACGTTTAGAATTGTGATTGTTATGGTGTTTGGAATGGAGATGAAAAGTTTAAGTTGCAAATTTCAGGAACAAAGGAACATTAGGTAAGAAACCATTCAGTTATTTTTTTTGAAACTTCATCTATAGAAGCCCTCAACATGTTATGGCTTTGGCTTTTTTCCCCTTCACACATACAAACAGAATAAAGTTTCATTTAGCCAGTGATTCCTACCTTGTAGTGATTAAAGAAATGTGTTACATTTGTTAATGACAAACTTGGACTTGTTTAATATTATTATAGACTCTATGCGGTAACATAGAAACTACTCAAGGAATATGGAAAAACTAGATTGTTCTATCTCATAACAGTGCTTAACTTTGGAGGGGCCACCAAGGGTTTGTCGTGATTGACAAGCATTCTAGTGAGGTCTTTTCTTTTTACTCTTCCTTTTTTTTTTTTTTTTCCTGAAGCCGTGTTGAAGTCAGTCAAAGTATATATACAAAGCTGAGTGGATACCAGTTTCCCCAGTACAGCGGCTATTTTTTTTTTTTCTTCAGGAAGTCTAACTCAAACCAGATGTTTTGCCTAGACTTAGAGTTTGTTGCTGCCAAGCATCTCATCAGAGGTCAGAGTTCTGGGCTCTGGGCCCTGCTAAAATTCTTTCACAAATTGCTATTCGGTGAGGTTTTAATCCTAATGGAAAGAATAATGTGCTTGTAAAATCTGCAGTTATTACAAACACAGTGTACATATTGTGAGCTTCAAACGCCTACATATTTCATTCTCATGAACAGGGGATGCAGGTGAATGCCTTGTGTGATCGCTTTGGACAGTCTAGCTGAAATCTAGTATACAGTTCATCCCACATGAACCATTTGCATTTGTTAATATCCCAGTGAAAGCAACTGTTATCTTTGGGTGGCAACTAGTAACCAACTCATGTTCTGCACACATTTTTAATAAGCTCTGTAACTTCATACAACTGTTTGAACACAAGAATTCAAAGCATCCAGAGTTAAATATTATATATTCTCATAGGAAGATAAATGCATAGGTAGTAAGCGAAAAGTTCTTGAGATACAGCAAAAGACATCATCACGTCCAGACATAAATATCCAATGCTTAGAAACATGTTTATTCAAATCAAATTCATTCGCTCAAATTAGGAATGAAGACTATTTTTCTTTATAATGACGGATATGATTGGTAGATAGCAAAACTTGTGTTGTGACTCCTGGGAGAGATTAAGAGATATTAATGAGATTTTTTTAAAAAAAATCTCTCAACATTATGTTAATATTGTTAATACTGTTAAATGCCTATTTGGGGGCTCTGTTGTTGCTGACTGTAAGCCTGAGAGGAACTCTCAAGTAAGTAAAGCAGTTTGGCTAAAGGTGGACACATTAGTTAAACTATACTGTAAAATTAAGTAAATCTACAGCTGAGCTACATGGTAGATTTGTGGATCAACATGACAAGAAATTGTATAAGCTTCTGAAAAAGAGAGGTTGAGGTTGTTGTTTAGTTGTTGTTTGTTCTGTCTTTTAATTCAAAGACAAATTCTAATGTCCCCAAATTATACCATACCATATGAATGCGCCTTTGGGTCTGATCAGTTTGTGGTGTAAGTTTGGGGGTGGGATTTGAACTTACTTGTTTTCATTTGCAAGCAGTATCATTACAGGGTAAAGTTTACTTCAGGAGCTCATGGAATTCTAATTGGATGTCTACTTTGTGAGTAATTCTTTTTAACTACTGCTTTTACCTTTCACGTCTGTTAAGGAAAATTAACATTCATGTCGTCTGTACTTCATAGCCTGGCCATTGCATGGGTGTTGAGAGGAATCATTGGCATCATTTCAACGAGCTGACTCTCCTGATTTTTGCTGACAGATGGAAAAAGATATTAAAGAAAAGATGTGTTTAAGTGTGAGATACAAACAAAATACTGGGAAGTTTTGTTCAATACCACTTCACCAGTTTCTGAAAAATTATTCACATTCATAGTCTTGTTCTCTTATCAAACAAAGGGCCTTGAGCTAGCTAAGCTATCTCCAATTATTCACTGGTCCCCTTTTTGTGGTTGTATACCTCCAAAGATGTAACATATCTCTCAGGTAGCCGTGATTTCTAATGCCCTTTCCCTCAAGAACATCACTCTCTTTTTCTCTTCCTCGGACCTCTCTTAGTAGTCATATTAGTAACGCCATCATTTTGTTTTTCTGTCTTATAACTGCTTACAAGGAACTTTCTGGGCAGACAAAATATTGATGCATAACATTTTTATTGTCTCTGGTAGGCTGAGCAGTGAAATAATTCTTTTTTATGTGTTTATAAACTATAATTAGTGGATTTTTTTTTCTCCCAGAAAGTCGGGAGACAATCATTAATTTCTGTAAACAAGTTGAAAATGAATGTCAAAACTAGAGGCTACGTTTCATTCTCTCTGGCCTAATCACTCAAGTGCAATTTAGAAAATAGTCTGAGACTATGATCGCTTAATGAGAAACAAACAATTTCATATTAATGAGAACCTATTTGCCAATAATTCTGCCATTTGTAACTTGAATCAGTCATCACCCCTGCAAATAACCCTTTCAAGACATTATTTGCAATTTTGTCCTCTGTTTTCTGTCCTTGATGTTGTGAAAATGGCCGTCTACTGTTACAGGAATGAAAAGAGATCCCGTTCAAACATCTTTTGTGTTTCCACTTTCAGTGAAAAATGTTTTTCAAACCTGCAGCTGGTTATTTCTGCAGGAGTTCCCACTTATGCTCAGATTTGATTGACGTTTTGAAATGGCAGCTTTTCATGAAAAGCTGTTAACTTGTAGAATTCAGTTATGGTACTAAGACAGACCGACTTTGTTCCGTGGCTGGGACCTGTCCAAACTAAATAGAACCCTGCATCTGAATTTAATAGTGCTGCTCAGCCAAGATAGGGCACTCTTGCCTTTTCTTCCCTCTCCAGAACTCTGATGCTTCTGGTGTGCTCTCTAACCAAATTGATGGATATTCATCTCAACATCTTTCTTTTCTGTAATTGCTTTAATTGACACGCACAGGCATTCTCTTGTTCCCTCTCATGAACACCTAATGGACAAGGACAGGGCTCTGTTTTAAGCACAGTACTAATTGAGAAGAACTCCTTAATTTACAACTAATGTTCCAGAATACAAAGAACCTAAAAAATAGTATAACTTTCCATTTTAGAGAATGTAAAATTTTTGGAAACATAACCGGGCTGCTATTAATTCCTCTGGGAAAATATTTTGCCTGTAGTTATTTTACATATTTTTCACATATTTACAAATACATATTCTGTATATGATCTTATACAAATAAGCATAGTAGGGCTGGCGTTTGCCTGCAAAGCCAAAGGATCCCGGTTTGACTCTCCAGGACCCATGTAAGCCAGATGCACAAGGGGGCGCATGCATCTGGAGTTCGTTTGCAGTGGCTGGAGGCCCATTCTCTCTCTCTCCCTCTTTCTGTCTCTCTCTCTCTCTGTCTCAAACGAATAAATAAAAATAAAGATTAAAAAACTACAAATAAGCATTGCTTAATATTATTTATTTGATTACTCACCAAATAGACTGACATTTTCAAGAGCAGTATGTTAAGTCATGAAGTTCATGAATTGTAGCAGAACCTTGAATTCAGTCAGTGTCTCCTGGTTATGCTTAAATGATATTACTTCAAAATGTGGCACTTCATAAAATTCTTTTAATGATAATGGTTTTTAATTTTTCAAGGCCTTAGTTCTTGGTTCTTATGTAACATTCTTTTGACAGCTATGGAAAACACAAGTTCAATGGCTGGGGAGGTCGCTCAGTCAGTAAAGGGCTCGCCTCCCAAGGACGTGAATTGGATCTCCTGTACCCACATGAGATAGCCAGGTGGCATCTCGCACCTGTGATACTGGCACTGGGGAGGTAGAGACAGGCATATCCCTGGGGCTTACCAGCCTAGTTGGTGAGTCCATGCCAAGCAGGCAACTTCCCTAAAGATGACGCCTGAAGTTGTCCTCTGGCCTCCATTCAGACAGCATAGATGCGCTCACACACACACAGCCACCACAGCTTACATGCAACCAAGCAAAAGCAAAAATAATAAACCAGCCAAGTACAGGATTCAAGTTGATTGAAACTTATAGTGGCCACCACTCCAGGATGAGTTTAAAGAAGCCCAGATGATACTGAAACCATGTATAATGCCAGACTCTATAAACTGTATATATGTGTATACATACTATTGTTTCTTATACTGTGCATACCTATGATAAAATTCCATGTATAAGTTATTAACTAATAATACAGAATACTGATTCTAACTATGGAGACCTTTCTACTATTTTTCCCTGTTTTCTTGATAAACTTGTTGAAGCTCAGAGGGGTTAAGGATCTGTTAATACTAGAGTAAGATTTGAAGCTGTCTACTTGGATTCAAATGTATGCTGTTAAAGCTGGGTGTGGTGGCGCATGCCTTTAATCCCAGCACTTAGAGGCAGACGTAGATGGATCACCATGAGTTCGAGGCTACCCTGAGACTACATAATGAATTCCAGGTCAGCCTGGGCTACAGCGACACCGTACCTTGAAAAACCAAAACAAACAAGCCACAAATTCCAAAATGTATGCTTTTCATAGCTTGGTTCTCTGCATCACAATCTGCATTAGCGTCCCTGGGAAAGCACATAAGACAGCTGCCCTCTGTGTGTGTTATTAGCAGAAGGCTAGGTGAGGTTCCTGATAATCATTTTTCATGTTCTCATTAACCATAATATTTCACATTTATTTTTGTACAACATGTATTGAGATATGGAGAGAGGAAATGGTGTTTATCACAGAAACGATATATATCTTCTTTTCTGTACTAAGTACTTATTGTTTGTAATTTTGGAACATCCACGATCCATGACATATTTAGGAGCATTACTTGACAATAACTAAGTGTCTAAAAACTGGCTTTTTGGTAAATACTTTGATATGGCACGTTCATAGCTTTAGATGCCTAATGCCTATTATTTCCGTACATGTTTAATGTTTCCTTTGTTTTTCTTTTGGCAGAAGAAACTGATTTTGAAACTGCTGATTAGAAGGGAAAAGATGGTTTCTTTGTGGAACAAAAACCGTAGTAATGATCTCATGAAGGCTAAAACACTTAATTCCTCTTATCTAAGTCCCATTTCTGAAGCACTTCATACCATTTTAAAGTTATGACTTTCGAGTAAAAGGAAAAGGAAAATAATGTCGCACAGTCTTCTCTAGTGTAAACTCCAAAGAGGCTTATACAAATCATGTATTTTACTAGTATTACCTAGAAAATTAGGAAGGAAAATAAGCAGACACCTTCCCTGGTGGAGAGCTGTTGGGAAGTGCGTCAGGGTTTGCCAAGCTGAAAAAGATATTTTGCTCTCATGCTTGAATGATAGTTTCATTGGATGTAGACATTTAGGGTGAAAGAATTTTTTTTTCTAGACATTTTCCTGCATGTATTTTGTTATCTTCTACCAGTTGTATTATTGACAATTTGAATCTCATTGTTTTTGCAGGTCATTTCAGTTTTGAATTGACTTCTTCCATTCACAGGGCGAGGCTTGTCATCTGCCGCTCTCATAATCTAAAGACATCCCTTAATCTTAGTTACTTTCTCATCGCTGTGAGCAAATACCTGACAAGAAGCATTTTGAGGAAGGAAGGGTTTATTTTGGCTGGTAATTTGAAGACACAGCCCCTCGTGGATGGGGAAAGCAAGGCAGCAGGAGTGTGAGGCAGGGGCCCCAGTCAGTCACCGTGAGGAAGCAGAGGGCGATGGGAGCTGTTCCCCAGCTCTGGAGCACAGCCTCAGTAACGACGACACCCGGGTAAGGGGGGTCTCCCCAAGTCTATTTACCCCGCCAAGAGAGTCCCTCCCAGGCATGCCTAGAGGCTTCTTTCCTAGATACTTGACATCAGTAGAAACTATCTCACATCACTTCCTTGAAATTACCTTTTGCTGTATTTTTAAAATATTTTATTTTTATTTATTTGACAGAAAGAGGGAGAGAGAGAGAGAGAGAGAGAATAAATGGGTGCGCCAGGGCCTCCAGCCTCTACAAACGATGCATGTGCCCCTTTGTGCATCTGGCTAACGTGGGCCCTGAGGAATCCAACCTGGGTCGTTGGCTTTGCAAGCAAACGCCTTAACCATTAAGCCATCCCTCCAGCCCATCTTTTGCTGTATATTTTACTGGTCCTGTTTTGTCTTTGTCTAACCTCCACGAAGTTGAATATTAGACTGGTTCGGTGGAATATCTTTGTCTCTTTTGTTTTGTTTTGTTTTTCAAGGGCCCTACACTAGTCCAGACTGACCTGGAAGTCACTATGTAATCTCAGGCTGGCCTCGAACTAGAGCTCATAGTGATCCTCCTATACTGCCTCTTGAGTTCTGGGATTAAAGGTGTGTGCCCCCAGGCCTGGCTTTGTCTTTTTTTCTTTTTTTATACAAAAAATTTAAGGTCTTTATATTATTGTTTAGTGGAAGCTTCTCAACTTTTAATTCTAAATGTTTTTTTAAGTTCTTCTTTTGGGTAATTCTTTTTAAAAATATTTCTATTTTATGTTATTATTTGTGGAGAGAGAAAGATCACAGCCATGCCAGGGCTTCTTGTCACTGCACATGAACTCCAGATGCATGTGTCACTTTACACATCTGGCTTTATGTGGGTACTGGGGAATCGAACTCCAGCCAGTAGGCTTTGCAAGCAAAAGCCTTTCACTACTGCTCCGTCTCCCTGGTCAATTTTTAACTACCTAAAACATACCCTTTTATAGTATTATGTTCTATTTATTTTTTATTTTAGAGAGAGAGAGAATTGGTGCACCAGGGCCTCAGCCACTGATGTCAAACTCCAAACACCTGTGCCACCTAGTGGGCATGTGTGACCTTGTGTTTGCTTCACCTTTGTGCATCTGGCTAACATGGTATCTGGAGAGTCAAACATGTGTCCTTAGGCTTCGCAGGCAAGCGCCTTAACCGCTAAGCCATTTCTCCAGCCCTGTTCTAATTTTTTGTTGTTCGTTTTTTCATGTCTCGTCCTGGATCTCAGTTTCTTTGGTTGGGTTTTTGTCTCTGATATTTTTACCCCTTTCTGTTATCTTGATATCTCTTAGTATGGGAGATATTTTTCATCTTTTTTTGTTTGTTTGTTTGTTTTTCAAGGTAAGGTCTCACTCTGGCCCAGCCTAACCTGGAACTCACTATGTAATCTCAGGATGGCCTCGAACTCACGGCAGTCCTCCTACCTCTGCCTCCCGAGTGCTGGGATTATAGGCGTGTGCCACCATGCCCGGTGTTTTTTCTCTCTCTTTTTATTATTTTTATTTATTTATTAGAGACAGAGGGGGAGAGACAGAGAGAGTGAGAATTGGTGTGCCATGGCTTCCAGCCACTGCGAACAAACTCCAGACGCATGAGCCACGTTGTGCGTCTGGCTTAAGTGGGTCCTAGGCTCCGCAGGTATGTGCCTTAACTGCTAAGCCATCTCTCCAGCCCACATCTCTTACTCTTGCATTAAGCACCATGTTCAGTAAATGTAGAGGAGACCAAATCTAAGACAGAAGACGTGGCACTGGGGAGCAGGGTTCTCAAGTCTGACACTATGAGCATTTTAGGCTTAATGTTGCAAGGGATGAGGAAGATTGCATCATGGTGGAGAACATTCATCTCCTTTCCTATCCTGCCACCTTAACATTCACAGTTGAGTGACCACTGGCCCTTTCTCAGACATAGGAACGTAAGCTGTAGTCTCAAGAGTTGAAGTTCCACTATTGGGAGCATTTTGAAGCAGAGACAACATTAGCCACCTCAGCTTTCTGTCAGGATTGTACTGACCTCTGGGTCACTGTTCCCACATCATGCGAAAGGCCAGAGTCTTGTATGAAACCAGCCCACTAGGCATCAATCTTTGGCCTGTTAACTCTTTTTTTGTTGTTGTCGTTTATTATTATTTATTTATTTGAGAGCAACAGAGAGAGAATGAGAGAGAGAATAGTTGCACCAGGGCCTCCAGCCTCTGCAGACGAACTTCACATGCATGCGCCCCCTTGTGCATCTGGCTAACGTGGATCTTGGGGAATTGAGCCTTGAACCGTGCGTAGATATGCACGCCTGTAATTTCCTCCTTTTGACATATCCTTCTCAAGACACATAACAATAAAACCTCAAAGTGAGATTTCTCAGTTGAGAAACATGCCTGACCCAATAATAGCCATTATTAAAATTAAGATGGCGAGGCCGTGGTTGAAGTCACTGACACCGTGAGCTTTTCACGCCGTCCATGCATTGGGAGCATTTCTAACTTCTGTGTTCATTCCGCCTGTGCTTTTTCTTTACCTCTGGTAAGGTACTACCTCTGTAGATTCCTTATTGCACAGAGAAACTTGCCTCCTTGTGACCCCCTAACCTAGGTAATAAATCCTCTGAAATTAATGTTGGTTCTTTCTGATCTGTGCCCCACATGACTCCCTCCAAGATTTCATTATTAGATTTTGACAGCCTTTTAAATTTGTAAGTGCCACAAATTTGTCACTAGAGATGAATGGGTACAAAGAGCATTCCTTGCAGTAGAGGATATGGGTAGAATATTTCAAGTGACAGATCTGCATCAATAAGGTTAATGTTTATGGGGTGATGAAAACCATGTAAGTCTTAAGCCAGAATCTTGTTTCAGCTGAGTCCTCGATATTTTTACCACAGAAGCCAAGGCACATTCCTTTTATCCCAACAAATGTTTTTCTCAAGTCGTTCCCAACTGTCTGAGAGACAATTGTCAGTCCTCAAAGCCTGAATCATTAAATGCTTTCTCTACTACATTAGTTAAAAGCAATGGAAACAATGTCTGCTATTCCCAAGATGTTTTTTGTCTTGCCTTGAGTTCCTAAAATGAAGAGCCAATTTGACTCTTAGTTTGCTTCTATTTCTTGTGTTTGTCCCCTGACAGTATTTTTTTAAGAAATTTTGCATCATTCTTTTTGACTGGTCTCTGGCCTTGTGTTCCTTTATGAGCGGTGAGCAGTCAGAGCCAGGGGCTTGCCTTGTCTTTTACTGAGTGGCTTCTGATTGTATATGGAAAACCATAAGTACATGGAATACTGAGACCTACATTCAGAGGAAACTTAGAAAGCATTGTTAAATGTGCCATCATATATATGTATATGTGTATATTCACTAAGAGGACAAATAACTGTAAATTATTATATGATATTTTTGCCCATATATTGGCATGGCATTTGATAATTTTCTTGAAAATATACTGACATAAAGGATTAATTTAAAAACTAAGCTATTATAAAGTTTCTTTGAGAAATGAAAAGTGGTTCTTAGAAGAAAAACACAAGGGATGGGAGAAACAAGATAAAAAAAAATTATGATGGGCTGGAGAAATGGCTTAGTGGTTAAGGTGCTTTCTTGCAATGCCAAAGGACCTAGGTTTGATTCCCCAGGACCCACGTAAGCCAGTTGCACAAGGTCACACATGCATCTGGAGTTCGTTTTCAGTGGCTGAAGGGCCTGGCTTGCCCATTTTTTCTCTCTCTTCTCTCTCCCTCCCTCCCTCCTCTTTCAAATAAATAAAATTTTTTAAAAGTTATAATTATCCTCCCTCCACTGCAAGTATATATTGGTGTCTACACCATAGAAATTAATAAATCTGTCATCCCTTTACCAAAAGTATTTGTAAAGGATACCCTAACAATAGATCAAGCATGATTTTAGAGTAGAAATTTCACTTGTACAAAATACAGTTATGTTACAAGTTGATACAAAGGCAGGAGTATTGCCTTAAGTCAATAAAAAAAAAAGTTGGTACTTATAAAGGACTTAAGAGGGATGAGATAGGATTGTTCTTTCCATTTTACAACCAATAACAGTGAATCTTAAAAGTCATATGGGACTTAGTCTTTCTTACTATTTTTTTGGGGGGGGGGGTTCAGGGTAGGGTCTCTAACCCAGGCTGACCTGGAATTCACTATGTAGTCTCAGGGCGGCCTCAAACTCACAGTGAACCTCCTACCTCTGCCTCCCGAGTGCTGAGATTAAAGGCGTGCACTACCACACCTAGCTTTTTTCCTATTTAATATTTATTTACATTTATTTGAGAGAGAGAGAGAGAGAGAGAGAGAGAGAGAGAACAAGTGAAAGAAGTAAAAATGGGTGCATCCAGGCCTCCAGCCACTTTAAACAAACTCCAGGCACATGTGCCACTTTTTGCATCTGGTTTATGTGGGTACTGGGGAATCAAACCTGGATCCTTAGGCTTTGCAAGCAGGCGTTTTAACCACTGAGCCATCTCTTTAGCCCCATTTTTATTTATTTTTATTTTTATTTTTTGGCTTTTCGAGATAGGGTCTCACTGTAGCCAAGGCTGATCTGGAATTCACTGTATAGTCTCAGGGTGGCCTCAAACTCATGGTGATCCACCTACCTCTGCTTCCCAAGTGCTGGGATTAAAGGTGTGCACCATTACGCCCGGTTTATTTTTTTTTTAATTGTTAAAAAATATTTATTTATTTGAGAGAGAGAGGCAGATAGAGAGAAAGAAAGAATGGGTGCACCAGGGCCTTTAGCCACTGCTAGTGAACTCCAGAAGCATGCGCCCCTTTGTGCATCTGGCTTACATGGGTCCTGGGGAATCGAACTGGGGTCCTTACGCTTTGTAGACAAACAGCTTACCCGCTAAGCCATTTCACCAGCCCCCCATTTTTAATAACACTCAGATAGTGTGGGCTAATCAGGGGGCAGAGACAAGAGAATCCAAGTTCAAGGCCAGCCTGGGCAACCTAGTAAGACTCTGAAAATAAAATGTACAAAGAAGGCTGGAGCTAACCTCAGCTGTAGAGTACTAGAGGAAAAAAGGTAGCGTGGACTCTGCATTTCACTTCTTGATATTGTGACTGTACTAAAGACGCGTCTTCCCTAGAACAGAACTGTAGCGTGTAGGGAGTTAGTTTTGAGAATCCTGTCTTAGAGTCTGTCGAGCCTACCTCCATTGTTCGTGTGTGCAGGTGTGGTGGCACAGCCCAGCAGGGAAATGACCATGCAGCACACGAAGTGTGACTTAAAGGGGGGTTCCGGAGATTCGCTGGCATGTAGCCTCGTCCTGAGTTTGCTAGTTTTTCAGACAATCAAAGCTTATGGGGAATCGGGACATAAGAAAGATCACAAGTTCACCTCAGCTCAGATAACTAGTTGCTGACTGTGTTTATCTGGAAATCTTTGGAGAAGCTGATGCATTCCCTTGTGTCCTCGGAAATCTGCCCAAGACACACAGTTTTCCATGTCCCCAGTGGGTTTAGCCCATGTAAAGATAAACCTGGGCTGGAGGGATGGCTTAGCGGTTAAGGTATTTGCCTGCAAAGCCAAAGGACCCAGGTTCGATTCCCCAGGACCCACGTTAGCCCAGATGTACAAGGGGTGCACGCATCTGGAGTTCGTTTGCAGTGGCTGGAGGCTCTGGCACCCCCATTCTCTCTCTCTCTTCCTCTTTCTCTGTCAAATGAATAAATAAAAATTAAAATTTTATTTAAAAAAAGATAAACCTGTTCTGAATTATCTTGATACACACATGGGTACACGGGTATGTGCATGTGTGTGTATGAACATACATGTGGAGTTTACAGGACAGTCTTGGGTGTTATTCCTCTGGCATTTGGTACCTTTTTGAAACAGGGTGTCTCGTTGACCCAGAGTGCAAAAAGGTACACTAGACTGGCTAGAGAGTGAGCTCCAGGAATCCCCTTGTCCTGTACTCGCGAGTTCTGGGATTGGAAGAGGGTGCCATTGTGCCTGGCTGTTTTTGTCTTACTCTGGGGATCGAACTTGGGCCCTCATGCTTCCAAGGCAGGCAGTTTACCAGCTGCGGTATTTCCCTAATCCAGAACCCTCTTTGACCTCACAAAATCAAAGCCTCAAAAATAAAGTGGTTTGCCCATCACTCATCAGTGCTTGTTATAACTGAAGTAACCTTCTTTTAACTTTATCACTTCTACCTGCTATACCCAGGTTTTAATTTCATGGGTGAATAAAATGACTTTTTAAAATACTGTGGCTGGGAGCCTCCAGGATGCTCCTCCCCACGATCCCTGTTCCTGGTATCCACACTCGGGTCTAGCCTCTTTTTTTAGCGCATTGGCCTCTGGGCTCTGCTCTGCAGCCGAAGTGATGCTATGGTAGTTCCGAGACCAAGTCAAAAAGATAACGTTGACTTCAGTCACTTTGTCTTGGATGACCCGCTTTGATGTTAACACATCCCTGTCACACACAGCCACGTGGAGTAAGCAAAGGACTGCAGCCTCTGGCCAGCAGCATCTGAGGCAGTTGGCCCTTGTGCTGACAATGATGTAATTGAGCTATCATGAGAAAGATCTTTCATCAGGCCCAGACCTCCAGACGACTGCAGCTCCAGCCTATCTCTTGACTGTAGCTTCACAGGAGGCCCTGCTGAGAGCTAGGGCCAAGCTGGTCTTCTTCCACTCTTGAGATAAAAGATGTTTGTTGTAACAGGCGTGCTTGGGGATAGTTCCTCACATGGCAAAAGATAGCAAATACAGCAGTGTTATGGTGAACTGAGGTATTTCTAAAGCTTTTCCTTATTAGAGATAAGAAAAAGAGAAAGGAGGGCAGGAAAGATGCTTAGCCTGCAAAGCCCAACGACCCCCATCTGGTTCCCCAGGACCCACCATAAGCTAGATGCACAAGGTGGCGCATGAGTCTGGAGTTTGTTTGCTATGGCAAGAGGCCCTGGTGCACCTGTTCTCTATCTGCCTCTGCCTCTCTCTCTCTCTCTTTCTCATAAATAAAATAATAAATAAAGTATTTTAAAAAGAGAAAGGACTATCTTAGCACCAAAAAAGGTAGGACTGTCAGAATTATATAGTACCTGACTGTTTTTTTACAAGGAAAAGTTACCTTGTTAAACAACTTGCCACGACTGTTCTCTTTTTACCTTTTGCTGTTGGCCACTGAAAACTTCATCAGCAGCTGGCGCTTGGGAGCCAGGGTTCTTCATCTTGCTGCATTTCTAGTGGTGATTTTCTACTCTGCCCTTGTTTTGCCTTCAGATATTTTCTGGATAGAGGGAAATTTCTTGTCTTTTGAGTTGCAGGTTTTGAAAAGCCAAACTGGGAAGCTCAAGTCATTTTTCTTTTTTGTAGGCGAAAGTACCACAACACATAAAGACACTTTAATCATGGTATCCAGCTTGTCTGTGCTTAGAGTTTCCCATCTGTGAATTGTATACTACAATACAAATGCTGAAGGCCTCTGTAGCTCTAAAAAATTGGGATCTTAAAAAGACCTTTAGACATTATTCTCTTCTTACATACTATTTGCCAACAAAATCTTTGTTCTGTCTCTTTTTTAAAAAAATGTTTAAAATCAAATTTGGGATTTCATCAAGACATATATAATTACCCAGAAGGAAGAAGACCAAACAGACAAACCGCCATTTGGAGAGCCAGATTTATTCCTTCTCTTCTAACTCTGAGTGCATACTTAGCCTAACCTTAGCTTTTCCTCCGTGAAGAAGCCGCCCAGCAATGGAAGCAGTCAAGTTGTCTTTGAGAAAGAAGTATGCCTGTCATTTATAGCTGAGTTGGTTAGGTACAAATCATAATTATTTTCAGTGTGTCAGATAAAATGGTACAATTGATCCTTCTTAGTGACAGAAGGATAGAAAAATCAGGGGGAAAGGGAAAGGGAGAACGTAAATTACAGTTTTATAATAGAAAAGACTAGCCCTGTCAGAGCAAGTTGCCATGTAGTTTCCTTGGAAATCACTTATCTTTTTCCCCCTGAGATTGCACATAGCACTTACATAAGATTTGTAATAAGAACAATATCATACAGAATTCTAAAAGCACATCTTTTCTAAGCCTTATTAATGGGTAGAAGATATAAATAAAAATGTTTTCCTGATTAAAAAACTTGCCCTTAAAACATAAAATGAATCCACGGGGTTCTCTTGGCATGCTGAGCAAGAGAGTTGAGGTTCCTTAGTGTGTAAGAGAAACGGGAGACGTGTATAAAGGCATGGGCTTTCCTCACGGCCTGGCACTATGAACTCAGGCAATTTACTTCACCTGTCTGTGCCTCAGTTTCCTCTTCTATAAAGTTAAAATAATATTTGCTACAACATTGTGATGATGAATTAAGGCAGCATTGTAAGATTCCAGTCACTTACAAATAACCAATAGATTATTCAGAATTACTCTTGTATAAAGACCTTGAATAACTTTGATATCTTAACTACCAGTCCCTGGAGAACTTTGTGTTTTGCCCTTGTCGTGTGAAAAACTACTGTGGATTCTTACCTGGCAATCCAGCCCCATCACAGTTGTTTACAGACTCTCTGTAATTAAAGATTAAGCACCTCATCCAGTGGAAATCAGCGGATGTATAGAAATATTCTGTGTATAAGCATTCTGTCCTCATGAACCAGTGGAGAAGGTTGAATGTGGTGGCACATACTTTTAATTCCCAGCACTAGGGAGGCTGAAGTAGGATTGCCATGAGTTCAAGACCGGCCTGGGCTGCAGAGTGAGTTCTGTGTCAGCCTGGGTTAGAGTGAGACTCTTGCCTCCAAACAAGCCATTCTCACAATACCCCTTTTGTAGATGAGTTTTAGAATCACTTGCATATAGCAACTGCAGAAGAATCACGTACAGTCTTTTGTTCACTTTGCTATTTGCAGAATCCTTTGCACTTCTGCCTTTGACGGTTCTGGGCCTCCCTCACGAGGCTTGGTGTCCGCTGTGTTCCTCCCGTCTGTATGCAGGGCATCCTTAAACGCTTTGCCTATAGATCTCACTCCCGCACCTTCAAGCCCCACATGTCCACCTGCCGCCGGGATCTTACAATCCGGAAGCCACTCCGTTGCCCCATATCCAAGTTAAAATTAAAACCACTAATCACTTTTGTCTCTCTCCTTCACCACTTCTGTTAATGGCATCGCCATCCACCCAATTAGTAAAGCTGGAAACCTCATTAAACCTCCTTTTTATTAAAACCCCGAGACCACACTGAGGTCTTCCTAGAGACCACCCACAGCTCCTCGCCACCTGGGCATGTTTCCAGCGTGACTCCTGACTTCATCAACATGACAGCGTCCCAGTGAGCGGCAGAATAACCTAATCACGGGAATGGCATCCTAGCCTTTTTGCCACCTGCTGCTCAGGAGCAAACCACAGGTCTTTCTCACCTTGAGGAGATTACAGGATTGAGCACCAGGTGTCCCTGGTCACCTCAGGGTCTATCTGACATCATAAGGACCCGTGTCATGGTGACGTTTGATACGTTTGTTTTTGTAGCCTGGGGATCCAGCTTCGGTCCGCACAAAAGCTCTGTGAGCTCCCTCTCCTGAGCCACGTCCCGCTCCTCGCTGGGAGAGTGCAGCTTGGTAACCCTTCCTGTTGCAGTGATGGACTGTGGTTTTCTCTCAAGTTTTCCATCCAGAACAGCAAGTATTTATGACAAGCCTTACGTGAACCAAAAGCAGGAGTGCCTCCAGATAAAGGAGGCACATAAGAAAGATGCCAGCTTGACATTCCATTTCTTTTCAATGGTAGGAGAAAGCTTTCAAACTAAAATGGCAGTAAGTCACTAGTCCGTCTTAAAAACTAAGCTTACAGCTGGGCGTGGTGGCACATGCCTTTAATCCCAGCACTCGGGAGGCAGATGTAGGAGGATCGCTGTGAGTTCAAGGTCACCCTGAGACTTCATAGTGAATTCCAGGTCAGCCTGGGCTAGAGTGAGACCCTATCTCAAAAAAAAAAAAAAAGGAAGAAGAAGAAGAAGAAAGAAAGAAAAGGAAAAAAAGTATCTTAAATCTTTTTTTTTTAATATATGTTTTTTAATTTTTATTTATTTGAGAGCGACAGACACAGAGAGAAAGACAGATAGAGGGACAGAGAGAGAATGGGCGCGCCAGGGCTTCCAGCCTCTGCAAACGAACTCCGGACGCGTGCGCCCCCTTGTGCATCTGGCTAACGTGGGACCTGGGGAACCGAGCCTCGAACCGGGGTCCTTAGGCTTCACAGGCAAGCGCTTAACCGCTAAGCCATCTCTCCAGCCCTCCCAATCTCTTTTTTAAGGTTCATTTATTTTATTTATTTGAGAGAGAGAGAGAGAGAGAGATACATAAATAGGTAGAGAGAAAGAGAGAATGGGCGCCCCAGGGCCTCCAGCCACTGCAAACGAACTTCAGTTGCATGTGCCCGTTGAGCATCTGGCTTACATGGGTCCTGGGGGGTCAAACGTAGGTCCTTTGGCTTTGCAGGCAAATGCCTTAACCATTAAACCATCTCTTCAGCCCCTAATCTTTTGATTGTATCTCAGTTTATGTACCTGTATCAGAATAATTCTACTTGGTCATTCTGATAGTGGAGCTCAGTCCATTTTTCATTAACATTGGCCAAGGTGGTCTGTGTATGGTAAACAAGAGTTCCAAGACAGGAATGACAGAAGGCTGGGCCTGGGAGCCAGCAGTGAGGACTTTCTAGTGTTCCTTTTTACTTTATTCCAGTTTTTGTCTCTCTCTCCCTCTCCCTCTCTATTGTGCAACAAGGTGCTGCATTTGAGCTGAATTCAAGTTGACAGAAGCTTAGGTTTTATTGAGTTTCTAGGAGAAAGACCTAAGTGTTTCCAGTTAAAACATCAGAGATTATTCTGACTGGGGTGTGAAGTAATAGGAACTCTTTATGGAACTAAGAATGGTCCATGACAATTTGATGTATTATGTCTGATTTTATCTTGTTTTGTTTTGTTTTGTTTTTTCCTTGAGCCAAACTCCCAACTTCAGCAAGAATCCAAAGGCTGAAATGTTTGCAACTTTGCCCCACTTGGTTTTTCCTTTTTCCAATTTATGAAGCATTTACTGTCTATTAAGAAGCAAGATATGGGCTGGAGAGATGGCTTAGCAGTTAAGGCACATGCCTATGAAGCCTAAGGACCCAGGTTCGATTCTCTGGGACCCACGTACGCCAGATGCACATGGTGTCACATGCGTCTGGAGTTCGTTTGCAGTGGCTAGAGACCCTGGTGCACCCATTCTCTCTATCTCAAATAAACAAATGAAAATAAAAGATATTCATTATTAAAAAAAAAAGAAGCAAGATATTAGGAATGTAAATGCCAAGAATAAATCTGAAGTGCTACTAAGCACATACCTGGAAATCCTCACGTAGGACTGAAGAGGGTTCCTGCGCGTCTTACATGAACCTTGGGTGGGGGGCGGTGCCGAGACAGCCAAGTTTCAACCTCTGGCTCCCACATAAATGCACGTCTGTGAGCCCAGTCTCCTGAATGGCAAACTGCAGAGTCAGTAGGAGACCATCACAAGGTAGAACAAGTAGATTAGTGACGGAAGGGAAGCAGGACGCTGCATCGGCACACCCGTGCACACTCACAGCACATACCACACACATACACACACACACACACACACACACACACACACACACACCATGCCACACCACACATACTACACACATGCAAAAGAAAAAAAAAAGAATCTTCTATAAACCAAGCACCCAGTAAAATTAAATTCAAAAACAACGGGACCAAATATAGTAACAGACAAGGTGTATTTATGTGCGTACAAACCACACCTGTGCACATGCACTCGACGATCATGCATATACAAGGATGAGAGTGAAGTAGGAAATGGCCATCGGAGGGCACGGGCCAGAGTTCTAGAACACATTCTTTTTAAAAATATTATTTTTATTCAATTTTTATTTATTCATTTGAGAGAGAGAGAATGGGCGCGCCAGGGCCTCCAGCCACTGCAAACGAACTCTAGATGCGTGCACCCCCTTGTGCATCTGGCTAACGTGGGACCTGGGGAACCGAGCCTCGAACCGGCTTCACAGGCAAGCGCTTAACCACTAAGCCATCTCTCCAGCCCTAGAATGCATTCTTTACTCCCAGTAGCGCAGAGAGCAAGGAAGGGAGTATCACCTTAGACCGCACGGAGCCCTAGGTCAGCTGTTGCCATGGTCGTGTGGACAAAGGGGACACGCACGGGAAGGACTCTTGCTTTAGCGTATTCACACGCTCCATGCCGAGGCTCCAGCACTGTCAATGTCAGCTTGGGTCTCATTGGGACAGGTGTGCTCTCTATATGAATAAGGGACTGAAAGGCAATTAGCATTAACTGTGTGTCTAGCCACATACAGGTATGGTCTATGCATTGGGACAGGAAAAAAATGTACTTAATACTGGGAATACTGTTAAGAGTCTTTTATTTCTCTACTGTAGAAAGAAAAACTTTGTTTAAAAAACAGCATGAAAATCTCCTTTTATGTCCAGCCTATGCCTCCCCAAATAGTTTACCCTTTAAGCTCTCAAAATGCCCGTGTACAAGGAACGGTCTCTCCCTTCCCCCACTCACTCATAGTTCAGCTCAGATTTTCTACATAGCTTTACTCTGAGTTTATTAAAAGGGAAAATTCTCTGTTGTGGCTAAATCTTTGCAACCTAGATTTCTGAAGTCTTGCTTTTATAACTAAGCCATAAATCTCTAAAAATAAAGATTTACAGTGGAAAGATCGACTCCTTTGTATTATGTCAGATCAAAAATGTGTCGCTAATTGGTGTGCATTTATTCATGCCTATGTCATGAGCCAGGATTATGTTTTAGCTGGGTGGCCTCACATGGGACAGATAAGTGTGGTCCAGTTCAGATGTGTTCATACTTTCCCTGTTGATGGCGAATCAGACAGTGCAAGGCGTTGGTTTGGGAATGTATGTGGGCAAGGCAGGCACGTAGGGTTTATGGGCCTGTGTTTGGTCAGTTTTGCCCGTATCTTTCCTCCGCCATGTCAGTCTGCGTCCACTAGGGGACGTGAGAGAGCCTGCTGGAGTACACAGTGGATGCACAGCCAAGTTAAAATTTATCCGTTTCTTACCCAAACAAGTGAAAAAGCTTGTTTTCATTTCATGATTTATTTAGAAGTTATACGCCTTACTTAAGTTCTTATTATCACAGGACTCACTTTCAGGCAAGATTAGTGTTCCTTGTGGGTAATTAAGGAATGAGACCAAGGAAGCCGCTGACTGGGATGCTTGTACCGTCTAACTCCATTACTCTTTTCTTAGCTGAGTTCTCCTGCGGTCTACCGAGGCAATGTAGAGAATGATTCTAGCTTTGAAAGTAACTCTTCTACAGAGAATTGTCTTTGAGTCAGGAGGTGAGATGTCTGGGGAAGGGACATGTGCTATCAGATTGCAATGGACAAACCCAGAAGTGGTTTAGGGCTAGGAAACCCATGAGACAGGGAGGGATAGTTAAGAGTGTGACAGTTCCCTTCTAAATTGATTATTTGAGCTCACAGTTTAGAAAGGTCAATTGCAGTTTATTTACAGTTCCTTATCAAGTATAATCTACCTGTTAAAAGTGCAAAGACTTAGCCAGGCATGGTGGCGCACACCTTTAATCCCAGCACTTGGGAGGCAGAGGTAGGAGGATCGCCATGAGTTCAAGGCCACCCTGAGATGACAGAGGTAATTCCAGGTCAGCCTAGACCAGAGTGAGACCCTACCTTGAAGAACCAAAAAAAGTGCAAGGAGTTGGGTTGAAAAGATGGCTTAGTGGGTAAGGCACTTGCCTGTGAAGCCTAAGGACCCATGTTCACATCTCCAGGTCCCAGGTGGTATATGCATTTGGAGTTCAATTGCAGTGGCTAGAGGCTCTGGAGCACCAATTTTTCCTCCCTCCTCTCTCTCTCTCTCTCTCTCTCTCTCTCTCTCTCTCTCTCTCTCTCTCACACACACACACACACACACACACACACAGTACAAAAAAAAAGTACATGCTGGGTGTGGTGGCGCATGCCTTTAATGCCAGCACTCGGGAGGCAGAGGTAGGATGATTTCCGTAAGTTCAAGGCCACCCTGAGACTCCATAGTGAATTCTAGGTCAGCCTGAGCTAGAGTGAGCCCCTATAACCCTCCCCCCCCAAAAGTACAAAGACATTTGATAAGGTATCGTCTTTTAATTGGAGTATTTATTTCACTAAAATGTAATGTTCACATTCACATTGGTACATTAAAGTCTGCAGTTTTTTGTTTGTTTGTTTTTGCTATTTGTAGCATCTGCATTTGGCCTTCTTTTCTGACTTATTTTGGGTAGAAAATCAAATAATTTTTGGCTTTGACTTTTTAATTTTATTAGATTTTCAGCTTTACTGCTTTGCATTTTTTCCTAGTGCATATTCTAGGGGCTATCATATGTATTCCTGCTTTTACGGTCTACAGTGTTTAAAATTAAGCCACCTCACCATGTCCCCTCGTGGTCCTCCTTTCCTGTGTACGTGTGTGGTGCGGGTCTCCCCACATACCATGCTATCATTTTGTTTTAAATGGCCCTGTATATTTTGAGTAAAATTAGAGCACACACAAACACGTGATTTTGTATTTATCCACATTTTGTCCCTCTGTTGTCAGTTTTCTTTATAGTCAGAAAATTTTCCTTTAGCATTTTTTTGTCGGACAGATCTGCTGACAGTGAGACTCGTTTATCTGCAAATGCCTTTATTTTCCCTTCATCTTTGAAAGTCAGAATTTGAAATTGGTAAGGGTAATTGCAAGTTTTCTTTCTTTTTTAAATTATTTATTTATTTGAGAGAGGGAGAGAGGGAGAGGGAAAGAGAGAATGGGCGCGCCAGGGCCTCCAGCCACTGCAAACGAACTCCAGACGCCTGTGCTCCCTTGTGCATCTGGCTTACATGGGTCCTGGGGAATCGAACCTGGGTCCTTTGGCTCTGCAGGCAAACACCTTAACCACTAAGCCATCTCTCCAGCCCCAAGTTTTCTTTCTTTTGAACATACTGTGAAGATGGTATGTCATTGTCCGCTGGCTGCTGCTGTTTGTGGTAAGAACGAAGCTATTACTCTCTTCCTAACATACCATGTCCTTGCTTTCTGTACTGTTTTCACAGTTCTCTGTTTTCTGTTAGCTTGATTTTAATATTCTGTCATGGTAAAAGATTCTCCTTTACAGCAGAGCACTTATCAGTCGCTCCTCTTAAGCACTTGATCAGTTAGGATTATTTGCCTTGAATGCCTCCCAGTGCCTCCCCCACACTCCCTCACCTGCTACCAAAAACAAAGAACTTTGACCAGGGCTAACAGCAGAACTGATCTGGGCCAAGTTTGAAAACATACACTTAACCAGTATAGCAATAGGAGGAGGCTCTTCCCTCCGGCCTACATTCTCCCTATAGCCATGGGCTTTTAACCTAATTTCCAGTGCCGAGCAAGGGTTCCTTCCTATTGAGCAGGTCTCAGCTCTAATCATAGAGCTGTGGGTTACCCCAGGAACCTTCATGCTACTGTTACGCCGGAGGATAACGTCTTGCCTGTTGTATTGTAGAATGCAGCGTTCACCACCGGGTGGTATTGTTGATGACTTTTCTCTGCCATCAGCCTGCTTGGTGCCCTCTGGCAGCAGGAAGGAAGTTTCTACTGAGCTCCGGCTTGGTTTCCGCGTGCCATGGTCTACTGAGTGTGGTGTCTTCAGCAGTAGGGTTACCTTTCAATCCTGGTGGGCACCCAAAGGCCATGGCACTATCCTGTATGATTTTGCTCAGTGATAAGAAGAATTGAAATTGTGGAATGGCCATCCTACCAAAAGCAACATACAGACTCAGTGTAATATCAACCAAAATTCCAGTGCCATTCTTCAGAGAAACATAAAACACACTATTAAAATTCATATGGAAGCACAAACGGCCCCAGATAGCAAAAACTGGAACTATCACCATACCTGATTTCAAGTCATGCTACAGAGCCAGTAATAAACACAGTGTGGTACTGGCACAAACCAGACATGTATATCAGAGGAGAACAGAAGGTGCAGATGTCAGCCCATGTAACAATGGCCACCTGGTTTTGACAAAGAGCCCCCCCCCCCAAAAAAAAAAAAACATACTGGAGAAAAGGCAACATTTTCAATAAATGGTGCTGGGAAAAATGGATGCCTACATATAAAAATGAATGTAGATCTTTACCTCTCACCGTGCACAAAAATCAACTCCAAATGGGTCAGGGGAAAATCAACCTCCAATGGATCAATGGAAGACCTGGAGCTCTGAGATGAATAAAGGAGAAAACAGGAAGGGCAATTCAAGATGTCCATCATCTGATGGATGAAGGTCAAAAATGTAGGACATATATACAATGAAATTTTATTCAGCTGCAAACAAAAAGGAAGTTATGAAATTTGAAGGGAAATTGTTGGAACTGGAAAAATTGTAGAGTCAGATTTTTAATTTTAATAAAATCCAGATTATCAATTATTTCTGTCATAGATCATGCCAAAACCTAAGGTCATTTAGATTTTTCTCTCATTGTCATTCAGGAGTTTTATGGTTTCATGTTTCATATTTAGGTCTGTGACCCATTTTAAGTTAATTTTATGAAGTGTGTAATATCTGAATCTAGATTTTTTAACAAGTTTTATTACATGTCTAGTTTAATTTGTAGAAAAGGCTGTTTACATCATTGGATTGCCTTTGTTCCTTTATCAAAGATCACTTTACTGTGTGTGTGCTTGTTTCTGGGCACTATTCTGTTCCACTAATTTGTCTATTTTTTTTTTTTTTTTACCAGCACCACACTGTGTCTTGATTACTATAACAGCATGTCTTAAAATCAGGTAGAATCAGTCCTCTAATCTAGTTCTTCTCCAGTATTGGCCGTTTTGAATCTTATCTGTCTGTACAAATTTTAGAATCAATTTTATATCCCTAAAATAACATTCTACAGGTTTTTTTTTTTTGTTACTGTTGGCTTTCTAGGTAGGGTCTCGTTCTAGTCCCGGCTGGCCTGGAATTCATTTATTTAGTCTCAGAGTTGCTTCGAGCTCACAGTGATCCTCCTACCTCTGTCTCCAGAGTGATGGGAATAAAGGTGTGCGCCACCACACCCGGCCATTCTACAATTTTTTATTTATTTATTTATTTATTTATTTATTTATTTGAGAGTGACACAGAGAGAAAGACAGATAGAGGGAGAGAGAGAGAATGGGCGCGCCAGGGCTTCCAGCCTCTGCAAACGAACTCCAGACGCGTGCGCCCCCTTGTGCATCTGGCTAACGTGGGACCTGGGGAACCGAGCCTCGAACCGGGGTCCTTAGGCTTCACAGGCAAGCGCTGAACCACTAAGCCATCTCTCCAGCCCCATTCTACAATTTTAATAGGATTGTTTAAAATTTATAGATCAAGGTGGGAAGAACCAAAATCTCAATAATGTTGAATTATCCTATCCACAAAACTGGACCAGCTCGCCAATGTTCATCGGGGCTTTTGGATTTTCTTTATAGACACAGATACTCAGATTTAGCCTGTCTGCATTTCTGGGCTGCTAATGTAAAATGACTGTATGTTTTTAATCTGAGGTGTCATTTGTTCATTGCTGATAGATAGGAATATGATTGAACTTCATATATTTACCTTGTATTTTGCATTTTTGCTACGATTTAATACTCTAGGAGTCTTTTGTTTGAATATTTTGAATTTTCATAAATCATGTTATGAATGAACAAAGGTAGTTTTACATCACCTTTCCGATTTGAATACCTTCTTTTTCCTTGTCTTACTGTGTTAGCTAGGTCTTCTAGTGTAACGTTGAAATGGAGCAAGGAGAACAGACATCTTAGTCTTGTTCTTATACTGGTCAGAACAGGTTTGTACCATTAAATGTGATGTTAACTGTGGTTTTTGTTGTTTATACAAGTGTTTTTTAATCAAGTTGAAAATGATACCTTTATACCTAGATTACTGAGGAGTGTCAGGATTTTTTTTTTTCAGAGCTGTGTTTTTTTCTTGCTAGTTTATTGATGGGATAGATTGCATTAATCACTTTTTGACTATCAAACCAGACTTGCCTACAGAGGCTAAATCACAGTTGTTGGTGATGAATAATTACTTTATACATTGTTAGGTTTTATTTGTTAAGATGTTGTCCAGAATTTTTACAGCTCTGCCAGCACAGTGGCTCGTATTTTTTCTTGCCGTGTCTTTAATGAGTTTCACAGTAAAATTGGCCTCAAAGGATGAGCTGGAAAGTATTCTGTCTGCTTCTGGACTATGGAACAGGTTACAGAGAATTGTTAGGGTTTAACCTGGAAGTGTTCAGTGGAACTCAGCAGTGGCCTCATCTGGGCCGCTTGTCTTTAGTTTGTTACTGGGAGCGTGGGGTGGCCTTTACTCTAGGACCAGAAAAGCCCGCTCTTCCTTCCCTAAGGTATCCACAAAGAGCGTGGGGTTTGTGGTCTACCATCACATTTGGCAGGAGCAGCGGGACATCTTATGTCTCCCAGCTCTGCGCAGCCTCGGGAATCTCTGGAGGTTTGCGTATGTGAGCATCTTCAGTAGGCAAGGTGTCTCTTTGATGAACTCGGTTCTTTTAAGCTCTGTTTCTTGTAAGTTCTCCAAATTCCAGTTGGGTCAGTATTCCTTATTCCTGTCTGCTTCTCCAACTTACTAATAGTCCATTGCTAATCTGGAAACTTCTTGCATGATCAGCCGGGGGAGGGGGACAGTTGTGTGGTTTCTCCTGTGGTCATCTCCTTGTCTAAGGAGACAGTCCTATATTGCCTGTTCTATCTCTATACACATACAGGGAAGGTGGTGGAGATTTGTGAGCTGAATGGAGATTCCAGAAGGTACACTGTGTCCTGGACACACAGGAGTTCTGGCTATCCAGAGTGAGGGGATCTCACTGGACATCTGGTGACACGCATTTGATACCTGGGAAGGTTAGCTTTTTAAAATTAGTCCAATGCACTGGGCATGGTGGCGCATGCCTTTAATCCCAGCACTTGGGAAACAGAGGTAGGAGGATCGCCGTGAGTTCAAGGCCACCCTGAGACTCCATAGTGAATTCCAGGTCAGCCTGGGCTAGTTGAGACCCTACCTCGAAAAACCAAAACAAATAAATAAATAAAATTAGTCCAGTGCAAACTGAGTATTTACTTACTGAGTTACCTTCCATAGGCTTTATCAGATGAGGGGTTTTGCAAAGAGAATCTCTTCTTGTGTCCCCCCCCGCCCCCACTCTTCTGACCACTGGCCATATTTTAGCCTAGGTTTTCAGATCTGGAAAGTTCTTCCAGTCCTGAAATACTGATGCCTGCTGGCATCTCTATCCAAAGGCCCTATAAATTGTTCACCGTGGAGTCTATCTACTGAAAACAGTGAAAATGTTCTGCTGGTCTTCAAAGTGTGTGTGTTTTTACAAGAACGTGCTTATGAAGAGATGGCACTTTTTTCTTTCTTCAAGATCATTTGTCCCATTGCATGTGGCGCACAGCCCACTACGGCTGGTAGCGCTAGCCCACAGTGTTAACTGGCCGACGTGTTTCTGTGGCTACTGCTGCCCTACATTTAAAGTGGCACGTGTACACCCCTTGCGTACTGGATGTGACGATACGGGGGAGCTCCTTTAAAGCACTCGCTCTTCTGTTTCCGCAAACGTTTCCCATTCTCCTGCAGTACTGCCTTTCATGGGCCACTCACAAGTCCTCCTGGATGACTCTTTTCAGCTGTCACATGTCACTCAAAGGAAAGGAGATACAAGATAAGGAAATAGCCATGCTTGATGTAAAACTGGGTAGGCACCTTTTGCATCTTCAGTTTCTAGCTGTGGTTTATACTGGGGCAATCTAGAAGGTCCAAGGAGGAACCTGAGGAAAATTGCTAAATAAAGACTCCAAGAAGAATAGTGCACCAGAACCCACTAAAAGAAAACTTAAAGTTTAATGTGTAAGTGAAAAGTGAAGTGATGTTGCCGTAAAAGCTGAACCCACACTGTTGCCTCTGGAAAGACTTTTTGTAAAAAAAAAAAATTGTGAGATAATTTTAGTGCTTCAGGATGGAATAAAACACAGCAGTTCAATGAGCAATTCTTCAGAAGTTTGTGGTAAAGTAATAATGAAAATGTGGATTCTGACCTCAAAAAGGCTGACTAGTATAAATGACCACTTACTTTTTTTATTAAAAATTCTCATAAATTTTATGTAAAAAATATAATATCCCAAAAAATATGTCCTTGAATTCAAAGGACCCTGTTTTTACATTTCAAATAACTTGCCCAAAAATTCAGAATTGAGTAACTTCTTTTTGAAAATAGAACAGGCCATTTTATTTTTTTCCTGGCTCAAGTCTTTGGGGATTATTAGTCTGGTCAGACCCAGGGGCCTCTCAATGGTGGGACCAGTGACTGCCAGGAGTGCAGAGTGTCACATCTCAGCTTTCAGCAGATCCAAGTGAGCTTCTTGGAGACATTGAATACATGTCATTTGTCCTTGACTTTTAACACCATCACAACTAGCGTAGTGTCTGGTACATAATAGTTGCTTAGAAAATGTTTTAAAATCGGCAAAATGAATGCCTGTGCTATAACGTCAAAGACAGTATTATAGGCACAGTATGGAGCTTGATTTAGCATTCCCTCCTTCAAATACATAAGCTTTACCTCTAGAAAATAGTGTTAACTCTTTAATTCCCGCCCCCCTACAGCAAAACATTAGGGAAGATTGTCTGCAAAAACACATGCCTATAATGGGTAACATTGCTTATTGGAAATTTTTTATCTAAGTTGCTGCTAGAGGAATTAAATTGTAACTCTGTATCTTATCTTGGACTTTTTTTGTGTGGGGTATTTTGGTGAAATAGCTGGTCTACTCTGTTGTTTGTTTTTTAAAAGTTATTTATTTATTTGTAAGCAAGAGAGAGAGATACAGAGAAGACAGAGAGAATGGGCATGCCAGGGCCTCCAGCCACTGCATATGAACTCCAGACATTTGTGCCACCTAGTGGGCATGTACGACCTTGCAGTTGCCTCCCTTCTGTGCATCTGGCTAATGTGGGATCTGGAGAGTGGAACATGGGTTTCCATGCTTCACAGGCAAGCGCCTTAACCGCTAAGCCATTTCTCCAGCCCTATGTTGGTATTTTCTTCTCATGTGTGTCTAGGCATGTGGGTGTGTATGTATGTTTGTATGCATGTGGATATACATATGTGTGCATGCACAGGGAAGAGGTTGATGTCAGTGTCTTCTAATACTCTCCCTTTATTTTCTGAGGCAAAGTCTCTCACTTAAAAGCAGTGCTTGCTGACTTGGCTCCACCTCCCAAACACTGGCATTACAGGCAAGCCACCAAGCATTTGCATGAGTGCTAGGGGTTCTAACTTTGGTATCACACTTGGCACAGCAAGTGTGTCAGCCAATGAGCCATTGCCCAGCTGCGGTATAAGTTTATATATATACATATACATATACATATACATATACATAGATAGATAGATATAGATATAGATATAGATATAGATATAGATATAGATAGTGACAAAACCATATGAACATACGGTAGATGATTGTGAGCATTCGATTAGATATTCTAATACCTTCAATAGTGCCTGACAATAAAGTTCCCAGGATTTGTTTTTCTAAATATGTTACTTATGTGAGTGTTATGAGGCAGATAGAGAGAGAATGGGCATGCCATAGCCTCCAGCCATTACAAACAAAACTGTAGACACATGTACCACCTTGTGCATTTGGCTTTATATGGGTACTGGGGAATCAAACCTGGGTCCTTAGACTTCATAGATACGTGCCTTAACTGCTAAGCCACCACTCCAGTCCCAGCTCAAGGAATTTTTGGTAGCATGGTTGTAGTTTTCAGTGCCTGTGTCTTCCTCATAGACTTTCAGCACCTAGGTTCTCAGTTCAGAGTGGCTTGAGCAAGAAGGAAATCTGTTGTTTTTTTATTAGGTAATAAGGAAATATCATTACAAGGAGCCTGGAGGAAGAGCAAGTCTAGAACTAGTTACGTCAGGAGCTGCCGAGTATCGTGAAGAGCTGGTCTTTGAGTGTTGACTAGCTGCCATCCTCAGTGAGACAGCCTTCCTCCAGATAGTCCCTTCACACAGTTCAGTACTTAGCACAATTAAATACACGTAGAACTAAATGACTGTGTTATTGTTAGACTGTTAAACTATTGTTTTAACTCCTTTTGAGCATGACCCTCCCCCCCCCCTCAATATGCTTTGTATCATGGTTACATTACCCATCTCTCATGTTTGAGCATGTGTATATAGGAAAATGAAACTCACAAATAACATATAACCTTTACTGCCTGTTGTGGTTTATATGTGAAGTGTCCCTTAGAACATGCTCATGTATTAAAGGTGGGAAAGTTCTTCCCTTAGGAGACATAACACCTATCTTCACCTCAGACAGGGCACAGACAAGAAATCAAAGTATGACGATGCCAAGACTAGTTTTGATGAACCAGTGAGTTTTTTTTGGGGGGGGGGTTACTTACAAAGCAGGGTGAGGGGTTGCTTATAGGAGCAAAAGATGACTTATATGCAGCCACACCCCAAGAAGTGTCATTCCTTCCTGGATGACAAACTCCCCAGACCTCCTGCTTGGATTCAAAGACAGGTGCTGTCACCCTGAAGCCCACCCCAGCACAGCGAGCATCCCGAAGCTGCGTCTCTGGGGCCAGCTGCATCGCCTACAGGCGGCTGGCCTCGTTGGAGAATCCTACTTGTAAGCAGCTCAGTAGCAGAGTCTCTCCTCCTAAGCAGCTGTTTTTCCCAGTAGATAGCCTTTGGGTGGGGTTTTGAATCTTTCGCTAGACTTAACTGACTTCCTCAGTCGCCTGGCCTTCCTTTCTTCCACTCCCCAGTGTTTCAGTTTCTAATTGCTCAAAAATCTGCCCTTCAACAGTCGTCTGTCATTCTCACTATAACCTTGATAAATAGCCATGTGACCCTTTAAATTTCAGGTCTCTTATTCTTGACTTTCTGAATTCCCAGAGCTCCTTCCTCTTTTCAGGAGGGAATACTTCAATTAGGCAGAATCTGCTACACAGCAGAAGGCCACATCTGCAGGCGTTGGCATTGTTTAGAGAGTTTCTGGAAACTGTGGGAGGTGGGGGAGGTAGCGCATAGGGTGAGCTCTTGTGCTCCTTCTCCATCTCTCCATGTTTGCTGGTTGTCATGACATGAGCTGCTCGGTTCTCTGATGCTCTTTCCCCCCTTTGGGATTGAAATTTCTCAACCCACTGACCAGACAAATGCTTCCTCCCTTAGATTGTTTATATCAGTTATTTCAGTGAAAATACTGGAATGTTTTTAATATCTAAATACAAAAATTAGAAAACTTTTAATTCAAGTTACGCAGAGTGTTTGTGAACTTTTTTTCCAGTATGGAACACATGCAGTCAGTGCTGTGAGCTTATGTGGCATACTTTGGTTGGTTGGTTGGTTTTTTCTTTTTTAATTTTGTTTATTTTTATTTGAGAGCGACAGACAGAGAGAGAAAGACACAGAGAGAGAGAGAGAGAGAGAGAATGGCGCACCAGGGCCTCCAACCACTGCAAACGAACTCCAGATGTGTGCGCCCCCTTGTGCATCTGGCTAACATGGGTCCTGGGGAATCGAGTCTCGAACCGGGGTCCTTAGACTTCACAAGCAAGCGCTTAACCGCTAAGCCATCTCTCCAGCCCATAGTTGGTTGGTTTTATGTTTATTTGTGTGTTTTCTAAATTGTGTGTGTGTGTGTGCATATGCATGTAAGCCAACACTACTTGGAAAACGCTGACAGCCAGGACTCATCAATAATTCAGAAGGATGTGATTCTGAATGAAGAGAAATTTTAGGAATGCTTTAACCAACTTAGATTGCTTATATTCCTCCTTTTACTTACTTACCCATGATATCTGATCTCAAAAAACACTAAGCCTAAACTCTTTCAACATTTAAGATATCAATAAAAAAATCCAGTGCGGTAAGTAAACATTATGTCACGGTTTGACAGCGTATTTTCTGTAGTGACATAGAAAATAGTGGCACTTCATATAAGCGATATGGTCCTCCAGTGGAAGCACTGTGCTAGTTTGATTTGCTGAGCAGCTTACTAAGAAGTCTGCTTCCTGTCATGACTTAACGCCGGCAGCAGATCAGTTAGCAAGTGAAGACGGTGCTAGGAAGCAGAGGCATTTAGCCCAGCAACCACGCTGTGACCTGGACATTGGCTGAGATGCAACCTTTCAGGCCCCACTCCTGGCTTCGTGAATCACAGATCAGCCTGTATTTTAGCAGCCTCTCTAGGTGACTTTAATTCAAGCTAAAGCTAGGCAGAATTCCGGAGTTCTTCCAAATGTTAATTGTTATATTCAAGTCAGGAGCAAGAGCGGCTTAGAATATAAAAACAAAAGAACAAACAGATTCCTTCATTTCAGTTCAGTTATATCCACTAACATTGTTTTTTAAATGGAATGAAGAAATTTACCAGGGTGGCTGGTAGCCAATAACAATAAACGTAGCCAGAGTTAGTTACCCAGTAGTCCAAAATGGGCATCGCCGCCACTTCTGATTGATACTCGGTCTTTGCCTTTTCAGCATGATGTGTCCCAGACTTTACTTAAGGCAACGCTGGACAGTGTTGTGGAAGAATGCGTCAGCTTTGTGGGAGTAGATGTTAACATCTGTTCCGAAGTTTTGCTGAGGTGAGACAAGAAGTCTGTGGCCGATGGTCTCAGAATCGCGACTTTAACTGGCTATCCAGTCCCAGGAAAAGGGGCCACTTGTATAAAGTGATCAAGTGTAGAAAACCTATGGGTTCATAGAGGCCTTTAGCTAAGCAGAGAAAGACGTCATTGAAGGAAAGAATTATAACAGTTCACATCGTCATTTTTAATATTGCAGATTTAAAGTGAAAAGTGTATGGTAACGATTGAGTACATTATTGTTGCTAATAGAATGTAAAGGAGGCTAACCTGGAAAAGAGCTGTTTCACACCACTTACTGGTAGATATTTTTCACTAGTCAAGTCTCTCGTATGTATCTGTCAAAGCTGCTGGGTTCGGAAAGTTCCAGGTGTGGCTAACATAGTTCTACCCTGATTCTCCAAGTCACCTCTCAGAATATTGCTGTTTTCTCCCCGTGATTGTACAAGAGCTCCTTGTTGGGAAGTTGACGGGACTGCGGTTGTGAGGCAAGCCTGCTGGGGCAGAATGATATTCCCCGATGAGAGCCTTGTTCACTGAAACTGGTATTCTTTTTCCTCCAGAGCCACATGTACTTTATAGTTCCATATTTGGAACTTCATAAATAGAAATAAGGCTCTCTGAAATAACAACCTTTTTAATCAACACCGAGAAAGCTTCCTAATGATATAGTCCTCATACTTTTATTCTCCCCCTGACATACCTCTTGATAGTTCAACTCTGTTCACTGATGAGACCACGCAGATCCTCCCTCCCCCTCAAAACAAAAAAAAAGTATTGCAACACAAATGGACAGAATCATTCCTTGGCTGGGAATATGAGGATCATGAATAGTATAGAAACACTGTGAAGAACCATTCTTTTTTTTTTTTATTTTTATTAACATTTTCCATGATTATTAAAAAAATGCCATGGTAATTCCCTCCCTCCCCCCCCCCGACACTTTCCCCTTTGAAATTCCATTCTCCATCATATTACCTCCCCATCTCAATCATTGTACTTACATATATACAATATCAACCTATTAAGTACCCTCCTCCCTTCCTTTGTCTTCCCTTTATATCTCCTTTTTAACTTACTGGCTTCTGCTACTAAGTATTTTCATTGTCACGCAGAAGCCCAGTCATCTGTAGCTAGGATCCACATATGAGAGAGAACATGTGGTGCTTGGCTTTCTGGGACTGGGTTACCTCACTTAGTATAATCCTTTCCAGGTCCATCCATTTTTCTGCAAATTTCATAACTTCATTTTTCTTTACCGCTGAGTAGAACTCCATTGTATAAATGTGCCACATCTTCATTATCCACTCCTCAGTTGAGGGACATCTAGGCTGGTTCCATTTCCCAGCTATTATAAATTGAGCAGCAATAAACATGGTTGAGCATGTACTTCTAAGGAAATGAGATGAGTCCTTTGGATATATGCCTAGGAGTGCTATAGCTGGGTCATATGGTAGATCAATCTATAGCTGTTTTAGGAACCTCCACACTGTTTTTCACAATGGCTGGACAGATTGCATTCCCACCAGCAGTGTAGAAGGGTTCCTTTTTTTCCACATCCCCGCCAACATTTATGATCATTTGAAGAACCATTCTTGCATCAGGGTTATCCAGCTCACCAGCATCTTTTTTAAAAAACAATTATTTATTCACAAGCAAAGAGAGACACACAAAGAGAGAATGGGCCTGCCAGGGCCCCCAGCCACTGTAAACAGTCTCCAGATGTATGTACCACTGTGCATATGGCTTTACATGGGTGCTAGGGAATCAAAGCTGGGTTATTGGGCTTTGCAGGCAAGCCCTTAATCACTGAGCCATTTCTAGCTCCTCACCAACATTTTTAAACATTTTCTAAAAATTTATTTGGGAGAGAGAGAGAGAGAATGGGCACACCAGGGCCTTCAGCCACTGCAAGTGAACTCCAGATGTGTGTGCCCCCTTGTGCATATGTGCACCATTGCGCACTTACGTCACTGTGCATCCTGCTTACGTGGGATCTGGAGATTCAAACATACATTCTTTGGCATCACAAGCAAATGCCTTAACCACTAAGCCATCTCTCCAGCCCCTTATCAGCTTGTTTTTTTTTTTTTTTTTTTTTTGGTTGGTTGGTTGATTTTTCGAAGTAGGGTTCACTCTAGCTCAGGCTCCCCTGGAATTCACTATGTAGTCTTAGGGTGGCCTCAAACTCATGGCGATCCTCCTACCTGTGCCTCCCGAGTGCTGGGATTAAAGGCGTGCGCCACCACGCCCAGCCCTTATGAGCATTTTTAACAACAGCTGGTTTGGTCACTGTGCTGTCTCGTCCTTTTCTGTCCATTTCTACTTCACTCCCTTTTGGAATGACTTAACTTAGGCATGTGACAATATGTAATCTTTGAGCTTAGAATTCAGATGTTTGTATCATTGCCTTTTCAGTTGCAAGCTTTCCTTGGGCCGCTTTGCTCATCTTGTTTTACTTGATTTATTTTTTTTTTTTTTTAGGCATATTGCAGGACTCAATGCCAACAGAGCCAAAAGTATTATTGAATGGCGAGAGAAAAATGGCCCCTTCATCAACCGAGAGCAGTTGAAGGAAGTGAAAGGGCTTGGTCCCAAATCCTTCCAGCAGTGCGCTGGGTTCATCCGAATCAACCAGGCTTACATTCGGACATGCTGCAGGTGACTAGGAAAGCACCCACTTCCGGGAGATCGGCAGCCTCCTCCCTGGTCCTGGTAACTGTGCCCAGCCTACTGACTGGCATAAATTCCAGATGCCCAGTATTCTGCCTTTACTCGCTCACTCAGTGCGTGTTGAATGGGTTCCTTGCTGGGCACTGGCACCTCAGCCTATTAGCAGATGCCCTGTTTTCATGGAGTTGTGTTTTAAATGCTCGAACGACAGTAAACAAACCAGTAAAATAAGTACTTTCAGATGGTAAGTAAGCGCTGTAAGAATTAGCTCCGACACTGTCCCCGAGAGCCACGCAGCTGTTTTGGATGCACTATGTGTTAAGAAGCCATTCTTGCAGGATTTTTGAGTGAAACGAAGGGGCCATGGATCAGAGGGAAAGCAAACAAAGTGTGAGAAATCCCAAGGCACGGTCCACTTTGATGCATTTAAGAGACCAGGTGTCCCGTGTCACTTCACGTTGCAGACTTCACCGGGCAGCCACTCTGCTGGCCTCAGTAGTGGTGGTGTGCGTGGAGTAGAGGTCTCGCTTTCTAGTGCTCGCTGCCCCAAAGCAAGGAAACTGGACGAGCTTCTTAGCCTTTTATGATCATAAAGGATAGCTTTTGTGTATCAGCTGCTTTGTGGTGATCTGGTTCATTGATGCATACTTTTTCTTTTAACAAAATTAAAATAAAGGTCTCTTAAAAATCATCTTTTCAGGGCTGGAGGGGGATGGTTCAGCAGTTAAGGCGTTTGCCTGCAAAGCCACAGGATCCAGGTACAATTGCTAGGACCCATGTTAGCCAGATGCACAAGGGGGTGCACGTGTCTGGAGTTCATTTGCAGTGGCTAGAGACCCTGGTGTGCCCATTCTCTCTTTCTTTCTCTATCAAATAAATAAAATATTTAAATAATAATAATAATAATCTGTTCAGGTGGGCATGATGGTGCACGCCTTTAATCCCAGCCCTCAGGAGGCAAAGGCAGGAGAATCACTATGAGTTCAAGGCCAGACTAGGACTACATAGTGAATTCCAGGTCAGCCTGGGTTAGAGTAAAACCCTACCTCAAAATTAATAATATCGTTTTATTCTGAAAAAAAAAAAAGATTATATTAAGGAAAAATCAACACTATAAGAAAGTAGAAGTCGTCATAAAACATATGATGGAATGGGTCGGTTAGTAAGAGGACTGGCCACACAGCATGAAGACCTGAGCGTGGATGCCCAGCACCCATGCGAAGGCCTGCAAGGGGGTGATGGTGGGCCACTGCACCCCTAGCACTGGGGAGACAGTGACAGGGGCGTCCCTGGGGCTTGCTGGCAGGCTAGTCTCGCCAAGTAACTGAGCTCCAGATTCAGTGAGAGACCCTATCTCCAAAAGTGAGCGTGCCGGGCGTGGTGGTGGCACGCGCCTTTAATCCCAGCACAAGGGAGGCAGAGGTAGGAGGATCGCTGTGAGTTCAAGGCCACCCTGAGACTACATAGTGAATTCCAGGTCAGCCTGGGCTAGAGTGAGACCCTACCCCGAAAAAAAAAAAAAAAGGAAGTGTGGAGAACATCAGCCCCTGGCCTCCAGATGCATACCACGCACATACACATACACTGAAAAACAATAAACATAGTAAATAAACAGATTTTGATGTAGCACAGAATAGAATCTGAAATCCACTAAGATATAAGTTATAACTTAGTTTATGATAAGGTGACATTTCAAATATGGGGGGGACGTTGATAAAATTATCCAGTGTCTGAATGGTAACTGTCAAGAATTTGATATGAGGGGGTTGCTATAATCTCAACTCATTTATTCCTACGAAATTCCAGCATCAAGAATTTGATATGGCTGGGCGTGGTGGTGCACGCCTTTAATCCCAGCCCTTGGGAGGCAGAGGATAGGGGGATCACCGTGAGTTCGAAGCCACCCTGAGACTACATAGTGAAGTCCAGGTCAGCCTGAGCTAGAGTGAGACCCTACCTCGAAAAACAAAAACAAAACAAAACAAAACAAAACAAAAGAATATGATGGGGTTGCTATAATCTCAATTCACTTCTTCCCAGTAAATTCCAGCATCAAGAATTGGATATGAGGGCATGCTATAATCTCAACTCACTTCTTCCCAGTAGGTTCTGGGTGGATCATACCTGAGATATTCCTAGTAGATTCCAGGTGGATCAGACCTGAAATATTCCCAGTAGGTTCCGGGTGGATCATACCTGAAACATAAAAAGTTAAACTGTGGCTTTGGCTAACTCTATGATATTACCAAAAATGGTAATAAAGAAGAAAACATTAAAACTGAAAAAGCATACCAGAAGAAAACATGGGTACATTTTGCAAAACAATGGGTTAGGAATTCTACCTCAGTAGATTGCCAAACCCAGAAGCCAAGAAGTTAAAAATTTGACCATGAAATCATCTTGCATTGATTACTTTATATATTTTTGAGCACACCCTTAGAAAACTCAAACAGCAATTAAAAAGAAATAAGAGAAAAGTGACTTAATCTCTTAATTCAGAATAGCTTCTTGTATGTCACTTCTAGACTATAAATTGCTTCCATGTCACCTTCATGTGTTTGTGATTTTTATTTTTAAATACAAGCAGAAGGGATTATGTTTTTTAAATCTATTTAAAGCCTCATTTCACTCATCTGTCACTCTTGTATTTCTTTCCATATAAATTACCGTAATTTTTTTCTTTTATTCTTTTAAGACCTGCATTTTTAATTGATTAATGAATGGGTTATAATGTAACTTAACCATTGCCTTATTGATGAACATTTAGGCTATTTTAAAAGCCTTAATTTCTTTCAACTGATAATCAGTGCTGGAAGATATATGACTTCTGGCTAATGTCTGTAGAGGGCCGGGAGCTGGCTCCATGATTAAGAGTGTGTAGTCACAACGCCTGCCAGCCTGGGTCCAGTTCCCCAGTACCCTCATAAAGCCAAATGCACAAAAGGGTACCTGGAATTTGTTCAGCAAGAGACCCTGGCAGGCCCATTCATATTAATCCTAAATAAATAAATATTTTTAAATGAATGAATGTAATATTGCTAACACAATGATTTTTGCTTGGAAGTTTATTTTGATTGCTAGCCATTGTTGACTTTTTTAAAACTTTTTCTCTTGTTTATTTTTATTTATTTATTTGAGAGTGGCAGAGAGAGAGAGTGCGCGAGAATGGGCGAACCAGGGCCTCCAGCCACTGCAAATGAACTCCAGACGCGTGCGCCACCTTGTGCATCTGGCTTACGTGGATCCTAGAGAGTCGAGCCTTAAACTGGGGTCTTTAGGCTTCATAGGCAAGCGCTTAACCACTAAGCCATCTCTCCAGCCCTATTTTTAAAAAATTTTTTAATTTAATTTATCTATTTGAGAGTGATAGACAGAGAGAGAAAGAGGCAGATAGAGAGAGAGAGAGAGAGAGTGGGCGCGCCAGGGCCTCCAGCCACTGCAAACGAACTCCAGACGCGTGCGCCCCCTTGTGCATCTGGCTAATGTGGGTCCTGGGGAATCGAGCCTTGAACCAGGGTCCTTAGGCTTCACAGGCAAGCGCTTAACCACTAAGCCATCTCTTCAGCCCTCCAGCCCTATTTTGTAACTTTTGAAAAGTATTTATTCATTTCTTTAAAAAAAAAATTTTGTTTCTTTTTATTTATTTATTTGAGAGAGTGACAGAGAGAAGAAGAGGCAGATAGAGAGAGAGAGAATGGGTGCGCCGGGACCTTTAGCCACTGTAAACAAACTCCAGAATGTATGTGCCACCTTGTACATCTGGCTTATGTGGGTCCTGGAGAATCCATTCTTGAACTGGGGTCCTTAGGCTTCACAGCTTAACTGCTAAGCCATCTCTCCAGCCCTTTATTCGTTTCTTTGAGAGAGAGAGAGAATGAGCATGAGAATGGATGTGCCAGGGCCTCTAGCCAAGGAAGAAATTCCAGACACATGAACCACCTTGTGTATCTGGCTTTACATGGGCACTGGGGAATCAAACAGGGGTCCTTAGGCCTTCCAGGCAAGGGCCTTAACTGCTTAGTCATCCGTCCAGCTCCTTACCTGTGTTTGGAACTGACCTCTAGGGTTAAGATGTAACTCTATCCTTACATATAGATGGCTGGAAACCTAGAAATCTCCCAACTTTGTTCTCCTTACGTCTTCTCTTCTAATGAGATTCGCATGTCTATCACGTTATTTAGATTTCTATATCTAATATTTCTAAGCATTTATATAAGTTTTTTGGCTTCTGTCTTTTCCTCTGCTCTTGAAATCCATAATATCATTTTTTGCCTTTAATTCTTTGTGGGTTTTTTGAAGTTCCTTTTTAAGAAGTTCTTTCTAGATAAAGCATATAGATTATTAAACTCAAGTACTTACATTTCTGGAAATATTTGTAATTTCCCCGTGTATTTGAATGCTAGTTTGGCTAGATACATGATCCTAAATTCAGAATAAGCATTGTCACAATTTCTGAGGTAGTTCTATGTTCTGACATCTGATATTTGCTAATACACCGTCGGGCTGATTCAAGTTTTTGAAGTAGTCTGTTTAATTTTATCCTTTTGAAGGCCTTTCCCCATTATCTCATTTTGCATTTAGTCGTTTCTTGTCAGAACTTGATTCTGTCCTCTGCTCTGAGAAATCATCGTCATCAACATTATTGTTGTCATTATATTATCTTTTTTTTTATTCCTGTTTTTTTGTCTGTTCCCTCTTTGAATGCCAATCGTACAGACTAAATCACCTAAGAATGTTTTTGGTTTCAAGTAACAGGAAGTCCTGTTAACAATAGTCTAAACCAGTGGTAGCTTCCTGAAGTGAGTAGTTGCTGTTTGTGTATAATCCGTATAGCAGAGAAATAAGCACATATCCAAAACACCTTTCTTTTTCCGCCCAACTTCCCCTCCGTTTAAAATTTGTTTTATTTTGGTTTTAAATGACAGCAGTAGTCAGCAAACCGGATCTTCAGGCCCAAGTCAAGGAGTTGCCGCGACATCTGCAGGTGCCAAGGTCACCGATGAGAAGCAAGGCAAAAAGAAGAGCAAAGCCGCAGCAAGCGTTGAACTGAAGCCAAATCCTCTGGACCAGACTTGTATCCATCCGGAGTCATATGACATCGCCACGAGGTAAGCCCTTGTGACAAGAAGCCTCCACGCCCCCGAGTGAGCTCTGCTCAGCACACGGCCATTGTTCGAACATAATGGGAACGGGAAAACACGGCCCTGTTTAACATGACGACATTTTTCAGAAAGTTCCGCATTGCTAAATTATGTGGCACATTGTTGTGATTCAGTCAGGAACGAAACCACAATTTCTGGAGCACTGTCAAGCCCATAAAGCCCCAGTGCCAATGGTGGAGTGTGTGGCATGGGAACCGTATGCCACTCTCCTGCTTGCTTTGGAAATTAACAAGACACAGTTGACTAGCACCTGGCACGAGCCTGCGCTTTCCCAAAGATAAAGCCCTTTGGAAAGTGTAAACAGCCAACTTGGATTTCCTAAGAAATTCTGTCCTGAAGACTTATTGTAGAGGCTAAGAAATAATGTCCATTGAGTGAGCGCACATCAGCGGATGGACACGGGGAGGTTTCTAAGTACAAGAGCAGTTTACTGTAAGACATGAAAAGAAAACAGCTTTTTAATAGTGCGCTTAATTTGCTTTAAAACTTTCAGTTAGTTCAAAAGTGTACGACTCGCTACATAATCAAAAAATTTTAAGGTTCTTACTAAATTATACCATGGATTTAAAAATGTGAATGTTTCAATTTGTACTCTAACATGAGATATTGAACTTGTTTTGAAATCATTTGTAATCGTTTACGTTAGTAAATATCTTTTTTTCATTCCAAAAATGTTTACAATTATAAAAGTAAAGCACTTTATAAATCAGAAACAGACAAAAGAAGTAACAGATGATCGTGTGTCAACATCAAAACAGTAGTTTCCTTTTAATATTTTATTATGAAAGAAATAAAAATACACAAAAAAGTTGGAAAAAACTTTTTGCATTGAATTTCTCCATACCTACATCTAGATTTTAACATTTTACCTGCTGTTCCCTTTTTTAATATTTTTATTTATTTATTTAAGAGAAAGAGAGGGGGGTAGAGAGACAGAATGGGTGTGCCAAGTCCTGTAGCCACTGCACATGAACTCCACATGCATGTGCCATCTTGTGTATCTGACTTATGTGGGTCCTGGGGAATTGAACCTGGGTCCTTAGGCTTCACAGGCAAGCACCTTAACTGATAAGCCATCTCTCCAGCCCTCACCTGCTTTTCTTTTTCTAAAATATTTTCATTTATTTGAGAGAGGAAGAGAGAGTAAGGATACTTCAGAACCTCCTGCCACAACAAATGAACTCCAGGCCCATGAGCCACTTGTGCATCTGGCTTTACATGGATACTAGGGGATTGAACTAAGGCCATCAGGCTAAAACTTCAAACCTTGAGCCCAGCAGTAAAGACATTTTCTTACAAAGCCTAAGGACCCCAGTTCTGTTCCCCAGAAACTATGTAAAGCCAGATAGATGCACTAAGTGGCACATGCATCTGGAGGTTGTTTTAAGTGGCAAAAGCCCTGTTATGCCCAGACTCATTCTCCGTCTGTCTCTTCCCTCCTATCAGATAAATAGATAAGTAGAAAATTTCAGACTTTGATATATTTTTCACTAAATTCTTTAGCATGCACACAGTCCAATAAATCTTTAGGTTTTTATTTTTCTTTTAAGGTAAAATTTACAAAAACATTGTTTTGTGTGTGGACTTGCTAAGTTTTGACTTTTGGGTTGGTGTAACCCATAACCCAAGATTAAAAAAATAATAATAATAACTTTTCTTCCAAAACAGTCCCTTCTGTCCCAGCCACTCCTGCTCTACCCTCCTAGGAATAACCACTTTTCCTGAGTAGTTTGCCAAAAATTAGCACGCTGCTCCTAGAACTTCGTACACACATGGCCACGCAGATAGACTCCCTGATGTCTTCTTTCAGTGTACCGTTTAGAGATTTATCCACATTGTAAAAAGCACCAGCAACTTGTTCCTTTTTATTACTGAGTTATATTCCATCGCAAGGATATACCACAGTCTGTCTAGTCCCCTGTTTGTAGACTGTAAGAGATGTAGGGGGAAAAATGTACTGCTTTTCTTTTTCCCACGTTCAATACAACACCGAACACTCTTGTGACCCGTGGTCGCTGGAATGTATGTATGCCACCAAAAGCCATTTCTGCAGCAGATTCTTCAGCCGTCACCGTTGAGTGCCAGCTCTAGTTCAATTCTGATACCCTCTACCTGGAGCTGGCGTCAGGTTATAGAGGCTGAGGGGCTCCACCCCCCCCAAACGTTCCCCACTCCTCCAGTTGCCAATCCTAGGCACAAGCTGTGACTGCACGTTAGGCCCATCTGCTTTAAATGGGGCTTTCCTGTATAGATAAGGTCCTGGACTGGATCCCCAGCACTGCAAAATAAATAAGGAGGCAACAATAAATAAATTGGAGTTCCTTTGACATCCTCCCTCGGGTTTGGTTACATTGTCAGGGCCCAGGACTCGGGGCAACACTTCACTTTTGTGCGCTCTGTTATCCCAAAGTCTGTTCCGGACGGTGCAGATGGCTAGCCAGATGGACCCAGTGCTTGGGGAAGGTGCGGGTGCGGATCACGCGTGGAGCCTCTGGGCCCTCACCCCCACATCCACATGCTCAGCCTTCTCAGCCAAGCCCAGTTCTTTGGGGATATACGGAGGTACGATCAGTGTCATCGTTGGCTGTCCGTGATCGTTGTGGCTTGAGTGTAGCGACGCTCCCCAGAGGCTCATGTGCTTGAACATGTGGTCTCCAGCTGGTGGCGTAGTGTGGGGAAGGTTGGGAAACCTCTGGGACGTGGAGCCTTGCGGGGGGGGGATTGGCCTTGCCGGTTTGTAGCCTAGCCCTGCTTCCCACCTGACAGTGTGAGCACCCCCACTCCCACTCCTTGAAGCAGCGAGCTGAGTGTGAGCGCTCTCTCCTTCCTGCCTTGCACCTGCAGGTCTGGTCCACGGCAACCAGAACGTCTGGCCCCGTTTCCCTTGTTGGAGCTATGTGAGGCTGAAAGTTCCAATCCTCTAAGCACATCATTGCTTGTGGGGGGTAGCCCCCCATCCTGAAACTCTGTAGGGAACCCCAAGCTACTGCTCATCATACGAGCCTACCAAAGACACAGAATTCTGAGATTTCAAGGGTTTTGAGAATTTTGGCTGTGAAACCTGTTAAAGACCAAATACGGATTTCCCAGTATCACATAAAACCTTGCCTATAATGCAGTTTGGGGCATTTATGAGTAAGTGTGCTCTGAGCATTCTTGGAATGGCTTTTTGTTGCTGTTGATGTTTGTTTTCGTTCATCAGAAGCACACGTAGTGAAGAAAGTACCAGAACATGTGGCTGATGTAGGTTGTTTTCTTAGAAACGCTGACAGTACCATGTTATGTTTTACATGTCCATGAGAATTCTGTTTCTTGCCATTTTCATTTGTTGTTAGTCTTGTTCATTTCTGTTTACTGTTGTTGTTGTTGCTGTTTTTTAAAGTTTTCTCAATGTCTGGCACTAGCCCAGGCTGACCTCAAACTCACTATGGAGTCTCAGGCTGGTCTCAAACTCACAGCAATCCTCCTACCTCTGCCTCCTGAGTGCTGGGATTAAAGGCGTGCGCCACCATGCCTGGCCTTATAGTTCTTTTTGTTGTTTGTTTGTTTTTTGTTTTTCCAGGTAGGGTGTCACTCTAGCTCGGACTGACCAGGAATTCACTGTGTAGTCTCAGGGTGGTCTCAAACTCACAGTGATTTTCCCACCTCTGCCTCCCGAGTGCTGGGATCAAAGGCATGCACCACCACACCTGGCTGGCCTTATAGTTCTTTAAAAAAAAAATTGTTTATTTGTTTATTTCTAAGCAGAACGAGACAGAGAGAGAGAGAGAATGGTCATTCCAGGGCCTCCAGCTGCTACAGACGAACTCCAGACACATGTATCACTTTGTGCATCTGCCTTTGCATGGGTCCTGGGGAATTGAACCCAGATCCTCAGGCTGTGCGGGCAAGCACCTTAACCACTGAGCCATCCCTCCAGCCCAAGAACACATAGTTCTTTCCAGTCTGAGTGGTGGACTAGAAAAACAAGCTTGCACTGGCTACCTCCTCGTTACCAGGCCTGTTAGAAGCACTTCTACCCTGAGCCTCTCAGACACTCCAGAGGTTGGCACTATTGCTGTTCCTGCTTCTCTGTGTTAACAGAGCCACCGCAGGGGGAGCAAATCACCAAGATTTCAAAGCCCGAGTTACAGTTTAAAAACTAGTTTGGCCAGGTATGATGTCACACGCCTTTAATCCCAGCACTTGGGGAGGCAGAGGTAGGAGGATCGTTGTGAGTTGGAGGCCAGCCTGAGACTACATAGTGAATTCCAGGTCAGCCTGGGCTGGAGTGAAACTCCACCTTGAAAAAAAAAAAGTTCGGATCTACATTTGGATGTAGTTATAATGGTCTTTGTGGGTAAAAGTGTTACAGTCTCAAAGACATTATGTGCTGGTCAGCACAGAGCCTTGACATGCCTTGCGTTGCAAATGCCCTGTAAGGGAAATTAATAAATATCTGGAATATGCAGGCCTGAGTGTTCTGTAGCTGGATTTAGACTGTGCCTCCTCCTAAAGCTCTGCCGACTTATTGAGGGGATCTGTAGGAAATGTGTTGTTTTCTAGAGTGAGTAGAATGTCACCTTATTCTGCTAAAGACAGTACTTTCTAAATATTGTAGTAAAATGAGTTATTTTCTCCTGTGCTGTGCAGAATGAGGATGTGTATTTCAAAGCAGGCAGCTAGAGTGCCCACATTTCCTCTCCTGTTGGGAGAGGAGGAGGATGCAGGAACCAGGAGAGCCCAAAGAAGTCTGGAAGTGTAGGGCACTGATTGTTAGAAGATACAGTAGGAAGCTGAGCGTGGTGGCGTTCGCCTTCAATCCCAGCACTTGGGAGGCAGAGGTAGGAGGTTTGTCATGAGTTCAAGGCCACCGTGAGACTACATAGTGAATTTTGGGTCAGCCTGGGCTAGAGCAAGACCTTACCTTGAAGAAAAATAAAGATACAGAAGGGCTGGAGAGATGGCTCAGCAGTTAAGGCATTTGCCTGCGAAGCCTAAGGACCCAGGTTCTGCTCCGCAGGTCCCATGTAAACCAGATGCACAAGGGGTGCATACATCTGGAGTTCATTTGCAGTGGCTAGAAACCCTGATGCGCCCATTCTCTGTGTGTGTGTGTCTTGAATAAAAAATAAATGTTATATAAAAAAAAAAAGATACCGAAAGAGAACTCATGCTTAGAAGGCAGTATGTGACCTGGGATTTGAAAAGCTGTTTCTATCTATGGACTTGTCCCTCAGGAGCCCTTTGAGAACTCTGCTCTAAGTCCTTTCATCTGTTTCCTGATCTTCTCTTAGTCACCAGGTGACTTCACTTCCTTCCTTATTGAAGAGCATCAAAATGCCTTTCAATCTTCTCTCTCTGATTGTCTCCTTAATCTTTGTTCATGCTATCCCATCCTTTCCTGAGCACTTCCCATTTCTTAGTTCTCTTCCTGCCCTTCACCTCCCTCATGCCACTGTTGAGGACTCTTGTCATTGACCACTGTCTTAATATCTGTGTCATAATTGTTCTACCTCTACA
Source organism: Jaculus jaculus (assembly GCF_020740685.1). Taxonomy (NCBI): domain Eukaryota; kingdom Metazoa; phylum Chordata; class Mammalia; order Rodentia; family Dipodidae; genus Jaculus; species Jaculus jaculus. The sequence goes on from NC_059119.1 coordinate 47,957,116, forward strand.
GTAAGACAGGAAGCGGCAGCTGAACGAATAAGATCTTTTAGCCTTATAAAATCTGCGGACTGTCCTTTGCGTCTCTAATGATGTCTCCTCCACCCATTCCTGTTTTAACATCCCGATTTCTTATTGCTGTGGTCCCATATCTCCTACTTCCTGAAAGCTGAAGCAACACCCATCTTTTTTTCTGACTTTCCCTGGACCATCTAGTCTATTTGCACCTCCTTTGCCTTGCCACACTTCTCAGAACTGTCTTTAATGCTTACTGTTTTCTTCCTCTAGGTTTCTTGCAGATTTATTTCAAAAGAGGAGTAAGGATGGGAAATAGTCTTTCAACTAATGATCCCTCAGTAATAAAAAGCCATCCTTAAACCAGTTAGCCATGCTGCCAAACATGGCAGCATGATTTAGTGGAAAGCTCTTAAAAGGACCTGGCCTTAATACTTCGTGACATCAGGAACAATAGCCGGGTCCTGAGCTTGAGAGTGACCCGATGGGATGGATAGCTTTAAAGGACGCCGTGGTCTGCTGGTTAGGAGTAGAGTCTAATGGGACAAGTCAAAGACGCTCATCACACACGTGGCAGCGGGAATGGTGAGGAGGAAACTAGAAGCATTAAGGTTTGCTGACAGGTTGGACGAGGGTTATGAGACACGGTGCCTGTCGTTATGAAATAGGCGTATGAACACCAGAAGACACTGGGCCAGACTAAGTGGACATGCCCCGTGTGAGCAAGGGCTCACTGTGGCGGCTCCCCTGGGGGTCTCTTCACATCCATGGCTCTCAGACCACCATAAAAACTCGTGACTCCTCAATTTCTGCCCTTAAGCCCAGCTACTGTCCCAGACTTTGGCCTCTATCCAGCTGCCTCCTCGGCAGTTCAAGTCTAGCCTGTCTGAATTTCAGCCCCAAGTCTTTTCCAAAATCTTGTTCCAGCCGCAGTCATTATCTCAGATCATTTGAACCCATCCTTTCCAGTGTCTCACACTGAGATGCTTCCTATCAACTACTGATAAAGGTGCCTTTCAACTTCACAGTGGTTGCTTCCCACGGAGTGACCCCTGTTATGGTATGTGGCAGTGTGAGTCTTACTTCCTATGTAAGGCTCCTTGAGGGCATAAATTGCCTCTATTTGTCTGTAGGTTCTGTGGGCCCTACCACAATGCCCTGCAAATCCCAAGTGATGAGTGGCATCAGCATCAAGGAAATTATTCCTGAAGATACTGGAACCCTAACACAAAACAGCAGGACTATCAAAGTGATCTTAGAGCCGGGTGTGGTGGCTCACGCCTTTAGTCCCAGCGCTCGGGAGGCAGAGGTAGGAGGACCACCATGAGTTTGAGTCCACCCTGAGACTACATAGTGAATTCCAGGTCAGTCTGGACTAGAGGGAAACCCTACCTTGAAAACCCTTAAAAAGTGGCCAGGCATGGTGGCGCACGCCTTTAATCCTACCACTCAGGAGGCAGAGCTAGAAGGATCACCATGAGTTCGAGGCTACCCTGAGACTCCATAGTGAATTCCAGGTCAGCCTGGGCTAGAGTGAGACCCTACCTCAAAAAACCAAAAAAGAAAAGAAAAGAAAACCTTAAAAAGTAAAAATAAAATAAATAAATAAACCAAGTGATCTTAGAGAAGACTTATTTTGCATAAAAAACAAAAAGACCAATAATAGGCTTCAAGTTTTTAATCCACTTCTTTTGATATGGCTCTCTGTACTCCGCTTAACCCCCTTAGTCCTGATAGACTTGGATGGTCAGCAATGCAGTAACACAGTGGATTAGCATAAAGGTACAATCCTTGTCCCCATAAAATAATGTATCTGAAAATTTGGCACCAGTTTGGCCAGGCTAGTGCCAATTAAATTAAAGCTTCGTTCTTGCAGGCTGTGAGCTGCAATCTCGTTTACCCAGTGAGTTAACAAGACTAATAGCAACAGTATGTGAAAAAATGCATGTCAAATAGAGTGACTTCATAGGACACAGGAGAAAGGGCCTGCTTAGCAATTAACTTTCATGGACAAAATGAATGGGTTAGCTTTTCTGCAGCAAATCTTTTCCTGTCATCTAAAGTGGCTGAGGTCACTGCAGGTGTGCATGCCACACTATTGCTTGGACCTCTAGACCATCCTGCCCTGGCATCCCATGCTGAGTAAGTACGTCTCTCAGAGTCCTGCCTGGATCAAACGGGGAAAGCCTTTGGCAGTGGAATGCCACCTCCCCTCACAGAGCCCGTGTCCAGTTTCCGGTGCCCTCCTAGGGTTTCCAGCCTGGAAAGGCACAGGCGGGCCTGCGCCTGCAAGTCTCTTCCTGCAGGCCCATGCTGGCGAGCTTGGGTCGGGGTCCCTGGCCCTCTGCCAGGCCTCCTGTCCTTCCGTCCTAGCACTGGGGCTGGTCAGGAGCCGAGGCTCAGAGCTGATCGCCGCTTCCCCTCGAGTTAGGTGCCAGCGGGGAGAGCTCTGCCCTGCGCGCCACCGCCGGTCCCTGCGTGGCCCAGTGAGAGCCAGCGCGCTCCCCGAGGCTCTGCTGCGTGCAGAAGTTGATGCACTCCAGAGAGCTCGGCTCCAATGTTGTTGCGCTCCTGGGTTAACTTGAAAAATGCCAGGAAATTTCGTGTCAAGACCGTCACTCAGCACTCATTTTGATAAAGCATTTGTTATTTCCATTAGAGAAATCTTACAGGACTGGTTTCTAGAAAAGCCTGTGTAGCAGGAATGTGTCATGCAGCGCCACTGTGGTGACCTAGGTAAATGGCTCTCGAGTGATTTTTGTATCAGGACCATACTGTAATGTTAGCTCCGTGGTATTTCCTTTATTACTACTGATGGGTGTGTTTCTGGCTCTGATAATCAGTGCTGAAAAGTATATCTTGAGAGTGGACAACTGTGAGTTAAAAAAAAAAAATTCAGGTCTGGGACAGGAATAACACATAAACTTGAAAGAAATCTTTTTTCTTAGAGAAAGGACAAACTTCAACAGGTCAAACAGACCTAAGGGATTATTTGCAAATTTGAAGATTTTCAGCTTGTCTGCAGTTGGCTCACAAAAATTAGCAGCATTTGGACATGAAATTAAGGCAGAATTAGTGCTGGCTGTTGATAACTGATTCACTTGGGATGTGTGTCAACTACCTCTCTTACATTACTTTCGAGTGGAGTTGTGATAAGACTTAATATTTGGTTGCCTTTTCATAAAGATACAAAGCATCATAAAAGATCAGCTGTAAAACAGATGTTGGATTATTAAAAGTGATTTTCTGGGGGGGGGGAGGTTTCAAGGTAGGATCTCACTCTAGCTCAGGCTGATCTGGAATTCACTATGTAGTCTCAGGATGGTCTTGAACTCATGACAATCCTCCTACCTCTGCCTCCCGAGTGCAGGGATTAAAGACTTGCGCCACCAAGCCCAGTTCTATTTTTGTTTTTGCTTTTTGAGGCAGGGTCTCATTCTAGCCTTGACTGACCTGGAACTTGCTTTGTAGTCCCAGGCTGGCCTTGATCTCATAGACATCCTCCTACCTCTGCCTCTGAGTGCCAGAATTAAAGGCGTGTACCACCATGCCTGGCTTAAAAGTGATTTTTTAATAGGTGTGATAGATAGATAGATATATTTGTGTGTGTGTGTGTGTGTGTGTGTGTGTGTAGAGGCCAGGCCAGAGAACAGCTTCAGATGTTACCCTTGGGAAATGCCACCCACCCTTTTTTGAGACAGGATCTCTCATTGGCTCGTCACTCACAATTAGGCAAGACTGGCTAGCCAACCGGCTCCAGGGCTCTCCTGGTCTCAGTTTCCCAGGGCGGGGACCCTAGGCCCATGCTGCTATACCCAGCATTTGTATGTGGGTACTAGGGTTCAGACTCAGGTCCTCATGTTTGTGAGGCAAGCGTTTTACCCATTGAGCAATTTCTTCAGCCTGTAAAGTGATTTTCACTTCATTTCTCTATCTGTTTGTTTAGGCATGTGGGGGGGGGGCACATATGTGCAGGCCAGAGGACCACCTCAAGGTGTCTGAGTTCTTCCTCCACCCTCCTCCAGACAGAGTCTCTTGAGTGCACAGGAACTCCAATCCGACTGGCCCTTGGGCCTTAGAGTCTCCTGATTCAGCCTCCCATGATTGTCGGCCCATTGGGGTTACAGCTGCCTGAACCTCTTGTGAGTGCTAGAGAAGATCGAACTAATGTTGACAGGTTTCCAAGTAAGCACCTTTAACCACCGAGCCATCTCCCCAACCCATTTTCCTTAATCATAGTGGAAACCTAAATATACTGCTATAGCCCCCAGAAAGTTGCACTCCCCACATTTTGCAAGAGGATCCTAGTGCCAGGCATGGTGGCGCACACCTTTAATCCCAGCACTGGGGAGGCAGAGTTAGGAGGATCGCCATGAGTTTGAGGCCACCCTGAGAATACATAGTGAATTCCAAGTCAGCCTGGGCTAGAGCGAGACCCTATCTTGGGGGGGGGGGGGAGGATCCTTGAACAAGAGAGAAAGGATGAAGGGGCTGGAGGGATGGCTTAGCGGTTAAGGTGCTTACCTGCAAAGCCAAAGGACCCATGTTCGATTCCCCAGGACCCATGTTAACCAGATGCACAAGGGAGCACACACGTCTGGAGTTCATTTGCAGTGGCTGGAGGCCCTGGCACGTCCATTCTTTCTCTCCCCCACCCCTTTCTCTGTCAAATAAATAAATAAATAAAATGAAATATTAGAGAGAGAGAGAAAGGATGATAAAGATTTAGGATGATCAGGCCATGGCATTTTTAGGTATTGATTCTCATATCTCTTAAACCTACTCCAACACCCAGCTCACATGAAGTTTCCGCCAAAACCTAGTGGAGATCACTAAGTTCAAGGACACATCATATTGTTCTGGCTCTGAATCCTGGCGACCTGACCTTGTCATTTAACCTCCCACACTGTAGTCTTTTTACCTGTTCAGGGAGTAAGAGAGAGCGTGATTGTTGAGGAGAAGGGACTCTCAATTGAGCTGTGAAAGAAAAGCGGAGGAAAGTCTCAACAGTGGGTCCCTTGAGTGGGGCGCAGTGGTGTATTACCATGTGATCGGGTTGTAATTTGGGGCATTTAACATTGTTAATTCATATTGGTCCAGGCTCCTGGCACTAGAGAAAATGGTGGTTTCTTTCCTGCCGGTTCTTCCTGAAGGACCTTCTTTTCCTGCTCCTGTTCCAGTTCAGACCACTTGGTCTGGAGCCGGCACTGAGGAGGTATTGATTTAATCTCCTGTTATCTCCTCCTTATCTTCCTGTCCCCAGGCCAGCTATGGATTTGAATATCTGCCTGTCTTCTGATTCTGTCACCATAGTTAGTTACTCTGACCTCATCTGCCCACTCTGTAATGGCATGTCTGCCGATTCAGAGGACAGCCAGGGACATGCTGAAATGACAACTCTTAATAAGCATTAACATAGCTTTGGAAAGAACATTCCTTGACAGTTTGGCGGTCATGGGCAAATTGGCCTCCCTGGGGGGGGGGGGGGCGGGCAGGAATGCCGTTTCCCTTTCTATCTGGCCTTCTCCCTGCTCATCCAGGGCTGTTTCAGCACCACATCACTAGTGGCTGTGTTTTCCAGTACTGGGAGTTTATTTATTTGTCCTTCTCTTTCAAACAGTCACAGGCACTCATCCAAGTTATGGCTTTATAGGCAATAAATTAAATTATATTAATTCTAAACACAGAGTTTTTGAACTATACAGAGGCTGCGGCCTTGGAACCTACTAACTGAATGTTGTCCAACTCTTACTCATTTAACTAAGAGAGCCAGAGTTGTTTCTTCTTTTTTTGTTTCTCTCTTTCAAATTTGGTTTAAAAAATAATAAATTGCTCCCAGGCAGGGGTCCTGGGTGCCAGATCTTATCTGCGATGTGAATCTCTTGCATGCAGTTGAAGAGCTTTCTAAGTAGAGTAAGTGCGAATGAAGATGTGGTACGCCATGACTTCTGCCTCAGCTAAAACCCTGTGGTCTCAACTGCGTGACTTTGGACTCTTAGTCTCTCTTTTTCTGCAAGTCTATAACTCCAAGAAAATTCTCAGAGAATTAAATGAAATTTTTATTGGGTCCTTTGAAAAATATCTGTTGATCCGAATATAAAATTTTCCATCTTAGGAGCAAATGTAAACAAAACTCTGTTCCAATTACACTGCCATTACTTAGCTTAGCATCAGACTACCGATCATTCAAGGCAAATGCTCAGTTATCTTTGATAGAAGCCACCCCCCCCCAGTAAATGCTTACTGAGAAAAGCTGAGTGTGCAGTTCTAAAGTATTTCTAATTGGCCTCTGCATTCTGTCATGTCCTTTGAAGAGCTCTGTCTCAGCAAATCTTTACTATTTGTGGTGGTCACGAGGTGTTAAACGCACCCAGGCTTACTGCAAAGAAGGGTGATGCTGTTTGGTGGTGTCTTCCGTCTTCTGAGTTCTTTTGTGTGTGGGAAGATGGATGATTAAAAACTATGAGTTGGGCTGGAGAGATGGCTTAGTGGTTAAGGCAATTGCCTGTGAAGCCTGAGGACCAAGGTTCGATTGTCCAGGTCCCACATAAGCCAGGTGCACATGGTGGCGTATGTGTCTGGAATTCATTTGCAGTGGCTAGAGGCCTTGATGTGCCCATTCTCTCTCTCTCCCTCTCTCTGTCTCTAATAAATAAATAAAAATAAATCAGAAAAAAATTGTAATATGAGACAAGCCTATTTCTTCATGTTCCTTGTAAATTTATTCATCAATCAGTCCCTCAAGTAGGAGAGCAGCGGTGGCCACATTTCATTGCGAGCTGCGTTCGTATTTCCATGTGCCCGTACTCACTTGAACGTGTGTATGCAGTCCCCGGCACATAATACGCCACTCATTTAGATCTAAATAATAACCATTGCTGCCGGAGGCCTGGGTGCTTCCTCACTGATATCATCCTAATGCTACATGGAGTTCACATTTTCTTTCAAAAACTTTTTATTTATTTTTTATTTATTTATTTGAGAGCGACAGACAGAGAGAGAAAGAGGCAGAGAGAGAGAGAATGAGTGCTCCAGGGCCTCCAGCCACTGCAGATGAACTCCAGACGCGTGCGCCCCCTTGTGCATCTGGCTAACGTGGGTCCTGGGGAACCGAGTCTTGAACCCGGGTCCTTAGGCTTCACAGGCAAGCGCTTAACCGCTAAGCCATCTCTCCAGCCCCACATTTTGTCTTTCATGTTCAGAGCGGCAGATTTGAAAATATACAGACTATGTTTTCTAGAGTAGCAAATTATTGCTGGCCTTTTCACTGGGACCCCACCATTTACCACTTAATCACAGTTTTAAAAGCTACACTTTCCCTCAAGTGTAAACTCCTAAAAATCCCCAATTCCTCCGTGCAGTAGCAGTTACAACCTGCTGCCTCTGCTCCTGTCCATTTCCCAACTCACGGTGCCCCTGCATTTCAGTTTTTACCTATTACTTCAAAACCGAGTAAAATTATGGGCTGGGGAGATGGCACTTGCTTGCAAAGGCTGTGGGCCCCAGTTCAATTCCCTAGCGCCCACGCACAACCTGGCACATGTGTCTGGAGTTCATTTGCAGCAGCAAGAGGTCCTGGCATCCCCATTTATAGTCATTCTTTCTCCCCCCCCCCACCCGTAAGTAAATAAATAAATAAATATTTAAGCTAAGTAAGACAATCTGAGAGTCCTGGCTAAGTATTGACGGAGCAGGTAGGCAGTCAGGACAGTGCCTGCAGCGCTGTCCCTGGTCATAGGTCATGTTTTGTGCCCAGAGTACAAGTTCACATTAAGTTGTTTCCAAAGTGATCGTGTCGCGTCGCCAAGGCTCATCCGTGTGTGCTCCCTGGGGTATCACGTTACTTTAATGTAATGAACCGAGCCCTCGGCTCCTAAAGTGCCAGGCTGGAAATGATTACATAAATCTCAGTGGCTAACAAATCTTGAGAATTTTTTTTTTTTTTTTTTTTTGGTCTTTGTGGGGAAAGGTCCTGCCTTGGTTGCAAGTTTCTGTTGAAAAGCACGGAGATGTTGGGGTTCTCTAGGTTTCTGTTTGGGCACCAAGCATCGCCCCTTCTTCAGGGTCTGCGTTTTTAACCTCGTGCAGATGTGTGCTAAAGGAACGTGATGTGCTCATTTGTTGAACTTGTGCTGTTTTCTCGCTTTAAGTAAGATGGATGAAATTACATATCGAATAAAAAAAAAGCAGCAGCCCCAATGGCAGTCCTTAGCAAATGCCCAAGCCTTCCCGAGACAGTGGAGAAAATGAGAGAATGACTTGGATAACTCGTGGACTCCGGAGAGATCTCTGTCCATCTCAAAGCTTGCATGTAATGAGTTCTTTGCGGGTTGACTCAGTGTCAGCTGCCTGATGTTCAAAAGCAACCTGCCATTAAGTGGTGTTGGTAAAACATCCGCATGCACGCTGCGTTTCCTGCCGTAACCGAGTCTAGCAGCCACTTCCGCAGCGCACACGGGCACCTGTGGGTGCTATGAACCCCCGGGCAGTGGGTGTTGCTGCATGGCCTTGGGCAGGTTGCCCAGCTTCCCTCAGTGCTCCTTGTCGGCACGGTGCCTCGCGTGCCCTTGAGACTTCATGGACAGGATGGAGATGAGATAGCTGGCATAGTGCTTTGTACTTACCAACACGACTCCACTTAACATTCTCTGCTCCAGACTTCTACAGCAATGCAGCGTGTTCTTATTTAATGCCTTTTGAGCTCGGAAGTATTGAGTTTCGCTTCTCAAATGTAACGGGAAAATGTGGAACGTATAGAAGAAAAATTTCCTATAATATTAAATGAGCAGGTTGCTGAACAGTTCCAAGCACAGAGTATCATTTCCTACCATACTCAGCTGAGTGACGTAGTTGAGGGCCAGGAGGGGAGAGGTCAGGCCCAGTGCCCGTCCTGGTTCTCCCAGTCCCTCTCCCTTTTGCTTCCTGTGCCCTCCCCTCACCCCCCATGATCTTACTGTTAACGTTGAGAAAGTTTTCAAAATATAGAAACACTTAGCTTTGTTCTTTGGTCATTTAAAAATAGGCTTAATCAATATGAAGCATTAGCTGGGATCAAACTTGGTGCTGTCTTATTGATTTTCCTTACTGCTGTCCTCAGACTTGTATGGGAGAGAATGAAAATGGTACATGAAATCCGCACCCAGGTTCATTAAACCAATTTTCTTCTTACATCTGCAGTCACTACAGACAGCTTTCTTTATATGGAAGTGCTTTTGGTAGCTGTTAGTTCCTATCTTACACACACACACCCCCCTCACAATCACAATTTTAGAACTCCAGGTGGCCCGCTGAAGGGGATCTTTCTGCTATTGAGGTCAAGACTTGTTCGGTGCTTGAGGAAGTCTCTGCTAAATTGAAAGATGTGATTCAAGGCTGCAGCTTTACAGCTCATGAATACACTCGCTTTAGACACCTTAGCAAATGAGGGTGAGGATTTGAATGCTGAGGATCTGAAAGGCGAACTTCTGCTTAAAGCCAAGTTTGTGAATACCAAGGAAGCGGGCTCAGCAGGGTATGAATTATTTAGAAAGGCATGTGAGGAAGTTGGCCGTGGGCAGAGGTATGTGTCCTATGCCCTGTCAGTCAGAGCGCCAGCAGCTGGGCCCTGTCACCGACCAGTCTGTGTGCCGCTGCCCATCAATCAGCACGGGTACACGCAGCCTGACGTCTGCCTGCTGGAGAAGCCAGACACAGACCAAGTATGCAAATCTCCCTGGTCTCCCAAGAAAGAGTCTAAACTCACTGTCTTTTTATTACACCATTAACCAAAGTATATTCTCAAGAGAGTTTGTTGGACATCTGACAAGCTTTTTTTAAAAAAAAAACCAAAAATACAACTCCAGAAAGACAGAAGGGTTTCACAACTTGAACCCAAAGAGACCCCTAGCTAAGTGAGAGGTGAGGGAGCTTTCCCCCCTAGATACAGGTTGTCAGAACCAGACAGAGTCTCACCGCTGAGGCCTTCTCCGCTTGAGCACACCGCAAGCAAGTACTTGGATTCACAGGCGTTCCTTCTGCAACGATCCAGTCACCTGCCAAATGGGATGTGTCCCAGTTCTGATTATAGACAAACCTCCATCCAGCAGGTTCCTTTTCCCTTCCTGTGTTCAGGAGACATCCTTAGAGGAAAGGATTTGAGGGCATTAGTATCACTATCTGTCTGATTGCTGTGTTGACATTTTTAAAGTGCCATTAATCACAGGAAATGGAACTTAATGATGTAGAAAAATATCCAGCCAAGGAATGTCAAGCAAGTAAGCTACAGCACAATATTCACATGTAATTGAAGGGAAATGCATTTTAACCCTTCACTTGTTTTTGGTTTGGTTGTGTTAGTTTTTTTTTTCTTGACATTACTCCAAAACTCAGTATTTAAGAGATGTCACTGCAAGCAAGGGAAATAGTAGACATTGCAAACGTAAAATTTAAAAGACAACTTTTCTTTGCAGATATTGCAGATGTGCAGAGTACCTGAGGGTAACGTTCAACTTCAGTGTATATTATTTAAGGTCTTGCCTTATTTTAAAGGAAGGTGCTTTTTCTTTCACATATTCCCCTTTTGTTTGTTCTGTTGGCGGGGATTGAACCGAAGTCTTACTGTAGGCTGCACACTTTACCACTGAGCCATATTCATACACCCTTAGCTCTCCTCTCATACTTTTTCTGGTGGTTCTGAATACCTCATATTCTTTACATAGTTTTATTTGCACGTGACTTCATGCCACTTAAGTAATAACTGATACTCTGCTGACAGGTAACATTCCCATCATGGGTACACACATGTGTGAAGCAATGATAGGACACAGGAGTAGAACGATTCAAAGTTGGCAGTACTGATGCATGTTTGTCTGTTAGCTAATATAAATGCTAAGTAAGTATATGACACTAAACATTAGACTGTAAAATGTTCCTGGTATTCCATTTGAAAAATAGCATATGGGCTGAAGAGATGGCTTAGTGGTTAAGGCGCTTGCCTGTGAAGCCTAAGGACACCCGTTCAACTCTCCAGATCCCACGTAAGCCAGACGCACAAAGGCGAGGCAAGCGCAAGGTCGCCCATGCCCACTAGGTGGCGTGCAAGCATCTGGAGTTCACTTTCGGTGGCTGAGGCCCTGACACACCAATTCTCTCTCTCTCTCTCACTCTCTCTAAAAAAAAAAAAAAAAGTAAAAGAAAAGAAAAATAGCATAGAGCCTAAACCCCGCTTCCCCCATCCCCACCCAGCATCTCCCTCCCTAGATACATCAATTGCTTCAGCCCGGGGCACATTGTGGATCCTCAGCGCAGACTGGTGGGTGTGCAGTGTGGGTGGGGGGCTGAGATAAGTGAACTCGAACCCCGTATAGAAGGAAATTGGTAAACATCGGTCATTTCTTTCCATTGAAGGTTTTTGTCACTCATTGGAGGAACCCTGAGTGAGATCGGGAAGCCCGAAATGCAACAGAAGATAAACTTAGCCCTCCAAAAGGAAGGAATAGAGCAAACCGCAGACAAGTTGCAAACGACAGCGTCCACTTTACAGGTCATCATAGATGGTCTGAGCCAGCCGGAAAGCTTTGACTTTCGAACAGGTGAGCTGAACTTGAATGGCGGTGCCTGACCTTTGTGTAGCTCAGCTGGGTACCGCCACAGCTCTGAGCATAAGCAAAGCAGCTCCTCCCATTTACGCACAGGGGAAAGTGGAGCTTAGGAATCTTCCCTCAGTGAAGAGTTTCTGGAGCTAACACTTGAAGCCAGGCCTCTGGGCTCCTCGTCCACCGCGTACCTGGCACGAAGACCCGCTTTTCGTGACTCTCTCGAAGTCTGTTTGTATGTCCGTGGCCCTGAAATTCAAGGCAAAGCTTTTTCACTGAGGAGCTAAAAAGTGAATCTTCTTCCTAAATTATGGCCTTCTAAGTTTTGGGATTCTGTGTCAATGAGCAGATTGAACAAATAAGATGGTATCTCTCTGTTGATTTTCTTTCTAATTAAAAGCGCTCTCAGCTTTCCATGCAGGTAGAGGGTAAAGGAAGTATAATAGCCATAGTTGTTGAGAGCAGTGACCCGGTGAGAAAGAATTACGCTATCAAATGACCGACTTCCTAAGGAAGTTTGAATAGGAGCCCCTGAGATTTAAATGGATCTGCACACTTGTCTCATAACCAGTTTTGTTGATGCCATGGTAAAGGCTTGACTCTTTCATTCAGGATTGGGCTGTGTTGCCAATTCAATATGCTTCCTTGAGAAAAGATTGGAGGAATTTTGCATCATACCAAGTAATTTCATTGTACTTACTAATAATCTCTTAACTCCTCTGTTATTTTTTTTTTTTAAGTTGGAGAAAAGAAAACCTATGTTAAAAAGCCTCCCCACTGCCCTTCATGTGGCTATTTCACCAGACACAGCCATCTCTATTTGAATGCCTACTTCCTTTATGTGAATTCCGCAAATACATCTTGCAGGAATCCTATGTAGAGCAGCGTTTCTCACTCCCGGTGAGAACTTGGAGGTGTGCCTGTAGCGCCGCTGGGGTGTTGGTAAATACGCTGTAATGCAGGATTTTTGCTCTTGTGTCGTGGTATCCACTGCCCCATTCAGAACAAAGGTGAACGCTCACTTTAACCGACCACGCTCAGCAGAAACAACACGGCTGTTGCTGAGCAGAAACACAGATGGACCTGGGCTCCGGGCTGAGTTTTCCAAGTGAAATTTCAAATGTCTCTTTAAACTTTGGAACTGACCTTTTCCCTAGTTAAGTCACAATTCTCAAGATATTTTAGAACTATCATTTTACAACCGAACACCTTCCCAAGGAGGAAGACAGGCAAGTCACTTTGGGATTTTCTGACTTCTCAGACGCCCCGCCTGTCTTCAGGAACAAGTTTAGTCATTTCTGCCTGGTTTTCCATGCAAAATCACACTAAGCAGCCGATAGAACCCCCTGGGGGAAGGTTCCAAGCCTAGAAAGGAAGCCTTACAAGGGTCGGAGAGCCTCCGGTCCCAGCCCTGCCCAGCGCCTTGCCTTCCCCTTCGCTCAGCTCACACTCGGTGCGTATTACATTACAGGCAGTTGCTTGCATTTGGAATTTTCTACTTCAGTGTCAGGTGAAGTTCTACAGGATCAATTCCAACTTCACCATATTTTTATTTGGAAAATGGGATTTAGAGCGTACAGCAGGTTTTTTGTTTTGTTTTATAGGGCGGGGGGGGCATATATATATATACATTTTTTTTTCACCGATCCTTGGGATGGTGAACTGAGAGAAGGGGGAAAGGTGGCTGCTGCTAAGACCAGCGTAGAGGACGGCTCAATAGGCCATCGGGACAAGGCAGGAGAAGGACCTGCGCCGTCTGGAAGGGAAACTGAGGCAGATGTCAGAGGAGATGGCGAGTGGGCAGATGAAGTGCTCTTTGTGATTAGAGTCAGCACTTGGTAGTCTTAAAGAGGGGCCCAGCCAGACCACAGGGAAATGCAGGCCACAAGCCTCACTTGTCCTAATTGTTTGTTCTCTGTCCCTCCGAAAACCTGGGTTGGTGTTCCACTTTTACCCCGAGCCATGGTGATGTCGGGGCACGCTTCATGCCACCTTGTAGAGGATAGCGTCGGTGAGCGGAGACACGCACGCGGAGGGAGATGAGCTCGGGAAGAGGGCCGTGCAGAGCCTGGGAAGGGCACTCTGAGCACCCCCATCTCGGCCTCTCCAGCATCCGGCAGAGTGCCTGGCCAGAGTCAGTGAACATTCCATGAGCTGACTCGAAAGAGAAAGAGGGTTAGGTTCTCGCTCGCCTGGGTTTCGAAGCCAAGCCATAGATGATCGAGAACCCATACGTTTTCACTGGATAAATGTATTTGAAATGGAAAGGATTGATTCCTGAGTTCCAACTTTGCATGAAGAAGTAAGGAGTGAAAACATTTGAACTTCATCCACATCTGACCAATAGTTAACATACTTTCTGCCACCTTGAAACAATTTCAGAATCCAGACACTTACACTCCCAATCTGCTGTCTCTGAGTCTTACCTTCTCAGTGTGTGATTTAGTCTTGCACAGTCATTGAACAAAGATAGGTTCTCATTATCCTTTACAGAAAGCGGTGTAAAAACTATCTTAATCCTCACAAATGTGCTGGCGTTGGCATGTTAGTGAACTTGAGCCTAGAGAAGAAAGTGTTTATGTAAATTTTCTTGAATTGCTGTGTGGTGTGAATACTTAATTCTGTTAGGATGCATTTTCTTGGAAGGCAAGCCTGTGTCTCCAGCTGTTTTTATGCCTTTCAAAGTTTAATAGTGGTGTGAGGATATAATAATGTGCAGTAAGGACGGTCCTCTAAGTAAGTACACCACCTTAGCATGACGCTAACTTGTTTCTTCTCTTCTCACAGATTTTGACAAACCTGACTTCAAAAGAAGCATAGTGTGTCTAGAAGATCTGCAGGTTGGGACGGTGCTCACAGGCAAGGTGGAGAATGCCACTCTGTTTGGGGTCTTTGTGGATATAGGAGTTGGGAAATCAGGGCTGATTCCTATAAGAAACATAACAGAAGCGAAGCTTTCTAAAACGAAAAAGAGAAGGAGCCTCGGCCTGGGCCCCGGAGAAAGAGTTGAAGTCCAAGTGCTTAACATAGACATCCCCCGGTCCAGGATTTCTCTGGACCTCGTCCGGGTCTTGTGAGTACCACCCTGAAGGCCAGACACTAGTTTGACATCCCTGTTTCTACGGATTGACAAGGATAAGTAAGACATTCAAGAAAAGGATTCACTTATAGTAGAAGCATTTTCCAGATACTTTATTTTCCCCTGTGGAAACAGCTAACAGACACCCTCATACGACATGATGTGGTAACGATTTTCTGACCAAATTTTTTATTTTTTTGTAATCCATCATGGACTGTCTTTTTATAATGGGTGGCTCCCCTCCTACTTGCGAGCATCTGCCTTCTTGGACTTGTATGGGTTTTTGTTGTGTGTTTTTTTGTTTTTTTTTTTAAGTTTACAATGTTGGCTGACGCAGTATGGCTTGTAGCATTTAATTCTTTGTATTGATTTTTTATCAGGCCTTTTGGACACGATTCATAATTTTGTAATGATCTTTTATTTTACCTTGTCAAGAAAACCAAAAATGCACCAGTAAAGCAGGTCGTCCTGTGTTTGTGAGCGTCAAGTGAATGTTGTGCACCGTCCCTCAGAAGGGCCTGCATATTGGCCCCCGAAATAAAGTGTTGTGTTTGGTGACTTGGATTTACTGTGTTCTCTCAGTGGCTGGTCTAGAAGTCACACTTGATTAGAGAGGACTTGATTCATGGGACGGGACCTCCAGGGAAGAGGGCACCCTCTGAAGATTGTCAGAGCACGGCGCAGTTCCTCCCAGGTGGGCCCATTTTTCCTGAGCCCTGCAGACTGAACTTCAAATGGGAATAAAAACGGCTTCTTAGGATTCAGTATAGATCAGGTAGGAGGGGCAAGAAAACTCGTAGATAAAGGGTGTGAATCACTTGGTAGGGATGGTTAAGTGCTGGCAGATTCACTTAGGGTAACTAGTGCCCACACTGGCCTGTGAGCCTGTTCATTCTGGCAACGGCTGCTGTTGTTGTGTTGCCTAATGAAGTCCCTTGTGGGAATCAGTACCTGGTGTTCTCCATGTAACATGTAGGGGATGAATGCCAAAGGATAGCTAGTCCTATGTTTATCTGGGACATTCCAAGTAAATGCCCATTACCTGGCATATTTTTAGTAATGCCTCTTTATATCCGTGTTTTGAATCAGACAATCACCAAGTAACCTACTAGTGATAACCATTTACAACATAGTGACTGCCTGGTAGTAATTATATATTTCTGCCTGATCGAAATAACAGACAGGGGCTGGAGAGATGGCTTCACGGTTAAAGCACTTGCCTGTGAAGCATGAGGATCCAGGTTTGATTCCCCAGGACCCACGTAAGCCAGATGCACAAGGTGGCGCATGTGTCTGGAGTTCGTCTGCAGCAGCTGGAGACCCTAGCATGCCCATTCTCTCCCTCGTTCTCTCATATAAAGAAATAATAATTTAAAAAAAAAAAAAGGAATGTATACAACTAGAAACAAACCAACAGGAGAATTTGGTTTAGAAGACAGGGAAGAGTTCCTGGGGTGATACCATGATTGAAGGATAGGGTGATACCATGATTGAAGGAGGGATAAGATCCACTATACACAGGGGTGGTTTAAGATAGGAACACAGAGAGTTCATATAATTAGGAGAAAAAATTTGAGGATATGAGCATAGAGGTCATAATAAATATGTCAGCTTGTAGATTTCTGTATTTCCCACTGGAATTTGAAGGAATGTCATTGTGGGAGACTGAACTTACATGGGGAGAAACAGGACTGGAGAATGGAGAAGAAAGAAACAACCAAGAGAAGTGTGCAAACGCTGGGGACAAGTGAAGGAGACGGGGTGATCTCCAGCTTGCCCAGCGTCCCCTCGTGGATCCGTGCTCCCAGACTGAATGAAGGAGCAGTCAGTCTCGCTATGTATTTTTCTCCGGCCATGTGGGCGCAGGCTCAGATTAGGTGGTGAGGTGATTTAATCCAATTTGGAAGTAGGCCAAATGAGCTCAATACATAGCAGGGCAAGGAAGTTGAAGGCATGCGGACAAAGAAATTATTAACTGAAATTGAAGCTCAGCAAGAAAAGTGAGACTACAAGGGGAAAGTGAGGGACGGTGGGAAATTGGAGGATTAAAGGATTTTTAGATTTGGAGGGAGTTGAAGATTGGTGGAGTGGGGATGCAGGGACATAAAGGGTAGGAGAGTGTTGTCACATGAGGTTCATAAACTTGAGACTGGTGGGAGAGGGGAGGAGAATTGTTAATGGTGGCAGAAGAAAATGATAGTGGCATAGGTATCAAGTAGAATGAGAGGAGATGCGTTCACTAGAGAAGAGGAGCTCAAGAACTGAGAATTTGAAAGAGTTATCTTTGGATCATGATCTTAGAGGTGTGCAGGAATACAAATATAAAACACGGGGCTGGAGAGCTGGCTTAGTGGTTAAGCGCTTGCCTGTGAAGCCTAAGGACCCCGGTTCGAGGCTCGGTTCCCCAGGTCCCACGTTAGCCAGATGCACAAGGGGGCGCACGCGTCTGGAGTTCGTTTGCAGTGGTTAGAAGCCCTGACGTGCCCACTCTCCTCTCTCTCTCTGTCTCTCTCTACCTCTTTCTCTCTCTGTCATCTCAAATATATAAATGAAAAGTAACAAATATAAAACACGGTGACTTAGAATATTGGTGGTGGAAATGGCGAAAGGTCATAGGATTCATATAGTTGAGTGGAGGTAGGGCCAAGTGGGTTCTCCTAGTACACAATATGAGAGAGACAAGAGTCTAGGATGATTCCAAAGTTTTTGACCTAAGCAAACTAGAAGTGCACAGTTGTTATCTGCTGTGATGGGAAAATCGTTGAAGGAAGTTTTGGTAAAGGAGTGTGTGAGATACTCAGTAGAGTATCTTCCAAGTGGGCATGCCACTTAAGACATGTGGCTAGTTCTGAAGTCCAGGGGAGAGTGTGACTTCAAACATAAATTTGGTAGTCACTACACCAAACTAGTCACAGCCACAAAGCTGGCAGGTCATCAATGGAATGAGTGAAGATAGAAAAGTAAAACAGGGGCTGGAAGGATAGCTTAGCAGTTATGGTGTTAGTTATGGTGTTTATCTGCAAAGCCAGAGGACCACGGTTCTATTCCCCAGGACCCATGTTAGCCAGATGCGCAAGGGGGCGTCCCTGTCTGGAGTTCCTTTGCAGTGGCTGGAGGCCCTGGTGCACCGATTCTCTCTCTCTCCTTCACTTTCTCCCTCTTTCTCTCTGTCAAATAAATAAATAAATAATATTTTAAAGAGAAAAGTAAAACAGAGATTCAAGTAGTAAGTTCTTGGGAATTCATGACATTCAGCTACACTTTAAATCAGTGGTGATTTGAAGGGAGCAGTGATGTAGCTAGGGAAGATGGGCCATGCTCTGTGGTACAGCGCAGGCTAATTGCACAGGAAAAATTCACAGAATGGAGATTTGGGAACGTTAAAAAGGTTGGGAAGAACAGGCTGGGCAGCCATGCTTTTCCAGTCCTTTCCTACACCCTCGCCTGCGTAGGATGCAGGGAGAACGCAGGCCAATGACCAGTATTCAACAGGGACGGTTGTGCAGAGAGGGAGGTAAATCCAAAATCGCCATAGACTGACTCGTTTGGACTTACATGTAAGAAAAACAAGTCATGTGTTTGAGCTGGGGCTGAGGAGTGAACGCTTACAGTGAAGTACATTCCCTACTGTTTCCTTTTTATGTAGAAAAATGTCCCACGTGTAATAGGCACTCACTTCAGTAAAGGGTGAGTGATCAGATGAATAAATGAATCAACAGATCTAATAAGAATTTAGGAGCTGGCCGTGGGTGGCACCCGCCTTTAATCCCAGCACGCGGGAGGCAGAGGTAGGAGGATCGCTGTGAGTTCGAGGCCATCCTGAGACTACACAGTGAATTCCAGGTCAGCCTGGGCTGGAGCGAGACCCTACCTTGAAAAATAAAACAACAACAACAACAAAAAATTAATAAAATGGTTGGTTATAAAATCATGTTAGGCAACATGATGAAATAAAGATTCCACGTTTATCATAGTATGTCCCAGAATAGAAATCTCTTAACAAGCTGTGTGCTGTAGTTACGTTTGCATTGCTGCCACTGACCTAGCTGGTGGGAGGAAGGGGTTTGTCTCAGCTTACAGGCGTGAGGGGATGTCCCCTGCGGCAGGGAAAGGAGAGTGGAGCAGAGGCTGGTCATGACCTCGGCCACAGCAGCTGGAAGAAAGCAGCAGGAGAGTGAGCTGAGCTCCTGCTCACTAGGAGAGCTGGCTACCACCCCCCCCCAAAGCCCACCCCCAGCAATGCACCTCCACCAGCAAGGCTCTACCTCCCAAACTATATATATGTATATATATGTGTGTGTGTGTGTGTAATAAAACAGATTTTAGAAGAAATGAGAATTCACTGTATGTAGACAAATATTAATTTAGGTTGGGATAAGATTATATTGCCATATTGCCCCATAAAAATAAAGTCCAGGTGGATTACACATGAACAAAATTACTTGTAAAAGTAATAAGCCAACACAGAGGACTTTCAAAAAAGATTGAACAGCCAGGGCTGGAGAGATGGCTTAGCGGTCAAGGCACCTGCCTGCAAAGTCTAAGGACGTATATTCAGATCTCCAGGTCCCACACAGATGCTCATTGACGCAAGCATGCAATGTTGCACATGCACCAGAAGGGGGCGCGTGCATCTGGAGTTTGTTCACAGAGGCTGAAAGACCCTGGCGTGCCCATTCTCTCCTTCTCCCTCTCTCTGCTTCTTTCTCTCAAAAATAAAATTAAAAAAATTTTTTTTTAAAGTTTGAGAGTGCCGGGCATGGTGGCACATGCCTTTAATCCCAGCACTAGGGAGGCAGAGGTAGGAGGATTGCCATGAGTTCAAGGCCACTCTGAGACTACATAGTGAAATCCAGGACAGCCTGGGCTAGCGTGAGACCCTATCTTGAAAAAAAAAAAAAAAAAAAAAGTTTGAGCTGGAAAGATGGCTTAGTGGTTAAGGTGCTTGCCTGTGAAGCCTAAGGACCCATGTTCAATCTCCAGATCCCCTATAAGCCAGACACACAAAGGCAAGGTAAGCACAAGGTCACACGTGACCACTAGGTGGTAAAAGCATCTGGAGTTCGATTCAGTGGCTAAGGCCCTGGTGTGCCAATTCTCTCTAGTTACCTCTGTGTCTCAAATTAAAAAAAAAAAAAAAAAAATTGAACAGCCAGTCCTAGTTGTGAACACAAGGAAAAAAGAGAATATGCAACCATGAACCTGAAAATTCTACTGAGATGAGGTTTCCTGGACATTTATTATGAAACCCTCAGTCAGATGCTAGGGACCAACAATGACTATAAGGCATCAATACAGGATGTCTCCAGCCTAGCAAAGTTGGAGCTTAAACAGCAGCCAAACATACCACAAGTTCACTATCATGGGTTTTTGGAGTTCAAACAACCTGCTGTCAGAATATTGGTGGCATTCCATCACCCGGGAAGCCACAGGGTTCTTGAGAAAGCTTAGCTTTGGATTAATGGAGCACGCATGGGGGGAAGGGAGGCCTTATTTTCTAACCCTGACCTCAGAGTTAACACTTGTGTTAAAATTAGAAATGGCAAGAAGGGACAGGATGGAAAAACCAAAAATAAATTGAGTCAGTCTTTTCGTTTTGGCCTCTTGCCTGCAGTCAGTCATAATTATGAGTTGGATTTAAATAACAGATCATGGAGAACTCCTGAATGACTGGGCTCGTTGCCAAAGCAGTCCGTTCCACAGGAAGAAAGATGAGGTTTCTTCCCACTCACTCATCTTACACGGCGAGGAGGGCTCTACACAAGCTGGCTTTCTTATTTAGGGAAGAAAGGATTAGCAGGACTGTGGTCCCCCCACACTATTAACCTTTCAGAAATTAACTTTCAAATTATCTCTGGAAAATATTTGCTGTTTGCTTGCTTCACGCTGACTATAATGATTGCACTGTCTACACTTTAAGTATCTTGAGGGAACCAAGCTTCATACTGAAGAAAGGAAATAAAAATGATTAATCCAAATGCTACAGAGAAACCTCTCCAAATGACAGAATTTCACCAATAGTAGGGCCCATCCAACAAGCCCCAACTGGTGCATGGCTCAATTCTAGCAGGAATTGGGAGAGGTTGGGGTGGGGAGAGGGTGAGGAAGAGTTATGTGTTAACCCTGTGTCGTTAGAGAATCAAAGTTTAAGGTTAGAGAATCAAAGTTGAATAATCATGTTTTCATCCCACCAATGAAGCCCAGTAGAAGGTTCTAGAAGCATTTTGCAAAAGCAATTAAGTAACACAGGCAAAGGCCCGGTGCTTGCTGACAGCTTTCCACTTCAGACAAGACTTTCCACCTCCTTACAGCCACACCACAATAACTAGGGAAAATTTCCCTCATGGAGTCTTGACTTTGAATGTCTCTCTCTATCCAAGTGATTGGTCTTTTGATCTCCTGACATTGCCCATATATTTCCCAAGTTGGAGCCCCTTACCCATGACGGAGAAGGTGGCACTGGGGAAAGTCTTAAGTTTTCTCTAACTCTTTGCTTCACAAGGCTCAAGTGAGTCCCAGAGACTAAGATGCACAATATCAGTTGAGTCAAAGTGTTAATGCGATTTGGGTCTCTAATACCCCAAACGACAAGAGTACCTTCTTAAGGCTTGATTCCCCAGGAGCCACGTAAGCCCAGATGCACAAGGGGGCGCGTACATCTGGAGTTCGTCTGCACTGGCTAGAGGCCCTGGCGCGCCCATTCATTCTCTCTCTCTCTCTCTCTCTCTCTCTCTCTCCCTCCCTCCCTCTCCCTCTCCCTCTCCCTCTCCCTCTCCCTCTCCCTCTCCCTCTCCCTCTCCCTCTCCCTCTCCCTCTTTGAATTTCATGGCAGCAGGCATGATGTAGGGTCGTGCTGAGATCAGATCTTGACTCCTCGTACCTAAGATGACAAATTACATGATTGCAGTGACAGCCACCCTTCCCACAGGGCTGCTGGCTTAGTACGGTGCTGGGGGTGATGTAGAAGAAGCCAAGTGAATCTGGGAAGCCCCATGAACTGAACCAATGGAGCCTCTGATGCATTAGAATTGATGCTCTCCCAATACATTTAGCTTACCTGTCTTAAGCTTCCCCTTACCACTTCTATTGTCACCCTAATCTAACCCAGTCCACCCAGCCAGCCCCAGTACCTGCCCATCCCAGGCCTCACAATTTACAACCCGCTGGGTGACAGAGGTGCCAAAAGTACTCCATTTCTTCATTGTTTACCAGGTTCCCCGGGGTCCCTTCCCTCCCACCTCCCCTCCGAAAGCACCAAGCAGCAGCTGCATATCTTTGAGAGAAAGAAAGAAATTTCGACATTCAGAGCAGTGGGGAGATCGCTCTGGCTCATGGAGCGCTTGGCTCCCGTGTGATTGATACTGGAAGCTGTTGTAACCGAAAATGCACGTGAGTCAGGGGCCAAGAAAACTAAAGCTGACAAATGGCCCTTCACCCACAACTCTCAAAGAGGAAAACACTCCCCACGTCCCGCCTCATCCCCAAGATAAAAACAGCAAAACCCCTAGGAGAGGATATGCAAAATGAGACTGTGTATATCTAATTTGACAAAGGGTTATTTAAAAATAAATTGCTCAAGGCAAAAGCACAGAGCAAGAGAGTTCTGTTGGGCTTTGGCCAACTCTTTCTTACTGCAGTGTGCTGGCCAGAGAAGAGGAGCAGGACCAGAGAAAACAGAAGCTTCCAGAAACTGCACCTTGCTCTTGTATGAGCTGTAGTCTTATTGAGATGAAACCATACCATACCGTGCACCTATTTAAAATCAGTACATGCCTGTATTCTCCATTCTCAGGAGGCTGAGGTAGGAGGCTCTTAAATTATAGGCCAGCCTGGGTACACATTTATGTCCAAAGATAACAACAAAAATAAACATCCTGAAGGGTACAAAGCAATGAGTGTTGACATGGTCATCTAGACGTCCGCAACCATTACCACAATCAATTTTAGAACATTTTAAAAATTAATTTGTTTTGTTTATTTTTCTTTATTTATTTGAGAGAAAGAGGCTGATACAGAGAGAGCATGGGTGCACCAGGGCCTCCAGCCACTGCAAATGAACTACAGATGCATGCACCATCTTGGGCATCTGGCTTATGAGGGTCCTGGGGAACCGAGCCTCGAACCGGGGTCCTTAGGCTTCACAGGCAAGCGCTTAACCGCTAAGCCATCTCTCCACTCCTAGAACATTTTCATCGCCTCAGTAACAAATCTGGTGCCCATTTTCTGTTACAGTTACCTTCTCATTGGTGACACAAAGCACGTGACTAGAAGCAGTTTGGGATTGGAAAGGGTTTGGTTTGGTTTACAGACTAGAGGAGAGACTCCATGGTATGTTATGAGCATGTAAGGACCAGCATATGGTCCAGGGACAGTTTAGATAAATAAGTTTTTTTTCTTTGTGTGTGAGAGTAAAAATGCAAAGTCAAACTTTGTAAGCAAAAAACTAAGAGTAAGCTGAGTACAATGACATAGTAAGAGATTAGCAGAAGGTGTGTGTGGAACCCTAGATAAGTAGTGGAAAATACAAAAACCCCAGCTGCTCAGCAGCCGTTGTCCCAGTCCTCCCGACACTATGACTGACTGAACGGCTGCTCAGCAGTCCGGACAGAGACCTCCGCGAGACGCATCACCGATCCGAATTCATCTGCCCGACACGCTGTCCGAACGACCGAGACTCGCCTTGAAACACCGCGAACCGAGAGAAAAGTCGGAGCACGGACCCGCGCCACCAGGTTGTAAAGCGTCAGAAATCTCGCAGACCGAGTCTCGCGTTGCGACCGAGTCTCGCGTTGCGACCGAGTCTCGCGATATCAGGTTGTATACATGTTGGACTCATTAGAAATATTCTTGTGTTAGTAGTGATGAATATAATTTGGATATATATTATATTAGCTATAATATTAGTTGTGATAGTTTGGACTTGCTTGTGTGTGACTTTCATCCCAGTAAACTCCTTTGCGAGTACACCAGCGTCTGAGTATTATTGACCTTCATGGGCGGAATCCTCTCAACCAATCATCTTTGAGAGCGCTCGCGACAACGGTGGCAGGAGAAAACACACGGCATGAGCAAAGGCTGGCCATCACCTCCTGGCCCACATCAGGTGGACAACAGCAAGCAGGAGAGTATGCCAAACTAACACTGGCAAGCTAGGACCAATAAACCATTAAAGCCCACCCCGCTTCCCCCCAACAGGAACACACTCTCTCCAGTAAAGTCCCACCTCCCAAATTACCATCAGCTGAGGGTCAAGCATTCAGCACACATGAGTGGTTTGATTCAGGTGTCCCCCATAAACGTAGGTGTTCTGAACACTAGATCCCCAGCTAATGGCAATTTGGAAATTAAAACCTCCTGGAGGTGGGGTATTATTGGGGGCGGGCTTATGGGTGTTATAGCCAGCTTCCCCTCACCAGTGTTTGGCACACTCTCCTGTTGCTATTGTCCACCTGATGTGGGCCAGGGGGTGATGTCCACCCTCTGCTCATGCCATCGTTTTCCCCTGCCACCAATGAGCTTCTGCTCAAGTCTGTAAGCCAAAATAAACCCTCCCTTCTCCCCCCACACACAAGCTGCTCTCGGTCAGGTGTTTCCTGCCAGCAATGAGAACCTAACTGTGACAGACACCCAATTCAAGCCGCCACATGCCTAAGCAGCTGTTGCGTATCCTACCATCAACTCCAGTGGGCAATCGCACAGCTACTCTCTGCTTCTGGATTTGTCTATTCTGGACATTTTGTATAAATGGACTCTTACAAAAAGTGACTTGGAATGACTGGTTGCTTTCTCTTCTCATGTCCTTGAGGTGCATTCATATTGTAGCATATATCAATACTTCTTTTTGCTTTTCTTTTTCGAGGTAAGGTCTCACTGTGGCTCAGGCTGACCTGGCATTCACTATGTAGTCTCAGGGTGGCCTTGAACTCACGGTGGTTCTCCTACCTCTGCCTCCCGAGTGCTAGCATTAAAGGCATGCGCCACCACGCCCGGCTCTCCGTTTTGTTTTTCTTTGTTGGGGATTAAGCTTCCTGCATGCTAGCTAAGCCCTCTATCATTGAGCGTGTTCCCAGCCCCTTGCATTTAATTTTGTTGCTGAATCTATTGTATGTATGTATGTAACACCATTTTATTAACCATTGGTTCATACGGACACTGGGTTGTTTCTGTTTGGGGGCTATTATGAATTATTCCCCCATGAGCGTTCATATGTAGAGTTTTGTACAGATAGCAATTCGTCTCTCTTGGCATATGCTCAGGAATAGAATGGGAACTTTATGTTGAACCTTTTTTTGTTGTTAATTGTTTGTTTATTTGAGAGTGATAGAGAAAGAGGCAGAGAGAGAGAATGGGCGCGCCAGGGCTTCCAGCCATTGCAAACAAACTCCAGACTGTGCGCCCCCTTGTGCATCTGGCTAACGTGGGACCTGGGGAACCGAGCCTCGAACCGGGGTCCTTAGGCTTCACAGGCAAGCGCTTAACCGCTAAGCCATCTCTCCAGCCCATGTTGAACCTTTTGAATAAAGGTAAACTTTTCTCCACAGTTGTCACCTCCTACGTTTTTGCCAGTGATATATACAGGTTATAACTTTTCCATACTTTCGCCAGCATTTGTTCTTACCTATATTTTTCCTCGAGCCATGCTAGTGAGAACAAAGCAGTTTTGCATTGGGGTTTTACTTGCATTTCTGTCATAGATAATACTGTTGATTAAATTTTTTTCCTGTCGTTACTCACTATTTGTGTATCTCCTTTGAAGAAATGTCTGGATTCTGGCTGCTTGATAATCAGGTTATCTTTTTAAATATTTTATTTGTATGTATTTGTCAGAGAGAGAAAATGGGCACGCCAGGGCCTCCAGCCACTGCAAATGAACTCTAGATGCATGTACCCCTTTGTGCATCTGGCTTACATGGGTCCTGGGGAGTTGAACCTGGGTCCTTTGGCTTTGCAGGCAAGTGCCTTAACTGGTACGCCATCTCTCCAGCACCCCTGATATTTTCTTAGAATATTTAAGATGTTCTTGTCAATTGCTGCAAAAAGTCTGCTAAGGTTTCAACAGGGATTGTGTTGATCAATTTGGTGAATATTGCTGTCTTAACAATACCGAGTCTTCCAATCTATGAATACAGGAAATATTTCAATTTATTTAGGTGTTTTAAAATTTATTTCAACAGTGCTCTTTTTTTTGTACAGTGTAAGTTTTATACTTTCATTAAATTTATTCCTAAGTATTTCAATTTCTGTGATACAATTATAAATGTTGATGTTTGCTTATATTCATTTTCTATACATTTGCTGCAATTATTGAGAGACATTTGATTTCATTTTTCTTTTAGTTCACGACTATTGTACTGGGTGAGAGAGAAGAGGGGATGAGAGAGAGGAATGGAGAGAGAGGGAGGAAGCAGATGAGAGAAAGGGGAGAAAGATAAGAAGGAGGTAGGGCCAGGGCATTGAGGAGCATGCCTTTAATTCCAGCACTCAGGAGGCAGAGGTAGGAGGATCACACAGAGTTCGAGGCCACCCTGAGACTACATAGTGAATTCCAGCTCGGCCTGGGCTAGAGCAAGACTCTACCTCAAAAAAACCAACCCTCTCCCAAAAAAAAAAAGCCAGGCGTGATGGCGCACGCCTTTAATCCCAGCACTTGGGAGGCAGAGAGGTAGGAGGATCACCATGAGTTCAAGGACACCCTGATGCTACATAGTGAATTCCAGGTTAGCCTGGGCTAGAGTGAGACCCTACCTCAAAAAAAAAAAAAAAAAAAAGATACACAAAGGAGAGGGGTCCACACACCAGAGAAAGAGCAAAAGGGCCCAAGTTAGTGAGAGAGGGAGACAGATAAAAGGGGAGGAAAGAGGAGAGGAGGGAAGATACATGTACCAGGGAGCAAGAAAGCCAAAAACAATTTTGTTTTTTAGTCTTGATCATATATCTTACAACCTTGCTAAACTTACTTATTTAGCTCTAATTTTTTAGTGACTTTCTACATATGATTGTGCCTTCTGTGAATGGAAATAGTCACACTTATTTCTCATCAAAATTATTTTTTACCCTAATTAATTAATTAGTTAACTGCCAATTGATCTCACAAGAATCTTCAATACAATGTTGAATAGAAACCAAGAGTGGTCATTTTTGCCTTTTTCCTGATTCTGAAGGGAAAGCATTCCATTTTCCATTATTAAGTATGATGTTAGCTTATGGAATTTTTTTTTGTTAGTTGTATGTGTCTGACCTTTATTGAGATTAAGTTCCTGCCAGTCCTGCTTTTCTGTTAGTACTTTTTAAACTCTAAAAAATTATTTTATTTATGGGCTGAAGAGATGGCTTAGCGGTTAGCGCTTGCCTGTGAAGCCTAAGGACCCCGGTTCGAGGCTCGGTTCCCCAGGTCCCACGTTAGCCAGATGCACAAGGGGGTGCACGCGTCTGGAGTTCGTTTGCAGAGGCTGGAGGCCCTGGCGCACCCATTCTCTCTCTCTCCCTCTATCTGTCTTTCTCTCTGTGTCTGTCGCTCTCAAATAAATAAATAAATAAATGAACAAAAAAATATTTAAAAAAATATTTTATTTATTTGAGAGATAAAGAGGCAGATAGTGAAAGAGAGAGAGAGAGAGAGAGAGAGAGAGAGAGAATGGGCATGCCAGGGCCTCTAGCCCCTGCAAATGAACTCCAGACACATGTACCACCTTGTGCATCTGGCTAACATGGGTCCTGGATAATCGAAGCTGGTTCCTTTTGCTTTGCAGGCAAACTGCCTTAACTGTTAAGCCATCTCTCCAGCTCTCTTTTAGTATTTTTGTTATCAAAAGATATTAAATTCAGCCGATTTTTTTCTCTATCTATTGAGAAGATAACGTGGACTATGTTCTTTAAATTTATTCACATAATTAGTTAATGCTGTTACTTTTCAAATGTTAAACCAATCTTTATTCCACTTGGTCATGGTATATGTTAGGAGATGAATTATGGCTCTTAAAACTTCATGGGTTGGGCGTGAATAAGCAGGGGACCCTGCAGACTATAAAGTCAACCAACTGGACAGGGAGTCCACACCTGTGCAATAGTGGCACATAGCCTCTGCGGGTAACCAGCTGTTCTCTGGTTGGATGTGTGGCCCACTCAGTGGCAGAGAACTCACATCTGGTACTGGAAACCAAGACAGATTCCCATTGAAACTTAGACTTCAGAGAGAAGCCTACACTGCTCTCCAGAAAAGAAGAGTGGGCTTGTAACAATAAAAATTTCTCAGGTATGCCTACCCCCTTTAACCCAAGCTGCTCTCACTCCTGGTTGGAAAATCCGTTTTATTTCACAGATGAAAGAGAAAATGGAGGGCTTAGATCTATTGATGAGATAAGAACGTAGCTGACTGCCCCACCATGAGACATGCCACTTCTACCACCTCTGCCAGGGTCCAGGAGAAATTGCAATGGAAGAAGCAACATGAACACTGCTCTGACCGCTAACCTGACAACCAGCTCAGGGGTGATGGTGACAGACACGTTGATCAACTAAAACCTGTCCAAGCAGAAATCCAGAGGCCACAGAGAACTCAATACTAAATCAGACTGCCAAGAGGCCTGTCATGATGGCTCAGGGAACATTGGAAAACAGCATGTGGAAAGATTGTAAGAGCCACAGAGTGGATGGGAACATCCTGAGGCATGGTTTCCTGCTACCCCGTTGGGACTGACTGAGGCCTTCTTGATTCCGTAGTAAATACCATAACTCCACTGAGGAGGACCCCCGGGTAACAGGAGCAGGGACAAGGCAATAGAAGAGTATAATCTATTGTATATAAAATAAAATTAAAAATGTAAAATAAAATGAACGATTAAAAGTAAGTTAAAAATGCCGATGCTGGGCTGGAGAGATGGCTCAGTAGTTCTTATGCAAGCAAGAGAACCTGCGACAGCCTGAGTTCAAATCTCCAAATTCCAGGTTCAAAAATAAAACAACAGCTGGGTGTGTTCATGCCACCCGTAACCCCGGTCCTGCAGGGGGAGCAGAGACTCAAGAATCTTTGGATCCCCACAAGCTTTTAGAAAGTGGTAAAGACCGGGCGTGGTGGCACACGCCTTTAATTCCAGCACTCGGGAGGCAGAGGTAGGAGGATCGCCGTGAGTTCAAGGCCACCCTGAGACTCCATAGTGAACTCCAGGTCAGCCTGGGCTAGAGTGAGACCCTACCTCGAAAAAAAAAAAAAAATAGAAAGTGGTAAAAAGAGATTCCCAGCTCAAAACAAGGCAAAGCTGAAGAATGATCGGGTGGTGCCTCCACGGGTGGGGTCCCTGCCTCGGGTGAGGGGGCTGGGTATCATCACAAGGACAAGTACATGTGCATACACCACCCACACCTCATTACACACACACAGAGGTAAAAATAAAATAATTCATGTGTTGAAGTTATTGTAGATCTAATTAGTCCAAATGAGATCCAACTGGATTACTATGGGCTAATATTAATTCCACTTGATCCTAATTTGACTTATATAAAAGGGAAATTTTCACAGACCTCCCCCCGCCCCCGCCCCCGGGAGAAGGTGATATGAATACTGTACTTGGGTTGGCACACACCAAGAGAAGAGAGAGCAGAAGAGAGAGGTGTTGAGTAGGTCCTGATGTCCTGCCCTGCCAACACATTCTTCTCAGTTAGTCCTCAAAACTATTATTTCTTTTTAAAAAATTTTATTTATTTATTTATTTTTATTTATTTGAGAGCAACAGACAGAGAGAGGAAGAGGCAGAGAGAGAGAGAAGAGAGAGATTGGGCGCGCCAGGGCTTCCAGCCACTGCAAACGAACTCCAGATGTGTGTGCCCACTTGTGCATCTGGCTAACGTGGGTCCTGGGGAATCGAGCCTTGAATCGGGGTCCTTAGGCTTCACAGGGAAGCGCTAAACCACTAAGCCATCTCTCGAGCCCCAGAACTATTATTATTATTATTTCATCCACACATCTATCGTACATTGTTGTAACGATCCTAGCAAACATACATTGTGTATAATGCATGTTACTGGATTTGATATGTTAGTAGTTTGATGAGGATTTTAAATATGTATTTATAACAAATGTTGACATGTAGTTTTCCTTGCTCATGTGACATGTTTGTTTGGATTATATTCTTAGCGTTTCTCTAAGCTTCCCATACACTGTAACAGAAACAACTTCAGATTTATGATAATTTAGTCCTACTGAGATATAGAAACATTACTCTTGTAACTCTACCCCCTGATATTTTTTGTACTTTTGTTGTGTTATATCATATTATATGATTGCTAAAAGTGTTACAAACCTAATACACTGACACAGTTATTATTTTTATAACCATCCAGAAAACTAAGAAAGGAAAAATATATATACATACATACATACGTACATATATGTTGGAGAGTTTGTAACTTTTTGTCTGTCATTTCTGGGTTTTTTTCTTTGTACCTTCTTTTCTTTTTTTTTTTTTTTGGTATTTTTATTTATTTATTTGAGAGTGACAGAGAGAGAAAGGGGGGGTAGAGAGAGAGAGAGAGAGAGAATGGGCGTGCCAGGGCTTCCAGCCACTGCAAACGAACTCCAGACACGTGTGCCCCCTTGTGCATCTGGCTAACGTGGGTCTTGGGGAATCGAGCCTTGAACCGGGGTCCTTAGGCTTCACAGGCAAGCGCTTAACCGCTAAGCCATCTCTCCAGCCCTGTACCTTATTTTCTAAGCAAAGAGGGTCCACTGAAGTCTTTCATGGAAGAAAGGAAATGGGAGGCATAAGAACATAAAAATGATATTCCTTGGGCTGGAGAGATGGCTTAGAAGTTAAGGCACATGCCTGTGAAACCTGAGGACCCAGGTTCGATTCCCCACACCCCATGTAAGCCAGATGCACATGGTGGCACATGCATCTGGAGTTCGTTTGCATTGGCTAGAAGCCCTGGTGTGCCCATTCTCTCTCTCTCTCTTTCTCTCCCTCTCTCTGTTTCTAATAAATAAATAAATGAAAATAAACTCTTTTTTAAAAAGTGATATTCCTAGGTCAGTGGATCTGGTAAATGTGTAAATTAACCGGGTGTGGTGGGCAAGATAGAAGTTAGGCAGGTAAGTTAGGAGTTACCACAGCAGGGTACAAAGTAACAGGGGTTTGGTTTTATTTTGCCTCAGTTTCTGGGGCTGGAATATCAAAATCAGGGTGACTGGGCACTGATGCAGAGCCAAGAACAGAAGACTACGTTCATCAGGACTTGATGAACTGAGGTCAATCTGCGGATGGACCCTAGAGGGGATCATAATGATGCCCGGTCATTTGAGATGAGGGGACTCCGAGGGAGGAAAGATGTCTAGTAAGTAAAGCCCCATGGAGATGGGAGCTAATTGCCAGGCAATTGGGCATGAATACCAAAGGGCACTGTTCCCAAGGCAACAGCGTCCCTGCAGCTGTCAGGGGTGAGGTTACAGACCCAGGAAGAGAATGCCGAATTCCCCTTCCCTTTCCCAGGGCAGATGACCTTTCAGAAATGAAACAAATTAACTCTGTGTCCTGAGAGGAAGCAGCTTGGACCGCCTTGGTTCAATGGCTCTATTGTTTCAGGTGAATCCAGGTGAGTCAATTCATCCACTGCTGATAGTCTCTCCCCAGGAGGTTTTTCTGTCTGTGAATTCTCCTCTGGAGGAATTTTGTAAGATCTGGATTAGACCTGTCATTGGGAAGATGAGAAGAGCAGAGAGGGAAGGGGCATTCTCCTCTAAATGTAACCACAGCGCTGTTGGGGACGTTTGAGCTGGCTCTTCCTTCCTTGCAAGCGAGAGGTAACCAAGGTCATACACGCTCTTCAAGGTCAGAATGGAGGGACTTACTGAGACAGCTAATAATTTGAAAGTTCAAGAACTCATCAGAGACAAAATCAACATGAAAATTAGGGAGAATAAAAAACATTTTCTTTTCTCAAAGGAAGGAAAATGTGCCATACTAAAAATGCAGTTTAGGGCTGGAGAGATGGCTTAACGGTTAAGGTGTTTGCTCGCAAAGCCAAAGGACCTAGGTTTGATTCCCCAGGGCCCACGTCAGCCCGATGCACATGGTGGCACATGCATCTGGAGTTCATTTGCTGTGGCTGAAGGCCCTGGTACACCATTCTCTCTCTCCCTTCCTCCCTCCCTCCCTCTCTCTCTCTCGCTCTCCTCTTCCTCTCTATCAGATAAATAAAAATCAAAAATAAAAATTTAAATGCAGTTTAGCTGGGCATGGTGGCACACACCTTTAATCCCAGCACTTAGGAGGCAGAGGTAGGAGGATTGCCGTGAGTTCAAGGCCACCCTGAGACTACATAGTGAATTCCAGGTCAGCCTGGGCTAGAGTGAGACCCTACCTCGAAAAACAAAACAAAACAAACAAACAAACAAACAAAAACCCCCAAAATGCAATTTAGCACTATTGGTCTATTACCTGAGTGACCCCCAAAAGATTGGTTAAGCTAACTTTGTTCTTGACACTCGCTGAAATGATCCCATATCTCCAAAGGATTCACTCAGCAAAGTTTTAGGGAATACATCACAGTCAATTATTTTTAAAGCCAAACAAAACAAATACTATAAGCAAAACACCCTAAACAAGAGCTAGCAGGGAAGAAAACAGAATGAGACCCAGAAAATTCAGCCCATGCATATTGCAAGTCTTAGACAACAGCTTATTTGATATGTTTAAATGAAAGAAGGGATTGAATACACAAGTTGTTTATGTAAGGAGAAAAGTAATAGTTTCTTAAAATGTATTTATTTGGGGGAGAGAGAGAGAATGGGCATGCCAGGGCCTTCAACTGCTGCAAATGAACTCTAGATGCATGTACCACCTTGTGCATCTGGTTTACATGGGTCCTGGGGGATTGAACCTGGGTCCTTAGGCTTTGCAGGCAATAGCCTTAACCACTAAGCTATCTCCCCAGCCCAAGGAATAGGTTTTTTGTTTGTTTGGTTGGTTTTTAGTTTTTTGAGGTAGAGTGTCACGCTATTCCAGGAGACCTGGAATTTACGGTGTAGTTTCAGGGTGGCCTTGAACTCACGGCAATCCTCCTATCTCTGCTTCCTAAGTGTTGGGATTAACAGTGTG
The DNA here is from genome assembly GCF_020740685.1 of Jaculus jaculus. Lineage (NCBI taxonomy): Eukaryota > Metazoa > Chordata > Mammalia > Rodentia > Dipodidae > Jaculus > Jaculus jaculus. Next base: position 47,989,860 of record NC_059119.1, read on the forward strand.
TAACGGCGTGTACCCCCACGCCCAGCTTAAAGGAATAGTTTCTTAATGACCCAGGGAGGTCTTATAAAAGGATCAAATTAACAGTTGGAGATCTAAAAATATGAGTAGGTTTATCTCCATAAAGAAAACCCAAAATTTAAGCCAGGCATGGTGGTGCATGCCTTTAATCCCAGCACTTGAGAGACAGAGGTAGGAGGATCACTGTGATTTCGGGGCCACCCTGAGATAACAGTGAATTCCAGGTCAGCCTGGGCTAGAGGAAGACCCTACCTCGAAAAACAAAAACAAACCAACAAAAAATAATAATAAGGTAAACCGGGAGTGGTGGTACACGCCTTTAATCCCAGCACTGGGGAAGCAAAGGTAGGAGGATCGCCGTGAGTTCAAGGCCACCCTGAGACTACATAGTGAATTCCAGGTCAGCCTGGGCTAGAGTGAGACTCTACCTCGGAAAACCAAAAAAACACCCAAAATTTTTATAAAGCAAATATAGAATTTACTTTGTTTCATTGAAATAGTTAATCTATTTAACATTCATTTTGGTGTAAAGACTGAAATAATTCAATTTTTCTTTCCCATATGCTACCCTCTTTTCCTTGTACAATTTATCAGATATGTCATGTAACTGATTTGAAATGTCACCTTTATCAGAAACTAAACCTCAACACATATTTACATCTTATTCTTGGATATATTTTCTTTTTTTTTGGATATATTTTCTCTCCCTCAGATTCCTGTTCAGATATTGATGCAGGTCAGCTTCAACAGAACAATGACTCTGATGTCTGTCAGACTTTTCAGCACCTTGTAGGGTTGGTGCTCCCTCGTTACTCTTTTCTTCCAAAATAATGGCGTTAGTATTTTTTAAATTTTATTTAGTTATTTATTTGCAATCAAAGAGAGAGAGAGAGAGAGCAAGAGAGAGAGAATGGGCATGCCAGGGTATCCAGCCACTGCAAACGAACTCCATATGCATGCGCCCCTTGTGCATCTGGCTTAGGTGGGTCCTGGGGAATCGAACCTGGATCCTTTGGCTTCACAGGCAAATGCCTTAACCACTAAGCCATTTCTCCATCCCAGTGTTAGTATTTTTATTAAGAATGTTGGCAGGGCTGGAGAGATGGCTTAGCAGTTAAGTGCTTGCCTGTGAAGCCTAAGGACCCCAGTTCGAGGCTCGGTTCTCCAGGACCCATGTTAGCCAGATGCACAAGGGGGCGCACGCATCTGGAGTTCGTTTGCAGAGGCTGGAAGCCCTGGCGCATCCATTCCCTCTCTCGCTTTCTCTCACTGTGCCTCTTTATGTCTCCATCACTCTCAAATAACTTAAAAAAAATGTACAAAAGAATGTTGGCAGGACCGAGGCATTATCTTCCCCCCAAAATCACTGACTGCTGTTCCCACAATACATAAACCACAACCCCATGGGGAATCCCTGCAACCCCACAAAGGAGTGTCCCCAATGCAATAGGGGCCCAGGGATGAGGGAAAAGAGGGTACCAACATATGATGTATCCATATGAAATAAGTTGTTAATAATCATCATCATAATAGCCATTAGAAAAAAGAATGTTGGAGCTGGGCGTGGTGGCACATGCATTTAATCCCAGCACTAGGGAGGCAGAGGTAGGAAGATCACTGTGAGTTCGAGGCCAACCTGACACTCCATAGTGAATTCCAGGTCAGCCTGAAGTTGAATGAGACCCTACCTCAAAAAAAAAAAATAAATAAAATGTTGGGCCAGAGAAATGGCTTAATAGTTAAGGTGCTTGTCTGAAAAGCCAAAGGACCCAGGTTCAATTCCCCAGGACCCACGTGAACCAGATACTCAGGGGCATACGCAACTTGAGTTCATTTGCAGTGGCTGGAGGCCCTGGCATACCCATTCTCTCTTTCTCTCTCTGTCTCTGTCTGCCTCTTTCTCTTTCTCTCTCTCTCTAAGAAAAAAAAGGCTGGAGGGATGGCTTAATGGTTAAGGTGTTTGTCTGAAAAGCAAAGGATCCCCGTTCGATTCTCCAGGACCCATGTAAGCCAGATGCCCCATTCTCTCTCTCTCTCAAAGAAATAAATAAAAATAAAGATATGGGAGAATGCATTTGTAAAATTTTCTATTAATCAATTTGTATTTTAGTCTTCTCCTGAGGTTAGTTTTAATAATTTGTATTTTCCCAGCTACTTCTCTGCTACATATATAGCCAGCCTCTGTCTCTATGGCTTTTGCATTTGTGAATTCAATGAACCACAGGTCCAAATGTTTGAAAAAAAATTCATCTGTACTAAACATATGCAGACTTTAAAAAAATTTTTTTGTTTATTTTATTTATTTAGTTAGTTGAGAGCAACCAAGAGAGAGTGGGGAGAGAGAGAGAATGGGCGCGCCAGGGCTTCCAGCCACTGAAATGAACTCCAGACATGTGTGCCCCCTTGTGCATCTGGCTAACATGGGTCCTGGGAAATTGAGGCTCGAACCGGGGTCCTTAGGCTTCACAGGCAAGCGCTTAATTGCTAAGCCATCTCTCCAGCCCAACATATACAGACTTTTATTGGCACTATTCCTAAACAACATAGAATAACAGCTATTGACACAGTATTTACATTATATTTGGCATTATGAGCGATCCAGAGATGATTTAAAGTATAAGGGAGGGATTTCTATATGCTAGATGCCAATACTGAGCCATTTTATACTAGGAACTTGAGCAGCCCCAAATATTGGTACCACAGAGGTCCTGAAACCAAATACAGTGTGACAACTACATCACAAGGCAAGTATTATTATTATGATGATGATGATGATGTATTATCTTCCTAACCGATATTGTCAAAATTCTCCTTTTGTCCATATTCATCTTTAATATTTTTGGCATTTTTAAATTTTTTTAAATTTATTTTCATTTGATACAGAAGGAGGGGAGAGAGAGAGAGAATGGGAGTGTCAGGGCCTCTAGCCATTGCAAACAGACTCCAGACACATGTGCCATCTTGTACATCTGGCTTACGTGGGACCTGGAGAATCAAACCTGGGTCCTTAGGCTTTGCAGACAAGTGCCTTAACTGCTAAGCTATATCTCTAGCCCATCCCCCATGTCTCTTCACTATTTGATTAGTTTAAATATGTACCCTTTTATTTTTCCATAAGAGCATTCTCTAGTACATTCTTTTTTACTTTTTAAAATATTTTATTTTTATTTATTTAACAGAGAAAGGTGGGCGGGGGGGGGTGGAGAGAATGGGCATGCCACGGCCTCCAGCCACTGCAAATGAATTCCAGATGCATGTGCCCCCTTGTGCATCTGACTTACACGGGTCCCAAGGAATTGAACCTGGGTCCTTTGGCTTTGCAGGCTAGCGACTTAACCACTAAGCCATCCCTCCATCCTTCTAGGACATTCTTATGTATCCTTCAGTTCTCTCCTTTTTTTGTTTTTTATTATGGACATGCATCATGTGTTGGTACCCTCTTTCCCCTCGTCACTGACCCCATTCCGCAGGGGGCCCTCCTTGGCGGAGCTGAAAGGTATTCCCCATGGGGTTGGGAGTTACGCATGTGAAATCAGCAGTCAGTTATTGGGGGGAGGCAATGCTTCTGGGACAGGACATCTCAGCCTGTGGCTTTTACAACTTTTTCCGCCCCATCTTCCACAAAATCCCCTGAGCCGTGGTGGGTGAGTTTTAAGTCAGCTCTCTTTTCTAATTAATTGTTGCTATTATAACTTTACTAGTCTTTTCCCTTCTTTTGTTCTTAAGGGTAATATAATTTTTTCCCCTAGCTTATTGGATTGAACACTTATTCTCCCACTTGTCTTTCATTGGTCAGAGCTATATTAAATAGCTTTTGGATGTGTCCCTGTGTGTGTGTATTGCATGCACCCTATGCATATGCATGTGGAGGTCAGAGGAGACCATCAAGTGTCCTTCTCCATCACCCTTCCACATGAACCTGGATCTTGGGGTTCATGGTTTTTTGTTTGTTTGTTTTCTATCAGACCGGCTGACCAGTAAGCTCCAACAATTCTCCTGTCTCCACGCACCCCCTCCAACCACAGGATGGGTGTAGCCAGGGCCAGCTTTTGACGCGGGGGCTGGGGTCAAACTCAGGCTCTCACGGCTTGGGCTGCAAGCAGTCTTACCAGCTTAGCCATCTCTCTAACCCTTTAAGTAACTTTTTAAAGAAAAATCCCTGTGCGCTTTGAAGATCTGTTCGTTTAAAACCATCCGCATATTGCCTTCATGCTTGAAGTAATACTTTGGCTGGAAATGAAATTCTTTAGTCAGAGGTTTCCAATACAATGAACTTTTTGCCATGGTGAATATTGCTTTAATGATGCTGGAAGCCACGCTGATTTCTTGCCCTCCTCCTTGAAGTGATTTGATTTTCTGTCCGAATGATGTGATCTTTGAAGTATTGTAATATTATTAGACTGCGTTCTAGCGCAGACTAACCTTCGTTAGTTCTTCCTGGAAGATGCTGTGTTGCTTAAATTTATGGATGCAAGTATTTTATTTCAGAAGCATCTTTTTGAATGACACTTTGATTTTTTTTTTTCTTCGAGGTAGGGTCTCACTCTAGCCCAAGCTGACCTGGAATTCACTATGGAGTCTCAGGGTGGCTTCGAACTCACGGCGATCCTCCTACCTCTGCCTCCCGAGTGCTGGGATTAAAGGTGTGTGCCCACGCCCAGTTTATACTTTGAGAGAGAGAGAGAAAATGGGCACACCAGGGCCTCCAGCCACTGCAAAAAAAACTCCAGACGCGTGTGACCCCTTGTGTATCTGAACGTGGGTCCTGGGGAATCGAACCTGGGTCCTTTTGGCTTTGCAGACAAACACCTTAACCACTAAGCCATCTCTCCAGCCCTAGTCCTTTTCTTTTTTATGTCCTTTCAGTTCTTCATTCTAATGAACTTTTGAGTTCAACAACTATATTTTCCATTCAACTACTTTCTCTGACTCTGTTACCGCTAACTCCAATACCAAGATCGTCTGTGACTCTGTTCTCAAGTGTGTTTGTAAGTCTCGGTTTCAGTCATTTGGTGCTTGCTCTTGTCGCGTCTGATTCCTCAAATACGTGACTGACACTAAGACATGAAAACCATAAATAAAATTTGAGGCTTTGGTTAATGTTGCCTTTTTTTTGTTGTTGGTTTTTGAGATAGGGTTTCACTCTAGCTCAGGCTGACCTGGAATTCACTCTGTAGTCTCAGGGTAGCCTTGAACTCATGGCTATCCTCCCACCTCTGCCTCCTGAGTGCTGGGATTAAAGGTGTGTGCCACTAATGTCTTTTTTCCAGAGCATATTTTCTGCTCTTTGGCAGGGAGTAAGATAGGGATGGATCACCTGAGGTCATCCTGGGGTGAACTCATGTGAAGTGAGATTTCAGCCTGTTCTGTGTCCTCTGTACCCAGATACCTCGGGTGCTCCACTTCCAGAGTCTTAACTGGTCATGTACACCAAGGCGCCTCCTCATTGGTACACACTCAGGACTAATTCTGCGCTCCCTCCTGACAGTCTGTTGACAGATCTCTTTGGATTCTATTCCGTTTTGCTTGTTTCTTCAACTCTTTACCTGAGCCATTTAGAACCAGTTAGGAAAAGTCAGACATCCACGGGATTGTTGCCTTTCAGATCCTATAAATAACTTCAGCTTAATTCCCACCTTAAGAAGCTAGACAAAGAACAACAAATGAACCTGAAGAAGCAATAGAAGCAAAACAATACACAAGAGCAAAAATTAGTGAATCAGAAAAGCAGCAGAGAGAACCAGTAAACCAAAAACTGATTATCCGAAGAAAGGAAAAGGAGAAGGTCTCTTTGCATGCTGGTTAGGGGAAAGAAATAGACAAGGCGATTTTCCATCACCAGGAATGACAGACATAACGTACTATCGATTCATATTCAAAAATAGTTTAAAGAATACAAGAACAACACCATTGCCATTCATTCAACACTTAGATGAAAATGTTTTGGAATCACAACATATAAAAGGTCATTCTAGGAGAAATAAATAGTTTGAATCACTGTGCTATGTCAAAGAGATAGAATTTATACTTAAAATCCTCATACAACGAGGGCTGGGGAAATGGCTTAGCAGTTAAGGTGCTTGCCTGCGAAGCCAAAGGACCCAGGTTCAAGTCCCCAGGAACCACGTAAGCCAGATGCACAAGGGGGCACATGCAACTGGAATTCGTTTGCAGTGGCTAGAGGCCCTGGCATGCCCATTCTCTCTCTCGCTTTCTGATTGCAAATAAATAAATAAATAAATAAATAAATAAATAAATAAATAAATAAAAATTTTAAAAACTCCTCATACAACAAAAACTTAAGGCGTACTAAAAAATTTTTAAAAGCCTTTAAGAAAAGCTACTTTTTTTAAAATGAAATTACTTCTAGAATATTGAAGAAGAGAATATTTGCCAACTCATTCTATAAAGCCAGAATTACTACTCTGATAACAAATCAGAAAAAAATATGTGGATACATATAATTAATATTGACTGTCTAAAAACACTTAGAATTGCTGGGTATGATGGTGCACGCCTTTAGTCCCACCATTTGGGAGGCAGAGGCAGGAGGATTGCTGTGAGTTTGACTAGCCTAAGACTACATAGTGAATTCCAAGTCAGCCTGGGCTAGAGCAAGACCTTACCTCAAAATAAATAAACAAACAAACAAAAACACGTATAATATTAGTTGGGCATGGCAGCATACTTCTTTAGTCCCAGCCCTTGGCTACGGCAGGGGAATTACAAGTTCAAAAAAAGAATATTAAAATAAAAACACTTATCTTGAGATGTTTGAAACGTGCCGAAATAAAGTTCTTAAAAATATCATAAAAGTAGGAAAATAAAGTATAAAGAGAACTAAAATGTTCTATAGTTTTTAGATGGGTGAAAATACAAATTTATGTCAGATTCTAGTAAATCAAGATGCATGTTGAAAAGAATACCAAAAAATAGTCGTATTGTTAACTAATTAAAAGGGAAATGCAGTGATAAAATATATTTTATGGTCTTACAAAATGCAAGAAAGGATAGTAGAAAAAGCGCGGCACAGATGGGAAAAGATAGCAATGGACAAGGAGGAGATTTGAGCCGTAAGATATCAGCGACTACTTCAAATATACTTTGATTACTGGGCTGGAGAGATGGCTTAGCGGTTAAGGCGTTTGCCTGCAAAGCCAGAGAATCCTGGTTCAACTCTCCAGGACCCACATAAACCAGATATACAAGGGGGCACATGCGTCTGGGGTTAGTTTGCAGTGGCTGGAGGCCCTGATGTGCCCATTCTCTCTCTCTCTCTCTCTCCCTCTTTCTCTCTCTGAAATAAATAAATAAATAAATATATATATATATATATAAATATATATATTATAAATAAATATAATATATATATAAATAAATATATATATAATATAAATATAAATATATATATATATATATATATATATATGTATGTTTATACTTTGATTAGCGAGTGAGCAGAGATGATTCAAATGGGCTAAAAAACAAAAAGAGCTGTGATGTCAGAGCAGCCTAGCAACTGTCGTTGGAGTGGAGGGACACATCCTTGCTGGCAAGTAGGTGGTTTTGTTGGGTTTTGCCTTAAATGAGTCAGGTGACAGGGGACACACTGTAGCCTCACTCCTCCCCAGCTGCCAAAGGCAGGCGTGACTTCTTTGCTGAATTGAAAAAGGTTTTCTTGTTTGTTTGTTTGGTTGTTGTTGTTGTTTTGAGGTAGGGTCTCGCTCTAGCCCAGGCTGACCTGGAATTCACTCTGTAGTCTCAGGGTGGCTTTGAACTCACCGAGATCCTCCTACCTCTGTGTCCCGAGCGCTGGGATGAAAGGCGTGCGCCACCACGCCCGGCTTGGCTAAGTTTTGGAATACTGAAAGAATGCTCTTTGATTTATTCTTCCTACTTTTTAAAAATTTTTATTCATTTATTTATTTATTTGCAAGGGGCCCGAAAAAGGGAAATGAGCACCCCAGGGCCTGTGGTCGCTGCACACGAAATCCAGGTGGCATGCACCACTCCGTGCAGCTGGCTTTACATGGGTCAGAGGGACTTAAACCCTGGCTACCAGGCTTTGCAATCGAGCACCTTTACCTGCTAAGCCCTCTCTCTAGCCCCCCCCTTTTTATTTATACTTTGTATACTACGGTGGTTACAGAATGACACTTTTTATTTTTTTGGTTTTTCGAGGTAGGGTCTCCCTCTAGCTCAGGCTGACCTGGAATTCACTATACAGTCTCAGGGCAGCCTTGAACTCATGGCGATCCTCCTACCTCTGCCTCCTGAGTTCTGGGATTAAAGGCCTGCGCCACCACGCCCGGCCAGAATGACATATTTTAAGTTTTATCTGCATTATTGACTTTGTTTTTCTATCACTCTTTCTTTCTTTTTTTTAAATAAAAGTTTTATTGGAGAAAAATAGAACCACCACATACACAGGGAAAAACTATCACTCTTTCTTGAGTGTAGATGAGGAATCAGCAAATGACAGCCCAAGAGCCACTTTAAACTGTTGGCCTAACTTCTAACTCTGTTCAGGCCTAAATATCATCATGCTTTGATCTGTACCAAAATACACAAACGAGCTGTTCTGAGCAGAGAAGTTCTGTATGTATGCCACTTCTGTTTCTCTTCAGCTCCTGTTTCCTTTCTGATGCTTCTATATAATTTTATCCCAATACAATCTCTTTTTTTTTTTTTGTTCCTTTTGTTTTTCAAGGTAGGGTCTCACTCTGGTCCAGACTGACCTGGAATTAACTATGTAGTCTCAGGGTGGCCTCGAACTCATGGTGATCCTCCTACCTCTGCCTCCCAAGTGCTGGGCTTAAAGGCGAGTGCCACCATGCCCTGCACAATCTCTTTATGTTTAAAAACAGTTATTGATCACCTTATCATATTTCTCTGAAACAAAATTCCCACATAAATTAAAATTTAATTGTTTGTAATGTGCTATATCTGTAAGTCTCCCAGGCATTTCTGCTCCCTTCTAAATGAGTTGCTATAATTATGAGCAGCAGACAATTAAACTAAATAAAGCTGATACAGTTTGATAAATAATGATTACATTTATAAAGTAAAAGTTTATTAGAAAATTATCACTCAATTATATTGGATGAAGCATTTTTTTTAATTAGTTCACATAGCTATAGGAAAGTATGACTTATTTTCAGAGTGAGGCAGACATCAATTCTGTTCCTCTTTTTGGCCTTAATAGATAAAAGATCTGAGAATCCTTTTTCACATCATTAGCAGACATAGATAAAAGGAATTTTTTGTTGTTGTTTTTTGAGGTAGGGTCTCGCTCTGGCTCAGGCTGATGTGGAATTCACTATGGAGTCTCAGGGGGGCCTTGAACTCATGGCAATCCTCCTATCTCTGCCTCCCGAGTGCTGGGATTAAAAGCATGCCCCACCACGCCCAGCGATAAAAGGAACTTTTTAATGTCATGAAAGGATTGGGCATCCTTTCAGGTTATATGCCAAGATTATACAGTGATAACACAAAATTATTTTAATATCTATGGCTGATAATTTGTTTAGGGCTCCCTTCGACCTGTTCAAAACCTTGAAAATCAGAACCCACCAAGTTGCAAAAGATTTTGTTTACTAGTCTTTAGACTATGTAGTTTCTCAATGTCAGGTAATTTTTGTTCTCCCCAAAACCTTTATGATATTTGCCAAATTTTTATAAATTATTCTTGTTATATTTAGAGGAACTCTAAATATTACAAATTTTGATAAAGACTGATATGACATTGGACATTGTATGTTCACTCTGAACAAAAGATAATCGCACTGAATTTCAGTTTTCTAGAACATCTTGTAATGACTTTAAAAGGCACAAGACAGATGGACAGAGCTTGATACTTGACAAAGATAAGTTGGCAATTCACTTAATGGCTGAAAAGCAGCATGTTTGTAATAATGTGTCTGATATTAATAGAAAAAGACCATCAATATTAGAGATGGAGGAATTATCCTTAGTTAAATAAAATTGGTTTTGTAAAACTCATGATATTATGTTCTAGTATATGTTTGGGAACATTTTATCCTACACCTGTACAGAGGTGGATCTTCCATATTTCAGGATGTAATTTAAGCTACATAGTGGAGGGAAATGGCAACAAGAAGGCACTGGACCATCACGAAGTAGAATGTGGGCTGGAGAGATGGCTTAGCGGTTAAGGAACTTGCCTGAGAAGCCTAAGGACCCAGGTTCGATTCTCTAGCTCCCCCGTGTAAGCCAGATCCACAAGGTGGCACATGCGTCTGTAGTTCATTTGCAGTGGCTGGGGTCCCTGGTGTGCCCATTCTCTCTTTTTCCATCTCAAATAATTAAAAAAAAAAAAGAATTTAAAAAATGGAACTTGTAAAAAATGTGTTCATTGTTGCAACATGCATTATTCGCAGTAGAATCTAGAATATAGTCCTATTGCTATAAGTATAACTGCAGAGTGAAAAAGAATATTCGAGTGGCACGTGACTTACTAGAGCCAATGAGAAGACATATGCCCAAGTAAATAAAATAAATATGAGTTTATAGTATCCCATAACCTGTTGGCAAAAGCTAATGAAAATGTTGCACTTAGCAGTTTGAATAAATATTTAGTGCTAATTAAGATATATTTCCTGGGCTGGAGAGATGGCTTAGCGGTTAAGGCGCTTGCCTGTGAAGCCAGAATCACAGTGACACAAGCAGACACGGAAACACATACACTCAAGGTGGTGCACACGTCTGGAGTTTGATTCCACTGGCCGGAGGCCCTGGTGCATCAATTCTCTCTCTCATTTTCTTACTCTTACATAAAAAAGATAAACAGATATGTTTCCTATATCCAGATGTAATATTTATAGGCTGCAAGCACTTCCTACTTTTCAAAGGCATTCAGGTCTGCACTTGTTGTAAATTCAGGAAGAGCTACTTATCAATTGATATATCACTTTAACTCTCAAACTTCTTAGATTGATGGGTGTGTAGACAAGGCAGTCTTGACATAAATTAATACCTTGCGTGCTCTTACAAGTTTCTCCCTCAGGGCTGTATTCTTTAACAAGTTATGAATTAGGAAAGTTAAGAACTATAAGCAAAACTTGTCAGTTTTTTGCTGTAAGTTTAGAATGTGACAACACAGGCAAGATTATCACTTTGTTTCTTTTATTTTTTTAAAAAAAATATGTTTTTTATTTCAGAGACAGAGAAAAAGAGGCAGGGAGAGAGAGAAAGAAAGAAAGAGGCAGGGAGAAAGAAAGAGAAAATGAGTGTGCCAAGGCCTTTAGCCACTGTAAATGAACTCCAGACACACGCACCACCTTGTGCATCTGGCTTACATGGGCCCTGGAGAATCAAACCTGGGTCCTTTGGCTTTACAGGCAAATGCCTTAAGCCATCCATCCCCCCAGCCTGTTTTTTTTTTTTTTAACTACCATCCAATATTTTATAACTCTCAATTTTATAAAAACATCGCTGTACACACACTTTACCAAGGCCCCTCCCAGGGGCCTGGAAATCATGGTACCAGCATGGATCTGAAGCTCGAAGGTCAAGAGAACTCCACTCCAGGAAGCAGAGAGAAGAGTATGGAGCAAATCGCACTCCAGCTCAGCCAGCTACTTAATGGGACAGGGTTCTCATCCCCCTGCAGAAAGGAAGGTGACTCTTTTCAGTTCTCTGCAGGGCATAATTCAGAGGAGAGAAGTTCATGCAAGACATTGATGTTTGCCTTAAGAGTATCCAGAGTGGGGCTGGAGAGATGGCCTAGCGGTTAAGTGCTTGCCTGTGAAGCCTAAGGACCCCGGTTCTAGGCTTGGTTCCCCAGGTCCCACGTTAGCCAGATGCACAAGGGGGCGCACGCGTCTGGAGTTCGTTTGCAGAGGCTGGAGGCCCTGGTGCACCCATTCTCTCTCTCTCTGTCACTTTCAAATAAATAAATAAAAATAAACCAAAAAATTTAAAAAAAAAGAGTATCCAGAGTTAATATGGAAACATTTATAAGACAGAGTATGAAATAAATACTATACATATTGTGAAGTGAAAAAAAGTAAGATAATGACCAAGATGAATAAATTGATCCCCTCTGTGTAAATTAAAAAGCTTGTTGAGAGGGCTGAAGACATGGCTTAGTGGTGAGGGTGCTTGCCTGCAAAGCTGAGTGATCTGGGTTCAATTCCCCAGTACCCTTGGCAAAGGCAGATGCACAAAGTGGCACATGTATCTGGAGTTCATTTGCAGTGGCTGGAGGCCCTGCTGTGCCCATTCTTTGTATTTTCTCTCTCTCTCTGCTTGCAAATATATATATATATATATATATATATATATATATATATATATATATATATATATATATATATATATATATATATATATATATATTATTTTAAAGGGCTTGTTGATAGAGTTGGTTATATGCTCAGGGAGTTAGATGAACTGATGTATGTTGGCTGCTTGGCCATACCCTTGAGAGTTCAGCCAGTAAAACAAGAATGACTTCTGTCACGGGGAGTCAAGTTCATGCAGATACAGGCCAAAATGTACATCCCTTAGCAATCATCAAAAATCAAATGACAATAGAGCTGGGCATGGTGGTGCACGCCTTTAATCCCAGCACTCGGGAGGCAGAGGTAGGAAGATCATTGGGAGTTCAAGGGTACCCTGAGACTACATAGGGAATTCTAGGTCAGCCTGGGCTAGAGTGAAACCCTATCTCGAAAAACAAATCAACAACAACAAGAAGAATAAAAAGAAAATCAAACGACAATAAATGTTGTTGGTGAGGATGTGGGGAAAGAGGACCCCTCATTCACTGCTGGTGGGAGAGCAAACTTGTATGACTCCTTTGGAAACCAACAGGGAGACTCCTGAAAAAGATGAAAATAGAGCTATCAACTGTTGTAGCCAGGTTCGCGTTGCTGGTAGAAATCATTCAACCAAGAGCAGCAGCTTGTGGGAAAAAGAGGTTTATTTTGGCTTATAGGCTCGAGGGGAAGCTCCACGATGGTAGGGGAAAACGATGGCATGAGCAGAGGGTGGACATCACCCCCTGGCCTACATAAGCTGGACAATAGCAACAGGAGAGTGTGCCAAACACTGGCAAGGGGAAACTGGCTATAACACCCATAAGCCTGCCCCCAACAACACACTGCCTCTAGGAGGCGTTAATTCCCAAATCTCCATCAGCTGGGAACCTAGCATTCAGACACCTAAGTTTATGGGGGACACCTGGATCAAACCACCACACCAACTGACCAAGGTATTTCTCTATGGGACATCTACTCTTTACTGCAGAGATATTTGCTCAACCATGTTGATAGCTGCTCAATTCCCAATAGCCAAGAACTGGAATCAACCCAGGTGCCCATCCTTTGATGACTGGATAACGAAGATGTGGCGCATACACACGTTGGAATTCTACTCAGCAGTAAGGAAAAATGAGACGATGAAAGCTGTAGAAAACTGGGCCGGCTTGGAACAGATCACAGTAAGCGAGCTCACATGGGCACCGAAAGACAAAACACCCCTCCTTCGCCCTCATCTGTGGCTCCTAACCTGGAACACCTTGCACTGCAGGCATGACTGACAGATAACGTGAGGGTCAGATAATAGGAATGGCAGTTTTCCAGGGAAGGGGAGGCGGGGAGGGAGGTACACACAGAACTAAACCCAAAATGAATTTGTGCCGCGGAAACCTTTCTCCTGGACAGCAGACTAAATGATAACAGCCCTCAACAGGAGAAGGGCTCTGGACAGGGTCAAGTGAAGCCTCAGCCTGAAATATTTTTTTTTAAATTTTTTATTTATTTATTTGAGAGCGACAGACACAGAGAGAAAGACAGATAGAGGGAGAGAGAGAGAATGGGCGCACCAGGGCTTCCAGCCACTGCAAACGAACTCCAGACGCGTGCGCCCCCCCTGTGCATCTGGCTAACGTGGGACCTGGGGAATCGAGCCTCGAACCAGGGTCCTTAGGCTTCACAGGCAAGCGCTTAACCGCTAAGCCATCTCTCCAGCCCAGCCTGAAATATTTTGCTCTGGCTTGTAACTAACTAACTCCCGATACCAGAAATCGGTTACAACACACATTGAGTTATTGATTGGAGAGGCCTCCGAGCTCTCCAAAACGAGACAGGCTTCTGCCAAAGCACTTGATTCCCTGCCCGAGGTAAAAGGTAAGACCCTATTGCTGACGACGCCACAAGCTACCAACGCAGAACATTGAGGGAAGCCGGTTTCCAGATGGTCTTCCGGTGTAGTGCTGGAAAGGGCAGCGCAAGCAGCTCGGGGGGCAATGGCCAGCGACCTTGAGGGCTAGCAGGGGACACTGCTATGCAAAAGCAACCAGGCTGGCAAGATGGACGCACCTGTGCAATAGTGGCACCCAGCCTAGGTGTGGTGGTTTGAGTCAGGTGTCCCCTTAAACTCAGGTGTTCTGAATGCTAGGTTCCCAGCTGATGGAGATTTGGGAATTAACGCCTCCTGGAGGCGGTGTATTGTTGGGAGCGGGCTTATGGGTGTTATAGCCAGTTTCCCCTTGCCGGTGTTTGGCACACTCTCCTGTTGCTATTGTCCACTTGATGTTGGCCAGGGGGTGATGCTCACCCTCTGCTCATGCCCTCGTTTCCCCTGCCATCACGGAGCTTCCCCATGGAGACTGTAAGCCAAAATCAACCTTTTTTATTCTCCCCACAAACTGCTCTTGGTTGGGTGATTTCGACCAGCAGTGTGAACCTGACTCTGACACTAGGTGGGTAACCAGTGGATCTCTAATTGGCTCAGCGATCCACTCAGTGGACAGGAATCCATAGCTGGCACTGGGAAGTGAGTCAGAACCCTATGGAGACCAAGATCCTGGACTCCAACAAGCAGCTCCCACTAGTCTTTAGCCAAAAGAGAGGCTGCCCCCATCAGAATCTCTCTTAATTAACAATACTTATCCCGTTGAACCTATGCTGATGTCAGTGCCCATTGGAGAATTCAATTTTTCTTTTTCAGAAGGCAGCCAGAACTGAGGAGATGAACGAGGCCTCACACATCAGCCAGGGCCCAGGTGAAGCCACAGAGGAGCTGGCGAGATGAGCAAGAGCGCTGATTCCCAGGTGAACCTGCGCCAGGGTGATGGAGACAGACACAGAAGATACTCAAAACGCACCAAAGCAGAAACCCAGAAGCTGCTGAGAGCTCAACACTGAAGTAGACTTAAAACACACCCACCACGGCTCAGGGAATGTTGTGGAAGAGGAGGTGGAAAGATTGGAAGAGCCACATGGTGGAAGGGAATGTTCAGAGACATTGCCCCTTGCTCCCCCCCTTATAATGCCCGACTGAAATCCCACTGAGGAGGGTCCCCAGGGAATGGGGGACAGGGAGGCGGGAAATGATGGTACCAATGCATGATGTGTCCATACAAAATTTCTACTTAATAAAAAAAACTGTACATCTTTTGTCATTGGCGGAATCTCTATGTGACCTTTTATTTTATTTTTGTTTTTTCTTGCCTCAGGCCCTTTTCCATCTCTTAGATGGGGACCCACTCATTTGTCAGTTTAAGGATAGATTTAATATATCCTCCGCAGGAATGGACTATTTAAAGAAAATCAATCGAAGGAAGTTTCCACTGGGGTCCAACTCCTCCATATGGCTTCTGTCCCATCAGCCTTGCTTGGGGATTGTGTTTCAAACCTTTTCTGCGTGTTCACAAATAAAACCAGGCTGCTCTGGGCATGCCTGTGAGGCAACGCCTGCAGCCTCGCGTGGCTGGGCCAGAGATTGATACGGTGCGTGCATGCCTCGGCCGATCGAGCCCTTTTGATCTAGTTCCGAGGGGCAGCTTTTAGCCTCGTGCTGCAAGTGATTGATTGAGTTAGGGTCTCTTTCAGGAATTCTGTCCTCTCCTGCCCCTTCATGGGCTGGGCTCACAGCGAGCCTGCCAAATTTTTACCCTCCTTTTTTGCTACGGATTGTTCTGTTCCAAGTGGATGAATGGAAAACTTTTCCTAATATGCAATCAGTTACCCAGTTGTCTATATGCTGGTTAGTTACCCCGGAATCCCTGTTTTGCATTCTGTATGGTATGAGCACCCTCTTAACACATCATCAGTCACATTTCTAGCAAGGTTTTGGCCTTGTAGTTAGGGAGTAGCCTTGCTTCAGAACTCTTTATCTGCCCACCCCCCCACCCCCCCCTCCCCGAGCCCCTGGTTTGGCTGGAGAATCATGAGGAGTCGAGGCTTATCCCATTTGTTTTACAAGGCAATGTGGGTGTTTGTAATGTAAGCAAACGTATGCTGTCTTCTTCAGGCTGTAGCTGGAGGACTTTGGTACAGTGTATCCTGTGGGACTAGAGACCCAAGGTGTTTCAACCACACCCCAACTTTCCTGTCATGTACAGCTGATTTCAATTCCTGCCTCCAAGCACAACGTGTGATCTTGTAAAAACACGGAGCAGCGTTCGAGTCTAGAATGACTCACGTGTGCAAGAGATTGACATGAACAAGCACAGTCCAAGCTCCGTGTCAGTGACCTGCCTCCCAAACCTTACGTCATCTTTCCCAAAGTGGCCTATCTTGCAATATCAGCAAGACTGGCTTTCAAGGAAGGTCACACTTAAAGTTCTTTACCCTTTGTTTTCTATGTCCCTTACTCAGTATGAAAAATATATATGTGGGGCTAGAGAGATGGCTTAGCTATTAAGTGCTTGCGTGTGAAACCTAAGGACCCCGGTTTGAGGCTCGATTCCCCAGGATCCACGTTAGCCAGATGCACAAGGGTGTGCACGCGTCTGGAGCTCGTTTGCAGTGGCTGGAGGCCTTGGTGTGCCCATTCTCTCTCTCTGCCTCTTTCTCTCTCTGTTGCTCTCAAATAAATAAATGTTTAATGGGCTGGAGAGATGGCCTAGCAGTTAAGCACTTGCCTGTGACGCCTAAGGACCCCGGTTCGAGGCTCGGTTCCCCAGGTCCCACGTTAGCCAGATGCACAAGGGGGCGCATGCATCTGGAGTTTGTTTGCAGTGGCTGGAGGCCCTGGCGTGCCCATTATCTCTCTCTCTCTCTGTCACTTTCAAACAAATAAATAAAAATAAACCAAAATTTAAATGTTTAATATATATGTGTATGTAATATATATGATATATAATCTTGATAATCTCAATTATATATATATAATATATGTATATTGAGATTATCAAGATAATCCCTAGAAAAAAATTTTTAAGGGTTGGAGAGATGGCTTAGCGGTTAAGATGCTTGCTTGCAAAGCCTAAGGACCCATGTTCAACTCTCCAGATCCCCTGTTAGCCAGACACACAAAGGCGAGGCAAGCGCAAGTTCACACATGCCAACCGGGTGGCGCAAGCATCCAGAGTTCGATTTCAGTGGCTGATGCCCTGGTGCACCAATTCTCTCTCTCATTCTCCCTAAAATAAAATTTAAAAAGGAATAATAAAAAGAAGGGTAATTGCAAGATACAGCCCCAAGCCTTTTCTTCAGTGTCGTGGGACCGTTGGCAAAGTCTTGTTTAAATGTTCAGTCCGGATTCAGATCTGCTGCAACAATTTGGAGGTAGATCAAGAGCATAATGGGTGGGAATTCTTAGAGAAGAGGGGAAACCTTCTGGACTTCAACCAGCCGCTCTCCCTCCATGGCACGTTCTTTCAATACTCCAACACCCCACGTTTTGCATCCTTAGGGGGAACTAGTTGTCTTTATAATCTGCGTTGTCAGTCTGTGTGGGGGGAGGGGCTCTTGTTTCCCATGATGCAACTCAGTTTTTATTCAATTACTCTATGAGTTACTGTTTACCCTGATAACGAGAATAATATTACACTTGCTTCAAGCTTGTTTCTTTATCTCTTCAGTCACTAAAATGTACTCATTCAACAAGCGTTCCTTGGCTGGGCACGGTGGCTCTCGCCTGGAATTCCAGCACTTGGGAGGCCGAGGCAGGAGGATCGTGACAAGTTTGATGCCAGTGTTGGGTACATATGGAGTTCCAGGCCAGCACAGGACACATAGTGAGACTCTTCCAAACGAAAACAAAACAAAACAAACAAACAAACAAAAAAACAGTGGGCTAGAGAAATGGCTTAGCGGTTAAGGCATTTGCCTTGTGAAGCCAAAGCACCCAGGTTCGACTCCCCAGAACCCATGTAAGCCAGATGCACAAGGTGGCACATGCGTCTGGAGTTTATTTGCAATGGATGAAGGCCCTGGAGCACCTATCTTTTCTGTCTCTCCCTCTCCCTCTGTCTGCCTCTTTTTTTTTCTCTCTCAAATGAATAAATAAATAAATAAGAAAAAAAAAGAGCAATGCCTTTGATTACCACCCATGTCCAAGCACAATGCAGGTCCCTTGGGGACATAAGAACCAGTGACACTTGTATATATTCTCACAGGGCTCTGTTCAAGCATGGTGCTTACCATGAGGAGACTCAATAAGCAAGAAACTAACAGCCTCTGGGACTCTGTCATTGTCCAGTGATCTCTACCAAGCCCAGATTCCATACGACTCAGAGAGGAGGAGGTGACACAGGCCGGTGTGCCTGGGAACAATGGCAAGAAAGCATTTGGCAGCCTGGAGGTCAGAGCTGAGCTTTCCAGACAGATGGACGTGGTGGAGGAAGAGGGAGGTGAGAGTGGAGGCTTCGTCCTGTTTCGGGGCGATGGGGGTTGGCCTAGGGCGAGGAGAAGCACGTTTGGGTAATAACAGTTACACGTGTGCAGTCATGAAACCCGTTTGAAGATCAAGAAAGAAGGACTTGAATGGCAGTTGCTTCCCTTTTGGGTGGGGGGAGGATTTGAACTCACGAAGAGAGAAGAAGCTACGGTTTGCTCTTCAAGTCAGCGTGGGCGGCGGTCCGATGCCTGAGGGACCTTGCAGGGACAGAAGATCCAAAAAGAAAAATAGAGACAGCGAGGACACTGCCATCATGGGTCCAACAAGGCCAATATCTGGGAAGGTGACCGCTGTAAACTCCAGGTGGCCCTGGACCAACTGGCGCCTCCCAGCTCCTCCCAAGCAAGCAGCCCTGGTGAAAATTGAAGACCCAGGGCTTGATCCTGTGCCTGGTGGGCTGCCGCCACCTGAAAGGAGCAGACACAAGTGCCC
The DNA here is from genome assembly GCF_020740685.1 of Jaculus jaculus. Classification (NCBI taxonomy): domain Eukaryota; kingdom Metazoa; phylum Chordata; class Mammalia; order Rodentia; family Dipodidae; genus Jaculus; species Jaculus jaculus. The sequence continues at coordinate 48,008,964 of NC_059119.1, forward strand.
GCGGGAACCTGGGCTTTGAAGACATTTCCTTTCAGTAGCTGATAAACTCACCCCGCTGCTACAGACTCTTTGCGCCAGTTATTGTATTTCTTACTTCACAAGAACCAAAAACCCCTGTTGAAAACAAATGTTCCCGTTTACCAAACAGGAAAGCGGAGCAGTAGATAATAAAACCAAAACAAAACAGAAAAGAGCATGATGTGAACCATCTTTGTCCCATTATATTCTTGTCTCCCCAATGAGGCATCTCTGCATACAAATCCATTTTTGTATATTTTGCCTGATTGCTGGCAAGATACAGAGACATAAATATTTCTGGAAATGGACACGGTATAAACATATCATTAGCCGGGCTGTAACTTATGGGCATATGTGTGTGTGTGGTTTGAGGAGATGTTTATGGTGACTTCAGTCAACAGACCTTCTCAGAGCTCTGATCAGGGTCTTTCAGGGCTGGAGACCAGGACTATAGACTGAGAATCAGCAAACTGTTTTCGGGACTGGAAGAATGTTTCTGATTGCAGGCATTAACTAAGTTAGAAAATCGTCCATCTGTGCACCACCTCCAAAACCCTTCTGATCATCTTTCTTAAATGCAGGAAGCCTAGTTAGGCATGCCCCATGATGCCGGTGCTGGATTCCAGCAGAGCCCAGCCCTGTAAAATACATATAAACAGGCCACTGCAACTTTTTCTCTTCCTTTTAAAAAATCAGAGCTAGTCCCACGGTGGCTGGGCTCCAGCATAGGAGGATTGAGCGTAAAGACGTTAGCAGCTGAGTTGAGATGGGAGTGTTTTCACGTCTGGGATATATTGCTTTGTCTAACAAGGCGCCCCAGCAGGCTTCCAATTGTGGCGGTCTCCAGACCCTCCCAGCTGCACAGACTGATTGACAGACTGTGGGCAGATGCGGTGCCAAACTCCAATAAAGAGAGGGCCTTGGGAAAATATAAGGCAATTATTGATGGGCAGCAATCCACTAATCAGACAATTTCAAAATTAATCCCATATTCCCTTACTGTATTAGCTTTCTTTCTTGTTTGTATTTATATAGCAAATTCATGACTTCGGTGAAAATTCTTCCCTCCAGCCCAATTATATCTCTCTGAGGGCATTAAATTAAAAAACAAGAGATATTGAAAGTGGCTTGCAATTAGTTTCTTTAGTTAAAGGTTTCTGCATGTTCTTAGCATCAGCTGAGGATTTGTAACAGGATGCATAGTAATAAAAGTAAACACTCTCTAGTTTTCCTCTTCTGGACAAGGCAAGGGACCAGGGACAAAAATGTGCCTGATATTACTCTGGACCATGGATAATGGGTTAAATAATTGTGATTTGATTTTGGAGCTGATCAGAGTTGCATGCAATCCTGTTCAAATGTCTCGACAGGCTCCAAGCCTCTCAAGGCATCCTGCCCTTCTTCTGGCCGTGGTCCATCCTGGTGGGCTCCTCTGATTTGCCCGTGCCTTATTAAGAATGTGGTGGTTTTACAATAAAATCACACAGATGACATGTGGTCAACATGCAAAATAACCTTCCAAGTAATGACATGATACACAGTGGCCTTTCACATATCTTCCAGTTTCTTATTTACTGGAGTCACTCTTTGCTAACGATACCCATCCTCGTACCGTCTTTTCCCGCTTCCTGATTTTGCTGGGCTTGGGAGACCTGAGATAATGGGGGCCTCCTCCATTTGTCTGATGTCAAACTCATTTCTGTCAAATGCCACCTGTCTCTATCACATCCCCACCTAAACTGACCGGAGTCAAGGATTGGCACAGTTTGGGGAGGTGGCAAATGATCAGAGCTTCGTGGCAGTGTGAGGACTATGGCTGAGTCCTGCCCGGTCTTCAGTATTGGCAATGTTCCCTCTTCACCCCCATGCCCACCATACCTCACCAGGCACAGCTAGGCTAGTGTGCCCCTTCTTCCTGTACTGTGTTGGGAGGGATTGAGGTGGCTCTGATGCAACGTGAGAACCCAACAGCTTCAAGTACCATGCGACGTTCTTCCCTTTTGAACACAGCCCCAGTTTGAAAATACTCAACGCTCGTGCCAATGCGCCCCCTCTCCTCCTTCCTATGCCTGGGATGGCATTGGTAAATCAATTAGGAGCCAAGCCAAAATGAAGGAGGTATTGAGAGCACCAATTAGCTGGGTCATGAAGAAAAGAGCTGATGAAAAGAAGAAGGCTTTCCATCCCACATGTTGGCATGGGGAGTTAAGAGGACCAGGATGAGGGAACCAGAGTGGAGAATATGCAGATCACACGAGGCAGCATTAGGAGTCTAGCATGCCTGGAGAGTGAAAAAACCAAAAACAAGCCTGCAAGAGACTTGGGAAGGGGAACCCACGGACTTGCGCTCCGGGACACTCTCCCCGTCAGTCAGAGCGGGCATCCATCTTGGCCAAGAGCATGCCTGTCCCCCAGAAATAGATCTGGAACTCGATTCTCTGCGCCTTTGTTCTCCTGGGTGGCCTTCACAGGACGCCACCGTTCCCAGACAATGAAGACCCTGGCTCTCAGGCTTCCTGGCACTTGCTGCCAACGTTTTCTCGTGGTTTCTGTCTGTCTGGTTCTTGGGATAGCATTTGCTCCTGGATGTCTGATCTGTTCGGGGTGCAGGGGAAGGGGAACCCTGTGTTAGTCAGCTCTCTGTTGTTCTGACAAAAGGAATGAATTTAAGGTGGCTTAGCATGACGGAGGAAAATCTAGTGAAGGTGCAGGTTCCACAGCCTCCTCCCTTCCCAAGTAACCCATCTCTGGGCTTGGTCCAGCACAGGGACATGCATTGGCTATGATATAGCAGGTTCTGGAAGGAAATCAAAGACAACAGGGCGTGACATCTAACGGGCATGGAAGCAAATGGCAGCCATCAAGGAATTAGCCCAACCATGAGTCCTCGGGGGCGTAGCATGATTTAGATTTCAAATATCTCTCAAGAGCTCTGTCACGGGTGCAGTGTCTTTCAGAGGTGGAGACTTTGGGAAGGGATTGGATCGTGGCAATCCATTTCTCAAGATCTGCGTGTGAAAATCGATCCTTCTTTCTGAACTGTGGGGCCTGTGTCCGAGAGGCCCATGTGCTCAGAAAGACGGCACACGTAGGTGAACTTAAGGGCTGAACTCTGAACGGAACTGTTTGAACTCTTGGAAGCTCTGCTGGTTTGACTGTGTCTTGTTGCTAGGGGAAATAGACAGTGTTGGAGTTTGAAGGGCAGAGTTCCAATTCAACCTCTTCCGCATAGCTTGACCATGGTCCTGAAGAGGCGTCCCCACATCTGCACAATAGTTATAATAATCCTTGCCTCCTTAGCTACCATGAGGAGCACATTAGAAGGCGGATTGCAAATTGCAGCGTTATTAGATCAAGTCCTGTAAGGCTGGGGAGATGGCTTAGCATTGAAGGCGCTTGCCTGCAAAACCTAAGAGTTCATGTTCAGATCTCCAGGTCCCACACAGCCGATGCACAGTGACACAAGTGTACAACATGGCGCGTGTACACAAGGGGGCACACGCGTCTGGGGTTCATTTGCAGCAGGCTGAAGCTTCTGGTGTGCCCATTCTCTCTCTCTCAGAAACAGAATTCAAAAAAAGAAAAAGTCTCGTGCTGCATAAGCTTTACGCTTCCTGCCAAGCATGTGCACACGGGTATAAGTGGCATGAGGGCATTTCCTGTGGTGTGAAGCCATTGCCCTGGTGCCAGGACATTTTTAGCACCCCAAAAGAAAACCCATGTCCGTTCATGTGGCCCAGGAGTATAGGAAGAGCAGATAAACACGGCGAACACCAGTCTGTTTTCTTTTTAAATTTGTCTGTTCTAGACATTTCACATAAGTGGCATCATACGTTGGTGTGTGTGTGTGCGTGTGAGCCCACGGGTGTACAAGTGTGTGGGGACCAGAGAACGACCACAAGTGTTGTTTCTGAGAAACACCATCTACCCCCCCTTTTTTTTTCCGAGGGAGGGCAGGGTCTCTAAATGGCCAAGTAGGTTACCCTTGTTGGCCAGTGAGCCCCACCTTTCCAGCACCGGAATTACACTTACTCACCCCCATTCCTGCTTTTATGTGGGCTTTGCAGACAGAATTCTTAAGTCCTTGTGCCTGCAGGGAAAGCATTTTACAACTGGGCTAATCTCCCCTGCTCCTATAGATGGCATTAACAAAATATTTTATTTATTTAGGGCTGGAGAGATGGCTTAGCGGTTTAGCGGTTAAGCGCTTGCCTGTGAAGCCTAAGGACCCCGGTTCGAGGCTCGGTTCCCCAGGTCCCACGTTAGCCAGATGCACAAGGGGGCGCACGCGTCTGGAGTTCGTTGGCAGAGGCTGGAAGCCCTGGCGCGCCCATTCTCTCTCTCTCCCTCTATCTGTCTTTCTCTCTGTCTGTCGCTCTCAAATAAAAAAAAAAAAAATTTTAAATAAAAAATAAAATAAAAAAAATATTTTATTTATTTATTAAAGAGAGAGAAAGAGAAAGAAAGAGAGAGAATGGGTACACCAGGACCTCTAGCCACTGTAAACAAACTCCAGACACATACGCTACTATGTGCATCTGGCTTATGTGGGTTCTGGGGAATCGAACCCGGGTCCTTTGCAGGCAAAGGCTTCAACTGCTAAACCATCTCTCCAGCCCTATATGTGGCATTTTTTGTGCTGGCTATTTTTTTTATGTTTGAGGCAACCCTGACAGACTCACCTTTTTATTTATTTTTTTGTATGAGAGAGGGTGAGGGAGAGAATTGGCATGCCAGAGCCTCCAGCCACTGTAATTGAACTCCAGATGCGTGTGCCACTTTGTGCACACGTGCGACCTTGCACACGCATCACCTGGCTTACGTGGGATCTGGAGAGTCAAACATGGGTCCTTAAGCTTCACAGGCGAGTGCCTTCGTGGCTAAGCTATTTCTCCAGCCCTGTGCTGGCTCTTTTAACTTAGCATAATGCTTTCAAGATTCATATGGGGGCTGGCGAGATGGCTTAGCGGTTAAGCGCTTGCCTGTGAAGCCTAAGGACCCCGGTTCGAGGCTCGGTTCCCCAGGTCCCACGTTAGCCAGATGCACAAGGGGGCGCACGCGTCTGGAGTTCGTTTGCAGAGGCTGGAAGCCCTGGCGCGCCCATTCTCTCTCTCTCCCTCTACCTGTCTTTCTCTCTGTGTCTGTCGCTCTCAAATAAAAAAAAAAAAAAAATTAAAAAAAAAAAGATTCATATGGTAGCATGTATTCAAGTTCGTTCCTTTTTAATAGCTGAATAATATCCCATTGTAGGAGTTCACTACATTTTGTTTTTCCAGCCCAATAATTGTCAGACGTGGGGGCAGTTTTTATGTTTTTACTGTTGAGACTAATACTGTTGTGAACAGTAACATGCAAGTATTATCTAATCCTTTTTCAATTCCTTTGGGTTTCTACTCCTACCGTCTGAATATTTATGTCCCTTCAAAACTGATGCTGAATCTTGACCACCCCATGGTGATGATATTCAAAGTCGGGGCCTGTAGGAGATTAGGTTAAGAAGGCCTGTGCCCTCCAGATGAGATTAGTTCCTTTATAAAAGAGGCTCTGGGGAGCTCCTCGCATTTCCCACCATGGGAGGCCCCCAAAAAAAAGCCTTCCCCAGACGCTGTTCCTCTGGACTCCCGGACCTGGAGTTTCCCAGTCTCTAGAACTCTGAGCTGTAAACTTGCATTGTTTATAAAGTCTCAGTTGAAGGCGTTTTTGTTATGCCACAAGAAACTAAAGTAGGTACCACGGGGCAGAATTGCTGTATGTTGAGTTCTACTGTGTTTAATTTTTTTTTTTTTCTACTTTGTGACACAGTCTCATTATGGAATCCAGTTGGGCTTCGACTTTGCAAACCCTCCTGTCTCGGTCTCCCAAATGTTGGGATTGCAGGTGGATCGTCACCATCTCTGGCTGTATGTTAAATATTTGGAGGAATCCTCAACGTTTTCACATTAGCTGCACCACTGAACACACCAGCCAGTGACATATGAAGAGTCCTGGCTTCTCAGCACCCTGGCCAATCCTTATTTCCCAGTAGTCTTGATCATCGTTGGCCTAGTGGATATGAAGTGGCATCTACTTATCGTTTTGATTTCCATTTCCCAAATGAGGAAGCCTAATATATTCTTTTCTTTTTCTTTTAAAATTTTTTTTGTTTATTCTTATTTATTTGAGAGTGACAGAGAGAGAGAGAGAATGGGCGTGCCAGGGTAATGTGGGTCCTGGGGAATCAAGCCACGAACCAGGGTCCTTAGGCTTCACAGGCAAGTGCTTAACCACTAAGCCATCTCTCCAGCATCCCCCCTTTTTTTAAATATTTAAAAAATTATTTATTTATTTATTTATTTGAGAGCAACAGACACAGAGAGAAAGACAGATAGAGGGAGAGAGAGAGAATGGGCGCGCCAGGGCTTCCAGCCTCTGCAAACGAACTCCAGATGCGTGCGCCCCCTTGTGCATCTGGCTAACGTGGGACCTGGGGAACTGAGCCTCGAACCGGGGTCCTTAGGCTTCACAGGCAAGCGCTTAACTGCTAAGCTATCTCTCCAGCCCCAGCATCCCCCCTTTTTTTGAGATAGGGTCTTACTCTAGCCCAGGTGACATGGAACTCATCTGTAATCCCATACTGATATAGTGATTCTCCTACCTCTGCCTCCCAAGTGCTGGGATTAGAGGCATGTACCACTATGTCCAGCCTGTTTCTTTTCTTTCTTCTTTTTTTTTAATATGTTGGCCACAGAATGTAAAATTCTTAATCTTTTAAAGTATTTTATTTATTCATTTGAGAGAGAGAGAGAGAGAGAGAGAGAGAGAGAGAGAGAGAGAGAGAGAGAGGGAGGAGGGAGAGATTGGGCAAACCAGGGCCTCTAGCCACTGCAAACGAACTCCAGATGCACGCGCCCCCTTGTGCATCTGGCTTACGTGGGTACTGGGGAACCGAACTGAGGTCCTTTGGCTTTGCAGGCAAGCGCCTTAACCGCCAAGCCATCTCTCCAGCCCCAGCCTGGTGTAGCACAGACTACCCTTGAACTCATCATCCTCCAGTCTCAGCCTCCTGAGACCTGAGATTATAGGGATGTGTTTACATACCCAATCCAAGGTATAACCTCATCTCTGTGCGTTTATGTGTCTAGTTCTGGAGATCAACTCCAGGGCCTGGCTCATTTTTGATCTTAACAGTCTAGGGAATAAAACATGTTGAAAGCTGCTCAAATGCCTTCCTATAGAAACAGAAGCCCCTAGGTTGTCACCTCCGCCTGTGGTAGCCAATGCAGAACCCACTCTGTGTGCCAAAGCCCATGCTATAGGGCATTTCAATACTACAGATGGGTGGTAGTGTCCCATTTGACAGCAGGCAAGCTGAGGCTTAGAGATGTTAGACGGTTTACCCAAGGCCATGGAACTGAGGGGGTGTAGCTGCTACCACTTTCCCAAGCCAAGTTCTACACCACAATGCTCAACAAGAAAACCAAGAGGCTCTTCCAAAATTCAATGAACGCTCTCCAAATACCCAGTGTGTGCCAAAACCTACACTGGACTCTGAGGCATGAACAAAACTGCTTCACGGGGCTCTTCTCAGATTGGAGAGTTCTAAGTTTGCCAGTGATTTTTTTTTTTAAATTTTTTTGGAGAGTGAAGAAATGAGTTTTATAATTTTTTTTATTTAGCCCTCACGTTGTTAACACTTCAAGTCCAGGGGCTGGGGAGAGGCCTGTCTATAAATATCAGCTCCCAAAGTCAAAACGACTCCTTTCATCTGAGCAAACTTAATTAAGTTGTTGATTAGGGAAGGATCAACACCTCTGCCGGGGAACAGAAGACAAGAAAGTTGGTAAGGGAGACTGTTCCTGCAATTTGTAACATTCGGGAGGACAGAAGCCAGACAACCTGGGTGGCATAAGTGTGATGGCCCCATCCCTGGCACATGCACACACACAGCCCCAGAGAGACCAGAAATCTTGTAGGCCCCCCACCCCCGCCGCCAAAGCCTGGGAAGCATGTAACATCCTTGTAATAGACATCGAAATTGGAGCGACAGCCACGTTTACTAATAGAATCAGTGCCCCTTGTGGGCACGAATGGAGCCTGGCAGCTTGGAAGTATCTGCCTGTGCCAGAGGACTGTGAGGAAAGGGTAGCCGGGCAGGTTGTCACCTTCCTGGTGGGGAGATTAGACAAACCAGCCTTTTCTCTATGGGGTCACTGGCTGCCCCATAAGACACCGGGCTGTGGCGAGCCTTCCTGTGGAGCAGTTGTGAAAGTCTGACTTCTTAAAAGTCTTTATTGCAAGGAATGGGCTTTTTTATTTATTTTTTTAATGGCTTTTTCGAGGTAGGGTCTCTCCCTCTCTCTCTAGCCCAGACTGACCTGGAATTCACTATGTAATCTCAGGGTGGCCTGGAACTCATGGCGATCCTCCTACCTCTGCCTCCCAAGTGCTGGGATTAAAGGCGTGCACCACCACGCCTAGCTTACCTTATTATTATTTTTTATTGGTTTGTTTTTGTTTTTCGAGGTAGGGTCTCACTCTAGCCCAGGCTGACCTGGAATTCACTATGTTATCTCAGGGTGACCCTGAACTTGCGGCGATCCTCCTACCTACCTCTATCTCCTTTGGGATTTAAGGCGTGCGCCACCGTGCCTAGCCATGGGGCTTTTATTTTTTTCCTTTTTTAAAAATATTTTTTGTTCATTTTTATTTATTTATTTGAGAGTGACAGAGAGAGAGAGAGGGAGAGAGAGAGAGACAGAGAGAGAATGGGCGCGCCAGGGCTTCCAGCCACTGCAAATGAACTCCAGATGCGTGCGTCCCCTTGTGCATCTGGAATCGAGCCTCGAACCGGGGTCCTTAGGCTTCACAGGCAAGCACTTAACTGCTAAGCCATCTCTCCAGCCCAAGGAAGTTTTATTTATAGGCGTTTTTCTCAAAGAGCAAAGTGCTGGAAAAGCAGGGGTGCTGTGCCATGCTGTGAAGGCACCACAGAAAGGAGGGCGATGACCAGAAATGCCAGGGGCCACGAACATCCCATAGACATACAGAGCCCTGGCCTAGCTGCCAGACTCTTTGAGTTCTTCATGGCAGAGTTGACCTTGGGGGGGAGGCGTCTCCAGGTAGAGGACAAGACATCTGACTCTGAAGCCACGGTTGTCAAGGGCCAGAGGAGAGATTCCCCCCACTAGCCCCTGAGCTACCCCACCCACAGAGGCCAAGGAGTGCCCCAGTTTGACCACAGCTCACTGAGAACGCAAAGTTGCCCCCCACAGCCTGCCGGGCGCTCCCACCTCACACACAGGCTCTACAGCGAGAGAAGAAGCCAGTCAAAGGCGGATCTAAATGTTAATAAAAAAAAAAAACACAAAACAAAATCCCTGAGCAGTCACCAAAATGAGCCGGGCTATGATTGAAATGCCAAGGCGGGTCTTGTTATTTTTTTATGAAGCCGCGAATAATATAAGTATCCAATTGATAAAATGTTATTAAAGCTGACAGCCCTTAAGTGATCTAAGTGGTAAATATTGAAATGAGGTCTCTGCAACACTTGTGCCTGGGGGCCTGTGGTGGTTATAAAGCATTGAACAATGATTCCACGGGCTCTAGGGGCCTACAGAGCTTGGGGGTGGAGCAAAAAAAAAAAGCAGCATCTTTCTCCTAATTAAACCAGGATTCCAGGGGATGGATCGTGGGTCCTTGTAGTGGTTTGTTAACGTCCAAAGGAACTGGCTTCAGGCAAGGGCTCTGTTGGGCCAGCTCTACTTCCCCGTCCCCCGCAACTGGGAGCTGCAGGCAGCAGGAAGGGGGGCTGGTTTGGCTCCCATAGGCCTCTGAGGAGCAAGCTGCATATTTCAGCCTTTATTTATAATATAAACCGACTGGTGCAGCCTGAGGGCAGCTAATCATTGATGAGCAGTGGGGCTGCCAAGTGGGTTCACGATTTTATTAGACAGCTTAGGAAAAGAACAGCGAGGAGAGTAATTTGAAATTCAGCGACTTCGCGATCACCGGATCCTAAAAGATGGATAAGGCATCTTTTAAGGATGCCTGCTCTGCTCTTAGAAAACACATACCGAGGCTCTCTATAACTGCAATTCATTCCAGGCCCCTTAGCTCATGGTCAGCTGTGCTGAGGGTCACCTGGGCCTCCTGGACCTGGTCAGGTGTAAGTGAGATTGTGAAGTAGGACACTTCTTTTTTTTTTGTTGTTGTTCATTTTTTTAAAAAATTATTTATTTGAGAGCTACAGACACAGAGAGAAAGACAGATAGAGGGAGAGAGAGAGAATGGGCGCGCCAGGGCTTCCAGCCTCTGCAAACGAGCTCCAGACGCGTGCACCCCCTTGTGCATCTGGCTAACGTGGGACCTGGGGAACCGAGCCTCGAACCGGGGTCCTTAGGCTTCACAGGCAAGCACTTAACCGCTAAGCCATCTCTCCAGCCCTTTTTTTAAAAAAAAAAAAATTCTATTTTACAGAGAGAGGAGAGAGAGAGAAAGAGAGAGAGAAAGAGAGAGTAACTCCAGACGCTTGCGCTTGCCTCACCTTTGTGCATCTGGCTAACTGGGATCTGGAGAGTCGAACATGGGTCCTTAGGCTTCGCAGGCAAGCGCCTTAATGGCTGAGCCATCTCTCCAGCATACTTGAAGCTGTTCTGTGAAGGATAAGTGGGAGGAGATACTAGGAGCACCGGTATGACCCCTACAATGACATAAGAAAGAGCAGTCGTGACTCATCGCAGACTTTGGTCTTAGCTGGACTTTGTCACGAACTCCCCAAGGCCGGTCTGGCAGGGAGTGTGGGTAGAGAAGCATTAGGCCCTTTTGATCCAGGGAGTCTTGCTGGGGGAGGGGATGGTGACAGAACCTTGACACCAGACATTGCTTTGATTTGCTCGTGCCATCCGGGATACTCATGCCAAGAGCTCAGGGGTCTTTAAGTCAACAAGGGAGCTCACTTGACCCAGGGAACCAGGGCTGAGAGGACTTGACACAGATCTGAAGTCCTCCAGGCTTCTGGGTGAAAAGTCACATAAATCGAAAGTTGTTCATAGTGGGCGGTTTTCAGAGTTGTAAGTGAGGACGATCAGGCTCAGAGAAGTGAAGGAGCGCCTCCAGGAAATAATTAACTGTCACAAAGTACTGGATCTGAAAAACCACTTGTGATGGCTCTGGGCTGTTTGAAAAATTGGAACTTCTCTCTCCCCAGTCTTGATTTTATTTCCAACCAATTTCGGCCTTTGTAGCCTCTTTAGAGAGGTCTCCTGGAGGTGAAGTAGGGTTTCTGTAGCCCAGACTGATCTGGAATTCACTATGTAGTCCCAGGGTGGCCTCGAACTCATGGTGATCCTCCTACCCCTGCCCCTTGAGGGCTGGGATTAAAGGTGTGCTGAAGTGGGTTTTCTCGAGATCGCTATAGGCCACTCTACTCTCTGCAAAGCTCTGGACAGGCCTAGATGGCCTAGGACAGTGTGGGTTCTGCTGTGAGCCAGTAGCTCCCTGCCCAAATGCGTGGCACAGTCTAGCCCCTTCCTTTGTTTTCAGAGCGCAGCTCCAACTTCTTAAAACAGTAATGACTCCTTCCTTGACCATTGCCCTTATACCACCAAGCAATGAAATAGCATTGTAGGCATTAATCAATACAAACACTTCCTTCAGTGGCCCAGTTCTTTTATACCTGTGCTTGGTAGACTTTTTTTTTTAAAATACTTTATTTATTTATTTTAGAGAGAGAGAGACAGAGAGAAAATTGGCACTCCAGGACTTCAGCCACTGCAATCGAACTCCCAGGCACTTGGGCCCACCTAGTGGGCACGTGTGACCTTGCGCTTCCCTCACCTTTGTGCATCAGGCTTACGTGGGATCTGGAGAGTCGAACATGGCTCCGAAGGCTTCACAGGCAAGCGCCTTCACTGCTAAGCCACCTCTCCAGCCCTAGGCAGACTTTCTGTTGCTGTGAATAAATACCTGAGAGAACTTAAGGGAGGGGGGATTAATTATAGCTCACAGTTTCAGAGAACTGAACTCGTGGCTGCTTAGCTCTGTGTGCCAGGGCAGGACATCATGGTGGCAGGAGCAGGTGACAGAAGCCATTCTGCAAACTTCATGGTGGACAGGAAGCAGAGACAAGGGAAAGGCCCAAATCAACAAGGGAGCACGCTGCCCGGAACCAACTTTCCCAAGCTAGGCTCTGCCTCCTAAAGTTTCTGCCACCTCTCAAAATAGCAGCACCAGCGGGGACCAAGCATTCAATACATGAGCCTAAGGAGACATTTATATTCATCTTTATTGTTATATACAGTTGGGCAAACTGAAGATTAGATGTGAACTTAGCTTTGTTCACTGAAGTCTCCTGGTGTCAAGGAATCACAGTTCACTCATGTGGCTGGTGGCAAGGGCAGCCTGGAGGTTTCTAAAATATATATATATTTATTTATTCATTTTCAGAGAGAGCAAGAATGAGAGAAAGAGTATGGGCATGCCAGGACCTCTTACCACTGCAAACAAACTCCAGATGTATCCAGCACTTTGTGCATCTGGCTTTATGTGGGTACTGAAGAACTGAACCTAGGTTGGCGGGCTTTGAAAGCAAATGCCTCTAACCTCTCAGAAATCTCCCCAGCCCAGCCTGGGGGTTTTGAGGATAGATATCGGCCTTAGAATTCCCTCTGGGAGAGTCGCATGTTCTGTTACCTATAACCTAATACACTGGGCCTTACTTTACCAGCCACTTTTGAACTCTGGAAAGGAAGATGATAGGAGATTTTTTTTTTTTTTTGCATGTATATGTGGCATGCGTGCACAGGTCTGAGTGCATGCGTGTGCATGTGTGAGTGCATATGGACACCAGAGGTTAATGTCAGATGTCTTACATGTTCATTCTCCGCTATTTTATCAAAGCAAACCCTCTCCCTGTAGCCCAGAGCTCACCCCAGTCAGTTAGATTAACTAGCCATCTTGCTCTGGGGGTCCCCTCTCTGCCTCAAGCATGCTGGAGTTATAGGCGATGGCCACCCCCACTTGGCATTTACTTGGGTGCTGGGGAATCCAAAGTCCAGCTTCCATGCTTTCATTGCAAGCACTTTATAAACACTGAGCCATTGTACCCTAGCTCCCGTGGGATATTTTAAAGGAATAAATGTGAGACAGTTTGCTGGTTCCTTTCAATGCAGCTCAGGAAGAGGGGAGCAGGCAGTAGGCAAATGAATTAAGCAATATTTAAATTTACAAAAGCTCCAAGTAGCCCACTTGGTGCCTCTTCGGGCCTCTGTAAACAGCAAATCGATTGAGTGTCGGACCTGTTTTCATAGCCGTTCCGCACACTGGGAGTATTAGATGAAGCAAACCTTTTATTTAGTTCCTGACAGGTAATTCAATTTGCCCCTGCATTGGTTAGCAATCCAGCCAAGAAGGCAGGAGTCAAATTCTGAATGGCTGTAGCTATTTACTGGAATATCACAACTTAATTTTGCCTCTCAAGTTGCAAGTAGATATTTTGGTACGGTGGAATGTTCGACTCAGGTTTGGGGCTCCAGGTTGGAGATTTCATTTTTTTTTTTTTCCAGCAGGAGTTGTTCTCCTTCTCAAACATGTAAAAGGCCTATTTCCACATTTTTTCCCCCCAGAGTGACAAACTGGGAAAAACTGAAAAAAAAAAAGAAAGAAAAAGAAAAAAATTAAAAAGTAGCAGCTGGTTAAAACAAAAGGATCTTCTGCCTTCCAAAAGACCTCTTTCTTTGGGAATCAGGATTTATTTTTGCAACAGAAAGTTCTGGTTTCCGTTCATTTCAAATGACAGAAAGAGCTACTAGGTAGCCGAGAGTTTGCAAGGTGGATGCGCGCAGGTGAGCCCTACTGCCCTGATGGGCTTGGCTTTTCGGGGGTCATGGTTTTAGGGGTACTTCTGTGCACTGGACCACTCCAAGATGGGGGCCTCATGTCCCCATCCCCGTTCCTTCCTGGTGTTGGGTTCCCTCTTGCTCCTTGTTGTAGAAACCAATGAAATAAACTGCAGCTTCCAAGTGTGCGCTTCCCTGAGTATTTCCCGCATTTTCATGAAGCCAAGTCTGGGATCTTTTATCTTTTCCTCCTCCTCCGTCTATCCTTTTCTTCCCATTCTTTCTTCTTCTCCTCCTCCTCCTTATTCGGGGGGCCTTCACTTTCGCTGGGCTTTATCCAGTTTTTTGTTGCTGTTGATTTTGAACCTGATCAGTTCTCAGGACTACTTTCAATCTGAGAAGAGTTATCTCTTTAATACTGGCCAATTCTCAGCGCCTCTTCTCTTTGACTGATGCCCCTGTGATTCCTGCTTCCTTTTGTTTAAAACATGCAGCTCTGATGAAATATATGCTTTCACCTTTCAATCTGGTCTCTAGATCTCTTAAACTGCATTTAGAGTTTTCTTTACATGTTGCCATTTTGAGGACATCCATCCCACGTAGAATTTACTTTATTACTTTTTTCCCCCATGGTTTGGGGTTCTATTTATCTCATTCTGAATGGAGTTTGGTTCATCATTCTCTCTCTCTCTCTCCCTCTCTCTTTTCCTCCCTGAGTTTGTATTTATGCTCCTTCCTCCTGCTCAGAATGAGCAGTTCTCCAGGGATCAAGTGTCTCAGGTATGTCCTGCATCCCAGGCCTGATAATTATGAGTTGAGTCTCCCATCCTGAGCCAGGGGGAGCTGAGCCTAGCTTCTGGCTTCAAGGTTATCCTATTTCCATGGTGCCTCCAGGTAAACCAGACCCTACAATAGTACTATGCAGAGCTATTTTCCACCTCGTTCATGGGTGGGGAAGGCCCAGCTTAACTCCTGATTTAAAACCATGGATGCAAATCTAGCTTTCTATCTCTGTAGTCTACATTTACGCCTGTTGCTGGTTTTTGCAGCTTGTCTTTCTTTTCAGTTCAGAGATGCTTATTTGGTTATGAGCTCACAAGATCTATCTATCTATCTATCTATCTATCTATCTATCTATCTCTCTATCTATCTAATTTATTTATTTAGTTAGTTGCAAGGAGAGAGAGAGAGAGAGAAGAGAGACAGAGAGAGAGAATGGGCATGCCAGAGCCTGTTGCCACTACAAATGAACTCCAGATACATGTGCCGCTTGTGCATCTGGCTTATGTGGGTCCTGGGGAATCAAACCTGGGTCCTTTGTCTTCTCAGGCAAATGCCTTAACCGCTAAGCCATCTCTCCAGCCCTATTGTTTTTTTAAATATTTTGTTTATTTATTTGAGAGAAAGAGAGAGAGAGATAAAGAAGCAGAGAGAGAGAGAGAGAGAGAGAGAGAGAGAGAATGGGGACACCAGGGCCTCCAGTCACTGTAGACAAATTCCAGATGCATGCGCCACCTTGTGCATCTGGCTCTATGTGGGTCCTGGGGAATCAAACCTATATCCCTTGGTTTTGCAAGCAAGCGCCTTAACCACTGACCCCTCTCTTTAGCCATAGAATTCTACCTTTGTAACATTCTCATGTTTTATCTAAAATTGCTACTCTGGAGCATGGGAAGACCTCCAAATATGGATGAATAATAACACCATGTTGATGGAAAGTTCTAGAGGACAACCTCAAAGTTTTCGTGTTCTGCCCCTTTAGGAGATTCTGGGACATGGGAGATCCCAAGGATTGCTGGAACGTGTCCAGCAAGCAGTTGCTCTGAAGGACAGTAGAGAAGCCGCCTATGGCTAAATGACAGAAACAGAACCATGGAAACTTTGCTGTTGAAAGAGACACTGAAGATCTTCAAGTCTTAATCTTTGTCCCTCCGTCCCATGATGCTATCCATAATGTCCCTGGGAGTGCTTGTCCACAGTCCAAAGGAGCCTCCAGTGACAAGAAGGCCCTGGTCACAGTCATTCGTATCTCTGTGTAGCTTTTCTCTTCCCTCCACAACCCCAGGTCTCAGCTTCTTCCCCGAGGCCCTCCCCTGGAACCCTACTTCAGAAAAGTCCAGTGAGCCGGGCGTGGTGGCGCACGCCTTTAATCTCAGCACTCAGGAAGCAGAGGTAGGAGGATCGCTGTGAGTTTGAGGTCACCCTGAGACTACATAGTGAAATCCAGGTCAGCCTGAGCTATAGTGACACCTTACCTCGAAAAAACAAAACAAGACAAAACAAAAAAATTTAAAGGCTCCTCCACCTGACACATGACAATGCTCACTCACTACTTTCCACATCTATTATTTCTGACCACTATTAACCCAGCCACGCTCTCTGCCCATGGTTGCCACATCATTTTGCGGTGTACCCCTGCCCCCCTAGGCATGATGTGGCTTAGCAGTCTGCTTCTGCTGCTGGAAATTTCTGAGGATCTCACAATACCACCATTACGTTTCTCGGTAGGGAAATAAGACCACACTCCCTTTGTCTATGAAATGACTCGTGCTCCTAGCTTACTGAGGGGAAAGCTTGCCAAGGCCATGGGCAGAGCTAGCTCACCCTTCCTACCTAAAACCTGTGCAGGTGGGAGATCTGGGTTTTCAGGAACATCCTCTTAAGACCATTAGAGCCTGCAGCTCTGGTCCGAGAGGGCCAGGACCAGAGATGGCCTGGCACTGTATTTGGTATGCGTGTAACGATGCTTCCAGGACCTGAGTTCCATCCAGCTTCAGAGCTGAGCTAGGCTAGCTTGGGTCATGGAGAAGTATTTCCAAAGCGAGGCTGAACTTTAGGCTGGACCATTCTCAGGACACTGCTAGTCTAGTATTTTGCTACCAAAAAGAGGGTTGGAGAGATGGCTCAGCAGTTAAGGTGCTTGCCTGCAAAGCCTAATGACCCAGTTTGATTACCCAGGACCTATTGCAAAGCCAGAAGCACAAAGTGGAGCATGCATCTGGAGTTCATTTGCAGTGGCTAGAGGCCCTGGCGTGTCCATTCTCTAACCCCCCCAACACCACTCTGCCTCTCTTCTCTCTGTCTCTCTGCATGCAAATAAATAAATAAAATGTCAAAAATAAAGAAATAAAATACTACCAACCAGAAAAGCTTTCATGACTGCAACAATTCCCAACAGGGTTTAACTCACAGAATTGTCATAACTCACTGATTTGATCATTACACATTGTACACATGTGGTGAAATGTACAATCACTATATGTCAATTAGAAACAACACTAGCCAGGCATGATGGTGCACACCTTTAATCCCAGAACTTGAGAGGGTCTCCATGGGTCTGAGGCCAGCCTGGTTGCACACAGTGAATTTCAAGTGAGCCTGGGCTAGAGTGAGACCCTATTTCAAAACAAACAACAACAACAACAATAATAACAAAAAACTGTACTTGGAAAATTCTGAGGATTTTCAGTAAGTTGTTCCAAGCTTAAATCCTAGTTCATTCATCACTTACCATGACCTTGGTAAAATAATTGTTTTTCTGTTTTGAGTCTTAATTTCCTTGTGTGTAAAATGAGTCTAATAATATATACATGCTACATTTTTTTTCAGGTCTGTCCCAAAGGATAAGTAATTTCACATTTGAGAAGTGCCAGGTACACCATTAATAAAACTTAGTAAATATTTATTTGCTTTTGTTCCCTTTCAGCTTCCTCATCTCTTGCAGGAAATTATTACTTCATCAGATTTTTAGAATCAAATAAGATTACTTATAAAAAAAATCAGGATACAATGATTTTCTTCATTATTCAGGAAAGAAAGTATTCAACGATCTTGGGGGGGGGGGGAGCCAGGGATATTGTCTGGTTATTTCCAACCTAATCATGTGCCAGAACTTAATGCCAGACTCCAGAGGTTAGTGGGAGGACCAAACAGATACGGCTGTGGCACTTCTCTAAGTGGACCGACTTAGAGGTGAGAACTTTCATTCACACTATTCACAGTAGACTATTTTTCTTTTTTCTTTTTTTTTTGGTTTTTTGAGGTAGGGTTTCATTATAGCTCAGACTGACCTGGAACTCACTATATAGTCTCAGGGTGGCCTCGAACTCATGGCGATCCTCCTACCTCTGCCTCCCGAGTGCTGGGATTAAAGGCGTGCGTTACCATGCCCGGCCACGGTTGAGTTTTGAAATGTGTAAAGCCACTTTTTTTTTTTTTTTTCCCCCTGTGGGCCTGGCAGGAAAGTCTTTTGGATACTGAGAAAGTGTATTTACCTCAGAAATAAGTTCATGGGTAAGTGTTTAAGATCCACAAGTTGGGTCTTCACCTGACCATGATCTGGAGGAAAGACACCCTCTCTTCTACACCCACACTACTTCTCTTCTTCCTCCTCCTCTTTCCTTATATATATATGTTATTTATTTATTTGAGAGAGAGAGAATGGGCACACCAGGGCCTCCAGCCCCTGCAAATGAATTCCAGATGCATGCGCCCCCTTGTGCATCTGGCTTATGTGGGTCCTGGGGAATCGAACCCGGATCCTCTGGCTTTGCAGGCAAACGCCTTAACTGCTAAGCCATCCTCCAGCCCCTCCTCTTTTTTGCTCTCTCTCTCTCTCCCTCCCTCTCTCTCATCTCACTGTGTGGTCCAGGCTAGCCTCAAACTCACCATCTTCCTGACCCAGCCTTTCTTAGCGCTAGGATTTTATAGGTATGTGCCACCACAACCAGATGGCATTGTTCCTTTAAAGACTTTTAGAAGGAAGGAAAGAACAAAGGAAGCAGGCAGGCAGAAGGACTATTTTACAAGGTCTTAAATTCTCCTAGAACTGATGGCTTCTCGCAGAGCTATATAGCATGACAATTGTCAGGGTCAGTTAAAGAAAGGAAAAAGTATCCAAACTTGAGAGTATCAAGAGGCCTGAGGATCCCCGAGGATGGTAGGAGACGTGGGGGTCAATGGGTAGGGACGAGGGGGAAGTCCTCCAGGCTCTTTCAGAGGGGAGGGTTTCAGGAAAGGGGGGGGCGGTGCCAGTCTGTGGTTCTTTACAGGCCGAAGTGCGTGGAGTTGCCATGTCTCCAGGGCTGGGGGTGCTCGAACTGCTTATTGCATTTGCAGATTTGCAAGCGAATGTGTGTGTTTTATAAATGGAGCAAGCGCCTCGTGTTTCTGATTGATGGGCCATCAGCTGCACAGTTGCTGGGCAGTGATTGATTTTTCCGACCCAGCTGCTCCAGCTGCGCCACAGCTGCTCCCTGTCTGAAGTCGGCGGGCTGGTGCCGTAAGCCCTCCCCTCCCCCCCAGAGAAGATCCTAATTGGAGTGATCCCTGAGAAATCGGCCATTGCTGGCCATTAATTTGGAGGGCTTTCCTTGGGGTGCTAAACGACAAGCCCTCTCTTGGCAATTACCATTCCCAACTGGATCGGTGCGCCATTCTGAGACGCGCAGTCCTGCGGGCGGAGCCGAGCCAAATCTGAACTCTCGCGCAGTCTGCTGAGCCAAAAACTCAACTCGTAAAGCATCTCATTTTAAAATCCAAAACTCATGCCTACTCGGTTTAAAGATCTTCAGATATATAGAAAGTAAAGGATAACCATGGGGCTGGAGGCATGGCTTAGCGGTTAAGGCGCTTGCCTGCAAAGCCAAAGGACCCCTTTGATTCTCCAGGACCCATGTAAGCCAGATGTACAAGGGGACGCACGCATCTGGAGTTCGTTTGCAGTGGCTGGAGGCCCTGGTGCCCCATTCTCTCTCTCTCTCTCTCCCCCTCCCTCTTTCTCTGTCACATAAGTAAATAAATAATAATAAAAATACTTTTTTTAAAAAGATCAACCATGAAAGTCAACTGCATTCTCAAGATCTGTGGACAGCGGTGATTAATATTTTGACGTATTTTGTTTTGGCCAATCTATGTGAATATGACTTATATGTTTTCAGGGTTGTATCAGACTTTGAACATAATCTTTTTTTAAAAATTTATTTATTTATTTTGAGAGCGACAGACACAGAGAGAAAGACAGATAGAGGGAGAGAGAGAGAATGGGCGTGCCAGGGCTTCCAGCCTCTGCAAACGAACTCCAGACGCGTGCGCCCCCTTGTGCATCTGGCTAACGTGGGACCTGGGGAACCGAGCCTCAAACCGGGGTCCTTAGGCTTCACAGGCAAGCACTTAACCGCTAAGCCACCTCTCCAGCCAGAACATAATCTTTTAAAATTTTTTTTACTTACTTATTTATTTGAGGGGTGGGGGAGAAAATGGGCACGCCAGGGCTCCAGCCTCTGTAAAGAACTCCAGATGCATGCGCCCCCTTGTGCATCTGGCTTACATGGGTCCTGGAGAATCAAAGGGGTCCTTTGGCTTTGCAGGCAAGCGCCTTAACTGCTAAGCTGTCTCTCCAGCCCCATCATATTTTTTGTTTATTTTTATTTATTTGAGAGCGACAGACAGAGAAAGAGTCACAGAGAGAGAGAGAGGGAGAGAGAGAGAGAATGGGCACACCAGGGCCTCTAGCTACTGCAAAGGAACTCCTGACGTGTGCGTCCCCTTGTGTATCTGGCTAATGTGGGTCCTGGGGAATCGGGGTCCTTAGGCTTCACAGGCAAGCACTCAATGGCTAAGCCATCTCTCCAGCCCCCATAATATATATTTGTTTGCTTGTTTGTTTCGTTTTTTGAGGTAGGGTCTCACTTTAGCTCAGACTGACCTGGAATTCTCTATGTACTCTCAGGGTGGCCTCAAACTCATGGTAATCTCTATCTCTTGAGTGCTGGGGTTAAAGGCGTGTGCCACCACGCCCAGCTTATATTTTTTTAAGAGAGGGAGGGAGGAAGAGAATTGGCACACCAGCACCACCAGCCACTGCAATTAAACTCCAGACGCTTGTGTCTCCTTGTGCACATGTGCAACCTTACACACATCTGGCTTACGTGGGGCCTGGAGACTTGAAGGTGAGTCCTTAGGCTTCGCAGGCATGCGCCTTAACCGCTAAGCCGTCTGTCCAGCCTGTGAACAAAATCTTTTCCCGTGACTCTTTATAATAATTGTGGGTATAAGGTATGTCGTTAACTAAGAATAAAATTGCCGATCAAACAAATGACGTGGGCTTGCATACAACTGGAAAAAGAATTATACTTAACAGCAACCTGGGGTGAAGATAAGACTGTGGCAGACGCTGGAGATGTGCCACACAGAACAGTTTCGCCTTGCGTTGTCTTTTTCTAGATGCCTCGTCTGGGAAACAGTGATAGCCACACCTGTCCATCTCTCTCAAGGGGTCGTGCAGCACACCACGCAAGCACGTTGGAACGCTGTGTAATAAAGACGGAGAATTATCATCGTTACTTAATGAAAAGGAAAACTTCCTAAGTGTATCAGTTGCACAGATACGTGGCTCATTAGAGCAGACCATGTGGGCTGCGCATACTCAGCCCTTTCGTGGGCGTTCTTTTACTGCAGAGGTACCATGGAGATGGGGATGATGATCTCTCTGAGCCAGAGTCTTTCTGAAAGCTTCTTCCAGCTCTTAATGCCCTCAGAAGGGTTAGTGCAGGGTCACTTCTGAACACTCTGATGGAGGGTTTCCTGCTGTTTCCCGTGGTCTTTCACGCCCTTGTCTATAGAGTGGCTTCTCTCACTTGCCTAGGGGTACAACCAGGCAATTCAAAGCTCCAAAGCATCCTTGAGATGTGGGGTGATGGCCGGCTGCTTACAAAAGCAGACACTTTCTGTCAAGGGATGCCGTCCTAATGAGGCATGCATTTCATAAGGCCCCTTCAGGACCGGAGAAATGGCTTAGTGGTAAGGCGCTTGCCTGCAAAGCCGAAGGACCCAGGTTCAATTCCCTAGGACCCACATAAGCCAGATGCACAAGGTGGTGCACGCGTCCGGAGTTGGTTTGCAGAGACTAGAGGCCCTGGCGTGTCTATTCTTTCTCACTCTCTCTCTCTCTCTCAATGCTTCTTTCTTTCTCTCTCTCTCTCTCCCAAATAAATAAATAAAAAGATAAAACATCAAAGGGACCCTAATGGAGTGGCCTCTCTGACTGGTGACTCCTCCTGCCCTAGAGATTCTCTGAGAGCTCAGTTGAGTCTTCCCTTCTCTTTCTTTCTTTCGTAATATTTATTTAAGAGAGAAAGAGACAGGAGAGAGAGAGAGAGAGAGCGCGCGAGAGAGGGAGAGAATGGGCGCATCAGGGCCTCCAGCCACTTCAAACGAACTCCAGCCACATGCGCTACCTTGTGCATCTGCCTTACGTGGGTCCTGGGGAATCCAACCCGGGTCCTTTGGCTTTGCAGGCAAGTGCCTTAACCACTATGCCATCTCTCCAGCGCAAGGGCTTTATGCATTCTCAAAAAGTTTTTCTCTCAAGAATGGAAATTAAACTCTGTTGGGTCTGGTCCTTAGGCAAGTCTGGGGACTGGAGCTTGCGTTGAGAATGTGGAAGGTGTACGGCTACGCAGCGAAGTGGGACCCACAGACAGCTGTCTGCCCGTGAGGTCCTGCTAACACAGGTGAACGAACCGTTTCTCCAAGTCACAGAGCCAGTCAGTGCCAGGTTAAAGAAATGAAAGTGAAGCCGGGTGTGGTGGAGAACGCCTTTAATCCCAGCACTAAGGAGGCAGAGGTAGAAGGATAGCCGTGAGTTCGAGGCCGCCCTGAGATGACATAGTGAATTCTAGGTCAGCCTGGGCTGGAGTGAGACGCTTCCTCGAAAAAAAAAAAAAAAAGAAAGAAAGAAATTAAAGTGTTGGAATTCAAGCCCATGAAAATGGCCAATCATACCTGCTCCAAGCCCTTGAGCATGCTCAGGGCAAGGACTAGAAAGAGTTAAAAAAAAATGCACTACATGGCTGGAGGTGAAGGTAGTCTCCTCTTGCCCAGCCCAGGCCTTCAGACTTGGGTTGGAGCTACCAGGGCGCAGACATAGCCTGGAGTCTTGGGCCTGAGCTGGGCGGTGGGTGTGGTGGTGGTGGTGGGGAGTTAGGGGTGCACAGGGTGTTGTGGGGTTCTGCGCAAGCGTAGGTGAGACCTGGCGGCCCGCGCTTAACAAAGGTCCTGCGCCCTGGACTAGGCCGCCTTGCCTTTGAAGCATGCAGCCTGGATTATTTAATATAATGGGAACAATGCAACCCGACCCATCAGAGACATAAATTTCCAGGTGTTTTAAATTTGTTTTCCCCCACCCACCCACCCAATCAGAATGGTAAACAGCAAACAGTAAAATTCAGCACCAGGTCGTAGCAGAGCTGGCCGCAGGGGCCACTCTGAGATGGGCCCAGTGGCCAAACCCGGGGCTTCCTGGAGCCTCACCCAGGCCGGATGCGCTGAGCTGTCTTCTTCACCAGCTAAGCGCTTTGGTGTTCTGGGAGAATCTCAAGGTACCCTAAATTCTCTTAGCTCAAGACATCTGTACAAAGCCACCAGCAGCCCCTTGGCCGCCCAGGTTAATTGACGTGCGAGTGCCTGTAACACCCATAACGAGGTTTCTATTGCCCTTGCCAAGTTCAATTACCGGCGCATCTGCTTTCTGATTTTTCCAAGATGGCTTGACTTTCTTTCTTTCTTTTTTTTAAAGCCCAACTACAAAGGAGCAGACTGCACAGTAGCCTTTTGCAGAAGGTAAGAAATGATGGCTGCCCCTTTTCCAGACTTTTTCTGTCTTTTTTTTTTTTTTTTTTTTTTTAGCTGTGTCAGAATCCAGAGGGTGGCTGCCTAGGATAGACATTAACTGTGAGTGAATCAGGAGTAATCAGGTCCTTGGTCTCTCCACAAAGCCCTTCCCCCTTTCCCTGAGAAAGCAACGAAGGATGTTGATTCTTTCCGAGGAGGTGGGTTCTCCTGCCTGCTATCCAGAAACCTACTGAGATTTGTCACTAGGAATGGAGAAGTCATTCCACATTTATTTCCCAAAGAGAAAGGACGGGTTAGGAGATGGTGAAAAACCTCAGAAATTAGTGGACAGCTGCTGCTTCTTAACAACCAAAGCGTTTATTATTATTCTCTACTTGTTTTCTTTTAATTAAAAAAAGTTACTATTTTTATTTATTTATTTGAGAGAGGGAAAGAATGAGAGAGAGAGAAAGAGAGAGAGAGAGAAAGAGAGAGAGAATGGGCATGCCTGGGCTTCCAGCCACTGCAAATGAACTCCAGGTACATGTGCCCCCTTGTGCATCTGGCTTACGTGGGTCCTGGGGAACCGAACCGAGGTCCTTTGGCTTTGTGGGAAGCACCTTAACTGCTAGGCCATCTCTCCAGCCCTAATTAAAAAAAATATATTTATTTATTTGAGAAAGAGGCAGACAGACAGAGAGAGGAGGAGAAATAGAGAATGGGCACACCAGTGCTTCTGGCCGCTGGAAACGAACTCCAGACGCACGCGCTACCTTGTGCATCTGGCTTACGTGGGTCCTGGGGAATCGAATCGTGAGGTCCTTTGGCTTTGCAGGAAGTGCCTTAAATGCTAAGCCATCTCTCTCCATTCAGCCCTCTCTACTTGTTTATTTTTTATTTTATTTTATTTTTTTTAATTTAATTTATTAGTTTTCATTTCAGTGTATACAGGCAGTTTGGTACCATTATTTAGGCTCATCTGTGATCTACCCCCTCCCATTAGACCCTCCTTGTTAATGAAAATGGGTCGTGCATTGTGGAGTTAGCCCCCAGTTATTAGTATGATAAATGTCTCTGCAAATCATGACCCAACATGTAACTCTGACATTCTTTCCGCCCCCTCTTCCGCAAGATTTCCCTGAGCCATGTTGGGTTCATTTTTGGTCTGCTTCAGTGCTGAGGTGTTGGGGGCCTCTGAGGCTCTGGCTCTCTGATTTGGTAGGAGTTGATTTTTCTCTGCGTTGATCTCCTTCCCCTTTGTGCTGGTATCCGGTTCACAGGAAAACATCACCCTTGCTTATTTCGCCAGTTGTCCCTAGTTTCAGTTGGGCCCCTTTTGAGGTATGTTGGGGCAGCTCTCTTCTTAGGATCTGCATCTATCTTTTTTTCCCCTTGTTGTTTGTAGTGCAGCTAGGCGGTCGCCATCTTGACCGGAAGTCGTGAGTTTTTTCTATTTTTTTTTTCTTTTTTCTTTTTTCTTTTTTTTTTGGTTTTTCGAGGTAGGGTCTCTTTCTGGTCCAGGCTGACCTGGAATTAACTCTGTCATCTCAGGGTGACCTTGAACTCATGGCAATCCTCCTACCTCTGCCTCCCGAGTGCTGGGATTAAAGGCGTGCGCCACCACGCCCGGCTCTATTTTTGTTTTTTTGATGTAGGGTCTCACTCTAGCTGACCTGGCTGACCTGGAATTCACTATGGAGTGTCAGGTTGGCCTCGAACTCACAGCGATCCTCCTACCTCTGCCTCCCAAGTGCTGGGATTAAAGGCGTGCGCCACCACGCCCGGCTTTTTTTTTTTTTTTTTTTTAAATGGGTAGAACCTTAAACAAAAATGCCTTAGTGTTGGGGGAGGGGTGGAGGAGTAAGCACCATGACAGGTAATATTTTCACCGAGTAGCATATATTATTGGTCCTGCACTGCATGCATGTGAGTCACGGAAGGAAGGTTGGTAGCCCTCCGCCAGCTTGCCCAGCATTATCCGCACACAGTTCACAAAGCTGTGGGTGAACAGGGCCTATGCGGCAGGTTAGACACTAGAATTGGGGAAGGCAGAAGTGGAACAATGGCTTTGTAGCCTATGTGGGCAGGAGGGGACTTTGTGGAGCAAGTTGACAAGGGAAGAGGGGAAAAAAAAAGCAATGCACAGATGGGTGGAGATGGTGAACGACTGTGTGAGGCCAGAACTGGGTGGAACAGGACCTTGAGATCCTCTTGTTAGCCTTGTGCTTTCTGCCTGCAATTGCTTTTTTTTTTTTTTTTTTTAAATTTTTATTTTTTATTTGAGAGCGACAGACACAGAGAGAAAGACAGGTAGAGGGAGAGAGAGAGAATGAGCGCGCCAGGGCTTCCAGCCTCTGCAAACGAACTCCAGACGCGTGCGCCCCCTTGTGCATCTGGCTAACGTGGGACCTAGGGAACCGAGCCTCGAACCGGGGTCCTTAGGCTTCACAGGCAAGCACTTAACCGCTAAGCCATCTCTCCAGCCCTGCTTTTTTTTTTTTTTTCCCCTCCAAGGTAGGGTCTCACTCTGGTCCAGGCTGACCTGGAATTCACTATGGAGTCTCAGGGTGGCCTTGAACTCACGGCGATCCTCCTACCTCTGCCTCCCGAGTGCTGGGATTAAAGACGTGCGCCACCGTGCCCGGCTTCGCCATCGCTTTTTGATGACACTCCCTCTAGAGCAGGAGACTGCTTGGGAGGTCATCTTTTGCAGGCTGATTTCTGAAACCAGGAAGCAGTGATTAGCAGATCAATTAAAGTTCCAGCCAGCCATGGGATTATAAAGAGTGGCTGTTAACCGAAGACAGACCTCAAGCCTGCTGAGAGTGCGCCCGCCCTGCCCCATTGGTTCTGTGAGATGATTGACCACTACGGAGCAGCTAATCCAAGTGTGGACCCCAAGCTATGGTGTGAAATTTCCAGCAGCCAGCGCCCTGTTGATGACAGAAATGACCTTAATAAACCAAGGAGGCCACAAGTCAAACAAATAATTTGGTTGGCAAATAGAAGTATAAACAAGACCTTGATTAATGAATTTCCTAATAGTTCTCTGTTTATTGACATTAGCTCAGCCTGGTCATTAGGCCTGACATTGCCCATATATATTGTTTAGTGTACCATGTTCTATTCACTCTCAGGCTGTTCATAGAATTCCCCCCCCCCCCCCCAAAACCCTGGATGTTTTATGTCTCTTAAGTCTTGAGTCTCTACTTGGTAGTTGGTCCATGAAGCTTTGGTTCTGAGAAGATGCTTTGAGTTCACTAGCTGATGAGTAAGGTTACAAAACTGTCTAGGAATAGAGAATAGAGAAACGGGCACAGCCAGGGAGCCCCCTTCCTTATCCGGCTGGGAACCCGGGCAATTCTGTTCAGAGTAACCTTGCCTGCATTTTCACACTCATCTCTTCCCCTCTTGTGTCTCCGTTATTCCATTTTTTTTGTTTTGGAACAGACCTAACCAGGAGGCTTATCCTTCTCTTGTTGCTACAGACCTTAGGAGGGTGTACAATGGAGTAAAGGATGGAACCCTACCTGGGCCAAGGTCTCCCACATGAGCATAGTCCTCTGGGGCTTGCCTTGGCAACCGTGTGAACCGTTTCTAGCAAAAATGATCCTACATTCTCTGGGGACCCACAGCCTTGCCTCTGATGGACTGAACCCAAGACAGGCTTGTCCTGGGAAGCTATCAATTTCTGGCCAGTGGACCTCCGGAGCCACTGTCCTCGCCCGTAGGATGGTCCTAAGCCAAGTTCCATTCCTGGGACAGCTTCATGTGCCATGTTAGAAACGGAGGGAAAAGCAAAGGCAGAGTGGGGTTGAGGTTGTAAATGCCAGCTGTATTTTTATTGGTCCTCTTGCAACTTCAAAGGTTTCCCTGCTTGAAAGGAGGCCTGAGCAGGTATCCAGTTAGTTCTCTGAGCTCCCGGGCCTTGAATGCCTTATTGATTTTCAATGTGGCTTGACTCTCAGGTGGGCGACTTCAAGATGGTGTGTATTCCCCCCGCCCCCCGACTGTCGCGTTTCAAACCTCCAGCGGGATTCTGGGGAGAGCGGAGAGCAGCGTGGGCCTGTCTGTCTTCTCTCACTTTCCCCCTGGGCAGGACTTCTGGGGCTTTTGTGTTTTGTGGGGTTTGCACAGATCTGCACCAGATGCTGCTCAGTGTGAGGGAGAAAATACAGTGCTCGTTCTCAAGGGCTTCCAAATGGTCAGTCCCCCACTGCGGAAGGTGTGGCCAGGCGGAGAGTAGAACAACTGACTCTTACCTGTTCAACACATACCCTACAGAAGAAACCTCAGCTTGCCAAGTTGAGCTATTATGTGCCAGCTGTGGGGGAGCGGTCACTAGGTGGCCACAATAGGCCTGGCACACTTTGCCTATATTTCTGGTAGCCTGCCTGCCTCCCTCCCTCCCTCCCTTCCTTCCTTCCTTCTTTCCTTCCTTCCTTCTTCCCTTCCTTCCTTCTTCCCTTCCTTCCTTCCTTCCTTCCTTCCTTCCTTCCTTCCTTCCTTCCTTCCTTCCTTCCTTTCTTCCCTCCCTCTTTCCCTCTTTTCCTTCCTCCCTCCCTTCCTTTTTCTTTTCTTTTTTTTTTTTTTTTGAGATAGGCTTTCACTGTAGCCCAGGCTAACCTGGTATTCACTACATAGTCTCAGGTTGACCTTGAACTCATGGTGATCCTATCTCTGCCTCCAGAGTGCTAGGATTAAAGGTGTGCTCTAGCATGCCTGGCTTCTAGTAGGTTCTCTTAAACTTGATGTATAATATATATATTGCATATATAATGTATAGGTAATATATACATACATAATTCTTTAAAAATATTTTTATTTATTCATTTGCAAGCAAAGAGAGATGGAGAGAAAATGGGCACGCCAGGGCCTCCAGCTGTGCAAACAAACTCCAGATGCATGCACTACTTTGTGCATCTGGCTTTACATGGATATTGGGGGATGGAACCTGGGTCCTTAGGATTTGCAGGCTGAGCCATCTCTCCAGCCCTACGTATATAATTCTTTACTGCTCAGGGAAACTGTCTTTTCCTAGTGCCCCATTACATATAAGGAAACTGGACTGACTGTCGGGGTGGGAGGGCAGTACCAACTTGCCCAAGCTCTCTGAGGAAGTAAGGGCAGATAAGGAGCTGGGCTTCCCTTGTCTCCTATGGGCTCCTGGGCTGGGTGTGCCTGTTTGTGTTGTGGAGGGAGGGAGACAGGATGAACATCAGAAGCTGGCCATCTCATTTGTTGGCAGATGACAGGTATTCCTGCAAATAAGTATGGACACATAGGGCTGTAGAGGTGGCTTAGCAGTTAAGGACCTTGGTTAGATTTCCCAGGACCCACATAAGCCAGATGCACATGATGGTGCATGCACCTGAAGTTAGTTTGCAGTGGCTGGAGGCCCTGGTGTGCCCATTTTCTCCCTCTCTCTCTCTCTCTCTGCCCATGTCTTTCTTTCTCTCAAATAAATAAATAAATAATAAAATATTTTTTTTGTTTATTTTTATTTATTTATTTGAAAGCGACAGACACAGAGAGAAGGAGGCAGAGAGAGAGAGAGAAAGAGAATGGGCACGCCAGGGCCTCCAGCCACTGCAAACGAACTCCAGACGCGTGCGCCCCCTTGTGCATCTGGCTAACGTGGGTCCTGGGGAATCGAGCCTCGAACCGGGGTCCTTAGGCTTCACAGGCAAGCGCTTAACTGCTAAGCCATCTCTCCTGCCCAATAATAAAATGTTTTTTTTTTTGAAATATGGATGAAGGTATGGCCACAACAATAACAGCAAACATTGTCATAATCCACCCCGCAGCACCAGGAACTGTTTAGCACCTGACCAGCGTTAACTAATTCCAGTGAGGCAACTGAGTCCCGGGCGTTCTGGGAGGGTCAGAGTCAAGACTCAATAGTGTCTTGGGTACTAAACGGAGTGGCAGGACTGGCAGAGTGGAATGCCTACTGTGTGGATAAGTAGGGCCCCCACCAGGGCCTCTGTGGCCTGTCTTCCCATGCTTGAACCCTTTTAACCTCCAAAGATCTGTGTCGCTTTGGTCAGGCCTTGAACCCTTTTTGATAGGTAAGGCGGAGAGATGTCGGGTGGGGATCCAGAATCCAGAGTTACTCCGGCCACACTCCAGCCTCCCGTTGCGCTACCCCGGGCCCTTTCTCTAGCGCACAGGAGGAAAAGCACCTTATCTGGTTTAGACAGTGAACAAAAGTATCTTGCCTGTAAATCTGGAATGTACAGATCTATGACAACAGTCTCCTGAGCGGGCAGTATCCTTCCATCTGTCTTAGCCACAGTGAACTGGGAAAGAGATTTTTTTTTTTTTTTTTTTTTTTTTGGCTATAAAAGAAGGCAGGGCTGGCTGGAATAGAGGCAGCCTGGTCCAGGTCCCAGAGGATTCCCTGGTGCCCTGGCACATACCTTCTGCTCCGCAGCCTGCCTGGCCCAGCTATGCAGAAGGAGAGGCCCTTTGAAGTCACAGACCACCAATAAAATTGCAGCTGGTACCAGGAGCCCACGGGGCTCCAGGCGTGAGATTTTACACCATGAGGGGCTAAGCCAATGCTGACAGGGTTGGAATGTGCCCCGGACTCCCCTTTTCTTCTGCCAAGAGCCACTAGGGTGCCTCAGACCCTGGCTACTCTGTCACCCAATCAATCAAGACTCCAGTCAAGGCCCATTAGTCAGCGCAGGGAGGCGACAGGAGCAGCTGGCCACGGAGAGGTGGACCCAAGACAGATGTGCATGCGGGCAACAGCCACGGTACGAGAGGCCAGGAGGCCAGTCTGGGCTGTAAGGAAACAGCTAAGGACTGAAACCAGGGAGGGAGATACAGCGGTCATGGGAGCAATTCGTCATGCGACAAGACACACCCATCATGCCAGCCAGTAAACTACTTGAGAGACAGACAGGAAGACCCTGAGTTTGAGGCCACCCTGGGCTACATAATGAGACTTTATCAAAACAACAACAGCAGAAAAGACAAACAAGGGCTGGAGAGATGGGTTGGTGGTTAAGATGCCTAGCTGCGCAGCCTAAGGCCTCATGTTCAACTCTTCAGGTCCCACGTAAGCCGGTCGCACTGCACACAAGGGGGTGCCCACATCTGGAGATCGACTGCAGCAGCTGGAGGCCCTGGTGTGCCAATTCTCTCTCTTACTCTCTCTCTCTCCCTCCCTCCTCCCACTCTCTCTTATTCTAACTTTCTTGCATAAAACAAAAAAGGCCAGTCTGTTGCACTTGCCTCAAAAAAAGAAAAGAAAAGAAAATGTAAAACAAAAGGTAGGTTTCAGTACGAGCAAAGGTGTAGGGGCTGGGCTAAAGGAAGGGATGCTTTATTTTCTCCCTCTCCCCTTGTTCTCATGGATAGATGGAGCTAACTGTGTTGTTTTTACCTGGCCTTGTGCTGAGGGTAGCCACATTTCTCATCTAAGAAGGCTCATGGTCTAAGAAGGCCACACGCTTTCAAATGGACTTTGGAGGGCTGGAGAGATGGCTTAGCGGTTAAGGCACTTGCCTTGCAAGCCTAAAGGACCCACGTTAGACTCTCCAGATCCCACATAAGTCAGATGCACAAGGTGGCGTACGCACTTGGAGTTCTATTACAGTGGCTGGAGTCCCCGTGGTGCCAATTCTCTCTGGGTCTGTCTCTCTCGCTGTCACACATAAAGAAAACAGCCCAGCCGGGCGTGGTGGCGCACGCCTTTAATCCCAGCACTTGGGAGGCAGAGGTAGGAGGATCGCCATGAGTTTGAGGCCACCCTGAGACTACATAGTTAATTCCAGGTCAGCCTGGACCAGAGTGAGACCCTACTTTAAAAAATAAAAAAGAAAGAAAGAAAGAAAGAAAGAAAGAAAGAAAGAAAGAAAGAAAGAAAGAAAAGAAAACAGCCCAGTCCAATGGGCTTGTCTTAAAAAAATAATCAAATGGACTTTGGAAACAGAATCGGAAGGAGGAACATCAACACCGAGGGAAGCCCAGCCATGCATTATGTGCCATGGGAGCTGTGAACCCATGGGAGGAAGAGCCCGTCCTGGTATCCTTCCTGCCTCTGCCCAGTATCTTCTCTGAACTCTGCCCCTGCCTCTGGGGAAGCAGGTTTTGGATCCACTCCTTTGCAGTGTGTGTCAATAAGGGGCTCACTCCACCCCGGGGGATATGAGCAGGAGGGAGACCCCAGACCCCAGGGTCTGATGGAATAGGGAGAGCTATGTTGCAGAAGTTGCTGACGGGACTTGGAGCTGACATAGAGCACACGCTCCCACAAGGAGGCATGAGAAGGGAAGGTGGCTGGCAAGGAAGGAGAACGGGTCTAGAGAGGGGGTCCTCTGTGCATGTCACCCCCAGACCACAGCAGCTGTGCCCCTTGCAGAAGCACTTTGTGGGAAGGAAAGTGCGGACTATTTTATGTTTATTGCTTAAGAAACAGGAGCCTTTGAGGGTGTAGGGTATGCAGGGGACAGGAACATCTCCAGGGCTAAGATGTCCCAGCACTCAGTCACACTGTGGAGGCAGCTGGCTCCTTTGACACTCATCCTTTATGAAAGACTGTCCTGGGCCGAAGAGATGGTTAAGTGCTTCTCTGTGAAGCCTAAGGACCCCGGTTCAAGGCTCGATTCCCCAGGATCCACGTCAGCCAGATGCACAAGGGGGCGCATGCGTCTGGAGTTCGTTTGCAGTGGCTGGTGCGCCCATTCTCTCTCTCCTACTCTCTATCTCTCTCTGTCTCTTTCTGTGTGTCTGGGACTCTCAATAAATAAATAAAAATAAACCAAAAAAAATTTTAAAAAAAAAAGAAAGATTGTCCTGACCACGGGAACGGTAGGGCTCCTGAGGATCTCCTAAAGCTGTGCCCACTATTGCCATCCTTTGTTATAGAAGAAGCAAACTGTCCTCCACAACTGTACCAGTGGGAAGATGGTTAAGAGGCTGGTGCTCCACAGGGATGTGGGTGAGTGTATTGGTCACTTTTCTCATAACTGTGACAAAATACCCGACAACAGGCAGCTTAAGGAAGGAAGGGTTTCTCTTAGCTCGTGGTTTGAATTTATTTTTATTTTAGTTTTGAGAGAGTGGGCGAGAGTGAGAGAAAGACAGAGGGAGAGAGAGAATTGGCACACCAGGGCCTCAGCTGCTGAAATGGAACGCCAGAAGATTGCGCCACCTAGTGGGCATGTGCGGCCTTGCGCTTTGCCTCGCCTTTGTGCGCCTGGCCTACTTGGGATCTGGAGAGTCGAACATGGGTCCTTAGGCTTTGCAGGCAAGCGCCTTAACCACTAAGCCATCTCTCCAGCCCTACTAGCTAATGGTTTGAGAGTACAGATCATCATGACAGGGAAGGCATGGTGGCAGCAGAGTGTAAGACAGCTGCTCACATTGTCCTCACAGTCAGGAGGCAGAGGGGTGAATTCTGGTGCTCAGCTCACTTCCTCCTTTTGTTCCTTTGGCTCAGTCTGGGTTCCCAGCCCATGAGATGCTGGTGCTCACATTCAGTGTGAGTCTTCTCACCTCAGTTAAAACGTCTCTGGAGGGCTAGAGAGATGGCTTAGCAGTTAAGGTGTTTGCCTGCAAAGCCAAAGGTCCCAGGTTCGATTCCCCAGGACCGGCATAAGCCAGATGCACAATGTGGTACATGAGTGTGGAGTTCGTTTACAGTGGCTGAAGGCCCTGGTGCACCCATTCTCTCTATCTCCCTCTCTCTCTCACACACACACAAATAAATAAAATAAATTTAAAAAAAACTCTCTAAGCCGGGCATGGTGGCGCACACCTTTAATCCCAGCACGCGGGAGGCAGAGATAGGAGGATCACCATGAGTTCGAGGTCACCCTGAGACTCCATAGCGAATTCCAGGTCAGCCTGGACTAGAGTGAAACCCTACCTTGAACCGCCCTCCCCACCAAAAAAAAACTATCTGGAAATCCCCTCACAGACATATTCACAGGCATGCCTTATAAGTGATTGTAAATCTGCTTCTTTTTTCTTTTCCTAAAATTTTTATTAGCATTTTCCATGATTATAAAAAATATCCCATGGTAGTTCCCTCCCCCCCCACCACTTTCTCCTTTGAAATTCCATTCTCCATCATATTACCTCCCCATCTCAATCATTGTACTTACATATATACAATATCAACCTATTAAGTAGTCTCCTCCCTTCCTTTCTCTTCCCTTTATGTCTCCTTTTCAACTTACTGGCCTCTGCTACTAAGTATTTTCCTTCTCACACAGAAGCCCAGTCATCTGTAGCTAGGATCCACATATGAGAGGGAACATGTGGCGCTTGGCTTTCTGGGCCTGGGTTACCTCACTTAGTATAATCCTTTCGAGGTCTAAATCTGCTTCTTGACAATGAAGATTAACGGTGACAGTGGGCCCGACCTGCCATGCCATGCCCTCTGGTCAGATGAGGAGCGGCGTTGGAAGCATCATTCTACTTGAGTCCAAGTACTGAGCTTTCCTGCGCGTGATCTGCTCATGCTCAGACACCTCCCTGACTCTGTGGAGGAAGTGATGGGTGTACCTGCTGCTGCGGACACCTCACATGATAAAATTAGTCCAGCCAAGCCTTTTTCCCTAGTACTTTTTCTTTTTTTAAAAAAATATTATTTATTTATTTATTTGAAAGAGAGAAAGATGGAGAGAGAGAGAGACAGAGAGGGAGAATGGGCGCGCCAGGGCCTCCAGCCACTGCAAGTGAACTCCAGATGCGTGTGCCCCCTTGTGCCTCTGGCTAACGTGGGTCCTGGAGAGTCGAACCGGGATTCTTTGCCTTTGCAGGCAAACACCATAACCGCCAGGCCATCTCTCCAGCCCCCTTTTCACTAGTTCTTGAGAAAGACTATTATGAGGGGAAAGTCTCCCTCGGGAGACATGGAGCAGGACAGTATAAGGATGACCTATCTGATAATGGGCATGGCCTCTTAAAAACTAAGTTCACAAAGTGTGTATATCCATGAGAAGCTTGTCCCCTTTAAAGTAGTCCCTTTGCAAGGCCAGCATTCTCTGGGGGCATGCATGCCACTCTCTTCTGCACCTCCCTGCCAGAGAGTATGTGGTTCTGCCCATGAAGCCTGTGGTCTTGTGATCTGGGTGGGGGATGCTGGAATGTATAGTGGTTGGAAGGTGAACTGCAGAGGGAACCCCATCTTTACAGCTATAGGGAAGTTGTCATCTAGGCTGGGGTGAAAAACCATTTTTGGGGGGTGGGTTTCTTTTTGTTTGTTTTTCAAGGTAGGGTCTCGCTCTAGCCCAGGCTGACCTGGAATTCATTATGGAGTCTCAGGGTGGCCTTGAACTCATGGTGATCCTCCTACCTCTGTCTCCTGAGTGCTGGGATTAAAGGCGTGTGCCACCATGCCCGGCTGTGAGAAATCTTTATATTGCTACAGTTGTTTTTGGGTCATTGCGCTCCTGTAATTAAGCCCTCACCCTGCTCTGTAAGAAAAGGCAGTGTGGCAGTTTGAATGTGTGACCCATAGACTCAGGTGTCTCATTAACATTGAACTTGTGGGCTGGAGGGATGGCTTTGTGGTTAAGGCATTTGCCTGCAAAGCCGAAGGACCCAGGTTTGATTCCCCAGTACCCACATAAGCCAGATACACAAGGTGGTGTATGTATCTGGAGTTGGTTCGCAGTGGCTGAGGGCCATAGAGTGCCCATTCTCATTCATCGCCTCTTGCTCTCTCTCTCCTTGCAAATATATAAATAAATAAATATT
The DNA here is from genome assembly GCF_020740685.1 of Jaculus jaculus. NCBI lineage: Eukaryota > Metazoa > Chordata > Mammalia > Rodentia > Dipodidae > Jaculus > Jaculus jaculus. The sequence goes on from NC_059119.1 coordinate 48,044,129, forward strand.
TAAAAACTTGAGAACTGGAGGGGTGGCTTAGCGGTTAAGGTGTTTGCCTGCAAAACCAAAGGACACAGGTTCAATTCCCCCATGGGGTGGTTTGATTCAGATGTCCCCCATAAACTTAGGCATTCTGGATGCTAGGTTCCTAGCTGATGGAGATTTAGAAATTAAGGCCTCGTGGAGGGAGTATATTGTTGGGGGCGGGCTTATGGGTGTTATAGCCAGTTTCCCCTTGCGAGTGTTTGGCACACTGTCCTGTTGCTATGGTACACCTTATGTTGGCCAGTGGGTGATGCCCACCCTCTCATGCCATCGTTTTCCCCTGTCATCGTGGAATTTCCCCTTGAGCCTGTAAGCCAAAATAAACCTTTTTCCCACAAGCTGCTCTTGGTTGGGTGATTTCTACCAGTAATGCGAACCTGACTGCAGCACCCCAGGACCCATGTTAGCCAGGTGCACAAGGGGGCGCATGCATCTGGAGTTCGTTTGCAGTGGCTGGAGACCCTGGTGTGTCCATTCTCTCTCTCTCCTCCCCTCCTACTCTGTCAAATAAAGAAATACATAAAAAAAAAATTGAGCTTGCAACCTGAGCCCCTAGCAGACAGATCTCTGCTGCAGGAGGTGTGTCATGGGGGGCGGGTGGATCTGAGTCCACCTTCAAGGTGTTGGGGGAGCAGTTTGGAGCTCTGGCTGCTCGGGTTTGGATCTGCTTGGATCTATGAAAATGAGCCAGCTTCTTCCTCCATGGAGGGTGTTTGCCTGGAATTTGTAAGCCGGGAATAAATGCATTCCTCCTGAAAGCTGCTTCTCATTGTGATGATAACTCCAGTTTGAACTTTGGTTGAATCGTGGCGCCCCACCTGGAGAAACTCATAAGTGTCTCCCCGCCAAAAGTTTCATGCAGCAATGACACCTGTAACCTTGAACCTCGTTGTCTGGGATGGCCCAATAGGTCCCTGTATTTTGGGCTGAAATCCTAACTGCTCCCTGGGGACTCCTAGGGTCTGTGCACACAGGGCGGCAAGGAATAACTGATCAGTGAGGCTCTAAGTGCTCACGACGGTCAGCTGACATGGCACCTTCCCCAAAGAATGGTACCTCTGGATCACTCCGGCTCACCTGCTGTCCTGCCGTGCTCACCATCAGAGATTTACGATGACACAGCTGTCCTTGTTCTTTGCAGATATCTATATATATATAAAATAGAAGACTAGAGCTGGAGAGAATGCTTCACAGTTAAGGCACTTGAGGACCCATGCTCGACTCTCTAGATCCCACATAAGCCAGCTGCACAAAGGTGAGGCAGGCACAAGGCTGCACATGCCCACTAGGTGGCGCGGGCACCTGGAGTTCAATTGCAGTGACTGAGGCCCTGGCATGTCAACTCCCTCTCTCTCTAAAAAGAAAAATTTAAAAAAATAGAAAAATCAAAAGGAAAGGTCATATGTTACCTCCATGGAAAAAATGAGTACTGTTAATATTTGGAATAAATATGTCCAGAATTTTCTCCTCTGTGTGTGTTTTTTTTCTGAGAGTTGAGCTTGTATAAATATGGGATTTGCTTTGAGAATTCCCTTTGAGTATATATATATATATATATATTCTTCATTTAGGATGGTTACCCCCAATTGGTTTTCATATGTGTTGCAAAAGAAAGGAAGGTTATTTGCTGCTGACCAATCCCACCAGAGTGGGATTCAGGACCAATGGGATGATCAAATGGATGGGTCACTGTGGAAGGCTGAATAATGACCCCGAAGATATCTATGACTGAATCTTCTGAACCTGTAAATGTATTATCTTACGTGGTAAAAGGGATTCAGTTAAGGATATTTTGTGTATGTGTGTGGAGGCCAGAGGTTGCTGTTGAGCATCTTCCTCAGTTGCTTTTGCAGTCGGCTTCTCATTGCTGGGAAAAAACACACAACTAGAAGCAGTTTGTGGGAGGAAAGGGTGTTTTAGGCTTACCGTTTTGAGGGAGGTTTTATCATACAAAGATAGTATGACATAATTAGGAAGCTGGGCTCACTTCTTGTTACATATCTGGATAGGATTAGTCTAAGCACTGGACTTGAAGCTGGCCTAATAAACTTCGAGGTCCGCCCTCAGTGACACATCTCCTCCAGCGAGGCTCCACCTCCCAGAGGCTCTGCGGGCTAGGGATTGAGTGTGAGAGCTTAATCACAAACACATGGGGCTTTATTGGAGCCTTTGCATTCAAACGACCACAGTTACTCTCAACCTTAGTTTTTTAAAAAATATTTTATTTATTTGAGAGAAAGAGGGGGTGGGGAGAGAATGAATATATGGGCACACCAGGGCCTCCAGCCACTGCAAATGAACTCCAGATGCATGTGCCACCATGTGCGTCTGGCTTATGTGGGTCCTGAGGAATCGAACCTGGATCCTTTGGCTTTGCAGGCAAGCACCTTAACTGCTAAGCCATCTCTCCAATCCTAAACCTTATTATTATTTTTTTAAAGGCTGAGAAGCGATTATTTTATTTTCATTTATTTATTTATTTGACAGAGAAAGAGGGAGAGAGAGAGAATGGGCACGCCAGGGCCTCCAGCCACTGCAAACAAACTCCAGACGCATGTGCTCCCTTGTACATCTGGCTAACGTGGGTCCTGGGGAATCAAACCAGGGTCCTTTGGCTTTGCAGGCAAACGCCTCAACTGCTAAGCCATCCCTCCATTCCCCACTCCACCTTATTTTTTGAGACGGGGTCTCAATGAATCTAGACCTCACCAATTTTGCTAGACCAGCTATCCAGTGGGTCCTAGAAACCTCCTATTTCTCTGCCTCCGCAGTGTTGGGATTATAAGCAGGTCACCATACCTGGCTTTTAGTGGGTGCTGTGAACTTGAACTCAGGTCCTCATGCTTGCAACAAGAATTTTACCCACCGAGCCATCTCTCCAGCCCCCTGGTTAAGAATTTTGAACTGAGGGGTTATCCCGGGTTATCCAGCTGAACTCAATATAATCACAACATTCTTTTTTTTTTTTTAAATACTATATATTTTTTAAGCTTGGTATGGTGGCTCACACCTTTAATCCCAGCACTTGGGTGGCTGAGGTAGGAGGATTGCTGTGAGTTCAAGGCTACCCTGAGACTCCATAGTGAATTCCAGGTCAGCCTGAGCTAGAGGGAGACGCTACCTTGAAAAAAATATATGTTTTATTTATTTATTTGAGAGAGAGACACGGGGTGGGGGAGGCAGATAGAGAATGGGCACACCAGGGCCTCCAGCCACTACAAATGAAATCCAGACACATGCATCACCTTGTGCATCTGTCTTACCCTGTGGAAACTGGGGAATCGAACCTGGGTCCTTAGGCTTGACAGGCAAGTGCCTTAACTGCTAAGCCATCTCTCCAGCCATGCAACAGTCTTTATAAAGGGAGGCAAGAGAGTTGATTACAGAGGGTGCTGTGACCACTGAAGCAAAAGTGGAGAGACTAAGACTTGGGATGCCAATACAGTACGGGTTTATTGTTGTTGTTTTGAGTTTTTCAAGCTAGGGTCTCACCCTGGCCCAGGCTGACCTGGAATTCACTATGTAGTCTCAGGGTGACCTCGAACTCACTGCGATCCTCCTACCTCTGCCTCCCGAGTGCTGGGATTAAAGGCGTGCGCCACCACACCCAGCTCCCAGTATGGGTTTTAAAGATGGAGAAAGGGAAGGACCACAAGCCAAGGAATCCAGGCAGCCTTCAAAAGTTCCAAAAACACAATAAAATGAATTCTTCTGAGGGCCTTTAGAAAGAATCAGCCCTGCCAACACCATGGCTTTACATTTTGGGCTTTTGACTTCCACAACTGTAAAATCATAAATTAAGTCCCTACGTTTCCGGTAATCTGTTACGGCGACAACAGGATATCAATCACCAATCTATTACAGGAGCTAAAATGTCACCAAAATAAAATGAAAACCATTATGGACCGTGTTTCCACGCACAACCTTCAGATACTCCGGTTTTAAGACACGAGGGTTAGTGTTTCATTCGCACCAGACTGTGAAGCAAAGATCTTTCCATAGCAACTCAACAATTCACGAGAGCTCAATTTCTGAATATATGGCCTCCTTAAGCCAACAAGGCAGAGGGTGCCAGGTGAAACTGGGCATAGGCTTGTGCTGTCTTTTGTTTAGGAGGCATAGGCACGTCCTTTCTCTATGGCCAGAGCCCAGCAGGCATCCCTGCCCTACTTGAAGGGGCTTAGAAAGTGCCAGGAAGAGGAAGGAAGCTAATGATTAGTAGACACTTGAAAGCTCCATGGTGCAGGCCTGGAGAGATGGCTCAGCAGTTAAGGCACCTGCCCACAGAGCCTAGGGACCTGGGTTCAGTTCCCCAGTACCCACGCAAAGCCAGATGCACATAGTGGCATTACTGGATTACATTTGCAGTGGCTACAGGCCCTGGTGTGCCCATTTTCTCTGTCTCTCTTCTCTCTCTTTGCTTGCAAATAAATAAATAATATATTTTTAAAAAATGTATTGTGGGGCTGGAGAGATGGCTTAGCCGTTAAGACATTTGCCTGTGAAACCTACAGACCTAGGTTAATTCCCCAGAACCCACGTAAGCCAGATGCACATGGTGGTGTATGCATCTGGTGTTCCTTTGCAGTGGCTAGAGGCCCTGGAGTGCTCATTCTCTCTCCCTCATAAATGCATAAATAAATAAATTAAAAAAAACTGTATTGTGCAATAGGGAGGCTTGGAGAAATGTTTCCACTGAGCCGGCTCTGTGTGTGTGCATTGAGGGTTCACATGCATCCACAGTGTGAGGCTAGCCAGCTGAAAATTGCCCAAGGCTGGCAGAAAATATGAAATCAAACCATACGCCGAGTAATGTTCTCAGGAAATAGGTGATTTATTTATTTATTTTTAATATGAAGTTTAAATGTTCTCATGTACCTCCTGAGATGTTCCCTGGTTCAGAAAACTGAAGAAGATCTCCAGCACCCTCCCGTGCCAGCTTCCTCCTCAGGGAACCAACCTTCCACCTTCTGATGATGCCAAAGGAATTACCGAGAAATGGAAAGCCGGTGGCGGAGGGGGGGGGGTGCGGGCAAAAAAGGTATCTAAGCCAGACTTTGAATGTGACTTTGTAACTGTCCGCAGAGGTTACATCAGACTTTGGTGAGTGTTTGGGACTGATGCCATGCACTTGGGAGTGAAGGAGCTGGAAAATGTAAGTCTATTGCAAGCATACCTAAGTGTTCATGGCACAGTATGTCTGAAATCCGATTTTAATTAGAACATTTCTTATTAAAAGAAATTGGTTGACCATTTGTTATGGTTGGAAAATAACTGCCTTCTCTATTTTCTCTTAAGTGTTAACTACTTTTTATTTTAAATATTGCTTTTGAAAGGCTGGTATTAATTGTCCCTCTACAATTCCCTCCAAAGAGTCCATCTAATTTCTTTTTTGACTTGGGCCTCTACCTGGTGGCATTCACTTGGCAAATTCACCGGCCGCAAATCTTGGGGCTCAGCTTTGTGACCTGCGAGTGGACTCTCCACAGGCTGAATTCACATTAACTGAACTCACGGGCTGCCATGAAACTACACGTGTGTGCATGCATGTGTGTATGCACCCCCCACTATGCTGTGAGAACCTGTGTGGTGCGGGAGACCAGACTGCTCCCCCATTCACAGCCTACGTAGTCCATGGGGGGAGAGAGCGGCTGCGCCTCCCATGGCCTCTCTTTCTTGTGCCCGAAGAGCTTATCTGGCCTTTTCTATTCTCTTTACCTCCTGGTGCCAGTTCTTCTCCCTTGTGGGTCGCTTGTGACCCTTAGGAAAGCAAAAGTTTCCTACATTTTGTAATATCTAAGGAGAGAGACAGAGTTCAGAAGTGCCTTCCTCATGTTTAACCACAAGAGATTTAAAAACGTGTATTCTAGAGCTGGCAGTGATGACGCACGCCTTTAATCCCAGCGCTCGGGAGGCAGAGGTGGGAGGATTGCCGTGAGTTCGAGGCCACCCTGAGACTCCATAGTGAGTTCCTGGTCAGCCTGGGCTACAGGGAGACCCTACCTCGGAAAACAAAAACAAAAATAAATAAATAAATAAAATATGTATTCTGTGCCTGTATTAAAACATATAAAAGGGCTGGATATGGTGGCTCATGCATTTTAAAAAATTTTTTGGTTTATTTTTACTTCTTTATTTGAAAGTGACAGACAGAGAGAGAAAGAGGCAGATAGAGGGAGACAGAATGGGCGCACCAGGGCCTCCAGCCACTGCAAACAAACTCCAGACGCGTGCGCCCCCTTATGCATCTGGCTAACGTGGGTCCTGGGGAATCAAGCCTTGAACAGGGGTCCTTAGGCTTCACAGGCAAGCGCTTAACCACTAAGCCATCTCTCCAGCCCTGTGGCTCATGCTTTTAATCCCAGCACTCGAGAGGCAGAGGTAGGAGGATTGCTGAGTTCAAGGCCAGCCTGGAATTACAAAGTGAGTTCTAGGTCAGTCTGAGCTACAAAAAAGAAAAACCAAAAGTTTTATATGTATATATATAATATATACATAAGTATGAAAACACACAAGGGCCTGAGTTTGGACAACACCCACATAAAAACCGGGTGTGGTAGCACATGCCTGTAATCATTGCACTGAGGAGGCAGAGACAGGAGGATCCTTAGGCTGGCTGGCTGGTTTAGCCAGATTGGTGAGCTCCAGATTCCATGCAAGACCATCTCAAGAAACAATATATGGTGCAGAGTGACAAAAAGCAACCAGTCACTGAGTGGCACGTGCACACACACACACATACACGCACACACCTACGCACACGTGAACACCCCACACATGTGTGCATTCCCACCCGTACCAACACACACGTACATGAGAAAAGGTGCAGATCGTCTTTTCCTCCCCCGCAGGTGGGGAACGTGTTAATCCAAATTCCAGCATCCAGACCTGCATTTCCTGCCGATGGTTTCAGCCCAGCTCCATCGTGACCCGCAGGGAGCCCGTCTCACCTCCGTCATTCTCTTGCTCTTACAGCCTGTGCCCTTCGCATTCACGGCGTAAGGTCTCTCATGGTCCAGGCTTGTAACCCTGAACCCCTTGTGGCCTTCCCTTTGCAGCTGCGTGTCCCCCCTAAGTCTGGGATGTCCGTCTCCGCCTCTTCTTTTGCTTCTCGAGCTTCTGGCTGCCCTTTTCTGAGTTACTGCTGTTTTCTCCCGACCCAATCATGCCTCCCTCCTCCAGCTGTTGGACTGGCTCACCCACGTTAGTCAATCATCATCGTCACTGCGTCTAATGTAGAAGACACGCCTCTGGATTCATCATTCATTCCAAGGGGGTTTAACTGTGGAGAACACACCCACCCTGAATGTGAGGAGCACCTAATCCCAAAGGCGCTATGGCCCGGGACTGAAGAAAATGGAAAAAGGAGGAAATGAGCTGGGAGTTAACATACGTCTCTCCCGTCTTCCTGCTTGTAGACACACTGTACCAGGCGGCCTCACACCCCCGCTGCCATGGCTTCCTGGCCATGGGGCACTGTACCCTTTCCTAAACTGCTAGCCAGAGGAAATCCTTCTTCCCCTACTTTGTCAGGCATTTTCTCACAGCGGCAAGAAAGATAAAACACACATGTGTTACTGTCACTGGCCCGTCTCCTGCTCATCCACCTTTGCCTGGTTCCCTACTGCATCCAGAGTTTGGAAAAAAAAAAAAATCTCTGGGGGCTGGAGAGATGGCTCAGCTGTTAAGGTGTTTGCCTGCAAAGCCAAAGGATCAAGGTTCGATTTCCCAGGACCCACATAAGCCAGATGCACAAGGTGGCGCATGCATCTGGAGTTCGTTTGCAGTGGCTGTGAGCCCTGGCATGTCCATTCTCTCTCTCTCTCTCTCAAATAAATAAATAAAAATAAAATATTTAAAAAAAAAATCTCTGGATGGACTCAACCTTCCTGTCTGCTGTCATTGCATTGACATCCTATGTCATGGCTAAGCTGGGCCCTACATGCTTCTCCAGCATATCCCAGGCCTCGCCATCCTATGCCTTTAGTGCCATTGCATTAGGGACATGGTTCTCTCATTTGCCGCCCGTGATTATAGGTCCTCAGGTTTTTCCAGCTGCCCCTCCTCCATTAAGTTTCCTCCTTCTGTCATCTCAAAGGAGTCCCCCACCCCCAATATCATCTTGGAGCATTATTAAGTTTACTGCAGTTGGTTATGCTGAAGTCTTATCTTACACACTAAACTACAAACCCTTTGAGGGTAAAGGCTGTTTCCCATTTTTCCAGACACCGAAGGCACCCACCAGAGCCCTTGAACATGGCCGGCTCCATAAACATTCGCCCAATTGAACCAGTTCCCGCCTGGCATCCAGCCAAGTTGAGTCAGAGACATTAAACAGCTTGCACCAGGTGGGAAACTAAGCTTACAGCCCACCACCCCACCCCAACTCACAATGCGACCTTTCTTTCCATGCCTTCCAGATTAACTGGATAGCCGGAAGTCCCCCTGGCCACTGGACAAACATTCATTAGGTGCTAACTATGTGCCAGGCATCGGGTGCTGGGACACAGCGGTGAACAAGCCAGGTCATAGGCCTACCCTCACTGGAAATTTCACCCAGTGGTAGAAGGCAAAACTAAATCAATAGTAATTAGGTGCTACATGGTAGACACCAAGGGCGTTACGATAGCATAGAAAAGTGTGTGAGGGCGTCTGACCTGGACTAAAAGTTTTCCTAAGGTCCTGCTATTTAAATCAGCCAGTGGGAGGGGACCAAGAAAGGAACGGCTTTCGGGTACAGAGAACAACACATTTAAATACACTAGGGCAAGAATTATTGGGGACAAAGAAGGCAGCCAGGGTGGCTGGAACAAAGGTGGAGGGATCACTGACATGATGGCTGGAGTGGAGTCATGATGGCAGCGAGTTAGAGGCCACCTGTAAGAGGAGTTTGTGATGGTTCGTAAGTGAGCAGAGAGCGTAAGGGAACTGCGTGGGAAGAGAAGTGAAGTCCTTTGAGAGGAGGGCATGAGACCTGGCAAGACAGGGCACAGAGGGCCAGAGGAAAGCCAGTAGACACCCACCTCTACGTTCCCTCTCCATGACTGCAAAATGGGTCCATACTGGGAGAAGCACAGGCAGGGGTCACGGCCTTTCCCAGTTACTGTTCTGGGAAGACCTGGTAGAGAGGACAGATAGGCAGAGCCCAGGGTAGCATCTGGAAGCCTGGCCTCACCCCGTTACCCCTGCCCCCCCTCAATTCTTGGGCACGCTTTGTGTGGCCTGCTCGGGACTGGAGCCTCTTTGATTTTCATTTCCTGAGCCACGCAGAGGAATTGGTAAAGCGTTGCGGTGGGTGCTAGTAAAACCCTCAGGAACAGAACACTAGACATCCTCTGAAGAATGATGGTTATTTACTCTCCTACTTAGTGCCCCCCCCCACCCCCAAGAAGGGGTCCGCATGGAAAGAAAATGCTAAGATGGAAATTGAGACCAGTTGGCAGCTGTAGGAATCTGGCCTTTGCAAGGTGGACAAGCCCCGCGATCAGAAAGCAGCGCAGCCAGCGCTCATTGGATTAAGAGTGCAGAAAAGCAAACGTGTTCGAATCTTAAACACATCATAATTTTAAGCATCCACAAGTGTTTAAAAAGTGTGAGCGGCTATGAGCACACACATCCATTTACTAGTTAAACATCATAACCTGTTTCTTTTCTAAACACATGGGCAGGAGAACAGACCACAGTTAACATGTTAAACACACTGACATGTTTACAACGTGTTGCAAGAAGGTGTTTAACTTTTTGTGCTTCAAAGCTAAACACTTCGGAATTAGAGGATTGGCTAATTCTGCCTCCATTTAGTATGGCTGTTGCCTACTGATCCCTTCGGCACTGGACAGAGCACCTTTGGAGAAAGGCGACCATTCTGTCAAAGACCTGGATTTCACATAGAGCAGACCGGAGGGACTTACTTGTTGCAGGACTCAGGGGGGCGTGAAATGTGTTTCTGAAAGCCCACCACAAGAGGACTTAGTCTTGAATCCATGAACGGCTGCTCCCCGTTCCTGCTTGGGATTAGCACAAACGCTGTTTCTTCTCTCTGGCGCTCTTTCTGATCTGCTAGCTGAGCTTTGGGGGACCGGGTGGACCGACTCAGACATAGATCAGCTGGGGCGCCTTGGTCTCGCCTTCACCCACACTCAGACTTTCATGGAGAATAAAGAGATCACCGGAGACCGAACAGGAAAGTGGGGTAAAATAAAGGAGGAGGCCGGGGGTGGTGGCGCACGCCCTTAATCACAACTCTGGGGAGGCAAAGGTAGGAGAGGATTGCTGTGAGTTTGAGGCCACCCTGAGATGACATAGTGAATTCCAGGTCAGCCTGGGCTAGAGCTAGACCCTACCTCAAAAAACCAAAACAAATAAATAAATTATTTTGGGCTGGAGAGACAGATTAGTGGTTAAGGTGCTTGCCTATAAAGCCAAAGGACCTCAGTTTGATTCCCCAGGACCTACGTAAGCCAGATGCACAAGGTAGTGCACGCATCTGGAGTTCATTTGCAATGGCTGGAGGCCCTGGTGCGCCCATTCTCTCTCTCTCTCTCTCTCTCAATCTCTCATGCGCACATGTGCACTCTCTCACTCTGCCTCTCTCAAATAAATAAATAAAACTAATTTTTTTTTAAAAGGATGAGGAGGACACAAGCTGGGTGGATACTCTCATCTATGGCTGCTGTTAACAAGTTACCAAGACAACAGACTAATTCCTAAGGTGGGTCTCTCAGTGAATACCAACGTGTTGTCGGGAAGACTCATTCCTTCTGGAAACTGTGGGAAGAATAAGTCCTCCCCTTCCCAAGTTTCTATAGGCTATGTGGCCCTTTCCACCTTCAAAACCAGCAATGGCAGACAAGTCTTTCCCATTCCACGACCGTTGACTCTGGATCACTCAGGGCCCATCTGGACCACCCAGGGGCACCTCTTAAATATAACAGCTGATTGGCAGAATTAATTTCATCTGCAGCTTTAATTATAAGTATTCCCAACTTTTGGAGATTAGAACGTAGGCCTCTGTCTATAACTCTCTTGCCACAAAATATTATGGACCGACCTATGTAGGATAGTCAGTTTCAAAGGCAGTGCTCTATTCTAGATCTATTTCTTGCCACATGTTAGCTGTGAAATTCCCTAGAATCTTCCTTTACTCATCTGTAAAATCTGGGCAGTATTATCTTTTCCTTAGGGTTGCTGGGAGGGTTAAATGATCTAATATTGGGAAAGACTTACTGTAACCATGGGGTATATTTGATTACAACTACTTATTTATTGTTGTATTCCTCAGATATTTACTGAATATCTACTATGTGCCAGATTCTTTGCCAGATTCTGAGAATGTTAACAGTGGAGACTAGGTCCCTGCCTTCTTTTTTTTTTTTTTTTAATTAAGTTTTAAATTACTTTTATTTTCTTATTTGAGAGAGGGAAAGAGGCTGAGAGAAAAAACATGGGCATGCCAGGGCTTCCAGACACTGCAATCGAACTCTAGACGCGTGCACCACCTTGTGCATCTGGCTTACGTGGGTCCTGGGGAATCGAACCGAAGTCCTTTGGCTTTGCAGGCCAGCTCCTTAACTGCTAAGCCATCCCTCCAGCCCCCACGTCCCTGCCTTCATGGTGGTTATATTGTTTCAGATCCTAACTGTCATTACAATCATGATTCTAAAGATTATCTCCAGCAGGTAGGGAAAGTGAACCCAACAAGTCTTGAGCCTGTGTAGCAATGAGGCTCACTGGCGTGGCCCGCCTAGCTGTTTCATGGGGTCCAGCTGGGTAAGGAATCTTGGAAGGCTGACTGAATAAGAATGGCCAGGGATTTGGCCCGATGAGCCAAGGGCAGAAGTTCCTACATCTCCAGGAACTGAGGACGTGAATTGGGGTGGGGATAGCAAGCTGGATTGCGGAGGGCCGGTCCACAAGAAGGCAGGCAAGAGGTCAGGCACCTACTTGGTAGCATTCCTTCAGCCCAGCATGGAGGAGCTACGAGGCCTGGCTGAGGTGGACATGGCCACTGGAGCTCCTCCTGGGAAGACAACGCTGGCTGCTGAGGCAGGAGAGCCAGTGTTTTTTAGGGCAAATGGGAGGGGGGGCGGGGGTGCTCCATGGTGGCCTAACAAGTTCAGTTAAAATATGACAGCCCTGGGCTGGAGAGATGGCTTAGCGGTTAAGTGCTTGCCTGTGAAGCCTGAGGACCCCGGTTCGAGGCTCGGTTCCCCAGGACCTACGTTAGCCAGATGCACAAGGGGGCGCACGCGTCTGGAGTTCGTTCGCAGTGGCTGGAGGCCCTGGCGCGCCCATTCTCTCTCTCTCTGCCTTTCTCTCTGTGTCTGTCTGTCTCAAATAGATAAATTTAAAAAAATTTAAAAAAATATGACAGCCCTTTGAGTCCCTGTTCCACTGCCATCTGAACTACCTAGCCCTTCCTTTGGAGAGATGCTTATGAGAGTAACTTCAGGAGGCAGGTCACCTCTATGACATCATCAGAAAAACCAATGAGTTAATGATGGCTCAGACTTTTTCCATTCACAGCTCACCCTTGGCAAAATGAAAGACCTCACATATTCCCACTTACTCACGTGGAAACCCTTCTTTCTAAAATGCAACTTAAACTCCTCGGCCAAGGATGAGGGGGCGGAAAGAATGTCAGAGCCACATGCTGGGTCATGATATGCAGAGACATTTATCGTACCAATAACTGTGGGCTAAATCCACAATGCACGACCCATATACCTCAACAAGGAGGGGCCGATGGGGAGGGGGTAGGTCACGGATGAGCCTAATAATGGTACCAAACTGCCTGTATTTGCTAAATAGAAAACTAATAAAAAATAATAATAATAAAAATAAGCACTCCTTTTGGTGTTGCTTTGATACCCTTGTCTACCTATTTCCATGAACTGTCTTGGCAAAACCATAGCTGTGGTTTAGTTTAGCTTTCCTTCTGATCCATGGTTGTTTTGTGGGAAGGGGGGAAATCCAACCATGGTGACTGGACTCATTTTCAGTTTGAACCCACAGCCTTCCAGGGAGGCCTTTACTTGATGCCAGATCATAACACACTAAGGTGTGGATGTATTCACTCTGCCGCTCACCGAGGTGACACCTGTGTATCATCGCTTCTTTCAGACCCCCAATTCCTTCCTTCCTCATATCTCCCACCTGATGACCTTGCTTCGTGGTCAGACCCTCCAGCCTTCAGCTGCCCTCGAGGCCTCTGTTTTCTTGATCTTAATAGTGATGAACTTGCCAAGAGTTCCACCTGTATACTGCTTCCCATCCCCTCTCGCCGGCTCAAGGCCATCCCTCTGTCAACGTCACCCGCTTCTATACCTCCAATGGCTCATTAGCTCCTAACTCATTTCCATTAGCATCTGCATATGCACATGTGATTACTTCTCCATTGAAAAAAATACCTTCTCAAAAACAAAACAAAACAGGCTGGAGAGATGGCTTAGCGGTTAAGGCATTTGCCTGTGAAGCCTAAGGATCCAGGTTCGATTCTCCAGGTCCCACATAAGCCAGATGCCAATGGTGGCGCATGCATCTGGAGTTCGTTTGCAGTGGCTGGAGGCTCTGGCATGCCCATTCTCACTTTCTCGCTCTCTCTCTGCCTCTCTCTCCCTCTCTATCTCTAATAAATAAATCAATAAATAAATCTTTAGGAAAAAAAAAACACCCTTCTCTTGATCCTGTCTTGCCTGCAACTTTTTGCTTCCTCCCTGTGGTGGTCTGAATGTAAAATTATCCTCCATAGACTTGTGTGTTTGACTATTCAATTCCCAGTTGGCGGTGGTGCTGTTTGGGAACCCATCAGAACCTTTAGGAGGTGGAGCCTTGCTGGAGGAGGTGTGTCCCCAGGGACGGACCTTGAGGTATTACGGCCCATACCAACTTGCTCTCCCTGTTGCCTCTCTGCTGTTGTGACCATGTGACACTGGCTGTCTGCTCCTGCCGTGCCTTTCCTACCATGATGAAATGCCCCCCCCCAAAAAAAACAAACTGTAAGCCAAAAATAATCCCTTCCCTCCCCTAAACTGCTTCTCACTGGGTGTTTTGTCCTAGGAACAAGAAAGTAACTGACTCGCTCCCCAGGGCATCAAAATGACTTCACCAAGTTGTCTGTGATTCCTTCCCCCACTGTATCCTGTCTCCTTCTGTTTTCTCTTGTGCTGAATCCAGCCAGTCCTTCGCCTCGGTACTTTACAGACTGCTCTCGTGGGTATGCATGTTTCTGGGGTCATGCTTCCGCTTTAAACCTTGCTGACCTCATGGCTACGTTTGACACAGCCATTGCTTTCCTTCTATGCTCTGTATTTTTCTCTTCCATGCAGCACGGCCTGCTTGCTTTCCTCCTGTCTTAGCCATTGGGGTCTTCTTTCCTTGATCCTTTAAGGTTGATAATCTTCCACGAACTCAGTCTTCGGTCTCTTCATTTCTTTAGCTAAACTGTTCATTGGGTGACCTCATCTGATCTTGTGGTTTTGCTTATATCATAGATCGCCAATTGTCCAAATTTACATGGGCAGCTCTGATACCTTCTCTTCACTTGGACACGGACTTGATTATATCTATTTTTTAATATCGTTTTATTTATTTATTTATTTATTTGACAGAGAAAGAGGAAGAGCAAGAGAGAGAGAGAAAATGGGTGCACCCGGTGCCTCCAGCCACTGCAAACGAACTCCAGACACATGCGCCTCCTTGTGCATCTACCTAACGTGGGTCCTGGGGAATTGAACCTGGGTCCTTTGGCTTTGCAGACAAATGCCTTAACTGCTAAGCCACCCCTCCAGCCCAACTGTCTTATATCTTAAGCTCAACATACCATCGTGATCTACACCAGCACCTAAACATCCTGCTATACTCCATGACTTGACGTATCTCCAACCTTCCAGTTGTCCAGCCCAGCCCTCTACCTTTGTGTCTGCATTCTATTCTCAAAAATAACAGCTAGGGGGGAAACTTTTAAGATAGAAAACCAGTTCATGTCCTCTCTTTCTCTCTCTGTATAGGTGCATATGTGCCACAACATGCATGGAGGAGCCTCAGGCTGTTGACCCTAGCCTCCCACCTTGCTTTGAGACGCGATTTCTTGTTTGCAGCCATGGATGTTAGAGATGTGGGATTCCTCAGACTCTGTACCTGATTGCCCACAGCTGTGTTTGGATTACAGATGTGTATCCAGCTCTACGTGGGTTCTGACGATCCAGACACCTGGCATGAGGCCTGAACAACGGGTGTTACTTTTAGCCACTGAGCCATCTCCCAGCCCTGTCGTCCATCTTCTGGGCACCCCTCAATGGCTGTCCTTCTCCCCAAGGTTCTACAGGCTCACCCCGGCCCTGTAACACTACCTCTGAAGTTCATCTACTTGGTAACTCTCCTCCGGCTCTGGGCCTTTTGCACTTACTCAGCAAGCCTAGGCATGCTGCACCTCACAAACTTCACTGTGTCTTCATGCTCTTGGAACTCTCTTTCCCAGGTATCCCCATGTTCAGTTCCCTCAGGTCTCTCAAGTCTTTTCTCAGATGTTGCTATTCCAGTAAATCTGCTCTGATTCCCCTAATTTCCACACCTCCGTACTTTGTTCGACTTTAAAAAAAAAATACATATTTATTTATTTATTTGACAGAGAAAGAGGGATATATATAAGAGAGAATGGGTGCGCCAGGGCCTCCAGCCACTGCAAATGAACTCCAGATGCATGTGCTCCCTTGTGCATCTGGCTAACGTGGGTCCTGGGGAATCGAACCTGGGTTCTTTGGCTTTGTAGGCAAACGCCTTAACTGCTAAGCCATCCCTCCAGTCCCTGTTCTACCTTTTGTTCTTGTTGTTTAGTTGTCATTCTTTTCTGACAGCCTATGCATGAATTTAAGTATTTATTATTTACAGATTTCCACCACTGGTATATTAGTTCCACAAAAGAAGGGAATTTAGGTTTTATTTACTGATGAATCCCAGGAACCTAGGAACTATGGCTATCACACAGGAAGTAAATATTTGTTTGCATTTGCACAGAAAAACCTTTTTTTTTTTTTCTTTGAGAAGCCCTCAGTGAAAGGCATCTGTCATCCATCTGTCCATCCATCCACCTGTATGTCCATCATCTTGCTTTGTCATTTAGCAAGTGCGAATTGGACATCTGATGATTTTTCAATGAACTCCCTGTGTTGTGGGAAAATGATGTCTACCCTAGAAGAACTATCAGTAAAGTTAAGGGGAAAAGTCCCACAAGGAAATCACTAAACAGAACTCAACTCTTGGCCATCGAAGTGAGAATTAAATGCAATGTCATCGTCACACTGGATGATGTCAAGGGGTGATACCACTTGGAGGTTTGGAAGTCAAAGAGCCTTCGAGGACACCACTCGCCACCTGCCCTGGCAGTATTGAGACTTTGCTAGAAGATTGGAGGAAAAGGCTGTTAATATCCCTGGGTGCGTAGCAGCCTGAACTGGGAGCCCAGGGCAGAGAGAAGAGCTGTTCTGTGTGTGACAAAGGCTTCCTTTCCTGAGGAAGTGTCCCAGGGCTAAGAATTTTTTCACCCCTAGGGCAGAAGGGACATCTGGCTGGTTGCCTCTAGAATTGTCTTCCCTTGAAAAGCAGCATCCTTTTGCCTTTGTTGGAGGGCCCGAATTCCATGGCAGTGAAAGATGGAGCAGAGAGTCCAGGCCCTTGGCATCCTCAACCTGGAGTTTGCCTCTCCCCCTAACTTCACCAATGTGGAAAGAAAAACAGTACTAACCCTTCAGCCCCAAACCAAACAGCTCACAGCTGGCCAGCTCACCAAAACAAACAAACCAGGCCTCCTGTGAAGCAGTGTGAGCAAGAGGCAGACCCTCTTCCATGTCTTTGTTTTGTCTTCTACTGAAGTTTCGAAGGGACAGGAGGTGTTGTTGACTCCTAAGGATGGACCAGGTGGCTGCAGGAAGATACGGGGTGGAAATCGACCTCCCATCCCCAGTACGGTTGGGCCCTTCGAGAGCCTGGCTCAGGACTCATGGAAAGGTGGTTTGGGGTAGAGATGGTCTTGTGGTCGCTGGCCCTGGCCTTTACTCTCCACACCAAGCTCCTAATGGGCTTCTTTTCCTACTTAGTTCTTCATAGATGGGCCGCAAGAGGCAAGTCCTCAGGGCATGTCAGGGCATGTAGAAATGTTCATCCTCCAGTCTGCTAAAGCAGGCCCTTCTTCAACTTTCTCCACTTGCAACCCCTTCTTACAGAGAAATTTGTATATGACCCTGGGTATATAGATATAATATAGGTATCCAAACACTTTCTGTTAATAAATCATAAAGAAATTTATTTTAAAACATTTCATATATATAATTTCATTGTGCATTAAAGGCAAAAACAGATTTGCAAACTAATGACATGGTTGGGCTTTTTTATATTTACTTGTTATACATATTTTTTGTTATTTTTATTTATTTCAGAGCGACAGAGAGAGAAAGAGGCAGATAGAGAGAGGGAGAGAGAATGGGCACGCCAGGGCCTCCAGCTACTGCAAACGAACTCCAGACACGTGCGCCCCCTTGTGCATCTGGCTAACGTGGGCCAGGGGGAATCGAGCCCCGAACTGGGGTCCTTAGGCTTCACAGGCAAGCGCTTAACCGCTAAGCCATCTCTCCAGCCCTATTTATTATATTTTAAAATTATCGTATTTTTATTTAGTTATTTGCAAGCTAAGGGAGAGAAAGAGAGAGAGAGAGAGAAAGAGAATGAATGAGAATATGGGAAGACAGGGTTCTTGCCCTGCAAACACACTCCAGATAAATACACCACTTTGTGCATCTGGCTTTACATGGGTATGGGAGAATCAAACCTGGGCTTTTAACTTTAACTAACTTCCTGGCCCCTTGTTTATTTTTATGAAAAGACCAAGTCTTAGCTAAATATCTGTTACTGCTAGACAAATGGCATCGTCTATGTTTTTCAGGGTTGATCAGTATTTTGAGTTTATAATTTTTAATTACAAATACTGAGGCTGCCATTTTATATAAATTAGTAGTATAAAAATAACAGAAGTATAGTTAGAGCCCGTGGTGGTTTGATTCAGGTGTCCTCCGTAAACTCAGGTGTTCTGAATGCCAGGTTCCCAGCTGATGGAGATTTGGGAATTAACGCCTCCAGGAGGCAGTGTATTGTTGGGGGCGGGCTTACAGCCAGCTCCCTCTTTCCAGTGTTTCGTACACTCTCCTGATGCTGTTGTCCACCTTATGTTGGCCAGGGGTTGATGTCCAGCCTCTGCTCATGCCATCGTTTTTTCCCTGCCATCATGGAGCTTCCCCTCAAGCCTGTAAGTCAAACTAAACATTTTTTTTCCCCCACAAGCTGCTCTTGGTCAGGTGATTTCTGCCAACAATGTGATCCTGACTGCGACATGAAAGCTGGTACTGAATGGTGTCGTTGCTGCTAGACCTGAGTGTATGGCTTTTGGCTGCCCTTTGGAGCTGATTTAAAAAAAAAAAATTTTGTTCATTTTTATTTATTTATTTGAGAGTGACAGAGAGAGAAAGAGGGAGAGAGAGAGGGAGAGAATGGGTGTGCCAGGGCTTCCAGCCACTGCAAACGAACTCCGGACATGTGCACCCCATTGTGCATCTGGCTAACGTGGGTCCTGGGGAATCGAGCCTCGAACCGGGGTCCTTGGGCTTCACAGGCAAGTGCTTAACCACTAAGCCATCTCTCCAGCCCTTTTCTTTTTTCTTTTTTTGTTTTTTTGAAGTAGGGTCTCGCTTTAGCCCAGGCTGACCTTGAATTCTCTATGTAGTCTCAGGGTGGCCTTTTCCTCCCGAGTACTGGGATTAAAGGCGTGCGCCACCATGCCCGGCTCGCGGAGCTGAATTTTGAGAGGCATATGGAAGGATTTGAAACTTTGGCCTAAGTGATGCCTTGCAGTGCTGTAAATACAGCTTGATGGACCATTCTGGTCAGAGTTGAAAGACCTGGATGCAGCAAGAACTATGGACTGTGAGGGTTCGGCTTGTGAAGGTGAGAAAGAGTTTTGCCTGGGCTAGGCTAGAAGCAGTTTGCATGAGAGGCTTGCTCTTATGCCTGTGTCCTCAGAACTTGTGCAGGGTTGCTGTGCATAGAAACGGATATGAGCAGAGGGATATGGCGTAGGAAAAGTGAAATCTTTGGGTTGAAACTTCTCCTTATTCAGTTGCAATTGTATGAGATTGGGCCAGCTGACCTGCACTGGGTCAACAGAAAGATTGCAGAGTCTTTTGAAGGGGCCTGAGTGCTAAAGGAGTGTCCTGGTTTTCAAAGTCTGTTTATTTACCCCCTGGATTAACAAACTGGCACCTCCACCTGGTATTATGGAGTATAAAGAGAGGGTCATTGAATTTGCAACACTGTCTTGTGTTTTGGAAAAGGCTATGGGCAGTGTGAAGCAGCCTTGCCTGCATGGAGACCCTATGGAGCTGTGAGGATGGACTGGGGTTTACGTGGAAACCGGGACCATGAGCTGGCTGCTAAGGAGAGCTGGCAGCCCCAGATGAAGTTTTCCAGGACTGTGAGTAGCCTAGCTGGAGGGGCGGAATTGGAACTCCAGAGACTTGTTGCTGGTTAGAATTATTGGACTTGGAGACTGGTCACTGGCTAGAGTAGCTGGACTTGGAGCTACAGAGTTTGGTGTTTGCCCTGTTTACACATCTTGTATTGGTTGAGTATTTCTTTGCTATACCCAGTGCCATCTTCTGCAGTGTGAATGTTTATTCTGTGCTATTATATTGTTATTATTATTATTAAGGCTCAGTTAAAACATCTTGGACTATGGGAATGTTTGAATAACATTGGGATTGACAAAAGCTATGGGGACTTTTATAGTTGGACTGAATGCATTACATTTTATATCATGTATGGTTATCAGTTTATGAGGGCCAGGGGAAGAATGTGTCATCAATTTCCCTTGCTTCCCCTCAAGTCTGTAAGCCAAAATAAATCTTATTTCCAACAAGCTGCTCTTGGTCAGGTACTTTCTGCCAGCAATGTGAACCTGACTACAATAGAGCCATTTCAGAAATTGTTAGAAATTCTGTCCTAATCGTAAGCCAAAATTCATTTGAGTATTTATTTATTTATTGGTATTTTTAGGGTAGGATCTCACTCTGGTTCAGGCTGACCTGGAATTAACTATGTAGTCTCCGGGTGGCCTCACACTCATGGCATTCTTCCTACCTCTGCCTTCCTAGTGCTGGAATTAAAGACATGCGCCACCATGCCCGGCTTTAATTTTTATTTTTGAGAGAGAGAGAATTTGTGTGCAGGGTCTCCAGCCACTGCCATCGAATTCAAGGTGTATACGTCACCTTGCGCACTTGCGTCACCTTGGGCGTGTGGCTTATGTGGGATCTGGAGAGTCAAGCATGGGTTCTTAACCTTTGCAGGCAAGTGCCTTAACCACTAAACCATCTCTCCAGCCCATCATTTGACAATTTTTTATGAAACTCACCAGCAACTTAAACAATTAAAAAAAAATCAAACATTCAAACATAATACAATCCAAAATTATATTATTTTGATACTGAATGCCAAGGAATGACAATTAGCAAACATTAGAAGTAGCCAGGTATGGTGGCATGTGCCTTTAATCCCAGCACTTGTGAGGCAGAGGTAGGAGGATTGCCATGAGTTCAAGGCCACCCTGAGACTACATAATGAATTCTAGGACAGCCTGGCCTAGAGTGAGACGCTACCTCAAAAAAAAAAAAAAAAAAAAGAAAGAAAGAAGGAAAAAATATTAAAAGTTTTTGTGTTCTGTAATTAAGCAGTTGTTTTCCCTCAAGATCAGAAATGGTGTATGCACAATAAAAACACTGAAATTCATAACAGACAATAGTCTTGGATCTGAGATGAGGTGTTCTGAGCAGTGTGTGTTGACACAGCATGGTGTGACCAGCGTGCACAATGCTTGTGTTATGTGTTCAGAACCAAGGCTCCGGGAAAGTTGACCGAGGCAGCTCGGGAAAGCGCTGCCAGAATCACCTTGGATCCATTATTATGCATTTGATTCAGAAACCTTTTATGAATGTGAAACATTTTGCAACTCTCGTATTTATTACATGACCTCATGTGGGGGATATAAACCACAGTCTAAGGAGGTGTGTCCTAAAAACACCCTAGCTTCATTATTACTCGCTGCCCTTAAACTTGAAAAGTCTCGGTATCAGTGACTCATACTTACTGCATACAGTGCAGAGAAACTAAGAGGCAAGGTAAACACCGCCATTGCCCATCATCCAATGAGCAGAATGGTGGATTCTTCCAGATCTGCCTCTCTTCACACTCACGGTCAAGTTCTTTGTGGTGCTGTTAACTCAAGACGGGTTTCTCTGACTTCTTCCCTCCTCTATGCATTCTAGCCTGGGAGATGTAAGTGAGGTGGCCATAGACACAGATACTCTGTTTCTCTCAGCATGTCCACGTTTATGAAGCCACCTATGACAGATGGGGAGTACCACTGAGAGCTGAGAGAGGGACCACACAGTGTGTTCCAACCCTGGTCAGTGGTACAGACTGAAGGGTCCCAAGTCGCAAGGAACCCAGAATGGTCCTAGAAACTCCTGAAGAGGGAAAAAGGACACTTGACAGAATAAGTGGCTCCTAAGGAACCCCTGATCTCCTAGATCACAAACAACTCAAACCACAGGGACCTGCGTGTCCAATCACAGGCATGTTAGTGTGGCCAGCAGGGAAGCTTGGGGGGTGGGGAGGCTAGCCTCTTTTTCCTTGGCCCCAGGTAAGCATCCAGGGATCTCCAGTGATCTTGGAAAGAAACTTCACAGTTGACTGAGAATAAATTTCCTACCAGCTCAGCAGGGTAGAACTTGGAGTCAAATTTGAATTGACTTAAAGATGATAACATGTGATGCTTACACATTAGAATGTGTGGCATATAATTTCTCATCCTACACGTATGCACTTTCCAAAAAAAAAAGGGAATTCTGTTCTGTCACCAGTTTATTTCACTCTGCACAGCATCGTGTTTTCTTCTATTTATCACTATTTTATTTTCGAGGTGGGCTCTTACTGTAGCTGAGGCTCACCTGGAAACTCGCTCTGAAATCCCAGGCTGGCCTCAAACTCACAGCAATCCTCCTATCTCTGCTTCTTGAGTGCAGGGATTAAAGGCGTGCACCACCATGCCTGTCTTATTAATTATCATTTTAAAATTTTATTATTTATTTATTTATTTAGGTTTATTGAGGTAGGGTTTCATTCTAGTCCAGGCTGACCTGGAATTTACTATGTAGTCTCGGGGGGGGGGCCTCAGCAATCCTCCTACCTCTGTCTCCCGAGTGCTGGGATTAAAGGCGTGCGCCACCACACCCGGCTTTCATTATTATTTTTAATGACCACATTGCGTCCTATTACATGAGTGTCTCAGAATGCACTCTAACCACCCAGTCCAAATACTTTCTTTTCTTTTAAAATGAAAATCCGAGTTTATTTATTTATTTGAGAGAGGAAGAAAGAGAGCAAGAGAGAGAGAATGAGAGAGAGAGAGAGAGAGAGAGAGAGAGAATTGGTGTGATAGGACCTCAGCCATTGTAATTGATCTCCAGACACTTTCATCACCTAGTGGGCATGTACAACCATTCACTTGCCTCACCTTTGTGCATCTGGCTTATGTGGGATCTGGAGAGTAGAATATGGGTTCTTAGGCTTCTCAGGCAAGCATCTTAACTGCTAAGCCATCTCTCCAGTCTTTTTCTGTTTGTTTGTTTGTTTGTTTGTTTGCTTGTTTGTTTGTTTGAGATAGGGTCTCACTCTAGCTCAGCTGACCTGGCATTCACTATGTAGTCTCAGGCTGGCCTCGAACTCATGGTGATCTTCGGACCTCTGCCTCCTGAGTGCTGGGATTAAAGGCATGTGCCACCATGCCCTGCAGATAGTTTTTTTGAAAGAGAGAGAGAGAGAAGTTTTAGATTGGCTGAATTCTAAATGTTCAGTGGCATTTTGATCAGAAGTGGCCCAAGGAGACACAAACATAATTAGTTTACTTCTTTGCCAGCATTTATTTATGTGGCAGTAAATTACTGTCCTTGTCAGCC
This sequence comes from Jaculus jaculus, assembly GCF_020740685.1. Taxonomy (NCBI): domain Eukaryota; kingdom Metazoa; phylum Chordata; class Mammalia; order Rodentia; family Dipodidae; genus Jaculus; species Jaculus jaculus. The sequence goes on from NC_059119.1 coordinate 48,067,222, forward strand.
AATGAACGCTGATGAAGGGCTGAGAACTGCCCTTGTGTTTCTTGACATTTTCTTGTTTGGTTCCGGAGTTATTATTGACTTCCTGTGTGCCCATGTCTGTGGTCCACCTAGATCACACTGTCCAGGTGAAGTTCAATCTGAGTCACAAACACAATTTAAAACTTTTTAGTAGTCACATTACAAGAAACAGGAGCAATTTTAGCCGGGCGCGGTGGCGCACGCCTTTAATCCCAGCACTAGGGAGGCAGAGGTAGGAGGATCGTCATGAGTTCAAGGCTACCCTGAGACTACAGAGTTAGTTCCAGGTCAGCCTGGACCAGAGTGAGACCCTACCTCAAAGAAACCAAAAGACAAGCAAACAAACAAAAAAGAAACAGGAGCAATTTTAATGTTTTATTCAAGCCAATATATCAAAACATCGAAACATATGTTAAAGATAAAATACAGCAACAAGACATCTTTACGTATTTTATATTAAGAGACAGATGGTCCCAGTGTGTATTTTATATTTATTGTAGGTGTTAGTTCGCATCAGCCACATTTCAAATGCTCAATAGCCTTGTGTGGCTGTTGGCTACTATAATGGACAGCACAGGTCTAGGAAGTAAACTACTGAAAAGGAATGATGACATTTTCTTGTTTATTTTTTATTTATTTATTTGCGAGCGACAGACAGAGACAGAAAGAGGCAGACAGAGAATGGGTGCGCCAGGGCCTCTGGCCACTGCAAACGAACTCCAGACGCGTGCGCCCCCTTGTGCATCTGGCTAACGTGGGTCCTGGGGAATCGAGCCTCAAACCAGGTTGGGCTTCACAGGCAAGCACTTAACCGCTAAGCCATCTCTCCAGCCCAGAATGATGACTATTTTTTAAATTATTTATTTATTTGCAAGCAGAGAGAGAGATTGAGAGAAGAGAGACAGACAGAGAATTGGCACGCTAGGACCTCCAGCCACTGAAAACGAACTCCAGACACATGCGCCCCCTTGTGCATCTGGCTTTCGTGGGTTCTGGGGAATAGAACCAGGGTTCTTTGGCTTTGCAGGCAAGCGCCTTAATGGCTAAGCCATCTCTCCAGCCCAGGAATGGTGACCTTTTAAGGCCTTTAAAATGTGGCAATAGCTCTAGAGTTTGCCAACTTTTTCTGCGGTCACACCTTCAGTCTTTTCTGGCTTGATACAGCTGTTAGCGCCATCGTATAGACGAGGAGACTGTAGCTTTGGGAGATCAGACTCTCAAAGTCAGAGCGTAAGTTGGCTCAAAACCAGAATTTGGACCTAGTTCTTTGGATCCAGGTACAGAGGGGGTTTTGGTAGGGCAGCTTGCCTATTTGTTCATCTAGATGGATGCTACGTGCCCAGTGCTAAGAGTGAGGTGTTATCCTTTGGTTGGAGGAAACGGAAATGGGCAGCATGATTGTTTCTATTTTCTTGTCTTGTGATTTCAAGTTGAGTCTGGAGGATGGCTTGGCATTATTGTCCACATCTTGGATCTTTTTTATCTGCATACCTGCTTCAGCAAGCTCAGTGAGCCAGCGCCAGGGGACATTCCTGAGTTTCAGACTGTATTTCCTTCAGTTTTCTACCTCCTGCTTCCCAGTCCAGCTCCTCTTTCCTCTCTTGTCTGCATCTCATCGAGCCTGGAGATGTTTATCAGATATCAAGTCTCTTTCAGACCTGACTTTGGCCAAACTAAAGGGCATTCTCTGGTGTGGTAATCTCTGCTCCCTGGTTTGTTTTTTTTGGGGGGGGGTGGCAAAGGATATCCTCTGTTACCTTCATGACAAAGATCCTACCTCTGGGGCTTGAGACAAGTCAAGTTGAACCAGTTCTGCCCTGGACAGGCTGTTGTCCCGGCAGAGCCATGGCTACACGTCACTCACCAGACGCAACAGGCGACAGTTTAGAAAATTAGCTTCATTAACACATGTCGAACACAGCAACAAGGCGTCTTTATGTATTTTATATTAACACAGATGGTCCCAAGTGCGTGTTTTAAATTTATCATAGGTGTTAGTTTGCATCGGCCACATCTCAGATGCTCAATGGCCTTGCGTGGCTGGTGGCTATTGTAACGGGACAGAAAAGAACAGAAATGACATAGCCGTAAACTTGAGGGTGGGTAAGGGAGGCACGGAGGTTGTGTTGTCCTGGGAGACACTCGGGACATAGTTATACTAAGAATCGCTCAGGAGGTAGGAGGATCTCTGTGAGTTCGAGGCCACCTTGAGACTACAGAGTGAATTCTAGGCCAGCCTGAGCTAGAGTGAGACCCTACCTCGAAAAAACCAAAACCAACCAAACAAACAAAGAAACAACAACAAAGAATTACTCAGGCTTCATCTGAAATCCAAACAACCTCAGTCAGCGGACATTTGCCTTTGGTGAAACAGACATCTAAAATCAAAAGTATATGTGCAGCCAGGCGTGGTGGAGCACGCCTTTAATCCCAGCACTTGGGGAGGCAGAGGTAGGAGGATCACCGTGAGTTCAAGGCCACCCTGAGACTACATAGTGAATTCCAGGTCAGCCTGGGCTAGAGTGAGACCCTACCTTGAAAAAAAAAAGTGTCTGTCAATCATGCATAAAACAAAGATTCCCAAGGTAGAGCAGACCCAGGGATCATGTGTTGCTAAGTCCTCAGATGGGACATGGTCAGGCTTTGGCTATTTTCCTAGTTGTTTTGTCCTAGGCTCAGACTGATACACTTACACAGATAGTGTGCTGGTAAGGACTTGCAGGTATAATGTGAATACACATGGTGTCCTGGGCATGCTTGGGGTTGACTTAAATGTTCTTTAATTTGCCTTGGCAATGGAAATACAGACGACTGTCAGAAGCACTTCCTTCAAGAAGCAACTCTGGGCTCATGATGGGCCATGTTTGTGGACATGCTCAAGCCAGGAGAGGAAGTGCTGACTGGGGGCTGTGTCTGAGGCTGCGCTAGGGCCAAGTGAGGAAGTGCTATTTTTTTTTAAATTTTTTAAATTTATTTATTTGAGAGCGACAGGCACAGAGAGAAAGACAGAGGGAGAGAGAGAGAATGGGCGCGCCAGGGCTTCCAGCCTCTGCAAACGAACTCCAGACGCGTGCGCCCCCTTGTGCATCTGGCTAACGTGGGACCTGGGGAACCGAGCCTCGAACCGGGGTCCTTAGGCTTCACAGGCAAGCGCTTAACCGCTAAGCCATCTCTCCAGCCCAGGAAGTGCTATTTTTTTTTTAGAGTCTCGTTAGGAGCCTGCGTTAAGTTCTTTTGTGCCTATGTTCAGTAAGGAAATTACTACATCATTTGGTGATGCTAGTTTGAGTTTTTGAGTGGAACCGCTCTATTGTTTGATCTAGTGGCTACCTCCACCCGCAGTGGAAAAGGCTCTAATTTCTCCACAGCCTCACCAGCGCTTGGTATTTATTTACTCATTTTTAGAGGCCACCCTCTGAGTGGGCATGGGATGGCATTTCATTGTGCTTTTGTTTTGAGTTTCTCTAATGATCAGAATCACTGAGCATCTCTTTGCATGCTTACTAACCATCTGCATAACTTCTTTGGAAGACACGTGAGGTCCTCTATGCATTCTTTCAGTTATTTACTTGCTGGCGAATTACAGGAATGATCATACATGCTAGATATTATTCACCTCCAGGATTTATGATTTTCAAATATATTCTCCCATTCTGTGGGTGATCGTTCACTCTGTTTTGTGTCCTTTGATGCACAGTACTGTAAACGTTTAAAAATCTCTTTAAAATATATTTATTTATTTATTTGAGAGAGAGAGAGAGAGAGAGAGAGAGAGAATGGGCATGCCAGGGCCTCTAGCCACTGCAAATGAACTCCAGATGCATGTACCACCATGTGCATCTGGCTTATGTAGGACCTGGACCCTTAGGCTTTGCAGGCAAGCACCTTAACCACTAAGCCATCTCTCCAGCCCTGTAAACTTTTTATGCAGTCTTTTTAAAAAAATATTTTATTTTTATTTATTCATTTATTTGACAGAGAAAGAGGAGGGGAGAGAGAGAGAGAGAGCAAGAAGGGACACGGCAGGGCTTCCAGCCACTGCAAACAAACTCCAGATGCGTGCGCCCTCCCCCCTTCCCCATGCATCTGGCTAACGCGGGTCCTGGGGAATCGAACCTGGGTCCTTTGGCTTTTTATAGGCAAGTGCCCTAACTGCTAAGCTATCCTTCCAGCCCTCTGCAGCCTCTTACACAGCCCTGAGGGATACTGCAGGAGGCAGGACTTGGTGACATGCATCAGTGTCTGGGGCATGAACATGAAGCCCTGGTTGGGAGGCATCACTTAGAGGAGCGTGGGTATTTGCAGCACATGCTAGGAAAGCTGCTTTGGGCCGAGCATGGCAGGCTCACTCTCTGTGAGGTCAAGGCCTGCAGGAGGGCCGCACAGAGGGCATAGTTACAGTGTGATGGGCAAGCCTTGTAGGTCTGCCAGTTGTAGTAACCGTCTCTTGAAGTAACCCTAAAAGCCTGGATCTCTTAAAGAAATTTAATTTTTCCTACCTAGAAGGATCAAAGAGGACAAGGGCGGGCTGGAGAGATGGCTTAGTGGCGCAGGCGTTTCCCTGCAAAGCCAAAGGACCCAGGTTTGATTCCCGAGGACCCACATAAGCCAGATGCCCGAGGTGGTTTATGTGTCTGGAGTTCATTTGCAGGGGCTGGAGACCCTGGCATGCCCATTCTCCTCTTCTTTCTCTCTCTCTCTCTTTTTAAATTTATTTTCTAAAGGAAGAGAGAGAGAATGAGCGCGCCAGGGCTTCCAGCCTCTGCAAACAAACTCCAGACGCGTGCGCCCCCTTGTGCATCTGGCTAACATGGGACCTGGGGAACGGAGCCTCGAACCGGGGTCCTTAGGCTTCACAGGCAAGCGCTTAACCGCTAAGCCATCTCTCCAGCCCTCTCTCTCTCTTTCAAATAAATAAAATAAAGTAAAAAAAAAAAAAGTTTAACACAAAGAGGACAAAGGTACTGACTGGGTCTGTGTTTCTGGACTAAAGTGTCCTGGACCCATTCCTGCTTTAGGCTGGGCTCCGTGGCATCCTCTGTGGAGGTCTTCCCTTTTTCTCTGTACTTGCAAGCAGTGCAGAAAAGACTCAGAGCCATTGCCCAAGATGAGACTTCCAGCCTGTGACCTGGTCACTGTCAGCTGACAGCAACAAGAATGTTCATGGCCAGCAACGCCCAGAAACTCCGTCCCCCGGCCTGGTAGTGAGAACGAGGACAGTGGCTGAGTGGCCACTCTTCTCATGAGGGGGTACATTTTGGAGCAGAACACTTCAAGTCCCAGGTGGATGGCAGGACGCCCCTTTCCCCAGGGTTAAAAGACAGAAGCCAGGTGGGGTATACCCACTTGTCTTCCAGAGAAAGAGGGATGAGCTGAAAGGTCCTTCTTCTACCGCAGCGGAGTCCCACTTAGGGAGAGGAGATATCCTAAGTGGTTGGCACAACCAACCTTAATACTAACAAACTCCCCTCTCATTTGGGGAGAGGCAAGCATGCCGTGGCCCGGACCTTTCACAGTAGCCGTAGTTTCTCCCCTGGTCTTGAGCAGTAGACCTCTCCCAGGCTCCAATTTTCATTCCAATTTTTGGCGAAATCAAAGCGTTGGAGCTAATTGGGCCTTTAGTGCAGTTTAGAGACCATCTCTTGCTACTCAAGATCCAACGTCAGAAGCTCCTGCCTCCACCACTGCCTGCTATCCAAGAAGCCACAGAGCCCAGGGAAAGTTCTGGGAAACCTACGTTCTCCGCCTGATATATTGTTGCCTGTGCCCGCATTCATCAGTCTTTAAAGATGGAGACGTGGGGATATCCCGAATGTGGTGCTACCGTGAAGGTGTCTGACCCCCAAGAACCCGGATTCTTGAGGAAGACTCTTCCAGCCTCACCTGAATCCTCCTTAGAAGTGGGCAGGAGGCAGGTTAGAGGAGATCCAGCCAGAGAGAGTTCTTCCACACTGGTGCTAGAGAGGGACCCTCACCCTGTATCATGAGATCCGCAAGAAGTGAGAAGGAGTTGGTTTGGGGCAGACCTTGAAGGCCAAAGGATTGAATCAGAGAAGCAACGGGAGAAAGTAGTCCTGGGTGGGGGGAGGAGTTCTTTGTGAACTTGGCATCATTTGGGGGTTCAAAAGGAGAAGGTGGTAAGAGAAAAAAAATGCTGGCAAGACCCAGGTTTGAAAGTGCTTGGAATTCCATGCTCAGTTTGGAGTAGATGTGGAGATTTTATTTTATTTATTATTTATTTTTGTTTTCTTTTGTTTTTCGAGGTAGGGTCTCACTCTAGCTCAGGCTGACCTGGAATTCACTATGGAGTCTCAGGATGGCCTTGAACTCACGGTGATCCTCCGACCTCTGCTTCCCAAATGCTGGGATTAAAGGCATGGCATGCGCCACCATGCCTGGCTTATTTATTTATTTATTATTTTTTTATTTATTTGAGAGCGACAGACATAGAGAGAAAGACAGATAGAGGGAGAGAGAGAGAATGGGCGCGCCAGGGCTTCCAGCCACTGCAAGCGAACTCCAGACGCGTGCGCCCCCTTGTGCATCTGGCTAACGTGGGACCTGGGGAACCGAGCCTCGAACCGGGGTCCTTAGGCTTCACAGGCAAGCGCTTAACTGCTAAGCCATCTCTCCAGCCCTATTTATTTTTTTTGAGGCAAGCACAACAGACTTTTTTTTTTTTAATGTGAGAAAGTAAGAATGAGTGTGGAAGAGAGAGAGAGTTGGTGTGCCAGGGCCTCCGTCACTGAAGTTGAACTCAGAGGCTTGCGTCCCCTTGTGCACATGTGTGACCTTACGTGCTTGCATCACTGTGCGTCAGGCTTACATGGGACTTGGAGAGTCAGGTGTGGGTCCTTAGGCTTCACAGGCAAGCGACTTAACCGCTAAGCCATCTCTCCAGCCCAAACGTGGAGATTTTAAACAACTACTTGCTACCATTGACCCTTTGTGGAGGCACAGGATGCTGCAAAAGTCAACGGTGACTGGACAATTTCCCCATCCTCAGCATTTCTCACTTAGAGATCAGCTTGAACCCACAGAAATGGCCTTCTGCTCCATCCAGACGACTCCTCACAAACAGCTCATCCGCAGCCACCAGAGGCTGCCTTATGTCTCTGGCACTGCTCCTGGCTCCTGGGAATCCAGATGTTCATGCTGCTGGGAAGAAGCTCATTTTAAAAAATAAAAATTCAATAGTTTCTAATGAGATGCAATTTTCTCCTGAAAGTAATTAGTATCTGCTAATTTGCTTTCAAGCATAAACTCTGTGTTCCATACGTATCCCATAAATCATATCAAAAGATCTCTTTCTCCTTAGGCATTTTACTTTTAAACAGGTTCTGACTTCAAATTTTAAGTGATTAAATATACTAATGTATAATTTTCCTCCTCGCTAAAAATGACAAGGTTTTTAACCTGAAATTTCAGATGTGATTAGAATCCAATTTAATGTTGCTTTTGGTGTAGTGGATGTAACTACCAGAAGACTCAGTTTCCTTTTTTCTTTTTTTTAAAGAATTTTTTTTTTTTTTTCTTTTCGAGGTAGGGTCTCACTCTGGCTCAGGCTGACCTGGAATTAACTACGTAGTCTCAGGGTGGCCTCAAACTCACAGTGATCCTCCTACCTCTGCCTCCTGAGTGCTGGGATTAAAGGTGTGCACCACCATGCCCGGCTTCTTTTTAAACAATTTTTGTTTATTTGCACATGTATGTGTGTGTGTGTGTGTGTGTGTGTGTGTGTGTGTGTGTGTGCATGCATGCATATCAGTGTCTCTACAAATGAATGCCAGAGACTTCTGCCACTTTTTTTGCATTTAGTTTATGTGGGCAGCGTGGGAAACTAAACCAGAGGTAGCAGGCTTTACCAGCAAGTGCCTTTAATCACTGAGTATTTTTCCCAGCCCCTCAGTTGCCTACCATTTCTTTCTTTCTTCCTCCTCCTTCTTTTTGGCTTTTCCAAGGTAGGGTCTCACTCTAGCCCAGGCTGACCTGGAATTCACTATATAGTCTCAGGGTGGCCTCGAACACACAGCAATCCTCCTACCTCTGCCTCCTGAGCGCTGGGATTAAAAGTGTGCGCCACCACGCTCGGTTGCCATTTCTGAAGGAGAAACAAACTGAAAAGTATCTGGTGTTTCTTGGTAACTCATGGCATTCTAAGTGGACAGTGAGAAATAGTTAAAATGAAGTACAATGGAGTCAGCTGAAGGAAGCCCCTTACAGATATCTGGACCATGTAGATGGCCGGGAGAACAGAAGAGAGGAGGGAAATGCTTGGGGGTAGAAGACGTAATTTTAGAGAATGAAGCACTTGCTGGCAGGGAAGTGAGAGGAAGGTTACAGCTCGTTACAAAGAGAAAATACCAGAAGCTTGAAAGGTTGCTGGGCAGTACTAACGGGTGATGGTGGTCATTGTCAAACGTTGCTTAGAATCAGCCTGTCATCAGGACCGAGGGCTGGTCTAGCCCTGAGACCAGAGCTCACACCCATGTCAAGGGCTACATAGGCTTCCTGAGGCTATACCAGCAAGTACAACTGGGCTCTGCTGGGGGTGATCTGGGCTCTTGAACAGGCTGCCGAGACGCAGCATACTTGTCACTGGGGCTCTGTGTCTATGATCTGGCAGGCCTATCTTGGAACATGATGTCAGGATAGGAAACAGTTGCCTCAGGATATAATTCAGACATCCAAAATGATTTCCCCTCAATGCAACTGTTACACAAGGCAATTCCCAGCCCCGTTTGAAGGTCTATCTTTGAACTGCCTAACCAGAGGTGAACGTCTTTTAGACAGAGAATCACAGAGACCCCCCCTCCCCCCCGCCCCCCGCGCGGCTGCCACACCCTGTGGAGATTTTTTCCTGAGGTCAGAACAGACATTCCAAGAGGAGACGTGGCGGAGGGGAGTTTGCAGGTCCGTGCTGAGGTCTTCGCAAGAAGCAAAGTCCACCTAAGAGGAAACGGCTCAGGACAACTGGAAGTTTGTCAATGTGCCTCAGAATAATTTTTATTTACTTATTTGAGAGAGAGAGAGAGAATAGGCAGAGAGAGAAAGAGAGAGAATGGGCACACCAGGGTCTCCAGCCACTGCAAATGAACTCTAGATGCATGCGCCCCCTTATGCGTCTGGCTTACATGGGTCCTGGGGAATCAAACCAGGGTCCTTTGGCTTTGCAGGCAAATGCCTTAACTGCTAAGCCATCTCTCCAGCCCAGCATGCCTCACTATAGAATGATGGCCATCTCCCTCCAGTTGCTAGTGTGTGATAGAAGAAAGCGAGCAATCTGGGCTAGTGAGATGGCTTAGTGGTTAAGGCGCATGCCTGTGAAGCCTAAGGACCCCGGTTCGATTCTGCACTGGTTCACATAGTGGCAAAGGATTCAAAGCAGCAAGAAAACCAAGCCCTCATGCAAAAGCATGTGTTTTTAAGCAATGTGCTTGTGAACTTTCCAATAGCCAAAGCAAGAAGATACCTGACATACAAGATGGAGAAACAGGCTCCCTTTTTTTTTTTGTTTCATTATTTTATTTGTTTATTTTTAGAGAGAGAGCATTGGCATGTCAGGGCCTCAGCCACTGCAATTGAATCCCAGATGCTTGCGCCACCTAGTGAGCATGTGCGACCTTGCGCGTGTCTCGCCTTTGTGCGTCTGGCTTACATGGGGTCTGGAGAGTCGAACATGGGTCCTTGTATTTTGCAGGCAAGTGCCTCAACCTCTAAGCCATCTCTCCAGCCCAGGCTCCACTTCTTAATGGGACAAGTACAAAACTCGGTGGCTAGGTTTTGCGGCAGGCTACAGTAACTAATAGCAAAGCCACTCTCTGGCTTGTTGTGAGGTTCACAGGAGACAGTAAGGCTTTCAGCGTGTGCATAGTAGACTTTCCATGAAGTGGAATTCCCTTTTCTCCTCCTCCTCCTGGATTATGAGCCTGTCTTTATGAAAGACACAGTGAATCTGTTGACTCTAATTCCGTTCTCTCTCAGAGGACATGGAAATTGAAGCCATGTGGGACTTAAAGAGAGATCAAATAGTATCTTAAACATCCCAGGGCACCAGCCCTATCCTGGAGGCCTGGAGCAGCCCTCCTGATCCTTACGAAGGACCCCTGTTTCCTGGTGCTCTGGGCCCCTCTCCTCCCAGCCCACGGCAGGTTGGTCTTTTTTTTTTTTTTTTTTAAATACAAATTGCTCGTAAGCACACACATTCCCAGATACCCACATAAAAGCTGGCATTAAAGTGGGATAATGGTGGAGGCAGCCTTGTTACGATTAACGTAGCCCTGAGCTGTTCATTAGAGCTCGGAGCTCCAGTGGAAAGTACTGGGAAGCTTGTGTACACCCCCGCCCCCCAAATGCAATCTGTCAGCCTCTTTTCATTGATCTGGAGGGAGGATGAGACTCGGTTATGCAGTCTGCTGGCGAGTTGGTTATCCAGGGAGTGAGAATTAGTGGGCAAGAGACAAAGACCTGGGCTGGAGAGAACTCCCGAGGGACAAGAGAGAAACATTTGAGATCTTTAAAGGAATCTATTGGTGAATTTGCCCAGAGACAGATGTCAAAAGATCTGGTACCTATCAAGGAATGAGGATCGTGCCCTTGCAAGAACCCATCGGGAGCCCAGTGAGCCTGGCAAGAATACCAGTCCTGTTTCTTATGTGTGGACACTGGGCTTGTAGAATCCAGAATCATCATTTCCTTTCTTGGAATGTCGTTTCTTTCTTCTTTAGGCTGAGCCCGATTTCACTGATCATGATAGTTCTGAGGAAACATTTAATGACCCACCTCTCGGACATGCTAACAAGTGTGTGTGTGTGTGTGTGTGTGTGTGTGTGTGTGTTTGTGTGCGTGCGCGCTAGGTATTTTTATATTCTAGGTGATGACTTATCCTTGGATGCTTGATGTCATGGCATCTTGAGTTCTTGCAATGGCTCAAGAAATTCTCATGGTGAGTATTGCGCCTCATGAAAATGGGGAGCTGCTAAACCCGAGCCTGTGCTGGACAGATGGCTCAGTGGTTAAAGGCAAAGCATGCCGGCCCAGATTTGATTCCCCAGCACCTACATAAAGCCAAAAGGCACAAAGTTACACATGCATCTGGAGTTTGTTTGCAGAGGCAGGAGGCCCTGGCATACCCATTCATTCTCTCTCCTTTTCTTTCTTAGATAAATAAATAAAACCTGAGCCTAAGGACTGGGGAAATGGCTTAGTTGTGCAAGCATGGGACCTGAGCTAGGATTCCCAGGCTGGATGTGGCTGAGTGTAATCCCAGCACTCTGGAGCTAGAATGGAGGATCGCCAGGGTTTGCTAGCTAGTACACTAGCTGAATATTCAGTGAGAGACCCTGTCTCAACAAATAAGGTGGAGGGTGATTGAGCCAAATGCCGTTGTTATGCCCGTTATGCGTCCATAAGCATTCCGACATGCATAGCCATGCATGCACACCAAACATACATAACACATGCAAAAGAAAAACCAACCAAAACACGACCCTGGAGGGTAAGAAGTTGCAGGCTAAGGAAAAGGCAACTCTTTCTTAGAAAACTGGCCAGAAACAGAACAGAGGGAAAGGCCAGTGAGGAGCATTTTTCTGTATTGGGCAAACAGTGCTGAAAAAATCAGCATGAATTCGTTCTTTTCTCACCGGCATCCATTAAGAATTAGCACTGTGGCTTGCGCTGTCTCGTATCTGGGAATCTTCTAGACACTGGGGTGATGGGTGATGATCCTTGAATGCATACTTGCTGGAGACAGGACCCTGTGGTTTTGGCCACTGGCTGATGCATCAGATGATATGTGCCACTTCCCTTCTAATATCTTGTTTTTCTTTCTTTTCTTTCCTTTTTTTGTTTTGGGTTTTCCAAGGTAGGGTCTTGCTCTAGCCCAAGCTATTTATTTTTATTTTTATTTATTTATTTGAGAGTGACAGACAGGGAGAAAGAGGCGGAGAGAGAGAGAGAGAGAGAGAGAGAGAATGGGCGCACCAGGGCCTCTAGCCACTGCAAACAAAGTCCAGACGTGTGCGCCCCCTTGTGCATCTGGCTAAGTGGGTCCTGGGGAATCGAGCCTTGAACTGAGGTCCTTAGGCTTCACAGGCAAGCGTTTAACTGCTAAGCCATCTCTCCAGCCCTATTTTTTTTTAAAAGGATGACTTATTTTTTGCAAGCAGAGAGAGATAGAGAGAAGAGAGACATATATAGAGAGAATGGGCACGCCAGGGCCTGTAGCCACTGCATATGAATTCCAGACACATGTCCCCCTTGTGTATCTGGCTTATGTGGGTCCTGGGGAATCGAACCTGGGTCCTTTGGCTTCGTAGGCAAACATCTTAGCTGCTAAGCCATCTCTCCAGCCTCGTGCTAATGTCTTCAATGGTCTCTGTGAAGCCCCTCCAGGGTCCTCTTCCAATTGTAGACACATGTGGTACACAGGGAGGGGGCACACAGTCAGAACAGCTGGGTTTGTGAATAATTGCGTGAAGTCTTTTTTGGGGCCTGTATTTGTCTCTGCCTGGGTAAAAAAGATAAACTCATTTTAATCTACTGATACTTTATGGATTCTTTATTTTTGCAAAGTAGTATATTTTGCCTGCTGAGGAATGAACTCACTTCACAGATGAAGAAACTCAGGCTCTGACTAGCTCAAAAACTTGCCATGGCTACAGGTTGTTGAGTGGGATTTGAACCTAGGATACGGTCCCGGGGCTCAAGGTCTTAGCCATGATCAGATCTGAGGGGAGGCAGCCCGCGGAGAGCGGGGTCTGTCTGTGGGAGCCTCTGCTGGCTTATGAGTGAGGGTGGGTGCAGAGTCAGCACCCTGCTCCAGCCAGCCAGCCGGTTCACCTCAGTCCCTTTGTCCAGATGCCTAGTGCTATTAACAGGCATCTACAAGAGCTGCTTCACCTTGCACAGGGGCAACAGGATGAGACAGGGGAATTCGCTGTCCCACTCCTGGATCACCTAAAGTGCCATCTTTTTTGTTTGTTTGGTTTTTCAAGGCACGGGCTCACTCTAGCTCAGGCTGACCTGGAACTCACTACATAGTCTCAGGGTGGCCTCGAACTCACGGCAATCCTCCTACCTCTGCCTCTCCAAGTGCTGGGATTATTAAAGGCATGCACCACCACGCCCGGCTTCTAATGTCATCTTAACCCCAGCTCTTTCTCCCGGCAGAGACCTCCTCAGGGGCTCCAATTTACAATGAAGCCCACCTGTCCAGTACAGGGGTTCACCATCCAGCTGAGCTTCTGGGTTTCCCCAGTTTACCTGGACATAAAATCACCTGGGGCCACACATGAGACCTCCCCCGCTCCCCTTCTCCCCATACATTTTTAGGGTTTGTTTTGCTGTGGGCCTTAGGAATCTTGGCTTAACCAGTTGTCTAGGGGGACTCGTGCCTCTGGGAAGGTTGGGGAACAGAACCAAGTGGTTCTGACTGGGCTGTTTGGGAAGTGGGGGTACGGACTATTCACCTGAACACTGTATAGAGCCCATGTCTCCTCCAGCTAGAGAAATTCATTGGTGTATTTTATTTCTTTTAAATGTTTATTTATTTATGAATGAGAGAGAGAGAATGGATGGGCCAGGGCCTCCAGCCAACTGGAAACGCACTCCAGACCCTTGTGCCATCATGTACATCTGGCTTACGTGGGTCCAGGGGAGTCGAACCTGGGTCCTTAGGCTTCACAGGCAAGCACCTTAACCATGGAGCCATCTCTCCAGTCCCTGTTTTATTTCTTTATATCCGAAAATGAATTTTGTTTGGAAAAAAAATGTATGTAGTTGAGTGTTTCGCTTTTATAACTCAAGGTAAAAATCACTGGCGTATCGGACACCTCAGTGCTTCATTTGTAACCCCCATGGGAGAAAGGATCCTAGGAATGGCCATGATTCTCCTGAGCTATGCCTTGTATTTTTCCTGACCCTCCCCGGGAGTCTCATGATGAATGGTGTTTCTTCCTCACTTGAGCATTTGGAAGCCCAGAGCCAAATTTACAGCTCTCTTTTAGCAAAGATTTGTGACCTGTCTTATCTCTCTACCTGGTTTCCAGTCATGTGCTGTTATCTTTTAGTGCGGACTCCTGTAAACTTCCACAAATCCTATTTGGAATGAGGTTAGGCGGACATAAATAAAGACCGTTCTGGGGAGATGGTTTCCCGGCATCTCTGGTGCAGCGCTTCAGCCCCCTGGAAACCACAGGAGCTCATGGGGGGCCTGAGGAGGGAAGCAATAGTGAGAGGCAGACTGAGGTGGAACCAGGCATCCTGGCATGAGGCTCAAAGTGACATACTGTAGGGTGCCAGCAGGCAGGATCTGCCCTGACAGGGTAGGATGGCTTTCCAAGTCCCCAGGGCAGGATGCACTTAGACCTCAGTTCCTTTGGATCCTGATAGCTCTATTTTCAGGCTCTCAACGAAAGGCACACGTATTTCTTGGGATGGGGGATGGGCCTCTGATGTCACACCTAGCTCTAGGGATGTCTCCAGAGGGAAACGGGGAGGCAAATTTGCAGGGGGAGGGAGGGACCATGAGTGAGCCAGGATGTCTCAATGCCAGAAGCATTGGTAAAAGTGACAATGTGCTGGGGAGGAGAATGTCATTTCTGAATGACCCGGGCCCTGTGGTCAGCCTAGGGCTATCATGCAGAAAGAATGAGGGGGGGGCTGGGGGGTTGGGAATGGGAAAAGGGGCTTCTTGCAACTTGGCCAGAAATGATCACAGAGCTCTCACAGTATTCCTCTGTGCCTCTAGCCTAACTTTTAGCCTTGTTCTGTCTTCCACGGAGGCACAGAGAGATTCCCTCACAGTACGAGATCCAGAGGGCGCAGAGCACTGACCTGTGGGATGGGGAGGGTATGATATATTAAAGGTAAGCATTTATAGGCCACCAGCTCTCCTCCCCCACACCCCAACATCTGCGGTTCCAGGCTCCTGCCCTGTCTGGCTGGTTGCTCTTACACTTCCTCTGGCCTCTTAGTTCAAAGGTCTCCTGGCTTGTAGAGCCTCCATCCCTGTGGCTCTGTGGCTGTTCAAATTCCGTGTCCCTGGTGGGGCTCCAGCCCTGCCCCGGCCTTCCACGAGACACATGTGTGTACATGTGTGTCTGAGTGTGAGTGTGAGGCCTGGTGGGCATACAGAGGCCCGCCGACGTCTATTACATGAAGAAACATCTGTTTTCTACAGAACAGCCAGAGTATCAGATGTTTTACTGCAAGGAAACCATTTTTTTTTTTAAATAAAACGAAAATGAGACGTGCAAATCAAGGTAACCACGTTTTCAATGTTTATGGAAGATA
Source organism: Jaculus jaculus (assembly GCF_020740685.1). NCBI lineage: Eukaryota > Metazoa > Chordata > Mammalia > Rodentia > Dipodidae > Jaculus > Jaculus jaculus. Next base: position 48,082,534 of record NC_059119.1, read on the forward strand.
AAGGTTTCACCACAAGTCTTTCATCAAGTGGAGGACAATAGAAAGAAAACTTAGGAAATGCCCTTTGGCTGTCCTCGCCTGCACAGCCGAACCTCACGGTCTCACCTCATAGAGCACCGGGTCCTGCAAGCAGCTGGAAACTCTTAGCGACGTGTCTAGATGCCATCGGGCAGCGGCCTCACTGTCGGCCTGTCTGGCTACAGATGTGGGCAGGGAGAGGTTTGGACAGGTGAAGCCCTCAGGCGCAAGTACGACTATGCACGATGTGCCCCCCGGATGGAGCACTGAGCTCTGAGGGGTCTGGAAGGACCACAGATCTCCTCCTGGTTGATTCCTGAGACTTGGGGGGTGTGCGGGGGGGGGTGAGTGAGTGTAGACCGCAGCCCCGGAGGGGGGTGCCTCCTCAAGAGCCAGAAGGCCCCCTCAACTCCTTCCCATGCAAACAGAAGGAGCCGGGGCTTTGGCCTCTCTGAAAGGCTGTGTGCAGGACTCTGTCTCCTTAGATATCCACTGCATATAATTTTGATGAGAAAAAAACAAATCCTTGGGCTAGAGGGATGGCCTAGCGGTTAAGGCTCTTGCGTGCAAAGCCAAAGGACCTGGGTTCAATTCCCCAGGACCCACGTAAGCCAGATGCACAAGGGGGCGCATGGGTCTGGAGTTTGTTTGCAGTGGCTGGAGGGCCCTGGTGTGTCCATTCTCTCTGTCTCTCTCTTTCTATCTCAAATACATAAATAAAAATATTCTTTTTATTTTTGTTTATTTTTATTTATGTATTTGAGAGCAACAGACAGAGAGAGAGAGAGGGAGAGAGAGAGGGAGAGAATGGGCGCACCAGAGCTTCCAGCCACTGCAAATGAACTCCAGACTCATGTGCCCCCTTGCGCACCTGGCTAATGTGGGTCCTGGGGAACCGAGCCTTGAACTGAGGTCCTAAGGCTTCACAGGCAAGCGCTTAACCACTAAGCCATCTCTCCAGCCCAATAAAAATATTTTTAAAAAGAGAAAAAAAAAATCCTTACGTGACAGTTTTACCGTGAGAAAGTGTCACCACTAGGGGATAAAATGGAGTACTCAGCCAGGCGTGGTGGCGCACGCCTTTAATCCCAGCACTCAGGAGGCAGAGGTAAGAGGACTGCCATGAGTTCGAGGCCACCCTGAGAATCCATAGTGAATTCCAGGGCAGCCTGGGCTAGAGTGAGACCCTACCTCGAAAAACAGAAACAAAAACAAAAACAAAATTATAAAATGGAGTACACCCTGTGGACAGAACACCCATTTCTTCCTCATTTTGAACCTTTTTTTTTCTTTCCCAGGATAGACGCTCAGGTCTGCTTGTGTCTCGTTCCTCAGCAGAGAGCCTTTCCCAGGTCAGATGAGGGTCTGGGGCATCAGGACCCCCTGGGCTCGGTTCTCAGAAGCTTGCCTGGAGCCCAGGCAAAGAGGAAGGACAGTGTTTTCTTCCTCAAGGAGTCCAGAGAAGAAAACAAACAGAGACCTGTACTGGAAGATGCCTGCGATGGCTCTCCCCTCCCCTTCCCTCCGGTTGCTCTTCCTTGGACCTGAGTAACTTTTCCATTTTAGAGCAGAGTCCTTCACCCCACCACAGCCTCCTGGCACGGTCTTATCTCTCTCACCATCAGCTGGGTGTCCCCTAAAGCGCATAAAGTGTAGGTTGAAGTAAGGGACCATGTTGAATTATACGACTGAGCATTTATGGTGTAGGGGAGGGGGGGCTCCAGACATCCGATCATGTGTCTGAGCTTTGGCAGCCAAGTGATTAGATCCTCCTGCAAGGGGGGCGGCTCCTAAGGGTTAGCCTGCCCTGGCAGAGATGGAGGGGCTCAGAGCAGTGAGCTGTAGGTGGCCTTGGGTGTGCTGTGGCCCTCTGGGGTCCCACTGCTATGTGGATCTCTTAACAATGCTTGTTGTGAGGTGTCTCTCTCTCTCTCTCTCTCTCTCTCTCTCTCTCTCTCTCACACACACACACACACACACACACACACACACGTGCCTGTGAGGGCAGGAAAAGAATGGAGGGAGGTGTGGTTTACAGGGGACTGCTTTGTCCTCCAGTGATCTACTTTTAGGAAGTATCCATGGAAGTATCCTGTCCCCTGCAAGCTCTAAGCCAAACTATGTTCATCTTGCTGAGTTAGCAGAAACTACAAGGTTTTAAAAAAAAACAAAAGGGATTTCAACAAGGGCAGCGAAACCAAAGGTATTTCATAGACGTACAAACCTCGTAAGCTATCAAATAAACTGGAGGCTCCTGCTTGGCCCTCAAGCTGGACCTGCAGTAAAGGCTGCTGTAGCCTGCTGGTTGGCAGAATTGTCTGCAGACCACTTTCCTTAAGCAAATGATATAGAGACATTTGAAAAAAGAAAACCCAAGATGTGCCACTCTGACCAGAGGCTGGTCTGCTTGAGAATCTTGCGGTTTGGATGTGAAATTCCACTCCCCCCACCCCACCATCCCCTTTAGACTCATGTCTTGGAGCCTAGCTGCGGGTGCTATTTAAGGTTCTGGAAACTTCAGGAGGCAGAGCCTTGCCTGGAGGAAGTGACTAGGTCACTGAGGGGCCCTGCTTTCCTCGTGGTCCTCTGCTTCTTGACGTTGGCTGCCCAGTAAGCAGTTCTGGTCCGCATGCTGCAGCCTTTCCTTCTCCACCATGGTGAGGCGTAACCTTTTGAAACCATAAGCCAAATAGATCCTTTCCTTCTTTAAGTTGCCGCTAGTCTTGGGATTTTGTCCCGGCAACGGAACTGATAAAAGACAATTGTTCTAGAAACCCCAGGGAGCATCCGGCTGACATAGGAAGGGCTAGAGAAAATCCCAGCAGCGCCTGGAACTGGAAATAGAGCCCTACCACAGCCAGTGGCCCAGCATTCATGGGTCTCAGTGTGTACTTGGTGACAGATAGAAGTCAAAAGATCCAGATCTTTGTCTTAGCTCTGTCTGATTTTTAAAAATTTATTTTTGTTTATTTTTATTTATTTGAGAGTGACAGACAAAGAGAGAAAGAGAGAGACAGAGACAGAATGGGCACACCAGGGCCTCCAGCCACTGCAAACGAACTCCAGATGCGTGCGCCCCCTTGTGCATCTGACTAATGTGGGTCCTGGGGAATCCAGCCTCGAACTGGGGCCCTTGGGCTTCATAGGCAAGCGCTTAATGGTTAAGCCATCTCTCCAGCCCTGTCTGATTTTTTTTTTTAAAGAAAGCATGGAACTTTTGAGCCTCAGTTTCTCCTCCCGTGAAAGGCCTAGAAAGGTCTGTCTTAAGACGCATGTGAGGGCTGTTCTGAGAATTCAGTGGGATAATGCTGCAAACGTGCAATTTTTACTTCAGGTCTTCAAACAGGCACATGAGTTACCATGAAGCTTTCTTTTGCAGAGCCACTGGAAACCACCCATGTCCCTGGTTGGCACAAATGCATCAAACCCTTCCTAGACCCATTTTCTATCCCAGCCAGAGTCTGGAAGAGGAGCAGGGCTAAGATTGAATACTGCCCCATTCAAGCAGAGCCTTTTATTTATTTATTTTTTGAGAAAGAGAATAAGAGAGAGAGAGAGAGAGAGAGAGAGAGAGAGAATGGGTGTACCAGGGCCTTCAACTGCTGCAAACTCCAGACGCATGCGCCCCCTTGTGGTGCATGTGCGACATTGCATGCTTGTGTCACTGCGTGTCTGGCTGCATGGGACCTGGAGATTCAAACATGAGTTCTTAAGTTTTGCAGGCAAGCACCTTAACTGCGAAGCCATCTCTCTGGCCCTAGCAGAGTCTTTAAAAATAATAATAATAATGACATCTTAGTTTTTGTATAGGATGTTCCTACTTAGATACCCATTCTCAAATATAAAATACACTGTCAACATGTTTAGTCACCATGCCAAGCACTTTAGAAACAGATAACTAAAATTTTTTTAAAGTAGTATTTATAAAAGTTAAAGTTCATAACATAGAAAGAGCCCATATGGCTTAATTTAAAAAAATGGGCTAGGCTGGGGAGATGGCTTAGTGGTTAAGGTGCTTGCCTGCAAATCCAAAGGACCCAGGTTTGATTCAGCAGGACCCACCTAAGCCAGATGCACAAGGGGGCACATGCATCTGGAGTTTGTTTGCAGTGGCTGGAGGCCCTGGTGTGCCCATTCTCTCTGTCTATCTCTCTTTCTCTGACTCTCTCAAATAAATAAATAAACTTTTAAAAAAGGAAACATTCTATATGTCCACCAAGAGATGAATGAATAAACATACTTTTGCATAGGCATGCAAATAAATTATTCAACCATAAAAATTAATGACGTTCTGATACATACTACAATATGGATAAAAAAACCTTCAAGGGCTGGAGAGATGGCTTAGCGGTTAAGCGCTTGCCTGTGAAGCCTAAGGACCCTGGTTCGAGGCTTGGTTCCCCAGGTCCCACGTTAGCCAGATGCACAAGGGGGTGCACGCATCTGGAGTTCATTTGCAGAGGCTGGAAGCCCTGGCACGCCCATTCTCTCTCTCTCCCTCTATCTGTCTTTCTCTCTGTGTCTGTCACTCTCAAATAAATAAAAAAAAAACAAAAAAAAACCTTCAAAACTTGGGCTGGAAAGATGGCTTAGCGGTTAAGCGCTTGCCTGTGAAGCCTAAGGACCCCGGTTTGAGGCTCGGTTCCCCAGGTCCCACGTTAGCCAGATGCACAAGGGGGTGCACGCATCTGGAGTTTGTTTGCAGAGGCTGGAAGCCCTGGCGCGCCCATTCTCTCTCTCTCCCTCTATCTGTCTTTCTCTCTGTGTCTGTCGCTCTCAAATAATAATAATAAAAAATTAAAAAAAAAAACCTTCAAAACTGTATGATGGGTTGGAGGATGGCTTAGTGGTTAAGGCACTTGCCTACAATGCCAAAGGACCCAGGTTCAATTCCCCAGGACCCAAATAAGCCAGATGTACAAGGAGTCACATGCATCTGGAGTTTGTTTGCAGTGGCTGGAGATCCTGGAGTGCCCATTCTCTCTCTCTCTCTCTTTCTCTCTGTCTCAAATAAAAATTAATTAGAGAAAAGACAAAGTGGTCAAAATGTAGGTTCTGCTTCTTCTGAAGTCTAACAGTTGGTGGACGGCTGAGCCAAGTCTGTAGCCTCAGTGTCGTGAGTGCAATGAGGAAACTTCTCTGCTGTGCCTTGTAACCTGGCCCTCAGCTGACTTTGGCTTCTGCTCACCAACACGGGCAAGGAGCATCCAGGAAAGCATCAAGTACAGCTTGACTTTTGTGCAGCCTGCTGAGTTGTGGTGTGTGCGTAAATCTGGGGAGATCTCTGATTCCTTGACTCAGAAATTAGCATGTAAGTGCAGAAACCTAATAGCTAACCAGAGACAAAGTCTATAATAAAGCTAATAAGGTTTAATTATTTCTATCTGTAATCTGAAATGACCTGGCTGGATTGCCAGGGGCTTGGGCCAGGGCCAGGTTCCTTTCTTTATTTGATAGATGTTTGCTACCAGCTGCCGAGAGGGAGCCTTCCTGACTGTATTTATTACTATGATATAGGCCTTTGGTTTCCAGTATCATCTCTTTGGAATTTCTGCCTCAGATCCTGGGCAGATGAACATCACTCCCTGGCAGGAAAGGCGTGGTGGAATCCTGGCATCAACTTAGAGCTTCCAAGTTTTCATGCGAGGGATGCCAGATGTGGTTGGCCTTGGCCTTTTCTTTGGTCAGTTTCTTTACACTGGAAGAAACAGCCAGCTGCCCATCCCCCGCCCGCCACCACCAGGGTCTGAACTGAAATCTTGTCAGGGGAAGGAAGACTTAGGGTGCTGTAGCTGGAAGTGATTGCTGAGGGCCATCATCACTATTTGCCCCAGACAGAGGATGTGGAACAAGTTTTCCAAGTATTACGGAATAGGGTTTGACTCAACAAACATGGGTTAGGTACAACCAAATTTCTGATTATCAAGATGAGCCTTTGCTCCTCATACTTCCATTTCTTTTGTGTGTGTGTGTGTGTGTGTTTGCGTGTGTGTACATGTGTGTACGCATATGGGTGCACATGTACGTGGAGGCCAGAGGTTGACGTTGACGTTGGGTACCCTCCCCAATCACGCTCTTCTTTATTTTACCGAGGCAGGGTCTCTCAGGTTACCCCAGATCTCACTGAGTCAGCTGCTCTTACCCAGGCAACTTGTGTTGGGGGAAATCCCCTGTCTGCCTCCCAAGCATTGGGATTACAGGCCGCTACCAAGCCCACCCGGTGGGTTTTGGGGGATCTGAACCCCAGTCCTCATGTTGGCGTGACAAAGCACTTTATTCACTGATCCATCACCCCATTCTCCATCTTCGTTTTTTAAATGAGGCTACGCTGAATTTCCTGCATTTTGTTCTAACAACACATGGTCACTTGGCGCCATCGCTGTGGGTTTGTGGCGAGGCAGAATATTCTGGTAGGCAGTGCATGACAGGAGAAAAGAGTTGCATCTTCTGGCAGCCAGAATGAGAGAGAGAGAGAGAGAGAGAGAGAGAGAGAGAGAGAGAGAGAATTGGATAACATATCTAGCCCTTAAAGGCACGCTCCTGAGGCCTCCACCCCAGAACTCCTTCCTCCAAATAAGGCCCTCATCCGGAAGCTTGAACCATCTCTTAACGATGCTGTTAAATTACGAATCAGTCCATGGATTGATTCCACTGTCTCACTGGGAACCTTCGCGTGAGGGGCGGTGGCTGTGGGGTGTTGGGGGGCAGTGAGAGGAAGGCATTTCACATTCAAACTATAGTGGAGGCCAAGGGGATTCATCAAGGAAATTTATCTATTTAAGTTGAGGCACCTGAATTTCTTATCATCTCGCACTAAATTTTAGCAGGGGGCAGCGGTCTCTGCTTTGGACTTGGACCCTTTGCCAACTGCGTGTTCTCTCAACAATCCCTCAGTCCTTCATCCTGAGTGGCACGCATCCTGAGTGGGTACGCCTTATCTTGCAGAGTGCACTGCCGCTTACAAATCCTGGGTCCTATTTGCGGGGTACCAGTGATACCAATTGCTCAGTGCTGACTCTGTGCATGTGTTGTATCGAGAGCGTTGTACCATGTGCTGCTTAAAATGCTCCTTTAGTTTACAGAAAGGACCTGCTCTGTAGCCAGGTCTTTTCCCCTTGGTGTGGGTAGCAGCATGGAGGAATACTAAAAGAGAAAGGAGGGGGCTGGAGAGATGGCTTGGCGGTTAAGGCGTTTGCCTGCAAAGCCAAAGGATCCCGGTTCAATTCTCCAGGTCCCACGTTAGCCAGATGCACCAAGGGGTGCACGCGTCTGGAGTTCGTTTGCAGTGGCTAGAGGCCCTGGTGCACCCATTCTCTCTCTTTCTCTCTATACCTCTCTCTCTCTCTCAGATTAAATAAAATATTTAAAAGAAGTTTAAAATTAAGTGGGGAAGCAACAATAAATGTTGGGAGTGGGGGTGGGTAGGGCATGGGTCCCAGAATTTTCCACAAGAGAGTTATATGCTCAAGGTCGGCCTGCCTATCTGGCAATGGTTAAAGTCCTGCCCTCCTGGCCCTGTCCCTCTGTGTTTTCAAATGATGACGTCATCTCTTGTAAACATGCCCAGTCACGCTGTCTCTTTATACCACGGTGGCCAGATCTTGGCTCATGTTCTCACTAAGCCTAGTTCCTCATCTGTAAAATGAGGTTGTTCATTCACATTAACTATTACTTACAGTTTTTCAGAAAGACAAAACCAAAAGAAAGGACAGAGAAAGAGAGAGAGAGAGAGAGAGAGAGAGAGAGAGAGAGAGAGAGAGAGAGGAGATAAAGGTTTGGGGAGATTTCTCAGTGGTTAAATGTGCTTGCAAAGCCTGGTAGCTCAGGTTCAATTCTCCAGTGACCATGGAAAACCAGATGCTCAAAGTTGCACATGTGTCTGGAGTTTGGTTGCAGTGGCCCTGGCATAGTCAGACTCTCTCTCTCTCTCTCTCTCAAATAAATTAGTTAATTAAAAAAAAAAAGGGGGGCTGGAGAGATGGCTTAGCGGTTAAGCGCTTGCCTGTGAAGCCTAAGGACCCAGGTTCGAGGCTCGGTTCCCCAGGTCCCACGTTAGCCAGATGCACAAGGGGGCGCACGCGTCTGGAGTTCGTTTGCAGTGGCTGGAAGCCCTGGCGCACCCATTCTCTCCCTCTCCCTCTATCTGTCTTTCTCTCTGTGTCTGTCGCTCTCAAATAAATAATAAACACAAAAAAAAAGGAGGAGAGATTTAAAGAATTGACTCACGTAGTTGTGGAGGTCCAAGTTCAATGTCTGAAGATTCGACCAGCAGACAGAAGACTTAGGGAGGATCTGCAGCTAATCCAAAGGCAGCCAGCTTGCTGACTTTAGTCCTTGCTCTGAAGCGGTGACGCTTTGTACTCTCTTAAGGCCCTCAACCAATTGGACGAGTACCACTCATGTCATGGGGAGGGGGTAAACTGCTTCCTCAAAATCCTGTCATATAAATGTTCATCTGACATCTAAAATGTTTCATTAGCCGCACGCACGCCCTTAGTCCCAGCACTCGGGAGGCAGAGGTAGGAGGGTCGCCGAGAGTTCGAGGCTACCCGGAGACCACAGAGTGAATTCCAGGTCAGCCTGAGCTAGAGTGAGACCCTACCTCAAACCTCCCCCCCTCAAAAAAAAAAATAATTAATTAAAATGTTTCATCAAATAACTGGGCATATAACCCAGCCAGGTTGATATATAAAATCAGTCAACATGGCTAGTTTCATAGGACAGGTTTGAAGACTTCACGAGTTAGGAACATTCCCTACAAACCGCTCTCCCACCTGCTGCTGGAACTGTCTTTCCTCCTCAAAGCCACCCCAATGTGCACCCCAGCCTTTAGGCCACTGGAGTGAGCTGACACCTGATACTTCCTTCCTGCCTGGATTAGGGGCATGTTGTCAATATAATGCCCGTGTTTACCAAATTAACAAATGGACTTCAAGTTAAACACGGGACAGTTTGTGAAACGGATTTTTATTTTAAAGAAAAAATGTGGCCCGGCTCATTCATGGATCACTCTCAGGTGATGGGCTGTTTGACTTCTTCTTCTTCTTTTTTTTGACTCTTGGCCTTTAACAACGTGTCACTCTAAGTCACTTTTTTTTTTTTTTAATGGAAAGCTGCCTCTCTGCCATTCCTCAGCCTGGACAGAGCCTTTAGGTGGGCTTTCTGAACATAGCTGCAGCCTCGCTTGTTGTGGGGTGAGCTTCTTTCTTTCAGACCCAATAGAAGCAAATACTCTCCGGCCAGTGGCTCTAGAAAGGAAAAATAAAGCGTGTGGAAAGCCTTTGCCCAACCCCCCCACCACTGGGAATCAGAATGGGGCCCCCAGCCAAACCCTGGCAGTCTGTTCACTGTGGCAAAGGGGAACAGACATTGCTCTGGGGCGCGACAGGATTTGTCAAGTGTCTGGTCTCAACTGGCCCCTTTGCCACCTAAATGTTGGCATCACGTCCACGCCTGCACACCAGGAGAACTGGTGGTCCCAAGGATGCCTCAAGGACCACTGCGGGCTGACACCGTCTTCATGCTTCTCCGTGATGGGGGTCCTCTGGGGGACATGCTGCTAAGGGTGTGAGCTTGCACACAGACAGGTAATGAATGTCTTTGTAGATCTGCCTCTAGAGCTGCGTTTTGTGGCCTGTTTTTTTTTTTTTTTTTTTTTTTACATGCTATTTATTTTGGGAAGGCATTCAGAGGAAAAAAAAAAGCCAGTTTCAGTACCTTCCTAGACTCCCTTCTGCATTTGTACCAGAAAGGCAGCAAAGCCGCCCTCTGAAAAGCGAAACTTAGGTCAATTATTTTTCTTGCCTTGGCTTATGGAGACAGCCAAGAAGCTGGTTTCACTGAATTGACCAGTTGTTTGATGAATCAATCAATCAGCAAATATTTGTTTGGCGAGGGCCTGTGAGTGAAACACGGAGTGTTTGATTAAACTGTCTGATGAAACGGAACAAAGAGACGTGTCTCCTCGGCCCCTTGCAGACACACTCACCGAGCGCAGCAAATTACCCTCCCTGCCTCTAATTACAGATCAGATGGGCTCTCAAGCCCAGCTCTCTCCCTTGAACCCCAAGTTAATCCTGGGAATCTGGTAATACAATTATTGAGCTTGTTTCAACAAGTTAGGAAGAGTTCAGGAGGAAAGAGGAAGGGAATGAGAGAACATATGAATATGCCCTATTTATGAACACCACCGTGAAGGAGGGTTACAAAAAAGACTTTATGCCCAAGGAATAATGCCGGCCTGTAATTCAGCAGGGTCCGGTGTCTGAGATCTGGCTTTCAAAAGGAGCCGGAAACAGCTCTCCTAAGTGGCCTTTAACGTGTTCCTATGGGTTTAGTTTTTCTATTAGCTTAGCTTTTAATTGATGTCGCAACTCAAAGTCAGGACTGCGTCTTAAGAGGGAGAAAAGAATGAAAACACTCAGGAAACATACAAAACAACCCCAAATCCTAAATCACAACAGTGAGAAACATGCCTTTGTTTTACACATCATCTTAGTCGAAGGGATTCGGTCTGTCAGATGCTTGTCATACCCACATATTTTATAATCCAATACGTTCAGGCAAGAATTTTTGGCACGACCTGCCAACAGCAATCCTGAACTTTCCTTGACACTTTTAAGAGCATGTAACCTGTTGGAAGGGTCTGATTTGGGGGAGGGGGGTGGGGGGAGGCCTTAACCCCTTCATTTGGCTCTAGGAGACCTTTGGAGAGGGGAGGACCAGCCACGGGCATTGGTGAAGACTGTGACTAGGTTCTGATGAAGGCTTTGCCACAGCCTCCTCTGCCTGTATATCATCAGAGCTTTGAACTGGATCTTCACTGAAGGATGGCCTTGTGGGAAATAAGCACCCCGTTCAGTTCTGTTCATGGTATCATGGCATTGACTGGGACTCTTTTGAAGATCTCCCCCAGTGGTATGAAGTCTCATTTATACATTGAAATCAATTGGAATTCTAAAAAAAAAGAAAGAAAAAAAAGACAAAAAATGATATTGGGTCTCTTCCCTCAATAATATTCATCCAGTGGGCTGGAGAGATGGCTTAGCGGTTAAACGCTTGCCTGTGAAGCCTAAGGACCCCGGTTCGAGGCTCGGTTCCCCAGGACCCACGTTAGCCAGATGCACAAGGGGGCGCACGCGTCTGGAGTTCGTTTGCAGCGGCTGGAGGCCCTGGCGCGCCCATTCTCTCTCTCTATCCGTCTGCCTTTCTCTTTCAGTCTGTCACTCTCAAATAAATAAGTAAGAATAAACAAAAGATTTTTTTTTTAAAAAGCAAAATAAAATAAAGTGACCCTGCCCCGTGTGTCAGGGTTTCACTGATGGAAAGGCAGGAGGGACTTGGTGGGAAGGTGTCTTGGATGACATCCTGTCCTGATGGGTTAGCACACAACTCGGGGTGACAGTGAACACACTTTCAAGGTCTTCCCTGCCCCATGCCTTTGGCCAGGTCGTGCTCTGGACCTCAGGGGGTAATCTTGAGTGTTTAGAGGTATATTGGGCTGTGGCAAGGATTCCTCCCTCCTCACCAAGGATCTCTGTATAAGGACAGGCTCAGAAGGCAGGGTATTGAGGCCAGGATCCTTGACTAGGAAGTCCATTTTTGGAAGAGGAGGAGGTTGGGGTTTAGGTACCGAGTATCCTCCTCCTTCAAAACTCCTTTTCTGGGCTGGAGAGATGGCTTACTGGGTAATGTGCTTGTCTGCAAAGCCCAAGGAGCCATGTTTGATCTCTCTAGATCCCACATAAGCCAGATGCACAAAAGTGAGGCAAATGCAGGGTCACACGTGCCCACTAGGTGGCGCAAGCGTCTGGAGTTCTATTTCAGTGGCAGAGGCCCTGGTGTGCCAATTCTCTCTCTCTCTCTCTCTCTTTCTCTCTCACGTTCTCTCTGTCTGTAAAAAAGAAGAAGGTAATCTACATAAAGTAGTTAGGAGGGAGCTGAGCTTATAAATTCTATTTTATTATTGCTATAAATGAAAACTTTGAGACAGATCCTTTTTTGTTGGGTTTCTTCCTGGACCTATTTTAGCTTGTCTTGTTTATAAAATGGCTCTTGAAATTTTACCAAAGTGTCCCTCATAGCAGAGAGTAGAAACATTTACTCTAAGAAGGTAGAGACTTGGTGCCTTCCATTAACAGTTGAATACCCTGGACTTTTGTATTGTCCTTAAAATGCATGAAAACTTCATATTCTATTTTAAATCTATCTGTGCTTTCACAGGCATGGAAACCATTTATCATTTTATGAAATAAACTGGCTAGCGAGATGGCTTAGTGGCTAAGGCACTTGCCTGTGAAGGCTGAGGACCCAGGTTTGGTTCTCCAGGTCCCGCATAAGCCAGATGCACAAAGTGGCACATACGTCGGGAGCAGTGGCTGGGACCCTGGCATGCTCATTTTCTCTCTCTCTCTTTCTCTCTCTCCCTCCTTCTCTAATAAGTTAAAACTAAAATTAAAAAAAAAGGAAACTTCTGGGCCAGAGACATGACTTAACAGTTAAGGCGCTTGCCTGCGACGCCTAAGGTCCCAGGTTCAATTCCCCAGGACCCACATAAGCCAGATGCACACGGGGGCACATGGGTCTGGAGTTTGCTTGCTAAGGCTGGAGGCCCCGGGGCACCCATTCTCTCTATCCCTCTCTCTGTTTCTCCCTCCCTCCCTTTCTAATTAACTAAATATATTTAATTTAAAACAAAAGGAAACTTCTGAACATACATGATGCCTAGCCACTGTTTGGCGTGCAAATCTGAGTGTGCAAGCCCAGTGCGCAGGACTTGAAGTTTGCAGCCATAACTTCTTCAAAAGCTGGGTCCTTCCAGGAAAGGAGGCAGGAAGGAGGGAGAAGCTCACGCAGGAGCAGGACCTCCTCCTGGGGGAGTAGGTGAGGTTGGGAAACCCGAACCTACATGATAATGTCGTCCCTGAAAGCTTTTCGCTGTAGACCCTTGGGCCCTCCGTGTGAGTCTCTGGACTCGTAGACTGGGAGCTCTGGTCCTGCTGTGCTGCAGAGGGACTGGCTGAGTGTTGAAACAGAGTCGAGATGGACTGGGAGCGGGGGGAACGTTGGGTGGCCGCTTCCTTCACCCTGCAGACCCATCAGTTCATGGGAGCCTCGGGGGCAGGCCCTGGCTCTCATAAGGCAAGCAAGAGCGTCGCGCATGCAGGAGGGATGCCGGAATTCTTTTTTTTTTTTTTTCATGCCTCATGTCATGGAGCTAACGCTTGGCCCTGTAGTGGGGGCAGTTCTGGGCTTTCAAGGTCTTCCAAAGACGTCGAAGGGAGAGGCCTGGAGCTCCCAAGGCTGAGCTCGGTTGGAATCAGAGTGGCTCCCTCTGCTGGTTGGGCATTTGGCCAAGTCCTTGGGAAGTCTGGGCATTCAAGGGTGCATCTTTTTTTTTTTTTTAATTTCATTTTATTTATTTGTTTATTTGAGAGACAGAGGAAGAGGCAGAGAGAAAGAGAGAACGGGCAAGCCAGGGCCTCCAGCCACTGCATGCGAACTCCAGACGCGTGCGCCCCCTTGTGCATCTGGCTTGCGTGGGCCTTGGGGAATCGAACCAGGGTCCTTAGGCTTTGCAGGCAAATGCCCTTTCGGCTAAGCCATTTCGCCAGCCCCACATATTTTTAAAAATATTTTTATTTATTTATTTGAGAGAGAGATACAGAAAAAGGCAGGGAGGGAGAGAGAGAGAGAGAGAGAGAGAGAGAGAGAGAGAGAGAGAGAGAATGGGTGTGCCAGGGCCTCCAGCTACTGCAAACAAACTCCAGATGCGTGTGCCCACCTCTTGTGCATCTGACTTGCGTGGGTCCTGGGGAATCGAACCTGGGTCCTTTGGCTTTGCAGGCAAGCACCTTAACCGCTAGGCTATGTCTGCAGCCCCATCAAGGGTGCGTCTTTGAGACTAAAGTCTAGGTTGTCTACCTGGGAGTTGACAGCCAGTCATGTTGCTGTGTAGCCACCAGCCTGCCCACTCCCCAAAAGCACTTCTCCTCAGCTTACTGTCCCAACCTGGAATTCTGCTCCTGTCCTCAATATTCCTGAGTCGGGGGGGGGGGCGGGGGGGGAAACTCCACCTTGGCTCTACCTGCTCCGAGGTCTAGCTCCTATCTGGTTCCAAGAAAGCTACCAGTCTTTGTAACTCAAGTCCCCCTTTCCTGAGTGTTTTGCTTTGTGTGCCCCTTTCTCATGCCCCCTCCCGCACTCCCCCTTTGCAGGGCGAGGATGGCAGGAACACTGGATCTCTGTGCCATTACTTACAAAGATAAATGGGCCTGTTAGCCTTTTAGGGTATAATTTAAAAGCCATTTGTCTCGTGGTAATAACTTGAAATGGACTTCCGTTCTAGGCCTGTATGACTTCCTCCAGTAGTAGTGAGGGGGGTGGTCTGCTAATGGTGTGCGGCTGCCCTGTGGACTGGTTGGCAGAGGCTCTTTCATACCCCCTCCACACTCCCACCCCGGCTCCCCCTCTCACCCCTTGCCACCCCCACTGTTTTCCCTGGAAGGCTCAGAAGCGTGGAAATGGCATGCTGAGAAGACTGTGCAGTCGCAGTAGGAGCTGAGGGAAGGGAGACATCTTTCTCCTAAGCCAAAAAGTTTCTCTTGTTTGACATGGGGAGGGGGGAGAGAGGGAGGGGGAGAGAGAGAGAGAGAGAGAGAGAGAGAGAGAGAGCCAGGAATAGCAAGCAATAGGCTGGGGTGAGGATTCTCAAGGAGGTTAGCTCTGCTAATCCAAACCCTGACCCACCACCGTCTCCAGGAGCTAGGCTATAATATCCTCTCTTTGAAAGAATCCCCAGCCCCTGCAACTGGTACATGGCCATTTCTACTGGACCCACCTGGGGCATGTGGCTGAACCGTCAAGATGACGTCGCAAAGGGAGTGGGGTACAAGACAGATGGAAGGGTTGAGGTCACTACCGTCTGCCACAGGCGACAAGAGGCCTTCTTCAAGCAGATGTTCAGCAGATCTTATCTGCTCACTCGCCTAACATTTTGCAGGTCTTAGAGAAGTTTTGGGGTGGACTAGGGTAAGGAAATTTCAGTGGAACAGATGGAGAGGGAGGCGGTAAATATATTTAAGCAACATAACCCCAGTCCACAGTTACTAGCTGGGCTAAGAGAAAATTTGTCGCACCTCTAAATAAACTTGTTAGATGCTGCAGAAGTCAAAGGTTAAGATTTATGTGCCATGGCGTGTCTTCAATGTCTTTACTCTGAACATGTAGGAAGCGTGTTACATGTTTCTCAAATAAATTCGACGATGAGATTCTTCTTGTATACCCCACCTATTAACATTTCGGAGGGTGAAATGTCCTGAGAAACCTCAGCTTTGGAAATGCCAGACTAGATGGGTTTTAGAGTGACTTTTAATACCATGTTCTGTTGTTTTATACTATTTTATTACACAGGATGTACCTAGAACTATTAAGGGAAAGGAAGGGATTGTGGTTGGTTCCCATAGCTACATGAAACGGACCCAACTTGTGACCCAGAAAGAAAACAGCAGAATTGTTCCCTCAGACTTCCCGAGCTCCCAGCTGGCTTGTTGGGCTGTGTGCTGACAAGGCTCTGGGCAAAGGCCTGAAGGACAGCACCCTTTAAAGAGTATAGTGTGGGCTGGAGAGATGGCTTAGCGGTTAAGCGCTTGCCTGTGAAGCCTAAGGACCCCGGTTCGAGGCTCGGTTCCCCAGTACCCACGTTAGCCAGATGCACAAGGGGACACACACGTCTGAAGTTCATTTGCAGTGGCTGGAGGCCCTGGCACGCCCATTCTCTCTCTCTATCTGTCTCTTTCTCTCTCTGTGTCTGTCGCTCTCAAATAAATAAGCAAAAAATAATTTTTTTTTTTAAAAGAGTATAGTGTGCGGGCTTACAGAATGTGATTTCTTCCTCTGCTACTCCTGTTACTACCCAGTGGAAGTGATTCTTGTTCCGTATGTTGGAGGTTCCTACAGCTAATTGCTGTCATATGAATGACTGACATAAGGACAAAATTAGCAATTAAAACACACACACACACACACACACACACACACACACACACACACACACACACACACACAGTCAGGCTGGAGGGATGGCTTAGCAGTTAAGGCGTTTGCCTGCAAAGCCAAAGGACCTCGGTTCGATTCCCCAGGACCCACATAAGCCAGATGCACAAGGTGGCGCATGTGTGTGGAGTTTGCTTCCAGCAACTGAAGGCCCTGGCACACCCATTTTCTCTCTCTCAAATAAAACAAATAAATCAAAAGAGAAAAACCAAACAGTAGTCATACTTTAGGGACATGTACTTAATAAGTAACCATTATTTTCTCTTTCTTAAGTGGGACTCCAAGGTTCCTACTTTTCAGTCTCTGTGAACCATAATTTGAGCTATCCATGTGCATGACAGTATCAGGTGCATATAAGCTATGTATGAAGACTTTTAAAAATATTTGATTTTTTAAATTTATTTGACAGTGACAGAGAAAGAGAGAGGCAGACAGAGAGAGAGAAAGAGAGAGAGAGAATGGGCACGTCCAGGCCACCACCCACTGCAAACGAACTCCAGACGCATATGCCGCCTTGTACATCTGGCTTATGTGGGTCCTGGGGAATTGAACCGAGGTCCTTTGGCTTTGCAGGCATGCACCTTGTCCGCTATGCCATCTCTCCAGCCCAGCCTGTGTTTTTGTTTGTTTGTTTGTTTTAATGATCTGATACTTTAGAAGCAATCTGGGTCTCTTTCTTGCACTGTGGGCTTTTTACCTTAGTGGGGAGATAGGTGATCTGCTGGGGACCTTGTTTGAGATAACTTCCTAAGCCAGCAGCAACTTCTCTTCTGTCAAGCTGCTAATTGAACTGGGGTGCTTTTTGTGATCAAGCTTGTGACAGTCAGTCCTAAACTTTCACCAGGGAAAGACACCCTTCCAGATGTTGAACGTCAGAAGATTATCTCTCCTTGCTGCCCCAGGTGAGAATTCTCAGAGGCTGAGAGGGACTCGTCCCTGCCCCCAAGAAGGCATGAGTTAACGATCCTGCTTGGAAAAGCTGCAGGACACGAGTCTAATTAGCTCTCATCAGGTTGTCCCCTGAAGGAAATGGCTCTCTTCTGCCCACCTCGATCCTGTTCCCCACATGTCATGAACCCAGCTGCAGACAAGTTCAGGTTCCCACAGGTGCGTGCGTGGCCCCACTCTCCTAAATGAAGGAGAGGCCAAGAGTGATGAGAGCTGATCTCCTGCCTAGGGAAAACAGGAAGCAAGTGGGATAGATTGACTCGATAGCAAGCTATCAGCCGGGCGTTCATCGCATGCTGGGATTCCTATCGCGGCCAGTCATCAGCGCTCTGGCAAGCTCATGAATAATGCATTTCCCAGTGATTTCCTTGCTCATTTGCTAGCTGGAGGCAATATTGATTGAAAGGGGGGGGGGAAAGTCCATATAGCTGAACTGTGTTGTGGTAAATTATTATTATTATTATAATTATTATTTTTATTTTTATTTTTAATTTAAAATGCTGCGGAGCCAGAACACACATATGTTTATCTCTACACATGGCATGCTGGTGTCTGTTGTCTGTGGTAATGTTTGTTTGAGGGGCCAGCTGTTCCGTTAATGTTTTTCAAACAAAGGTTTGGTACGGATTGGAACCCTGAAATAGTTTATGAGGTTGGTGGTCCAAGAAGATGGGGCAGAGTGTGAGAAATGGGAGGAGGAGGGGGGGAACTAGGGCAAAGAGGAGAGGCAGGCAAGAAGAGGGAGAGGAGGAGGAAGGTTTGGGGAGGAAATGGAAGCAGATATGGTGGGGATGGAGGTCGGTTGGGAGGAGGTGGAAGTGAACTGGGTGGAGGAGAAGAAGGTTTGGTGGGAGGGAGGTGGCGGTGAGCTGGATGTTCGTGACATAACACAGCAGTGCGGACTCGGGAAATGTCCTGGGATTCGAAGCCAGACATTAGCGATCGTCTTCGAGTGGGGACAGCGTGTACGGATTGACAAATTTGGGTTGTTGAAAAGGTGAGAGGATCAAACTCCCCCTACACAATGGAGAGGATTTAGGGGAGGCCTAAGGAATTCAGGACAACTCATACCTAGGTGAGGGGACCGTCAAAAACAGCAGGGAGGGGCTGGAGAGATGGCTGAGCGGCTAAGGCGCTTGCCTGCAAAGCCCAAGGACTCATGTTCGGATCTCCAGGTCCCACATAAGCCAGACAGACGCAGTGACGGAAGAGTGCAATGTCACACGTGCGCCACAAGGGGGCACCGCATCTGGAGTTCGTTTGCAGCTGCTGAAAGCCCTGGGGTGCCCTTATTCTCTCTCTCTTTCTCTCTGTCTCTCTCTCAAATAAATAAAAGGGAAAAAAAAAACCAGCAGGGAGCCATATAAACTAAGGGTCTGGGATTCTGATGATTTGATGGACAAGGAATCCCAGAGCCCAAGGATGGGAGAGACCTAAGTCTCAGCCGGGCAACTGAAAGGTGCCCATCACCCGTCTGAACTGCCCTGGCTTCTGGGCAGAACCTCAGTCATGGCAGCTCTCTGCCTCTGCTATCTACACAGCCCTGGAAAATGAAAACTTCAGCCTTGAGTGACTGGAAGACAAAGGAGATGACTGAGGAGCCTCCTCCTCCTCCTCCTCCTAGCTCTCTCTTTCAACAGCAAACAGGTTATCTGGGACTCTCAGAACTTTCTCTCCAGCTTTCAGAGGGAAAGACCCAGGCGCTTAAGGGGAGGGCCCGTGGAGCCAGTGAGTGGTTTGGGAGGAGAGTTAAGTTGCACCCAGCAGACTCTCTCTGCGGATCTCTGAAAGCTTGTGTGACAATATAATTAAGTGGGGGGCTGCGACAGTCTGTCGAAAATGAAAGGAATGGAACGGAGGCTCCGTGCCAGGGGCTGCAAAAGGGGAGGATGGCAGCTATGCAAGGGCACAGCAGCTCTTAGCTGCATGGGGGGGGGGCAGAGCCACCCCTGGGAACATGACACACCCCAGCCCCCACTTGACCTCTTCCTTGCTCCAAGCTCAGCGCCATGGTACCCAGCCCTAATTAGCTCTCTCGTGTGGTCATGTTGTCTCAGCCCCAATTCAGGAGAACTGCCCACATCCCGGTCCCATTTGCCTCTTGGATACGTAGACTGTTGAAGGGGTTTTGTGCCCACGGGAGGGATCTAATAGCAGAAATTCAGCTTCTGGTGGGTATACTTTCCGGGCCCTCTTCCCTGTTTTGCGGGGGTTCACATCACGTGGCCACTTCCTAGGCTGCTTTTTCTCAGAAGTATCCAACTTCTTCAGATCATCTTTCTGGGGTCAGGTGGAGCCTGTTTCGCTCAGGGCAGCCTCCCTGGCCTCCCTCCTGGCTCTCGGTCCCGTCACAGTCATAGCCACCGTGTCATTGTTTTCCCAAGGAGACCGTAGGCTTAGGGAGTTTGATTTGATTCCCTGGTACCGGTGTAAAGGCAGATGCACAAGGTTGCGCAAGTGTCTGGAGTTCATTTGCAGTGGCTCCAGGCCCTGGCTTGCCCATTCTCTCAAATAAATAAATTAAAAATTAAAACAAAAAAGTGAAACCTAAGCCCAGGGAAACATGGCACCCTGCCATCATTCCAGGAAAAGAACAGGTGATATTTGGGGTCAGGCAACAATGCTAGCAGTTCTCCCAAATCTTTGGACAGTCTTTTGTTTGGCCAGCATGTAGAGATTGCCTGCGACCCTATTGCTAGTGACACTAAGGAGTCGCCCAGCTGTGGGTCTTATGCTCCAGAAGTTTTTTTTTTTTTTTTTTTTTTTTTTTCCTCCTTTCTTGTTTCACAGTCTTAGTGATCCCAGAACTTGAGTTTGGAGTGCTGGTTCCCCTGTGTACCAGCTACGGAAAGCTGGAAGCTAGAGCACCTCTCGGGGGGCGGGGGGGTCCTGGCATTTGCCCTTACTCTCAGAGGAGGAGAAGGTTGGAAGGGAAGGCTCATGGCTTCTACGGGGCGCGGAGGACAGGAACCTGCACCAGCCCGCACTGCTCATTTATTTGAAATTGCTCCTTGAAGGAAGGCGCCGTAATCGATCATTCCTTCCTACATGTCAATTGGAGAAACACGAATTCCGTATTTGTAAAGCCAGAAAAATGGAGGCTTGTCCCCTCCCAGCCCCTCAGCCTCCCAGGTGTACACTTAATGTATTGATGGATGACCCCAACGTGGGTTTGTTACAGAAACGGTCCGTGCCAAAGGCAGAAAAGCTTGCATCTGGAAACATAGTCCAGCAACTGGACCTCTGAGCCACAAGCCCACGTGAGACCCATTTCCTGGCTTTGAGTTATCGAGGGGCCTCCATCCTGGGGTGAACCTAAGGGATTGGTGGTTCAGGTCCCCATTGTTTCCATGGTATTACCCCCCCCCCCACACACACATGCATTTCTTGTTTTGTTTTGTCTCGTTGCTTTTGGTGCTAGGGTAGAGCTTAAAAAAAAAATCTTGGAAGCCAATTAAAATTGGTATAGAAGAGAGTAAAACTGTAACCCAGATTCTTTATGAGAAGGGAACCCGAGAAAGGAAGAGTTCACAGTCACAAGACCCTGCGAAGGATTTAGAGCTTCAGATGGGAGTTCTCCACACTCACGGGAGTCGGGGGGGGGGCACTTACCCTGGGGAACACCTATGCCCACACCGAGGGTGGCATTGTGGTTCCTGTCCCATCCTCCTCTCCCCTCTAAAATCAGATTCTCCAGTCTTCAAACAATGGCCTCCTTTGTTTAAACAGGAGGGCGAGATGATCACGCTTTCCAAAGTGACAGGCACTGAAGGAACAGAGGAAAAAGGAGGACAAAATGCAAGGTGTAATGCCTGGGCTCTTGCTTTCAAGGGGCGACCCCAGCCCAGGTCCAAGCAATCAGCCTGACGAATTGGTACCTTGTGTGTGTGTGTGGGGGGGGGGAGCTGCTGTGAAGGGGTTAAAAATGAGCTTTCTTGGTCAAGAACCCCGAGTCAGTGGCAGACAGGCACGTTCAGTTTCAGGAGGGGGAAGAAAGGCAAGTGTTTGGTTAGTAACTGGATACGGCTGGAGGCAGTTTCTGGCCTGCAAGGTTGAGCTGGTGGGGATGGCCCAGTTCTTGTGGTTGTTGGGAGGTGGGATAAAAGAGAGAAGAAGCAAGGGGTCTGGAAGCCAGGGCCAAGGGATGGTGTTGTCCACTCCTCCTTTAAACAGAGGGAAACTGAGGCCTCGGAACCTGTTTCTGGTCAGGTCACTCTAGTGGCGCAGCCAAGCCAAGATGGGGGCAGGTAGCCTCTCAAGCCCCTTTCAGAAAGTAGAGGGGGTGTACTAGAATGAGGGTTCCGGCAGGAGTGGGGCTCATCCATGCTGTTTCAGCCCCCTTTTGACTGGATTACCCTTTATCAATCATTCTAGCTCTCTGTGCATAGTCATCTTCTATGAATGGAACCTCAGACAGCTTACTTCCTGGGAATTTTGCATCTTATGAGAGTGCCTATAAAACCCAGAAATTCGGGCACTCAAAAAAAGGGTGGGGGGGGCTGGAGAGATGGCTTAGTGGTTAAGCGCTTGCCTGTGAAGCCTAAGGACCCTGGTTCGAGGCCCGGTTCCCCAGGTCCCACGTTAGCCAGATGCACAAGGGGGCGCACGCGTCTGGAGTTCATTTGCAGTGGCTGGAAGCCCTGGCGCGCCCATTCTCTCTCTCTATCTGCCTCTCTCTCTCTTTCTCTCTGCCTTTTCTCTCTCTGTCGCTCTCAAATAAATAAGTAAAAATAAAACTTTTTTTTTTTTTAAAGCACATTTCTTGGCTAACAGGACTTCTCCAAGGCTTGGGACCATACACATTGAGGAAAAAAGACTTTCCCACAGCACTGAAGACCAAATAGCTCTGTTGCAGCATCATACACTCTTAGTGCAGGCCCTGGCACAAGCAAACCCACACCAAAGCGGAAGGAAAAATGGGACGGGGAGAAGAAACGAACCCCTTTCTGAGCAAAGGGGGAACTGGGCCCTAAGAGGCCCCAAGTTCCGACGCCCAGAGCAGACGGCCTGCAGATTAGAAGGCTGGTAGGAAATAATGATTTTCTTGTCTTGGCCCGCAGTGGCAGAGGAAAGGCAACAGCTGGCGGGCATATGCAGCCTGTTAGGGGCACGCTCCCTTCAGACAGAGGGAAATCCTGCCCCGTGCTGGCAGGGCCTGGGTAGCCACGAGGGAGCCCCGTCTGGGGGTCTCATATTCAGAGCTGTTGCTGCCAAGTTTCTGGGCCCTGTTCCCACTCCTCCCTCCCCATCCACTTCTTGAGTAAGGCCTCCCTCCTAAGACCTGCCCTTGAAGGTCTTTCACTCCTCCCAGGAGGTGTTGGATCCGGTGATGCTATCAACAGAAACTTCCAGGAAGCCAGGGGGTTTATTTTGTATCAACTTCAAAACACCTATGAATATCCCCCCCCCCTCCTTTGGCCAGGCCCAGATGGGTGACTTTGGCGCAGAATTCATTTCCCCAGCCAGGCTAGACGGCCAGTGGCTTTCTTCGCCTCCTTCCATTTCTTCCTTGCTTTTCCTTGTCCGGCCCCGAGGCTCAAACCGCAGAGAAAGGCTCCGGTTTGGGATCCCCGTGACAAGATGCCTAGCATTAGCGTCTGCTAATTAATCCAAACGCTGGCTCCCTGTTGGCCTGTAGATTTTTACAAACCTGAATTAAACCAAGTGTTTATGTGACAGATATGTGGGAGGGATTTCAGATATAATCACCATCAATCTGGCTGCCGCCAAAATAAATTCTGTGAAAAGTAAAACAAACCATCGCGCAGACCAAGTAGGCCTTAGGGGTCTCTAGCAATAATCTGTGTTTTCTTATTTAGCCGCGTTTAATATTTCTGCTCTCTTCGGCACAGATAGGATCTCGGCAGACAGGGCCTGCTCTTGCTGCATCTGATGGGGTGGACATGCCCGCCCCCCCCCCCCCCCCCCCCCCCCCCCCCCCCCCGGCAAGCCCCATGGCCCCAATGAATGGAAAGGATGTTGTAGTTAAAAAGCTGAATTCCAACAAACCAGCTTGGAAGTGGTAGGGAACCAGCTATAGCACCCACACCTGTCAGAGCCCCCTCAAAGCATGTGTGAGCTGCAGGCAGCCCTGGATTCTCCTTCAATCTCCTGCAAGGAAAGAGAGCGAGAAGATTGAAACTGCTTGCCCCGCTCTAAATCAGCCCGGGGATGCTCCAAGCAGCCTCTTCCTCAGTGGCTCGACTTGTCCCCAATTCCCACTCCAGGCCTGGGCCAAGGTCTGGGCCCTGCTCAGCTGCCTATCTGATCGTCGCTGCCGGCTGATTGGCCGAGGGGCTCAGACTCCAACAGCCCAGACTCCGGCTTGCTCCTACAGAGATATCCCTGGACCTGGGCTGAGGCTATGCCACTTCTGGGAAATCTCCCTTCTCTATCTCCCTCGGCTTTGGGTTTAGATGAAGCCCCTGCCCATCAGTGGCGTGGTCCGATTCTCCCTGAGGTCTAGACTTGCTCCTGATTCTGCCTGGGAAATCCCTTTAGAATATCTACCTTGAAAAGTTGGTCTTCCCGTTTTTCCATTTGTCCTGTATTCCTGTTTGCAAGAGCCATATCTAAAGTCAGAGGGCTCGTGCCCACTGAAGAAGACACTAGATTAGTGTCCCAGGCCACCATTTCTCCTTCTTCTCTGGACAGATCTAACCGAGTTCCTGGCCCCCTAACGACCCTATGCCACCAAATAGAGTTCATTGTTTCAGTTTAAGTTACAGAGACCAGAAAGAAAACTTCTCCATGAAGCAAAAGTTTGTTGTAACGTTACAAAGCTATTTATCTGTCCATTCATCCATCTGCTTATTCATTCATTTGCTCGGTAACATTGACTAAGAGGCTATTATTGGCTCAGAGGCTGTTGTATGCCCTTGAGATATTAGGAATTTAAGTTGCTGTCTGCATAGAGCCTATACTCTAATAGGTATAGGCAGACGTTAATAATCATAAATAATGTATATATTACACAAAGTATATATAGTGCAATATATAGAGAGGGCCAAAAAAAAATGTCATTGAATAAAGCAAATAGGATGTCTGAGACATATCTGAACCTACGATTTGAGGATGAAGAGGAAGTTTGCCCAAAGTTTTTTTGGGGGGATGTTCTAGGGAGAGGGACGGGCCAGTAAAAGATGCTGAGGCAGCAATACGTGTGGCATATCTGAGGAACAGGGAGACCTGAGTGAAATAAGCAATGGGCCTGGTAAAAGAAGGTGAAGAGAGAGACTTATTGGGACAGACTCTATAGGGTCCCTAGGTGCTGTCGGAACCTTTACTTTTTTTTTTTTAATTGTTGATTTTTATTTGTTTATTTGAGAACAACAGACAGAGAGAGAAAGAGGCAGATAGAGAGAGGGAGAGAGAGAGTATGGGCGCACCAGGGCCTCCAGCCTCTGCAAACGAACTCCAGACGCGTGCGCCCCCTTGTGCATCTGGCTAACGTGGGTCCTGGGGAACCGAGCCTCGAACCGGGGTCCTTAGGCTTCACAGGCAAGCGCTTAACCGCTACGCCTTCTCTCCAGCCCTGACTTTTTTTTTTTTCCTCTTTCTGTCTCTACCTGTGTACATTTCTAAAAGTCCATCTCTTTTGCCAGGCAAGCTAGCATTCAGGACATTCAACACGTTATTCCTTTTTGTTTGTATTCCAAGTCCTGAGGACGCGGCGATGCAGAAGGCGGGCTGCCTTCACGCAGTTTAATATCTGAGTCCCCGAGTGAGTGGCGGCAGGGATGGAGACGAGGACACGGGGCCAGGACTAGGAAACCTGTTGTTGAGCCCTGACCTGTCATGAGCCTCCGGCTTCCCATCATTCTGTGCAATTGCCCTGTTCCCCTTCTCAGTGCTGTGGTGATGTGATGAAACAAGGAACGAGATACTCTGAGAACCAAAGAGTCCTTTGAGACAAGGAGTGGATTGGGGAACGCAGTTACCATAGCCCTGCACCCCATTCCTCTGCTGCTGTCTTTGCCATACCGCTGCTCCTTGTGACCTCACTGCCGTTGTCTCTGCCTGGGCCGTTTCTTCAAGTTCATGCAAATCCCTAGCCTGAAAAAGCATATCCAAGGCTCTCTGTTTTGCAAAGGAATTTTACCCGTTCCTTCTATCTCATACTTTCGTAATCAGATAAACCCGAACTTGCTGCTAATTTTTAAGCCAAGTATGCGAGACTTCAAACAATAATAACGAAGACAGGCCCACTGGTCGCCAAGCTCAGGGGGCCCTTTTAAAATGCGGTTGGGGGCTGGAGAGATGGCTCAGCGGTTAAGGCGCTTGCCTGAGAAGCCTGAGGACCCATGTTTGACTCTCCAGATCCCACGTAAGCCAGATGCACAAAGGTGAGGCAAGTGCAAGGTCGCACGTGGCCATTAGGTGGCGCAAGCGTCTGGAGTTCGATTTCAGTGGCTGAGGCTCTGGAGTGCCAATTCTCTATCTGTCCCCTGTCTGTCTCTTGCTGTCTCTAAAAATATGCAGTCAGACAACATGAGGATATGAATAGGAAAGTACACAGCTCATTTCAGGCTGCCCAGCAGATCCCTGGGATGTGGAAACAGGTAAGCTGAGGAGAAAAAAAAAGAAAAAGCTGAGGGTATTACAATGGGATTTAAAATTTTTTTTAAATTTTTTATTAACAACTTCTGTGATTATAAAAAATACCCCATGGTGATACCCTCTCTCCCCCCACTTACCCCTTTGAAACTCCACTCTCCATCATACCCCCTCCCCATCTCAATCAGTCTCTGTTTTACTTTTGATGTATTGATCTTTTCCTCCTCTTATGATGGTCTTATGCAGGTAGTATCAGGCACTGTGAGGCCATGGATATCCAGGCTGTTTTGTGTCTGGAGGGAGCATGTTGTATGGAGTCCTGCCCTTCCTTTGGCTCTTACATTCTTTCCACCACCTCTTCCACATTAGAGCCTGAGCCTTGGAAGGTGTGATAGAGATATTGCAGTACTGAGCACTGCGGTCATTTCTTTCCATCACTTTCTGAGTCGTCCCAAGGTCACTGCCATCTAAAAAGAGAAGATTCTCAACCAAAAGTGAGAGTAGCATTAATATAAGGGTGTGAACATTAAGAGAAGTGCTTACTGGGCAGTTTGATAAGCATAGTATATGCATTTGGCCAGACAGCAGCAGACGTTACACCCCTAGGGCTCATGACTACCCCTGTTTTAAGCTTTCAGTATCAGGGATGTATTCCCTTCCCATGGAGTAGGCCTGCAGTCCAATTAGAGGGCAGTTGGTTTCCACCAGGACAGACGTGCCACTATTGCACCCGTTGGCTCATTTGGCCTGGCTGGCCAAATATAAGGCTTGCAGTGTCCACTGATGAGTATCTTCACTGGTGATTTCTCTTTCTCCCATTGAACTGCATGCAGAATGGCTTCTTCCTGCTTTCTGTCAGCTGGTCTACAATAATTTTTATAATCATGGAAAATGTTAATAAAAATTGAGAGAGAGAGAAAAAAGATAGCCTGTGTTGATCAGAGTGGAAAGGACAATGGGCTAATAATAATAATAATAATAATAATAATAATAATAATAAATCCAAAGACCTGGGTTGAGGCTAACCTCTGTCCTTAGCTACCAAGCAATGTTTACTTTTCTGTTTTCCCCACTGCGAACCTTGAAGAGAGCTGAAAGGAGGGTTTGCAGAAGGCCTTGGAAAGTGGGGGGGGGGAGATGTGTATAGATTTTATGATCAAGGTTTCCCATCTTGCTTTCCCACAATCCAGTGTGTTACCTCTGAGGGAGTGGTTTTGAATTAGAGAGTGGTCTCCACCCAGGGGAAAGCTGGCTCTATCCATTACTTTCTCTTTGCTAGTGAGGCAGGGTTAGGCTACCCGGAGGGATCTCTATATTAGATCTCTATAAAGATGCACGAGACTCCCAGGCTCATGAACCCCGACTTCAGGTCCTTGTTAAAGTTATCAAAGAGTTGAGAATGTGGACTCAGACAAGGTTAAATTATGAGATTTTTTTTAAAAAAAGATTTATTTATTAGAGACAAAGAGAGAGGGAGGGAAGGAGGAAGAGAGAGAGAAAGAATGGTCGTGTCAGGGCCTCCAGCCACTGCAAACAAACTCCAGACACATGTGTCACCATGTGCATCTGGGACCTGGAGAATTGAACCTGGATCCTTAGGCTTTCCAGGCAAATGCCTTAACCACTAAGCCATCTCTCCAGCCCCAAATAATGAGATTTATGTTAGGGAGAGCTAAGATAAGAGGGAAAGCAAAGCAAGAAAGCACTCAAGCTACAAGAAGTCCTCTCCCTTCGCAGCCACACTGGGAGAAGGGGAAGGAGACAAGCAGCATTTCCCTCACGTACTTCTGGGGGAAAGGAAGAAGAGGAGGAGGAAGGGCAGAAGAGATGAAAGGGAAAAGGGGAGAAGGAAAGAAGGGAAGAAAGGCCGAAGGCACTTACACACATGTCTTAGGCCCTATATGAACTAGACATCTAATTAAAATGAGCCTCTGGGCTAGGGAGATGGCTTACTGGTTAAGGCACTTGCCTGCAAAGCCTAGGGACCCATGTTCGACTCTCCAGATCCCATGTGAGCCAGATGCACAAAGGTGAGGCAAGCGCAAGGTCGCACATGCCCACTAGGTGGCGCAAGCATCTGGAGTTCAACTGTAGTGGCTGAGGCCCTGGTGCACCAATTTTCTCTCTCTCTCTTTAAAAGTAAGGCAAAAGATAAGCCTCATTATCAGGCTCAGGTGGGAGAAGCTTGACTGGTTTGTGGGCCCAAGAGGAGAACTGACCCAGGAAGGGCCCACCCATGGGGGCTAAGCCTGGGAAACCAGGGAAGAAGCAAGATGCTGTAGCTGTTGGCCCGAAGGGTAATCCTAACGGAGCCATCGGGAGGAGAGTGGATCAGACACAAGGTTTCACATCCATGTTTCTGTGGGCAGGCTGCCCTGGCCCACCTACCAGGAACAAGCTACCTTGCTCCTAATCTCTATCACTGGGAGAAAAATACATGACCTGAAGAGGTTTATGGAAGGAAAAGGGTTCAATACCCCGTAGATTTTTTTTTTCCCTTTGGTTTTTTGAGGTAGGGTCTCACTCTAGCCTAGGCTGACCTGGAATTCACTATGGAGTCTCAGGGTGGCCTCGAACTCACGGCCGTCCACCCACCTCTGCCTCCCGAGTGCTGGGATTAAAGGCGTGCGCCCCCACGCCCGGCTTCCCCGTACATTTTTCACAGGGAAGTTTCATGGTGGAAAAGGCATGGCAGGTCAGAGTGAAAAGTCCACATCGCATCTTACCAGCCTCGAGACAAAGAGAACAAACATGGCCTCGGAGCCAGGCAACAGCAAGAACCTCGAGGCCTTGCCCCCACCCCCAGTGACACACTTCCTCTAAGAAGGCTCCATCTCCCAGAGGTTCCAGAACCTTCCTGCTAGAGATTGTACCTTCCCATGCCACCCAGCCAGCGCTTCCCCCGTCAGCTCTCAGGCTCTCCCTGCCTCAAGGTCACCACGGTCTCTTCTTCACTTGAGAAGCACCTCCCATCTCACCTTCCCCGGAACTGACCAGTGTCCTACATGATGAACATGACCTCTAGAGTCAGACCAGGATGGTGGCAAGCCCAGCCTGCAGCTTAGTGGGCATTTGTCCTTTGGTTTCTGTTGCAGTCAGGTTCACATTGCCGGCAGAGACCACACAACCAAGAGCAGCTAAGGGTTTATTTTTATTTTGGCTTACAGACTTGAGGCATGATGGCAGGGGAAAATGAAAGCATGAGCAGAGGGTGGACATCACCCCCCTGGCCAACATCAGGTGGACAATAGCAACAGGAGAGTGTGCCAAACACTGGCAAGGGGACACTGGCTATAACACCCATAAGCCCACCCCCAACAATACACTGTCTCTAGGAGGCGTTAATTCCCAGATCTCCATCAGCTGGGAACCTAGCATTCCGAACATCTTAGTTTATGGGGGGCACCTGGATCAAACCACCACAGTTTTCTTGTGACCCCTGAGTTTCCTCCCTGACAAAGAGAGAGAGGGTCATAAAGTTGTCCAAGGAGTTAGCCTAAGTTAAAACCTTAGAACAATGTCTGATTCATAGGTGTGACATAAATACCTTCTGTTATTACTAATATATTACTATATATTAGTATTTAATATATGGAATGCAATGTAATATACTGGATTATATACGTGCTTCTCTTACCCAAGGTATGACAGCCAAAGTAGAATTCTATTTTTCTGTTTTCTCAGCGCTAAACACCGTGTCAGGAACATATTAAGTGCTCAATAAACACCTGTTGGGTTAATGATTAGCGTAGTCTGCGCAGTCACGTGTGTGACATCATTTGTGTCATTTCCCCACCTCCCAGTAAACTTCAGAGAACAAGTGGTCTGCTAACCATACTCCTCTGGTCTTCATAGGAATTATCTTGTGGTTTTAAAAATACCGAGGTCTTATTTTTGTTTCAATAAAAAAAAACAAAGTTATATAAAATTTCAACCAATAGAATTACAATATGAAAACAAGCATAGCTTAATTGCTAATAAATCTTTCCACTTGGAGTTGTGGTCTCGGCCACATGGTGTTTGGTATCATTTCAAGAACAGAGTCCAGGCTGGGATCTGTAAAGAGTAATTTTAAAAAAAATTTAACTTAAAAAGAGGATCTGGGGAGATGGCTCAGTGGCTAAAGCTGCTTGCTCTGTAAGCTTGCCAACTGGAGTTCAAATCCCTACCTGAATATCAAGTGGCATGCACATCTGTAATCCCAGTGTAGCCCTGGCGATGGCACATGAAGCCAGAGGAGTGAAGTTCATGGGCCAGCCAGTCTGGCCTGCCTAGCAGCCAAAAAAAAAAAAAAAAAAAAAAAAAAAAAAAAAAAAAAAAAATCAACAACACAGACCCTACCTTAAAAATCAAAAGTGAGAGGACAAGACCAATATTTGGACCTCCACCCATGCACAATGGCATGCGTGTGCCCAAATATACACTCACAAACACTAAATGACCTAACTAAGCCATCGGAATCACATGGTGTGGCTGGGACAAATGAGTCGGATGACTATATAGAGCAGACATAGCAAGGACTTGTATCACAAGGGGAGTCAGTGTGGGGCTGGGGTCATGCTTTTGTGAAAGAGCTGCGTTTTCAGCTACTCTTTTCATTCCCGCTCCAAACCTCATTGTCACGTACCATGTCCTGAAGCTAAGATCCAGGAGCCTGTCTGCCAGCTTTGACTTAGAGTGAGAGAACTGAGGAGAGAAAAAAATGCCATTTCCCTACTGTATGTTAATTTTCTTCTCCCAAGTGAACTTTTAAATACAATGAAAAACAGCCCCTCCAAGAGATATTATAGGCTTACTGTCCCATATTCTTTTTCTTTCTTTTTTTTTTTTTACTGATAGTAATAGCGTAGGCAGTTATCTAACAGCCAATCACATTTGACAATATTTAGACACTATCAGAGGCAGTCATAATAGTTACCTTCTTGTTGCTGGGACAAAACAAAAACAAAAACAAAAAAACACTGGGCGAGAAGCAGCCTATGAGCGGAAAGGGTTTATTTCAGCTTATAGTTTCAAGGAGAAATTTTCATCATGGCAAGAAAACCAGGGCAGAGCAGGCAGCCAGGACATCACATCTTGTCACAGCAGCAGGGGAAGGAAGTAATCCAAGTGAATCGGATATCAACACCCAGTGGGCTGGACTGTCAAAGCCCAGTGACACACCTCCTACAGCAAGGCTCTACCTCCCAAAGGTTTATCACTTTCCCAGATTGCATCCAGCTTATGAGCAGGTATTCAAGGCTGTGTGAGCCTGTCAGGGGACCTTTTATTCAGACCACCACAGCAGCGATGTGCACATATATGTTTGTGAATATGATTAGATGCATGTGGTTATGTTGGTATTTAAATAATTTAAAGTAGGGGTGAGTAATCAGGAATATTAACAAATACCCTCCATCTATTTTGTAATGATTATTCCGTAGACACACTAGCATCACTGGGTAGGCGAGTTAAGAGAATGGTCACTGAGCATTCCAGCTATCCCTTGATGCGTGTGTTGGACCTTCCATCAAGATATGGATTCTATTTATCATCCCACTGACCCTGGCACTGTGAATTGCCACGGCTTAGCGAATTGTGAGGGCAGGATAGATGGCTAAGTGGTTAAGGCACTTGCCCATGAAGGCTAAGAACCCAGGTTTGACTCTCCGGATCCCCTGTAAGCCAGACGCACAAAGGTAAGGCAAGTGAAAGGTCGCACATGCCCACTAGGTGGCGCAAGTGTCTGGAGTGCAAATGCAGTGGCTGGAGTCCCTAGTGGGCCAGTTCTCTCTCCCTCTGTCTTTATCTGCTTCATTCTCTCTCTCTCTCTCTCAAATAAACAAGTGGAAAAAAATATTTAAAAGGGAGAATTCTGTTACAGTCCAGGGCGGGAGAAGCTGTCTTGGGTCCTCACTAAATGACCCTCCTCACCTTGACACCACTTGGAAAAAAAGATGAGCAGCTTTTTGAAAACTCTTGTTTCCACCGGTCCATCATGAGCAAATGGTTTTTGCTGCCCTGAGCCTCTGGATTGTGCTGTTACATGGTGACATGTCCCGGAAGCGGAGGACAGAACAGTTCCCTGTCAGTGTCTGTCTCTCACTGTGGGGTGGGGTGGGGGGCGCTGTTCATCTTATGACAGTTGGGAAAGGTCTCCAATGTCTCTCCTTTGCTTGCTACAAACAGGCCTTATTTGATCACAGCTCTTCTCCGTTCTGCCCATACTGCTACAAAGAGCTCTGGCCAACCATTCTGAGCCTTGCCGTGTTGTAAGTAGCTAATCATGCTGTCAGGGGAAGGAGAAGAGAGTGGATTACCCCTGTGATCTCTAGAGTCATGAAACATCCCAGGTGATCAATTTCCCTTTATAGATCATCTAGCTGGCGGTTCAGAACTCTAGCTGTACGGAATCAGCCAGGCTGCCCCGATTATTATTTGGATCTCTGGGATCCACCCCAAGATTTCTGTGTTCGGTGAATGTATTTGCATCCCTTTGCAGGGATGCCCTTTGACTTCGTAAGGTAGGGCCAGAAATAAAGTATGGATCGCAGCCTGTTGAGAGCAGTGAGGAAACCAGTTCTGTTGAGCAAGTATTTTGTGGGATTCCCGGGATAGAAAGGGCAGGTTGTTCAAGGACACTGAGCCACAGAAGGGAGAGGGGGGTTCCTATGGGGCAAACGAGGGTTCTGGTAAGGAGCGAGAAAGGAACAAGACCTAGGAGACAGAGACAAGGTCTGGTCTGGAGATAGACTTTCTTCTCTCGGGAGAGACAGCAGCAGATCTTGGAGGGACTTCCTGCGTCTGGTTCCAGATGTGCACGCTTTGAGAGTCCCCCCCCCCCCCACCGTGGACAATTTCTTAAACCTTAGACATGACTGTCACAAAGCACTGAGACAAGGCACGAAGCACACGCAAGATGTGTTTGACACAATGGGGTCAGCAGAGTTCAAGCTGCCTTCCCTCTTGGCAAGCTCGGCAGGATTGCGAAAACATAACGGGGGAACTGGGAACCGTATGACAGTAAAATTTTAAGGCTTCATTTTTGGTAAAATATGACTTGCTGTCAGGTATATGAGTTGGTAGCTTTGATGCAAATATATAATAAATCTCACCTCTTTACTGAAATCCAAAGAGATTTTTCTGCATATAAATAAAAGCATGGGTGCGATAAAAATGGCTTTTGATCACCTCACTTGAAAGGTGTGAGGAATTTTCATACTGTTACTGTAATTAAAATACTGCGGCATGAAAAAAGAAAATCTTGCTTGCATATCTCTCCTCCTGAATCTTAAAAAACATTTCTGTTGAAAAGCACACTCACACAACTTTGATTTTTTTTCCTTTTTTTGACCTTCACTTTGTAGTTTGAAGTTGTAGCTTTTGGCTGTCTTACCACTGAACACACTACATCCCTGGATGACACTGCTATTTGCAAAACTGAACCAAGTTTCTTCTCAGCCTTAACAGGAGTAGCTGGAATCTAAGAGCCCATTCTGTCAGTAAGAGGTGTCTGAAGTTTTCCTTCCTTCCTTTTCCTGCCTGCTTCTTTATTTTATTTTTGAGTGAGAGACAAAGAGAGAAGGAGGCAGAGAGAGAGAGAGACAGATAGACAGAGAGACAGAATGGGTGTGCAAGGGCCTTTCGGCCACTATGAATGAACTCCAGATGCATGCGCCCCCTTGTGGCGCATGTACAACATTGCATGCTTGTATCACTGTGTGTCTGGCTACATGGGACCTGGAGACTCAAACATGTGTTCTTAGGCTTTGCAGGCAGGCACCTTAACTGTCTCTGTGATCTTGGTGCCCTGGGGCACGTGTGTTATCACTTCATTTGTGTTTAATGATAATCCTTGAGGTCTGCTTCTGTGATCTTGGCGCCCTGGGCCACATGTGTGTGTATGTGTGTGTTATCACTTCATTTGTGTTGAAGGCAGCAACAGGAAATGATAGAAAAACAGTAGAAATTGAACTTGATAGTGGGTCTGGATAACATGGCTTC
Source organism: Jaculus jaculus (assembly GCF_020740685.1). NCBI lineage: Eukaryota > Metazoa > Chordata > Mammalia > Rodentia > Dipodidae > Jaculus > Jaculus jaculus. The sequence continues at coordinate 48,116,092 of NC_059119.1, forward strand.
CCAAAAGCAGTTTTTTTTTTTAACCATCCCAGGGTTTGGCAGTGTTGCGACTGGAAACTTCCATGCTATAGAAAACCCCACTGAGGGCTTCCTGGCTCCTGGAGGTTTTCTCCTGGAAGGCGAAAGCACTCACGTCTGCTTTCTTTGTGTGGAGTTAGGAAAGGCCAAGAAACCATGCTGCCCTGCTTATTATGACGTCACATGCTGCCAAGTCCTAGTGCACTTTGTACATTTCACGTGTGTGCCCTTCTCGTGCGTGGTCAAGACAGCCTCCCCAGACTGGCTCGTGAAATTCAGAACAGCATGTTCTTTTTTAGAATCTCCTTTTCAAAATGTCCTTGGATAGTCTTACATTTCTCTTGTAGAAGAATTTTAGAGTCCATTTATAAGGTGTTTTTTTTTTTTGTCATTTCTGAAAAATTCTACTGGGATTTAGATAGTGATTGCACTGAGTCTATGAATGAGTATCTCTACAGTGCCCAGTCTTTTTAACCAGATACATAAACATTTTCTTCACTTATTTGGGTTCTCCTTTATGTCTTTTAGTAAAAGTTCATCATTTTTTTTCTCTAGTTAGAGCTTGTATATTTTTAGGTATTTTTGTAGTTTGAATAAATAGCTCTTTTATGACATTTTTCTAGTTGTTATTGTAAGATACAGGCGAGCTATAGTCTTTACATGTTAACATTGTGCTTGACCTCCTTCAACAGAAAGAACTCTGTAATCCTGTGTTTGCTCCAGATGGTTCTCTTATGCTTAAAAAAAAAAAAAAAAAAAAAACTTGTTTATTTGAGAGAGAGGCAAAGAAAGAGGCAGGTATATATAGAGAGAATGGGTGTGCCAGGGCCTCCAGCCGCTGCAAACAAAATGCAGACACGTGTCACCTTGCGCATCTGACTTACGTGGGTCCTGGGGACTCAAACCTAGGTCCTTAGGCTTTGCAGACAAGCAATTTAACTGCTAAGCCGTCTCTCCAGCCCCTCATTTTGCTGTATGAAAATTCTAGTGGTTCCATTTCTCTTCTTCAAATCTTTATACATTTTTTCTTTTCTTTATCATTTAATTGTCTAGGACTTCCAGGTCAGTGGGAATTAATTGTGATGTGTAATCTTATTCCTAAGAGCAGGAGGAATAATGATTTCATCCTTAAGTGTAGTGTTTACTCAAGTTTCTACTGGCATTCTGTCTCAAAGAAAAGACATTTTTTTTTTCCTATTTTCAGTTTTGTAGGAGTTTGTTTGCAGTGGGTATTACATTTCATGAAATAATTTTTTTCTGCTTCTGTGGTGAGGATCACATAATTTTCTCTCCTAGTCTATTAATTTAGTACTGTTTTGAAATGTTGAACCAATATGTCATCCTAGGGACTACATTTTATTTGATTTTTCTCATTTGTACTAATAGTGCTTTTAGTTTGCTTCTCAATCCTAAATGGGACAGGCAGTGTTTGATTTGCCTAAAAGCTGAGCGTTTTCTAGGCCTCCCCTGACTGTATCGTTCTGCATTTTTGCTCTTGGTGATGGAATTGCTCTTTTCATAGATTTTATTGAAGGTTATAAGTGGGATCTAAGACTATTTGGAATATATTCTTAACTTCTTAAAAATCGAAATCATAGGGGACAGAGTATACCAACTAATGAATGGTGCCTGGTGGAAATACAAGTCAGTCTTTCTTGGAGATGAGCTGAGAGGTTGGAAATGGTTTGACCCATGCTCCATGATAGCATTCTGTAATTCATCTTCACATAAGACATGGAAAAGTGTAATCGCACATGAGTGGGGAGGGTACTCCACCAAGAGTCAGACCATCTCGAATCCAGGATATAGACAAAAAGGCTAATGAACTTTTGGTTCCCATGACAACCAGAGATTTTTTTTTTCCCCTCCATGATGCTAATGATGTTCCAAATTTCCAGGCCTGTCTCTTGAGCGAGGCTCTGCGAAGTTCTTGCTCCTCATTTGGTATTTACAATTTTGCATGATTTTCCTTAAAGAGAGATCTCAAGATGAATGAGCTTTTTAGGCCCCACAAAACCTAGGTGTGCCCCCTCATGACAACCCCAGCTTGCATGCCAGCTACAAAGCCTGGACCCCAGTGCTCTGAAAACTCCTTTTTTTAAAATTTCTGGCAACCCCGATAATTCTCTCAGTTCAGCAATTAGAGTGGGTGACGGATTAAATTACCCCGTTGCCTTGCAGCTGGGCTGGGAGAACTGTGGTCTGATATAGAAGCTGGTGGGTGTCACACGGAGCTGGCGCGCCTCTCTCTCACACTTTGCTCTCTGCGGGGACACGTGACCCAATATTCATTATTAACGCTGAGCTGATCCGGTTACCCTGATTGACACTAAGTGATTTCAGCCTGGGCTATATTTGTCTTCATGGGAGAAAATGAGTGTTGTGGAACTGAAAGGTTATTTTCCCTCTTCAAATGTGTTTGGGGCTGTCACTGCCATTATGTTCCCTGACACCAGAATCAGACCCACAGGCTTTGGGAGACAGAAAATGACATCATGGGCAAAAAAAAAAAAAAAAAAAAGGTGTCAGGTTTTTTTTATTTTTTTATTTTTTCATTCTCTTTCTGAACCCTGACAGAGAAGTAGTTTGTTTAGAATTTGCTAAGGCTCCCCAGGCAAGGAAAAGAAGAATTAGTGGTGGTTTACACTTGTTTGCACACAGAAAAAATTGCTTCCAAGACACACTTCTCTGTCTTTGTGGTCCTTCCCTCCTACTGTTGAGCTTAATTAATTACTTTTATTTGTTAAGGCTTTGGTGTCTAGTTAATAAGCCTAATGGATCACTTGAGCTGACACTGAATAAAATTTTAAGCTCCTGCTGGAATAAAGCACGTCTTTTTTTGCTTAGAGTTTCAGGAAGAAAAATATTAGCCATGTGTGGTGGTTGGATTCAGGTGTCCCCCATAAACTTAGGCATTCTGAATGCTAGGTTCCCAGCTGATGGAGATTTGGGAATTAACTTCTCCTGGAGGCAGTGCATTGTTGGGGGCGGGCTTATGGGTGTTATAGCCAGTTTCCCCTTGTCAGTGTTTGGCACACTCTTCTGTTGCTATTGTCCACCTGATGTTGGCCAGGGGGTGATGTCCATCCTATGCTCATGCCATCGTTTTCCCTGCCATCATGGAGCTTCCTCTCAAGTCTGTAAGCCAAAATAAACCTTCTTTTGCACAAGCTGCTCTTGGTCAAGTGATTTCTGCCAGCAATGTGAACCTGACTGCCACAAGTAAAAGTGGTACCAAGAGTGACATTGCTGCTAGACACCTGACTGTGTGGCTTTGGCCTTTTGGAGCTGATTTTCAAGAGGAATGTGGAAGGATTTGAAACGTTGGCATAAGAGATGCCTTGCAGTGCTGTAAGTACAGCTTGATGGACTGTTCTGGTCAGAGTTGAAAGACCTGAATGCAGTAAGAACTATGGACTGAGAGGTTTGGCTTATGAGGGTGAGAAAGAGCTTTGCTTGGACTGAGCTAGAAGCAGTTTGTGTGAGAGGCTTGCTGTTATGTCCATGTCCTGAGAACTTGTGCAGGGTTGCTTTGTATAGAAATGGACTGGTGTGATCAGAGGGATGTGGCACAGAAAGAAAAATCTTTGGGTGAACTGATGCCCATTCAGCTGCAATTGAGAGATTACAACCTTTGAGATTGGGCCAGCTGACCTGTGTTGGGGCAACAGGAGGAATGTAGACTCTTTGGAAGGGGCCTGAGTGCCTAAGGAGTGTCCTGTTCTTCAAAGTCTGCTTTATTCCCCCCTGGATTAATAAACTGGCACCCTACCTGGTATTGTGGAGTATAAGAAACGCAGGAAAGAGAGGGTCATTGAGTTTGCAACACGGTCTTGTGTTTTAGAAACAGCCATGGGCTGGAGAGATGGCTCAGTTGTTAAGGTGCTTGCCTGTAGAGTCTAAGGACCCGTATTTAATTCCCCAGTAGCAACATAAAGCCAAATGCACAAAATGGTACTTATATCTGGAGTTTGTTTGCAGTGGCTAGAGGCCCTGGCATGTCCATATTCTCTTTCTCTCTCTCTCTCTGCTTGCAAATAAATGAAAAAATTAATTAACAAAAAAAGGAAGTAAGGGAGGGAAGAAAGACAGAGAGGGAGGGAGGGAAGAAGCGAGGAAAGAGGGGAGTGAAAGATGGAGGAATGGCTGTCCACCCCTGTCACTGAGGGTGACTATGTGGCTGGTCCTCTCTTCACTGCTGGCATAGAGGGGAAGGGCTCTCTTGCAGGCTCTACAAGTCAGTGAGCTTCGAGGCAAGGTGTGTGTGATAAAACCAGCAACCTGCTCATTGAAGCAGACAATTCTTCCAGGAGACTGAGTCAGGGGACTGAGGAAAGAGAGCTCTACCATTTAGCCTCAAACCACAGAGTTCACAATGCTCAGAGTTTGCAATGCTCTCCGCAGTGCCAGCCTTCTCTGCTGGGGCCAGACAGTGGGACCAGCTGGTTCCACCCTAAGCAGAGGAATGGGTGAGAGAATTCACTGACCTAAGAGAATACCTCATGAGAACATGGTTTATTTTATACAGAGGCAAATAAAAGTGCATGTAAACAAGCATTTTTATTTGAACATTAAATTTTATTGGTACAGAGCATGTGTTTTGTTATACTGGTGACTAATGCCTTTTAAAAATGAGATTTTTGAAAATGCCATGCTGCTTATGTAACTAAGATAAAGAACTTCTGGAACATGGTCTGATGGGAACCCCTATAATAATGGCTGATTAGCAACAAGATAACTTGAGGTGCCAAAAATGTTTTCTGCAGAACCTGATATTAAGTGAGAAAGGGGATTTTTTTTTTAAAAAAAAAGTTTATCCAAATGGCTTTCATCTGGGAAATCTTTCCAATTAGACCTCAGTTTCATCATCTTGGTGTGCAAAAATATTTATTTGCAAGTAGGTACTCTGGTTGGACTTATTTCCTTGTCTAATTGGGTCAGTAGGAGGTTCCCCCCCACCCCTTCAAAAACATCCAATTTAAAATACGTTTACTTATGAGCAAGGAGGCAAGATCTGAGAATAAGACAGCCTTTTGCCTGCTTATGTTCATTCTCAGAGCTTTCTATTATAAAACAGAAAGTTGTTTTGACTCAATGCTGACTCATGGACCTTGATGACATAGGAGAGTGCTTCTTTTTCAAAATATATATATATTTATTCATTTATTTGACAGAGAAAGAGAGAGAGAGAGACAGAGAGAGAGAATGGGCGTGCCAGGGCCTCCAACCACTGCAAATGAACTCCAGATGCATGCACCCACCTTTATACATCTGGCTAACATGGGATCCTGGGGAATCGAATCAGGGTCCTTTGGCTTTGCAGACAAATGCCTTAACTGCTAAGCCATCCCTCCAGCCCCAGGACTGCAGATGAATTCCCTGGAGCCAGCTATGATGACTGTCATATTTATGGGAATATACTTGCTCACAGAAGCAAAGGTAAAGTCACAGAGGCAAAGTAAATAAAGACACTTTCAAAGAAAAGCCAACAAGTTGTAGACATGATGAATGCGCTGAAAATAAACATTTTCCTAGACTGGTGACTTGCTTGGGCTAGAAAGTGCATGGAAAGGGCTGGAGAGGTGGCTTAGCGATTAAGGCATTTGCCTGCAAAGCCAAAGGACTTCAGTTCGATTCCCCAGGACCCACATAAGCCAGATGCACAAGGTGGTGCACGCATCTGAAGTTCATTTGCAGTGGCGCCTATTCTTTCTCTTTCTCTCTCCATCTCTCTTTCAGCCTCTTTCCTTCTCTCAAATAAATAAATGAAAATATTAAAAAAGGAAGTGCATGGATAGTTGATTCCCTGGTCCCATTTACCTGCAGTCTCAACAATTGGGCTTCTTGGACTCCTCTGGGACCCCAGGTGACATTCGTGAAGGTGTCTGTCCAAAGCATCATCTTTGCCCCTGAAAGATTTGGACAACAGGCCACAGGGGAAGATCTTCCCATTTTTAGCTGAAGCGACATGGGCCTGACCTATGTTCTGTCCTAAACTTAAACAGACAGACAAAACCACTCTTGACTTTACTGTACATTAGGAATGCACTGGCAATCTTGACGCTGAACTTTGATTCTGTGACTGCTTGCTCTGTAACCCTGAGCATGCTTGTGTCTCTCTCCTTACTTGTTAATGTGGAAAAATGATGCTTTCTTTCCCAGATATTCCTGAGGATGGAATGAACTGATACATTAAAAACCATCTGCGAATGGTAGGAATACAATAAACGTTCATGTTTGTCCATCGACTACTCTTTTGGGAAACATTTCTGTCTGGATAAATTGAAACGCTGTGGGAGCTGAGCGTTCATGACAGTTCTCAGTTGTAATAAGGGTGTTGTTTTGATCTTCAAGGTTATTGAGTCTTCCCGGGGTAAAACGAGCCTTTGGTGAGGCAGAGCCCAGGTTGGGAAAATTTTGTGTGATTTTGTGCCTGCTTTGTCTTTCCCTTCTTGTCTATACATACCTGGATTTTAAAAAAAAAAAAAAATATATATATATATATATATATATATATATATATATATATATATATATATATATATATTGGTGGGGGGGCTGGAAAGACGGCTTAGAGGTTAAAGCGCTTGCCTGTGAAACCAAAGGACCCAGGTTCAATTCTGCAGTACCCACATAAGCCAGATGCACAAAGTGGCACATGCAACTGGAGTTCATTTGCAGTGGCTAGAGGCGCTGGTGTGCCCATTCTCTTCCCCCCCTTTCTCTGTTAAATAAATTAAAATAAAATAAAATATACAAAGTAAAAAAATATATATTTTTTCCATTTATTTGAGAGAAAGAGAGAAGGACGCATGCCAGGGCTACTTGCTGCTGCAAAACAATGCAGACGCGCGCGCCACTTTGTGCACCTGACTTGATGTGGGTACGGGGGCTATAACTGAACCAGGGCCAGCAGGCTTTGCGAGTAAGCACCTCTGACCATTGAGCCATCTCCTCAGCCCAACACACCTGTTCTTAAACCTGGGGATGTTGCGGTAATGACTTTGATCATCATAAAGTTTCAGGCACGGTAGGAACAAAGAAAGACTGTTAGAGGAAGATGCTTTGGGGAACCCCCTTGAACCCCACAAGTGCCTTGTGCAGGGGGATCTTCCACTTCAACACGGGGTGGACTCTGGCTAAGGACTCCTGCTGGTTCCGCAAAGCTCTCATCAAGGACCATTAGGATCTTGGCCTAGTCAGACTCAATGTCATTCATTAATTCCACAAACATCCACTGAGTGGTTGTTTTTTTCTCTCTCCCATTGTTTCCCAGAAACCACAATGAAGCTTCACACACTGCTAGGAATGGGCTTCTGGGAGCTGAGGAGCCTTGGATGCTGACAGCCAGGCGCATGTTTTATGTGTCTCTGTGTGCTTCTGGGGAGAACGTCCAGAACTTTCCATTAGCGTCTGAGAACTTGGGAACCACGTGCTGCTTTGTGGACAGAATGTTCTCCTTGTACTCCGCCAGGGCCCATAGGAACCTTGGCTTGCAGAGTCCCTCCTGGACCTCCAGCTAATTAAAATACCAGGACACAGGATGTCCTAACCTTTTTTTTCTGGAAGCCCTGTGCCCACAAACTTAGCGTGGAGTACCATCTGCTGGGGTTTCTTCCAAAGACTACTGTTCCCTGCACCAGCAATGTGGTCACAGACTGGCCTGGATTCCAGCGGACATAAATCACTCCCCACCATCTGGTGTTAAGACACAAGCTGGGCTGAAGTTATAGAAAGAACATCAACCTTGGCTATGGACACATGGGTCTGGGCTAAGCTCATCCACATTTGCCATGCCTTTTAGCCTTGGCTCTCCTGTTGGGGTGGGAGCTCTGGGCTGCAGGGACCCATCTTTCTTCCTCACGAGTGCCCCCTGCACAGTGCCTGGTACCCTGGATGTACTTGTGGAGTTGAAGGGAAGGGGGGCCCATTCTTGGAGGCACAGTCAGACCCCATCAATGACCGTAGTACAACGGCAGGTGACAGGTTCAAGGGCTGCTTCAGTTCAGGAATTGGTAGGAGATTTTGATCCCAAGAGCCAGGTGGGTTGAAGGAAGGTTAGAAAAAAGCCCTTAGGAGGAGAGATTGTAAAGGTAGTACTTTCAGGGATGGTGAGAGACAGATGTGGAAGATAAGTGACCAATGGGCATGGGAGAAGAGGAAAGGCCTGGGCAGAAAAAACACACAAGGAAGGGAGGTGTGGGGCTTAAGGAAGCAGCTTGATCAGGCTGTAGCCAACGGTGCCAGAAAAAGAGAACCCAGGTTCAACTGGAGCAATGGGACTGGCTGGCCACCTCCCCCTCGCCCCTGAGATGAGACAGGACCCAGCCTGGAGTCTTTGGGGGTGTTCCCCCAGCCCCCACCACAACCAGAGCCGCACACCCAGGCTCGCTGCTGCTGGGCAGCCTTGCGCTTTTCCCTGCCTGCGTCTCCCAGTGCGCACGAAGCTCTTCCAAAGCCCAAGGCAGGTAGGGAGCGGCTCGCAGGGGACCGCGGCTCAGCTCGGAACAGCGTCATTCCTAAACCCTGCTCATCCCTGGCAAAGAAATAAAGCAGGGCAGTGTTGCTGGCTTTGAGACAATGTCTTTTTCTCTTCCCATTCCAACCTTCTCGCCTCCTCTCTCCAGACTTCACCTGATAGGGTTCTAGCTGACCCATGGGATTTTCAAGGCTATCAGGGGTGGGGTGGTGGGGGGAAGGTTTTGTGGACGTAGCAGTAAGCATTGGAATTATTGCTGAGCAATAGTCACAGAACTCAAATCTCTTAAAAATTATTTATTTTAAATTTTATTTATTTATTTGAGAGGGGGGCCAGATGTATATAGCCACTGACAACAAACTTAAGGCACATGAGCCGGGCATGGTGGCGCACGGCGTTAATCCCAGCACTCGGGAGGCAGAGGTAGGAGGATCACAGTGAGTTCGAAGCCACCCTGGGACTCCATAGTGAATTCCAGGTCAGCCTGGAATTGAAGCTCTGTTGTTAAGCTTCGCAGGCAAGTGCCTTAACAGCTAAGCCATCTCTCCAGCCCTTAAATTTTTTCTTGCCTTTTTTTTTTGAGGTAGGATATTTATTAATTTATTTGAAAACATATATAGAGAGAAACAGGGCTGGAGAGAGATGGCTTAGCCATTAAGGCACTTACCTACAAAGCCAAAGGACCCAGGTTCCACTCCCCAGGACTCATGTAAGCCAGATGCACATAGTGGTGCATGCATCTGGAGTTTGTTTGCAGTGGCTAGAGGCCCTGGTGTGCACATTGTCTACCTACCTCTTTCTCTCTCTTAAATAAATAATATTTTTAAAAAGAAAAAAAAAGAGAGAGGAGAGGGAGAGAGGAGAGAGAATGGGTGTGCTAAGACCTCCAGCTGCTGCAAACAAACGCCAGTTACATGTGCCACTTTGTGCATCTGGCTTTACATGGGTCCTGGGGAATCAAACCTCGGTCTTCAGGCTTTGCAGGCAAGAGCTTTAACTACTCAGCAATCTCTCCGGCCCATTTATTTGTTTATTCATTTGCAAGCAGAGAGAGATATTAAAGAGACAGATGGAGAGAATGGGCATGCCAGGGCCTCTAGCTGCTGCAAACTGACTCCAGACGCACGTGTCACTTTGTGTATCTGGCTTTATGTGGATAGCAGGGAAATGAACTTGGGACATTGGGATCTGAAGGTAAACACCATTACTGCTGAGCCATCTCTCCAGCCCTAAAACCTCCTTTTAAAACTAGGTCCTGGGTTGCTTTTCCCTACTAGGGATGCCCAGACTTTTGGCACTGGGATATGACGTTGTCATCTCACAAATGTGTTGGGCTACATTCACAGCTATCCTGGAATCTATGCAGTTCACTGGCTACTAGGCATTGCTTGCTTTTTTATGGACTTACAGTTTATGTCGGTGATTCTCTCCCGCTGTTACTGCTCCTGAAGGAACATCTTGAATCATTAAGGACCTGGGCCCTTTTAAGCATCCGTTTCTCTCCCTGCGATATAGAGACGTGATGGATGGGATTGTTGGCTGGGGGTGGGATTTTCTAGTTTCTCCTCACAGCCTCTGTATAGGGGACATTCTCTTCTGACACCTCGGTGTTTTGTTTCTCCTTTTTCTTTATAACTTTTTAAAATTAATTAATTAGAGAGAGAATGAGGCAGACACGCCGAGATAATGGAAGCACCAGAGCCTCCAGCCACCGCAAACGAACTCCACACGCATGCGCCACTTTGTGCATCTGGCTTACGTGTGTCCTGGGGAATCGAACTGAGGTCCTTTGGTTTTGCAGGCAAGTGACTTCACCGCTAAGCCATCCCCCCAGCCCGCTCCCTCTTTTTCTTCAGGGCTCCCTGTGTGCATCTGCTCTACTGGTAGGGCAGGAACAGCCTTCTGGGTAAGAGGAAGGCCAAGAACAGCAGGTATACGTTGATTGACAGCTGCAGGTCCTTTCGTCACAAACTTAAATAGCAATTGTAACGGGTGCAGCTTCGGCATATTGAAAATACAGCAGTTATGAGATAAAAATGGTAACATTTCTCCTCGAATGTGGCCAATGGACTATAAATCTCACAGCAATTTAATATTAACCCACTACCACCTACATGCAATGTGGGGACAAGTCCTTTTTTTAGCCTTTAGAAAATTACAATAGCCCTATTTTATTCTGCTCCCCCATAGAAGTTTATCTTAACATGTTCATGTTTGTTAGACTCTTTGTAATTAAAGTGTATATGTAGTAAAATTAGCTTTGCAAACCTATAATGAACTTGATGTGTTAATTTTTTCCCCTAAATTGTATATTAAAACAATTTTCCTTCATAATTGATCAAAGTCCTGTATGATGGAAGCCTTAATAACTAACCAAAATGCAATGTTATATAAAAATACATTCCTTAACGACATGGGAAATTTTTCTTTGTTCATTTTGCTGCCTGACATGGCTGAATATAATATATAATGTATATATAATATATAATGTAAGCCTGAGACAATGTTTGGCTTTAATTCTACTCCTATTTTTCTTTTCTTAGAGATATGCATGCTAAGAAACTGTTTCCAAGATATGGTGGGCATAGAGAAAGTTTCATTATAAAACTGGGACTCAGTTCTTCTAGCTCCTTCCTGGTTACATATCAAAACACACCAAAATCTTTTTCAGTGATCAGCCAACAATTCAATTAGGTCCTTCATCAACTGGTTGAATCAAAGATGGAGAGTCTGGGTTGTAGAGATGGCTTAGCGGTTAATGTGCTTGCTGGCAAAGCCAAAGGACCTGGGTTCGATTCCCCAGTACCCATGTAAAGCCAAATGCACAAAGTGGCATATGTGTCTGGAGTTCGTTTGCAGTGGCTATGGGCCCAGGTACGCCCATTACCGCTCTATAGATGTTTATATATATATATATGTACACACATATACACACACACAAGTATATATGTATCTGCCTCTTTCTCTCAAATAAGTAAAATATTTTTTTTAAAGATAGAGTCATCCACCAGAGAAAATATGTCCTTAGTCATTACACTCACTCCGATTTGAAGTTTCCAGGAAGTATATAAAAACATTTTCCTGAGACTTAATTATAGCTGGTCACTCTGTTATAAAAGTTCCCTGATTTATTTCATACACTCTTAAAATATTATAAAAGTCAAAGTGTTGTTAATGCACCTTGCTAGTACAAAGTGGTTTTTAGCAAATAATTTTTATATACAAGCACATACTCTTTGAATTATAGGTTAAGTTCATTCACTCTGTGAATTCAATGTTGGTAACCTTTTAACTAAGTTAGTAAAGCCAAAAATCTCATCCTCAAACCACATGGCCAAATCGGAATGACTTTTGGTCAGAAAAGGTCAGATTCTATTCTTTTAAATCCAAGCAAACATGTCAACATGCATCCCAGAGACAGTCTCACTTATGAGTCCTATCTCTGCTGAAGTGGAAAATGAGGTACAGAGGGCTGGAGAGATGGCTGAGAGGTTAAGGCGCTTGCCTGCGAAGCCTAAGGACACATGTTCAAATCTCCAGGTCCCACGTAGACAGACGGCAGAGACCCAGTGTGCAATGTCACACATGTGCCACAAGGGGGCACACACAGCAGGAGTTTGTTCATAGTGGCTGAAAGGTCCTGCCGCACACTTCCTTTCTCTCTTTCTCTCTCTGTCTCTCTCTCAAAAATAAGATTTAAAAAAAAAGATGAGGTGCAGAGGTTTGCTGCAGATCTGTCACCCGTGAATAACAAGGTACTGCCACCTTTACAATGTCTTATGTCTCTCTCTCTCTCTCTCTCTCTCTCTCTCTCTCTCTCTCTCTCTCTCTCTCTCTCTCTCGGTGCCCTGCTCTCAGGAGACTCTCACAGAGAGGATCATTCTTTAGCAACGATTGTCAGGGGTTGGAAGAGCTGCTATTACTAAATGAAATAAATCTTAAATTTCACCTTTGTTGGATACTGTGGAGGCTTTCAACCTAACAATGATGCACCATAGTAATTCAAGCTTGGGAGAAAGTACAGGAATCCTTTTCCTTTTTAAAAATAGCTTTATTTATATTTATTTACTTCAGATAGATAGATAGATAGAGGCAGAGAGAATGGGGACACCAGAGCATCCAGCCACTGAGAATGAATTCCAGGCACATGCGCCACCTTGTGCATCTGGCTTATGTGGGTCCTGGGGGAATCGAACCTGGGTCCTTTGGCTTTGCAGGCAAACACCTTAATCACTAAGCCATCTCTCCAGTCCACGCCTTTCTTTTTTAACATGGGATTATAAAAGAGAAGAGAGACAGAAGAATCCACAAGAGCCTTGACCATGAGATACCCTCTGACAGATGTCTCAGGAAAAATCTAGAATCGGACTCCCTTAAATTTCTCGGTGAGCATATGCCTTCCAGGAAGTCTTGGGTTTCAGTTGGTTATGCATCATGTGCGGAAGAACATCTGACCACACAAAGAGGCAGTGCGGCAGGACCTTCATGCCAACTCACTTCTCTCTCACATCTGACGTTACTGAGGACATATTTCCAGAGAGCCAGGTACAGGCTGGAGCCTAATAGGAGCAGCATACATGCTTCCTGCCCACAAGTTAAAGGAGTTCGGGCAATATGCCCATCTGATATATCGGTTTTTTTTTTTTTTTTTAAGCAGGAGGCACGTGAAAGTGATCTTTTAATTTATTTGACCTGAATGGTAGGAAAACTAAGGATTCCACCAGGCGTAGTGGCAGGCCTCAAAAGAGAGGCTTTTTGGGGAGAAAGGTGGGCCCCTGAGAAGGATCTCACTGTGACCTCCTTCATCCCCAGGCCTCCTTCCTGGCTCACGGGTTCCCTCTTTTCTTTGCTCATTCTTCTGGCCAATAATCATTTACATTTTTTTCCCAGTAGATTGAACAATGTACACTCCATTATCCATCAGCCACTTCATAATGTAACCTTGTTTGAAAAATCTGTTCGTTATGACTGGGGTTAGTTAAGAGATCTTGAGTTGAAATCATCCTTGCCCTAAATATGATGAGTGGTGTCCTCATAAGGTAAGGAAAGAGACAGAAGGAAACACACACACACACACACACACACACACACACACACACACACATGGTGGGCGGGGGGAGAGAGAGAGAGGGAAATCAGAAGGCCAAGTGAAGTCAGAGGAGAGATTGAAGTGGTCCTTCCACCAAGGAAACATTCTTCCTTGGAGCAATTGGAGGCACATTGGCTTCGAAGCTTCCTCGTTTGTGTTACTTGGTCACAGCAGTGGTACTAGGAATGTAATTCTGACAGATGTAGACATCTTCCCCCTCTGAGGTCATTTCTTAGGTCAGTCCTTCACTTACTGTCTGAGTTTCTGGTTCAACGCACGTGTAACTGACAAGTTTGATTTATTATTTTTTTTCTGTATTTCACGGGTTGACCGTCTCTCTTAATTTTAAATCTCCTTTTTCCTTCCCCTCTTCATTTCGAGAGAGCTTCTCAAATGTCAAGAAGAATCATCAAAATACCAAAATGGCAAAAGGTTACTGGGCACCCTATCTGTGGAGTGCTGTGTGTTATGTAGCTCTTTGGGGGGGGGGTACTCTGACCCAATAAGGTCCTGAGGCCTTTATCATTTCTCCCCCCCCCCCAGGTAACATTAGACCTCTGTAAATTTGTGGAAAATTGGAAATGATTCTTGTCCACAGGAATGGAGAAAGAAAGGAGGGAAGCAGTGAGGCAGGAGAGACGCCGAAGCTCTTGTGGGGGACAAAGGGTTTCCAAAAAAAAAAAAAAAAGGAAATGTTCTCAAAATCCTACCTTTCTCCCCAAACAGCCACTTTTTTTGAGGACTGGCCCCATGCCTAGCAGTATCCATCATGTTCCTCCTCATCTTGACTGCCATTCTCAAATGATTCACCAGGACTTAGTGCAGCCTAAGTGTTTGCCAAAGTACAAAGAAGTAAAAAAAAAAAAAAAAAGGTTCTTGGAATTTTGGTCTTTTAATCACTGCTCCAGACTGGTTCTGGGAACTGAGAGGCTCCATCTGCAAAAGGCTTTCGGAGGAGACAGGGAACAGGGGGGACGGGTGTCTGAGGGAGAAGAATACGTCCCCAGATCTATGAGTGCAGCCGAGTCTGGAAGAAAAAACCATGTCATCCTGTCTTCACTAACCCTGTACGTTTTAACTCTACTTCTAGGGCCCATCTATGACAGTCCTTTTTTGATTTATTTTCTAGTTTTTTTTTTTTTGGCTGTTGTCACAGAAAAATCTGTTCCCTTTACAAACAGTGTGGAAAAAGATAGGATTTGAGAAAATTCTCATGCAGAGCCTCACCTGTAAGCTTCTAACAGACGCGCTGCTGTTTCCAGTGCCAGGTCTCTGGCATAGACCCCCCTCCACCCCCCGTGCCTGCACCAGGGAGAAGGGAAGGGCTGACTGAGCCCATGTCCCATCTTCTTCCCTAGGAAGCTCTTTCTGGATGCTCTGAAGTCTCATTTTCTTCACTCTTCTTATGGTTGTATTTTATTCTAGATGACTGTATTATATAAATCATAGAATTTTCTCTTCTTTCTTTCTTTCTTTTTTTTTTTGAGGTAGGGTTTCACTCTAGCCGAGGCTGACCTGGAATTCACTAGGTAGTGTCAGGGTGGCCTTGATCTCATGGCAATCCTCCCACCTGTGCCTGTGCTGAGATGAAAGGCGTGCGCCACCACGCCCGGCTAAATCATAGAATTTTCAATATGGAATTCTCCTTCCCTACAAAGTCCCTAGCAGCAAAGATCCTCCTCTTCACTTAGTTTCTATTCACCAAGGCCATTACTGAACTAATGCAGTTTAGTGATGACTTGAGTGGACTTCTAGCAATACAGTAATATAATTAATTATTTGAGAGAGAGAGAGAGAGAGAGAGAGACAGAGGAAGAGGCAGAGAGAAAGAGCAAATGGGCACACCAGGGCCTCCAGCCACTGCAAACGAACTCCAGATGCATGCGCCCCCTTGTGCATCTGGCTAATATAGGTCCTGGGGAATCGAACCAGGGTCCTTAGGCTTGCAGGCAAATGCCTTAACCACTAAGCCACTTCCCCAGCCCAACATTTTTTAAATTTTTTAAAAAAATTTAAATCAGTTTTATTTAAGAATTTCCAACATTGACAACTCTTATAAAAAGCATCCAAGCATAGGACACAGAACTGCAGCAAACAGCATTCTTATGGTTAGCTAACAGACATGAGAACTTCTACCCTTCTTTGAGACACCTGAGCTCAGTGGTGAATTCTGCTTCCAAGTTCTGCAAAGCGCACCACAAGCTCAGTCCATGTTCTCAGCCCATCAGCTTCAGTCCACGTTCCCACACTTCCAGATCAGTAGCAGAGGGGAACACACACCATATACAGCATTCACAGCAGTTGACAGAGGGGGAGGGAAAGTATAAGCATCATATCCCTTAACACGTTCAGCTAACGTGGGTTATCTAAGAACAAAACTCAAAGTCTTCCAACAGATGTGGATGTCCTTTGAATGCAAAACCAACATTTTTTTTTAAAGGTAAGGTCTCCTTCCAGTCTAGGCTCACTGGGACCTTGCTTTGTAGTCCTAGGCTTGCCTCAAACCCACAGTGATCCTCCTGCCTCTTTCTCCAGGTCACTCTGGGCTAGGGTGAGACCCTACCATGAAAAACCAAACAAACAAACAAAAAAAGGTTCAATGCATGTTACATTGTCACAGGGGCATTTGTAGAACCATTTCTTCCTTAGCGCTGTTGCCTCATTGCTGAGGCAAACAGCCAACCCCAGGCATGCCTCTTTCTCCCCTTTCCTTTATGCAATCCTTTCCTATCTGGCCTTCCCAGAAAGTCCTTCCTGACTGGGTAGAAAAGTGATTGTTTTCCTTTTTTTCTCTCTCTCTCTTGTACAAGTTATTTTTCTTTGGAGCGAGGGATGCAGTTCACTAGAGTGCTTGCCTCGCCTACAAGGAACCCTAGATTCAGTTTCCAGCACCTGATGAAACCAGGCATCGTGGTACATTGCCTGAAACCCCAACACCTGGGAGGTAGAGGCAGTTGGCTCAGAAGCTCAAGGCTGCCTAGTGATTTCAAGGCCAGCCTGAAACAGACGAGATCATTTCAAAATAAAAGCTGCTCCGCCAAGACAAATACGCTGCCCATGTATCGTTTGCAGAGAATGTGTGTGGGGGGTGGGGGGAACGAGGTCAAATTAATTAATCCCAAGGAGCAATGCCAGAAGAATCGCAGTAAGGAGAGGACTACTATGATGGTTAACCTTGATTTTTCACCTCGATTGAACCGAGAGGCACATGTCTGGGTGTATCTGCAATGGCTTGGCAGAGAAGAGTTATAAGTAAGGTTGGGAGTCTCTCTTTGAATATGGGCAGTTCTACCTAACAGGCTGAGGTCCCAGTCTGAACAAAAAGGAAGAATGGGTAAAACAAAACAAAAAAAAATCTCTCTCTCTGTTTCCTGGCTTAGCAGTTAAGGCACTCGCCTGCAAAGCTGAAGGACCCAGGTTCAATGACTCAGAACCCACGAAAGCCAGATACACAAGGTGGTGTATATCTGGAGTTTGTTTGCAGCAGCTGGAGGCCCTGGCATGCTCATATTCTCTCTTTCTATTTCTGTCTCTTTCTCTCTCTCTCTCAAATAAATAAAACGAATAAAATCATTCACTTAAAAAAAAGTGAAAAGTCAATACACAGAAAGGGAGAAAGTTTTAAAAACATTTTAAAATTTATTTATTTATTTATTTGAGAGAGTGTGAAAGAGAAAGAGGCAGACAGAGAGGGAGAAAAATGGGTGCACCAGGTCCTCCAGCCACTGCAAACGAACTCCAGACGCGTGCGCCCCCTTGTGCATCTGGCTAACATGGGTCCTGGGGAATCGAGCCTCGAACTGGGGTCCTTAGGCTTCACAGGCAAGCACTTAAGTGCTAGGCCATCTTTCCAGCCCTGAGAGAGAATCTTTTTTTTTTTATTATTTTTATTTATTCATTTGACAGAGAAAGAGGAAGAGAGAGAATGGGTGTGCCAGGACCTCCAACCACTGCAAAGGAACTCCAGACGCGTGCGCCCCCTTGTGCATCTGGCTAACTTGGGTCCTGGGGAGTTGAACTGGGGTCCTTTGTCTCTGCAGTCAAATGCCTTAACTGCCAAACCATCTCTTCAGCCCAGGGAAAGTTTTTAAAAGCATGCATTTAAGAGTCTTATAGCTAGAATATTTAAAAAACTCCCATGACTCAATGATGAGAAGATATCACAATGAAAAAATAAAAATAAACAGAGGATACCTGCAGAACCAAAAACACAGGAGATATCAAATGTCAGGAAGAATATTGGGAGTTCAAACCTTTATATACGACTGGTGGGATTTTTAAATACTACCATTGGTTTGGAAGGCATTCTGGCAGTTTCTCAAGGTTCACACTTAACACCACCCGCCTATCTGTTAAAAAGAAATGAGAATGAATATCCACATGCGAACTTCAACATACATGTTCATGGAGCTGGCGTGGTGGCATACGCCTGTCATCCCAGAAGGCCAGGAGGCATTTTCAGGCCTGTGCTGTGAGGCTCTGTCTCAAAAACAAACAGAACAATAAATAAATAAAACAGACGCCCATCGACTGGTGAACTCATAAATCTGGTGTGTTATCTTTGTACGACAGAACATTACTCAACTGTAAAAGGAAACGAACTCCTGCTTGTTAGGTCGGGATGGGCTCCCAAGATGGAGTCACCATGGTCAGCAGACAGGTGACAGAGGCAGAGGAAACTGGATTATCCACGTTCTTCAAGAAACCACCTGGTTTTTATCCCCCCTCCTTGCCTAACAATGCCCCAGGTAATGGTTCCCTGCCCCCCTTATCTCACATGGTAAGTCACCTGGTCACTGTTTTGATGTCATTTTTTGTGCATTTTTATTTATTTATTTGACAGCGACAGACACAGAGAGAGGCAGAGAGAGAGAGAGAGAGAGAATGGGCACACCAGGACCTCAAGCCACTGCAGACGAACTCCAGATGCATGTGCGCCCCCTTGTGCATCTGGCTTATGTGGGTCCTGGGGAATGGAGCCTGGAGCCTCGAACTGGGGTCCTTGGGCTTCACAGGCAAATGCTTAGCTGCTAAGCCCCACCCTAGCTATTTTAAATGGTTAATGTAATGACCTCCCCTAAAGGAACTTTTCTATTCAACTTAACAAATGAGTTCTTTTTCCTTCCTCACCTACCCCAACTGAAAAAGCCCTATAAAGCCCACGACCTGAAAACTCAGGTTGGCTGGGCTCTGGTCTTATGAGTCTACCCTGGTAGCTAGTGCTTTTCCCGATTAAAAGCTTTCATCTTTGCCTCAGAGTGATGTGAGTGATCTTGGGCACTCCCAAACCTTACAGGGCTATATTGCTACCACACTGGTGAACTCGAAAACATGCTAAGCCAATCACAAATGACCATATAGTGTGTGACTTGATTTAAATCAAAGGCATAAGGGCAGAAAATAGATTCATGGTGGCCTAGGGCTGAGAGTGGGGTGACGGATGGGGAAACTGAGGAAATTATGGCTAAGAGATATGGCAAGTTTGCAGGCTAGTGAGACAATATTCTCCTCAAGTCGATGACAGTGATGGATGCTCAAGTCTGAAATACACCGGACATCATTCAGTTGCATACTCCGCTGGCTGCCAATTGTAAAGTAGATGAATTATGCTTAAGATGTGCATGGGGAAAATACGATTTTAGATCTATGATGTGCTGGCATCATAAGAAACAAAGTGAAGAAGAAGAGAAGCAAGGGGTCCCCCGCTCAGGTTAGGGGGACCTCAATACCAAGTGAAGGCAAACATGGGGCAATGGTTTAGAGAGAGGTGGGCAGTGTCATCATCTCTACTCTAAACGATGGAAATCTAGCCAGGGTTTGCTCGGGATCCCACAGCTGCTCATGGCACAGTTACACAGCAGACCCTAGAAGCCAGCCACCAGAGTCCTTCATTAGGCAGCAGCGACTCCCCAGAACACGAGCCTGCTCTTTGAACGCCACCATCTGTTAGCGATCACCCTTCCTGGACATGATTAAAGGGGTGTTTGCTTAAATATCTTTCGTCTTCACTCTGCCTGTGGTTTGGAATCCTCCCCCCCCCCACATCCCCCGTAGCTGGGCTTCATTTCTTACACTGGGGTTAGCTGCTCAGGGTCCCCTGAGAGGAGTCACAGTTCATCAGTGGACATCTTCTGTGGATTTATGGTCCCCAGCTGGGTGTTGGGGGTGGGGATCAGAATGCCAGAGAAAGGGGCCGGGCATGGTGGCACATGCCTTTAATACCAGCATCCGGGTGGCAGAGGTAGGAGGATCGCTGTGAGTTCAAGGCCGCCGTGAGACTCCATAGTGTATTCCTGAGCTAGAGAGAGACCCCACCTCGAAAAACAAAAACAAAACAAAAAAGCCACAGAAGTAAATGCCAGGAAGAGCAAGCTGGGAACATGCTGAAAGTCCCCTCCAATTTGAATGGTAAGAATGGTTTTGGCATCCGGTAGTTTTGCCTGCACTGTCACAGGAGGAGTTTCTAAGGACCTTCAGACATAGGTACACACCTCAGAAGGCTGCACTCAGGCCCAGTGAGGTCTCTGGGTGTGGACATGCTTTGGTTTTCTTTGAAGACCCAAATCTTAAACGTGGGCTGGGCTGGGGAGATGGTTCAGCAGTTAAAGGCACTTACTTGCGAAGCCTGCTGGCCTGGGTTGACTCTGGGCTCATTTCCCCAGTGCCCACATAAATCAAGGTGCACAAACTGGTGCACATGTCCGGCGTTTGTTTGCAGCATCAGGACACCCTGGTGGGCATATTCATTTATAGCTCTCTCACTTTCTCCTTGCAAATAGATGAGAAATATTAATAAAAAAAATACTCAAATGTTGGGCTGGAAAGATGGCTTAGCAGTTAAGGCGCTTGCCTGCAAAGCCTAAGGACCCATGCTTGATTCTCCAGATCCCACGTAAGCCAGATGCACAAAGGTGAGGTAAGTGGAAGGTGGCACGTGCCCACTAGGTGGCGCAAGCGTCTGGAGTTTGATTGCAGTGGCTGAGGTCCTGATGTGCCGATTCTCTCTCTCTAATAATAATAATAATAATAATAATAATAATACCAAAAGCTTGCCTCAGTGGGATTGGGCAACCTTCGATTGTTAAAGAAGCAGAGGAGACCTACAGGAATGGCTCTGGTCACATGCATGACTTTATCCCTGACACTGGGATAAACCTTGAATCTAACAAGGCCTGGCACCCTGTGGACTTGCTTGTCTAGCTTGGGGTTTTTCCGAGACAGGCACTGGGTGTGTGTGGGGGGGGGGGGGCTGCTTGTTCCTCTAGTAGAGTCTTGGGCTTCTCTCCCTTGGTGCTGGCTGAGCCTCCACAGGCCCTCCAAACAGGCTGGGTGGGATGGGGAGTGTCCAGGACAGATGGGAGACAGCAGGAATGATGTCAGCAGAGGAAGAGGGGCAGGAAGGTGTTGATTGGATGTAAGACAGCGGGAGATAAAAACATAGCAAGTGCTGGGGCGGGGCGGGGGGTGGGGGCTGTGAAATGTGAGACGGGACAAATGTGGACCCGTGGAACCTGGCAAGCACAGGTAGGGGTGTGGGCGGCCCCTACGCTGGTTCACCTGTCTCGGCTTGTTCCAAGCCATCTCAGATTTCCCTCTGTCCTCCCCCGCCCCCATCTCCATCCCCTCACCCCGGAGTTCCCTTTCCCTGTTGCATCAGCTCTGCCATTGACTGTTTGTGGGTCTTTACAGACCTGGCTCTCTGCGTCATGCTCCTCTAACAAAAGTGCAGGTTAAATGGCAGCCCAAACCTAGCCCGCGGGGTTGTTATAAAGATGAAAGAATGGGGTACACAAATGTGACAGAGCCTCACTAGATGCTCAATAATTACATCTAATCTGTTACAGATATTTTATTTTTTTAAATAGTTTTACTGCATATATTTTAAACGGAACATAAAACTTTCAGGTATGCGTAAAGATGTTATCCAGTGGCATCGAGGGCATTTGTGGTGTGGTGGGGACATCACCGCTACCCACTTCTGGGATATTTTCATCATCCCACACAGAAACTCTGTCCACATTAAGCAATAGCTTCTCCACCCTCTCCTCTGCCTGCGCCGACTAATGTCCGTAACCTGTTCTCTGTGAATCGGGTTATTGTAGGTATTCCATATAATGGAATCCTATAGTATTTTCTTTTCCGTGCTTAGCCTGTTTCACCTAGTGGAATGTCTTCAAGGCTTATTCATGTTGTAGCACATATCAAAATTCCTGTGTGTGTGTATGAGTGTGTGCATGTGCATGCGTGTTATGTGGAGGTCAGAGGACAACCCCACTGGGTTGGTCTTCTCCCTGAATCTTGTTTGAGACAAAGTCTGTCTTGTTATTTTGCTGGTGGGAAGGTTGATAAAAGGACCCACAAGCTTTAAGATTCTCCTAACTCCAGCCGCATCCCCACAAGCATGTTGAGATTACAGACTGTCGCCACTTCGTGGCTGGCTTTACCTGAGGGCTGAGACTCCAGACCAAGCTCCTGTTGGCCGGCTTGCCAAATAAGCACCTGTAACCACCGAGCTGTCTCACTAACCCCAAATTTCCATTATTTTGTTTTTATCTTTTATTTTTTTTAATTTATTTTTATTTGAGAGGAAGGGAGAAAGAGGCAGATAGACAGAGAGAGAGAGAGAGAGAGAGAGAGAGACTGGGTGCACCAGGGACTTCAGCTGCTGCAAAGAACTCCATACACATGCACCACCTTATGCATCTGGCTTATGTGGGTCCTGGGGAGTCGAACCTGGGTCCTTTGGTTTTGCAAGCAAATGCCTTAACCATTAAGGCCCCATTCTTTTTAAAAGTTTTTTTTTCATTTTTATTTATTTAGTTGAGAGTGACAAGAGAGGAAGACTCAGAGAGAGGGAGAGAGAATGGGCGCGCCAGGGCCTCCAGCCACTGCGAACGAACTCCAGATGTGTGCGCCCCCTTGTGCATCTGGCTAATGTGGGTCCTGGGGAATGGAGCCTCCAACCGGGGTCCTCAGGCTTCACAGGCAAGCGCTTAACTGCTAAGCCATCTCTCCAGCCCATGAGCCCCCATTCTTTTTAAGGCAAAACCATATTACATTGAATGCAGACCGCATTTTCTTTTTCCCTACATCTGTTGATGAGCAGTTGGCTTAGAGCTGTCGTGTCTCTTCCAGATAGTATAGCCCCACGTCTCTAAGGGGTGATTCGGCCCCTGGGGATCATCAGCCCAGTCTCTGGGATCACACTGCTAATTTTGTTCACCACCCTGGGATTTTTGGTGTATGCCCCGAGCCCCAACGCCACTCCCCATGCACTTTCTGCTTATGACCCGCTAAGGGGGGCTGCCAGGCTTCTGAGTGTTGCAAGGAAGAAACGTATGGCAGATCGCAAGTGGCCCCCAGTGGTTTCTGGTGTGCGTCAGCATTCATGAAGATCTGCCTGCCATTGTTTTTTTTTTGGGGGGGGGGGATTTATTTATGCTGTGTTGAACGAGCACCTACGGAGAGACCTGTTTGGGTAGACTGGGGCGTCTAACCTCTGAGAAGCGGTGGGTGAAGATGTGGCAGTTGTTAATGGCTTGGAGATGACCCGCTCAAACCTTGCCCTTTCATCAGTGGGGAAACTGAGGCCCAGGGAAGAGGTACTGGGGTGACTGAGGTAGTTCTAGAGTCAGCTTCTAATAGCCCACCTTTGCTTGTGTGCACTTCTGCCTGGGGGGCGGGGAGAGCGGTATTCCTTCGGGAAGGGTCTTTTGTGACTGCGGCAAGGAAGGGCCCAGGTCCTGCTGTCCCACCGGTGGCGGCGAGACTCTGGTTGTTTAAGGATTAGGTGCGCGCACTGGGTAAGCAGTTTGCTGTTGGGCTGTTTGTATTCTCTTTGTTCGTTTCCTTGGTCTTCAGTGAGGTTATTTTTGGAGAATTCCAGCATGTCTGGACTCTGCAAAAAAAAAAAAAAAAAAAAAGGGCGACAGCAGCAGTTCAGCCTATACCTGGGCAGGGAAGCAAAGCAGGCAAGGGGACTTGATGAATGAGAATGCCAGAGTGGTGCCCAGGGGCCTCCCCCCAATAACTGACTGCTGCTCCCCATAATGCATAACCCACAGCCCCGTGGGGAATACCAGCAACCCCACTGAGGAGGGCCCCCATGGAATGGGGGCAGAGAAGAGGGAAAAGATGGTACCAACACATGATGTGTCCATACAAAATATGTTCTTTTTTTTTTTAATTTATTTATTTATTTATTTATTCGAGAGTGACAGACACAGAGAGAAAGACATGTAGAGGGAGAGAGAGAATGGGCGCGCCAGGGCCTCCAGCCTCTGCAAACGAACTCCAGACGCGTGCGCCCCCTTGTGCATCTGGCTAACGTGGGACCTGGGGAACCGAGCCTCGAGCCGGAGTCCTTAGGCTTCACAGGCAAGCGCTTAACCGCTAAGCCATCTCTCCAGCCCCAAAATGTGTTCTTAATAATAATAACAGTAATAATAATAATAAATAAAACCCTGGGGGGGGGAGAGAGATCAACTACCAAACTGTTTCCCCCATCATTACATTCTCCTCACCCTCCCCCACTCCCAAAGACCTCCTCTCTGGAACTCTTTAGAGAAAGAATTATCATTATTATTATTAATCATTTTGTTTACTCAAAGATGAAATTGCTCCTGTGTCTCTTCTAAGGAGTTAGTCCGGCAGAAGGAAGTTTTCAGAGCTGGGTTATGGTGGGGGAAATTTTCTGTCCGCTCATCCATTCGTCTGAGGAGCAGTATATAGGAAGGCAGCTACAGCGAGTGGGAAAGGACAAATTTGATAAAATCTAGTGTTTCTGACAAGAGTGGAGCCTTGGGTTTTTAGCTTCTCTATCAGTGTCTTTTCCGTGTGTGTGTGTTCATGTGCAGTGTGTATATGTGTGGGGGCCAGAAGTTCACTTTTGTTGTTTTCTTTGGTTGATCTCCATCCTATTTCTTTCTTTTTTTAAAAAAATTCTATTTATTTATTTATTTATTTGAGAGCGACAGACACAGAGAGAAAGAGAGAGAGAGAGAGAGAATGGGCATGCCAGGACCTCCAGCCACTGCAAACGAACTCCAGATGCATGTGCCCCCTTGTGTATCTGGCTAACGTGGGTCCTGGGGAATCGAGCCTCGAACCGGGGTCCTTAGGCTTCACAGGCAAGCGCTTAACCGCTAAGCCATCTCTCCAGCCCGTCCTTCCTATTTCTTGAGACAGGGTCTGTCACTTGAACCCAGAGCTCACTGACTGGGCTCGTCTTGCTAGCCAGCTTGCCCGGGCAGTTCTTGGGCTGTGATTACAGGTGGGCTCACGTCATCATTCACACGGGGGCAAGGGAGCTGACAAAAGTTCTCATGTGCTTTACCAACTCAGCCACCTCCCCAGCCATAGTTTCTTTTTTCTCTTTTCTCTTTCCTGGTGTGTTAGTCATGAAAAAAAAAAAATTCCCCCCACTGATCTTGAACTGCTGGTGGCCTGGGGTGGAGAGTTAAGATTTAGCACCTTGGGCTGGAGAGATGTCTTATCGGTTAAGGCAATTGCCTGCAAAGCCAAAGGACCCAGGTTCGATTCCCCAGGACCCGTGTAAGCCAGATGCACAAGGGGGCACATGCATCTGGAGTTCATTTGCAGTGGCTGGAGGCCCTGGAGTGCCGATTCTTGTCCTCTCTCTGACTCTTTCTCTCCCTCTTTCTCTGTCAAGTAAATAAATAATACAATATATATATATATATTTTTTAAATAAGACTTAGCACCCGACATTCAGGATTTATGTAGGGCTGGGCTGAGGAGAGAGTCGGGGACCTGCTTTGCAGACAAGGCCAATGTCTGGGTAAGTCTAAACAGGGTCTTAGGGCAGGAGATGGCTCTCATCTCTCAGGCTGCTCTGAAAACAAACACCGGGCAAAGGAGCCAAAGAAGGAAGGGAGCCTTCCTCCTTCGTCCAAGAGCTGAAGGTAAGAAAGTGATAGGGGTGAGAAGGCTTGTAATGTACCTCAGGGTAACAGAGCTGGGCCTGGCAAGAGCCCACTGGAAAAGGAGGCCACATCCGGCCCATCAGGCCACACGAGGCAAAATGTAGGGTGTAGCAGCTCAGAGCCAACACAGTTCTTTTTTTTTTTTTTTTTTTCAATTATTTATTTATTTGAGAGCAACAGGCACAGAGAGAAAGACAGATAGAGGGAGAGAGAGAGAGAATGGGCGCGCCAGGGCTTCCAGCCTCTGCAAACGAACTCCAGACACGTGCGCCCCCTTGTGCATCTGGCTAACGTGGGACCTGGGGAACCGAGCCTCGAACCAGGGTCCTTAGGCTTCACAGGCAAGCGGCGCTTAACCTCTAAGCCATCTCTCCAGCCCCCAACACAGTTCTTGACTGGCCCTGGAGCTACTGTGTGGGGAGGAAAGTATATGGGTTGGGGGTGGGCGTGGCGTGGGGAGTCCTATCTCAAGGCCAGGGCACCGTTTTCACCTTCCAGGGTGATAGCAAGAATAAACTCAGCTTTCCCCAAAGTGACATCTGCCTGTGGGACTCACAGCCCGGGCTTTTGATGTACACGGTTTGGAGAGCTCTGTAGATTCTCAAGCCCGCCTGAGTCGATCCGTGCCTGTGTCTCCCAAGTACCGAGCACTTATTCTGAGAGTCTCTGTGTGACTTGTTTCATGGAATCCCCCCGCCCCCCATGAGCTATCCCATTCAAGATATGAACCACCTGTATTTTGCAGAGGGGGAGACTGGGGTGTAGAAGTGGGGAGAGCTTGGAGGGCAAGCATATCCTTTGCTACTGCTATTACTGTCTTGTTTTCTTATAGCATCGGCCAAATGAGTATTTGGGCTGAATTGTCTGCCGAACAAGTTAACTGGGAGTGCTTGGTGGCACGGTAGAATGCCGTTAGGATAGAAGGCCCTTCAGGAACCTGCCTTTCCATGGAGATGTTTGGTACATATATATGAAAACTTGATAATACTATGGATAAAAATAACATCCACTTTGAACATGGTTTATTTTTCTATTTTATGTTTGCCTTTTTGTATATTCAAAGGCTTCTGGATAATACTGTGTGGAACATTAGGGAAACTCCAAATAGGCTTTATCATGTATTTTTATTTTATTTTTATTTTTATTTTTTTAAAGTATTATTTTATTTTACCATGTATTTTTAAATCAGACCCTTAGTGTGAAGTTGGATTACTTTTTTTTTTTTTTTTTTAAGTTTTTGATTTTTTCGGGATAGGGTTTCACTCTAGCCCAGGCTGACCTGGAATTCACAATATAGTCTCAGGCTGGCCTCGAACTCACAGCGATCCTTCTACCTCTGCCTCCCAAGTGCTGGGATTAAAGGCATGTGCCACCACGCCAGGCTCCCCTAAGATTCTTCTTTTAAGTTATTACAAAAGTAATGGATTTTCATACCTCTGTGTCATTTTATCTTGTTACTTGTTCCCTCCCTCCACTGCCCTCCCCATTCCTCCTGCGTTCCTCTTACTGGCTTCCTATCCCTTCCCAAATAGAACCCCATCTGCTTTGTGTTACATACGTTCCATTATATTCTCTTTTTAACCCTCCCCCTCCCTTCCTTTACTTTCATGGCCCGTGTGTAGGCACACAAATACATTCTATACTTTATTGTTTTCCTTTAAAAAATAAAAAGAACTGAAGGTCCTCTAGCAGCTAGACCTGAAGAGATCACCTGAAGTCACAGCTAGAAGAGAGAGAAATAATACAATCCAAGTTCTCTGGGCGGAATCTTTCTAGATCTTCATTTTTCTTCTTCCTTCCTTCCTTCCTTCCTTCCTTCCTTCCTTCCTTCCTTCCTTCCTTCCTTCCTCCCTCCCTCCCTCCCTCCCTCCCTTCCCTCCCTCCCTCCCTCCCTCCCTCCCTCCCTCCCTCCCTCCCTCCCTCCCTTCCTTCCTTCCTTCCTTCCTTCCTTCCTTCCTTCCCTCCTTCCTCCCACTCTCTCTCTCTCTTTCTTTCTTTTTAAGATAGGTTTCACTCTAGACCAGGCTGACCTGGGATTCACTCTGTATTCTCAAGGTGGCCTCGAACTCATGGCAATCCTCCTACCTCTGCCTCCCCAGTGCTGGGATTAAAGGCGTGCGCCACCATACCCAGCACTTTTCTTCTTTATGAAAGGGGGAATGCACCTACATTTCTCCCCACCCCCACCCCAGCCAAGGGCTCAGAGTAGAAGGGCGGGGTTGGTGGGTGACGGGTGTCTGCTGGAGGTTTCCTATGATGGAGGGGATCTTGTTGAGCAGATCACCAGGCCCTGTCCTGGCTTTTAGAGACCCCTCTACCAGGTCATGAGGGTGGAGAATATTTGAGGATATTTTCTACGCTTCTTGGGCTGAGGGGTGATTAAGTGTCTCCGGGGAACCTTTTGACCAAGGGGCCGTTTGATTCAGGACTCACTTTCAGCCTTACCCAGAGCTCAGACGGGTTTGGATGGGCCTATGTATCCAATCAGGGACTCAGAGAGAAACACTGGGCCCGGACAGAGCTCCTTCCAGCAGTGAGGAGCCTTTGCCAGGGAGCGACTGCAGAAATGGCTTTGAGGAAGGGCCGCTTCCCACCCCTGGGGTGTTTCTGTGTGTGTGCATTGCTCTCCTTTACCTGTTAAGGACTTGCCCGGTCTTAATTTCTGATCCCTGGAGAATAAAAGCTCTGCTTGTTTGCTTATTTTGTTTAGGGACTCTTGTCTCTGGAACGAGTCCCAGCTGGTCGTCCATCTGGGCGCAGCCCGCTGGCTGTGCTGGTGGACTGGAATAAAATCAGAGATGCTTGAAAACCAAGGTGCAAAGTGCATCTGTGGTTGTTGGAATGGGAGGCCCGCGTATCGGTGTGCATGTGATTGCAGGAGTCTGTCAGGATGCTTCACCCAGAATCACCCCCGCCCCACAGGTCTGAGGAGCTTAAGGGGCACCGGTTGCCTGGAGAAGAGAGACCCGGTGGACAATGCACAAGATGTTCTGCAGCGGAATGCATACTTCTGTTTCTTTCTTTCTTTCTCTTTTGGTTTTTCGAGGTAGGGTCCCCCTCTAGCCCAGGCTGACCTGGAATTCACTATGGAGTCTCAGGGTGGCCTCGAACTCACAGCGATCCTCCTACCTCTGCCTCCCAAGTGCTGGGATGAAAGACGTGCGCCACCACGCCCGGCCTGTTTCTTTGTGTGTGTGTGTGTGTGTGTGTGTGTGTGTGTGAATATATCTATGTAGACAAATGTCACATGACTGCTGAAGACTGGCATGTAATGGAAGGATAAGGTCACAGAAACATGAGAACTCTAAGCAAAGCAGCATAGCAACAAATGCTGATTGCACTCGGCACTGAAAGCATTTCTTCTTTTTTTTTTAATATTTATTTATTTGAGAGCGACAGACACAGAGAGAAAGACAGATAGAGGAAGAGAGAGAGAGAATGGGCGCGCCAGGGCTTCCAGCCTCTGCAAACGAACTCCAGACGCGTGCGCCCCCTTGTGCATCTGGCTAACGTGGGACCTGGGGAACCGAGCCTCGAACCGGGGTCCTTAGGCTTCACAGGCAAGTGCTTAACCGCTAAGCCATCTCTCCAGCCCTGTAAGCATTTTTTCAATGGAATCTTTTCAGCAGCCCATACAACATTATCTTTTCTCCATTTTGCAGGTGAGGAGTCTAGGAAATGAAGAATTTGCCCAGTGTTAGTGACAGAGCTGGGATTTTTTTTTTATTATTAAAATATTTATTTTTATTTATTTATTTGAGAGAGAGAGAGAATGGGCACGCCAGGGCCTCCGGCCACTGCAAATGAACTCCAGATGCATGTGCCCCCTTGTGCATCTGGCTTATGTGGGTCCTGGGGAACTGAACTGAGGTCCTTTGGCTTTGTAGGCAAATGCCTTAACCACTAAACCATCTCTCCAACCCCTAGAGCTGAACTGGGATTTAAAAAAATTATTTATTTATTTGAGGGAGAGAGAGAGAAGGAGAGAGAGAGAGAGTAGCAAATATATATAGAGAATGGGCGCTCCAGGGCTCCAGCCACTGCAAACGAACTCCAGACACATGTGCCCCCTTGTGCGTCTGGCTTACGTGGGAACTAGGGACTTGAAGCTTGGTCCTTAGGCTTCGTAGGCAAATGGCTTAACCACTAAGCCATCTCTCCAGTGCCCCCAGAGCTGGGATTTTAACCTGAAAGCCTAAACTGTATGACTAAAGACTATATTCCTTATGTTTTTTCTTTTTCATATGTGTGCGTGGTATGTGTGTTTGTAGATTCACGTGTGTGGGGGTGCGTGTGTATGAGCAGGTGTTTGCACATACGTTTAGGGGCCGGAGGACACGTTGGCGTCTTCGTCCATAGCTCTCCACTTTGTTGGCAGGGGCAGAGTTTCTCCCTTGAGCTTGAGGATTTGGCTAGTCTAGCCATACTGACACGGGCTGCCCAGTGTTTCCATGGGTTCTGGGGAATCCAAACTCCTCTGATCCTCAATCTTGTAGCAAGTGCCTTGTCCACTGAGCCATCTGCCCAGCCTCCAACAGCCTGCCTTCCTCTGCCTCTGCAGCATGACCTTGCCTTAGCACAGCGGCAGGCTTGCCCAGGCAGGGATGGGCAATGGCTGCCCATGGAACACAGTAGCAAAACCCCTTTTGCCCAGGTGGCCCTGGCTTGACTATTTGTTCTTCTACAGTCAGTAGAATTTTCACAAAATTCGTTAGGCCAACCCTGACAGTCTGGTGGCCTGCCCCCGAGCAGTTACAGGGACCAGCAGATGACTCCAACTGATCGCTCTCTAGTCTTCCCTGGGTAGGGAAGGGTAAGGGGCTGGGAAGAGCCTCTGGCTGACCCGACGGACTCCTGGCTTCTTCCTGTTATCTTCCTGCATCTTCTCTTGGATTGCCTCAGGAAAAGGAAAGAAGCAATGTGTTTTTAAAAAGATGTTTAACGAAACCAAACACTTGTATCTCCAACTGTTGACATTGGACTTGGTGCTCCTCCAGGCCTGCCGTTTGGGACAAGTCTCCCTCCGCCTCTCTTTGCCTGACGGTGTAATGCAAACAGACCATTAAAAAAATAAAATAAAATAAACTCGCCCCCCCCTCCCATATTATCTTAGGCCTCATTTTATCACGCTTCTTTGAGCTGTGTCTGTGAACAGGATGGAAAAGGAATGTGGCTTTCAGTTTGTGCCAGGCTGGCTGGAGAGGCCCCCGAGGCAGGTTCAGATGTCTCAGCACAGACTGTCTGCTTTGGCCATGAAAGAGCTCATTGCCAAGATGTTCCATGTCTTTCATAGCAACTCTCCAATTGTGGAGTGGGCTAATGCCACCCAGTACAAGGCTGATGTGAGACAGAGGTAGACAATGCACAGGCATCACAGAGCCCAGGAGAGATGTACTTCATAAAGGATGGAGCTACCTGGGAAGAATGGCAGTCTCACTGGACTTAAAAACAAACAAGTCCTGGAGAGATGGATTAGCGGTTAAGGCGCTTGCCTACAAAGCCAAAGGACCCAGGTTCGATTCCCCAGGACCCATGTAAGCCAGATACACAAGATGGCACATGCGTCTGGAGTTTGTTTGCAGTGGCTAGAGGCCCTGGCGCACCCATTCTCTCTTTCTTTCTCTCTCTCTCAAATTAATAAATAAAAACAAAATATTTTTTTAAGTTTAAAAAAATATTTAATTAATTAATTTGACAGAGAAAGAGGGAGAGAAAGAGTGAGAGAATGGGCGTGCCAGGACCTCCAGCCACTGCTAACAAACTCCAGACATATGCGCCCCCTTGTGCAGCTGGCTAATGTGGGTCCTGGGGAATTGAACTTGGGTCCTTTGGCTTTGTAGGCAAACACCTTAAACAGGAAGCCATCCCTTCAGCCCCACACAAAATATTTTTTAAAAACCCAGCAAGCAAAGGTGGTCTGTGCTGGACAAAGCTAAACATTCCTGCAGGGTACGTGTGGTGGTTTGAGTCAGGTGTCCCCCATAAACTCAGGCGTTCTGACTGCTGGGTTCCCAGCTGATGGAGGTTTGGGAATTAACGCCTCCTGGAGGCGGTGTATTGTTGGGGGCGGGCTTATGGGTGTTATAGCCAGGGTCCCCTTGCCAGTGTTTGGCACACTCTCCTGTTCCTGTTTTCTACCTTATGTGGGCCAGGGCGTGATGTCCACCTTCTGCTCATGTCGCCCTTCTCCCTGCCACTGTGGACCTTCCCCTCGAGCCTGTAAGCCAAAATAAACCTCTTTTTCTCACAAGCTGCTCTTGGTCGGGTGATTTCTACCAGCAATGTGAATCTGACTGCAATAGTGGGTTTGGACCTGAGGTGAGTTTTCAGCAGTGGCCCTGGCATGCCCATTCTCTCTCTCATACATACACACACACATACACAAATAAATAAACACAATATTAAAAGAAAAAGAAGGAGAATGTTGTCCTAAAGTAAGAGGCAGCCTACAGGGACAGAGAAATGGGTTGTGGTGGGGCAGGCCATGCGAGAAGCTTCTGGATTTGAGTTCTATTGCTTGACTTAGGTAGGAGTCGTAGGAGGGTTTCTTGTTTATAATTTACTGTTATGCTTTTATTTTCTGTATTCCTGCTTATTTACTTATTAGCAAATAAAGATATTTTTGTTTGATTTGAGTACAGGTCACTTATTCGTTTTCTACCTCCTCCTGATTTGGAGCACTTTCGATTATCAGATGCCAATCCCAGTGTTCTGAATTCCCCACACCCTCTCTCCTCTTGTTTTCTAGATTCTCCAAGTGTATTTCACGTTAACCAGAATGAATACGGTGTTAGACTATAGAAACAAAGTAGCTCCAAGACGCTGGTGGCTTAAAATTGAGGGTTTCTTGGTTACTTCTTGGTTACGTTACATGTGTCTATTCTGTATCAATGGGGTATTGGGAGGAGGAAGTCACTTAGAGACGCAGATGTCCCACCCAGATACCCTAACTTGGTCTGGAACTGATACACATAACTTCTTTTTTTTTTTTTTTCCAAATTTTTATTAACAACTTCCATGATTATAAAAATTACCCCATGGTAATACCCTCCCTCCCCCGGCCACTTTCCCCTTTGAAACTCCACTCTCCATCATATCCCCTCCCCATCTCAATCAGTCTCTCTTTTAATTTTGATGTCATGATCGTTTCCTCCTCTCATGATGGTCTTGTGCAGGTAGCATCAGGCACTGTGAGGCCATGGATGTCCAGGCCATTTTGTGATACACGTAACTTCTACTCCTATTGCCATTGGCCAGGCTGGTCTCACTGACCCAACCCTCAAGGGAGGGTGAAGCACAGAGCTCTGAAAGTGCTCAGCATGTGCAGCAAACAAAACAAAACAGCTCCTGCTTTGCATGGCACTGTTGGGCACATGTTTCAGTTCTATCGAATATTATCACTCCCCATCAGCCCCGTTCAAATTTCAGACACCACAGTATAGTAACAGTGACTGCGTGATGTACCAACGCCGCTGTGAATTGACCCATGTTGTTGGGGGAACTGCGCACGCGTGTGTCCACTGCCGGCGTCCACAAGCCACCAACACAATAGATTACATCTGGGCCCGACTGATCACATCTCTTCTTTCAACATCTGTCCGTGGTTGGTGGCTGCCCATCTGTTAGTTTTTGCACCAACAGCGCAGTGTGGAAGTTGTGTGGTCACCTTCTCTGCCACTACTAAACTATGTGAAGTCTCAAAAAAAAGTGTGGGTGTGAGTGGATAATAGATAAGGGTTGAACTAGCAAAGATACAAATGCAACAGAGTAACAAAATGATGGCGCTGAGAATGAAAATGAGAATCTCAGTGGAAATGGTGATAGTAAAGTTAGAATGAAACCGGGTGGCGTGAAGAGATGTTCAAGCCATGATGGAAAAAAAAAAGTCATTTCAACCTCTTTTAGTTTATCTCACACTAAGGAATAGGAAGCTGTTAGTGGTCAAAAGGGACTGTTCTTGGGCTGGAGAGATGGCTTAGCGGTTAAGCGCTTGCCTGTGAAGCCTAAGGACCCCGGTTCGAGGCTCGGTTCTCCAGGTCCCACGTTAGCCAGATGCACAAGGGGGCGCACGTGTCTGGAGTTCGTTTGCAGAGGCTGGAAGCCCTGGCGTGCCCATTCTCTCTCTCCCTCTACCTGTCTTTCTCTCTGTGTCTGTCGCTCTCAAATAAAAAATAAAATAAAAATTAAAAAAAAAAAGGGACTGTTCTTTTCTACTTTGGCTCATCAACGAATTTCTTTATTTAAAACTTTAACACATGTGTGTATTGCAAAAGGGTCCTATTCCCATCAGGTCATACTGTTTTGTCCTCTCCCCCACCGTCATTCCACTGAGGGCCCTCCTCAGTATGATTATTTGTAATCACTGTGGGGTCATAAGTGTACCAGTCAGTTCCTTTTAAAAAATATTTTTATTTATCACTTATTTATTAGAGAGAGACAGACAGGCAGATAGAGTGAATGGGCTCACCAGCTCCTCTAGCCACTGCAAATGAACTCCAGACACATGCGCCACCTTGTGCATCTGGCTTGCATGGGTCCTGGGGAATTGAACCTGGGTCTTTAGACGTTGCAGCCAAGAGCCTTAACTGCTAAGCCATCTCTCCAACCTATGTACCAGTAAGATTCTGTTGGGGGAGAGGGGGTGGGCCATGCCCCAGAGTAGACTTTCCCATCCTGTGGCTCTTACATTCTTCTCATTTCCTCTTCTGCAATGTTCCCTGAGCCTGGAAGGGTTTTTTAAAATAAATTTCTTTTAGTGTTGAGCTCTCTCATATGAATTTTAAAAAAATTTTTTTTGGTTTATTTTTATTTATTTATTTGAAAGCGACAGACAGAGAAAGAGGCAGAGAGAGAGAGAGAGAATGGGCGCACCAGGGCCTCCAGCCACTGCAGATGAATTCCAGACACATGCGCTCCCTTGTGATCTGGCTAACGTGGGTCCTGGGGAATCGAGCCTTGAACCGGGGTCCTTAGGCTTCACAGGCAAGCGCTTAACTACTAAACCACCTCTCCGGTCCTCTCATATGAATTTTGATACTATTTTTTTTCCTATTTCTGTAAAGAATGGTGCCAGAATTTTGATTGGAATCACACTGAATCTGTGTGTGGGTTTTTGCACAATGGTCATTTTTACAACATGAATTCTCCCAATCCATGGATTTGGGAGATCTTTCCACCTTCTCACATCTTCCTCAAGTTCTTCAGTGCTTTTAATGTCCTCATAGTGGAGATCTTTCACTGTCTTGGCTGGGGATATTCCAAGATATTTCATTTTTTTGTGGCTGTTGTACATGGGACTGCTTCCCTGATTTCTTTCTCTGTATGCTTGCCATTGGCATATATGAAGGCTATTGAATTTTGCATGTTGATTTTCTATCCTGCCACTTTGCTGAAAGAATTTATCAGGCCTAGGAGTTTTTGTTTTTTTTTTTTTTGTGGTGGATGTTTTTGGGGGGAGTTTCAAATTTAGAATCATATCATCTGAAAATAAGGCTAGTTCCTTTCTAATTTATACTCCTTTAATTTCTTTCTCTCATTCTTGCTCTAGCCAAGGCTTCAAGTACTATGTCAAAAGCAGTGGAGGAAGAGTAGACACTCTTTGTTTTATTCCAGACCTTAGTGGGAATGCTTCCAGGTTTCCCCCATTTAGTATGATCTGGGTCATAGGTGTGTTATAAATGACCTTTGTTATGTTGATATATGAACCATCCAGACCTTGTTTCATTGGTGTTTTAATCATAAGGGGATGTTGTGTTTTGACAACTAATTTTTCATTCTGTTGGTATACCCAATTCCCCACCCGTAAATACCTTGCATGCTCTCCTTCTTCAAAAAAAAAAAAAAAATCACAATTAGTTTGACTGATGTTCAGGAAAAAGCAATGAAATTAGTTGCCAAGTTGAAAGAAAATGGTGGTTCTGAGGAGATGGAAGAATAGTCTTTCCAGAATTTGGCATGAATGTCAAGCTACAGAGCAGCTTAGATCCTAAGAACATGCGGTGGTTCCCAAAGGAAGTTAAGATAGGCAGGGCAAGAGCAAAGCCTAAAGTATCACTCAGAAGCTGGTCCAGATTTGGAATGGAGTGTGGCATCTCCCCAGCAGTAGGAAAGAGGCTTGCTCTGCATTGCATGTCATACAGTGAGAGGAATGTTCAAACTGAGAATTGGCGCCAGAGCCTCAGCCACCGAAACTGAACTCCAGATGCTTGTGCCACCTAGTGGGATTTGTGACCTTGTGCTTGCCTCACCTTGGTTTGGTGCGTCTGGCTTACGTGGGATCTGGAGAGTCGAACATGGGTATTTAGGCTTCTCAGGCAAGTGCCTTAATCACTAAGCCATCTCTCCAGCCCTCAAACTTCTTTTGATATGCTTTTTAGACAGAAATAAATATCAGTGCTTCTAAGGTTTTAAATTACAGGGTAATAAATAAATATTATTTTTTTTTTACTAATTTCCCATTTCCCTGTGCATTCAGAACCAACAGCAAGGGAGTTTTTAATGTTTTGACAAAACCCCTTTAAAGGTCACAAAACAATAATGATTCTCCTTCTCCCCTCCCTTGATTAATAAGATTACTTTGTATGGTTTCAATTAGCCAGGCACTTTTGTGATCCTGAACTACTATGCAAAGCAAGGACTTGCTTGTATATAGACTTGTCTCAGGTGGAGTTAGATTACAAACTCCTCACATCTATGACAACTGACTTACGTGGGGCATGTGGAAACTTCTAGGAAAAAAAAAAAAAAACTTTAACTATTAGCATCAAGTATAAAAAGTCTCAGATATAGTTTGAAGGCTGTTACTAAACCCCAATTTAACCCTGCCACCTTACTGGTTTGTGTGTGACCCTAACTGGGAAAAAAACAAACAAACAACAACAACTTTGTGGGTAAAATAAGGCAGAGTATGCCCACATAGCTGAAAGAATATATACTGGACCAAGGGAAGGTATTTACTTATTTCATGGCATGTTGCTATATGAAGCAATGTCCAATATATGGACTCAAATTCTGGTGTGGTCAGCATCCTTCTGGGCCTTGTGATGGTGGTGAAGACCCCAGAATCCGTCTGAGGGCCATGAGCTGCAGGACTAGCAGAAGCCACAGTGTAGGTAGCATGCAGGGGGCCCTCAACCTTTGACATGCCAGCTGCAACTCAGATGGGGTCAAGAGCAGGGCTAAGATATAGTTAGATCCATTGAGAATGAGTGGGCTCCTTAAGGTAGCTCAGGTATCCAGTGGAGGAAGGAGGAGTGGGGCTAGGAGGGAGAGTCTTGAAAGGGCACAGTAAGTCCCCAAAATACACCTACAGAGCTTCAAGCTTGGGAAACTCAGACTATGCTGATGTAATATCAGGGTTTTTTTCTCCCCCCCTCACCCCCACCACAGTTGGGCGTGAAGAAGGGACTTACTGGTATTAATAGACAGTGAGGCTAGGTTCTTTATTGTTCCAACTTGGAACATTTTGCAAGTAAAAGGTCTTGCTGTTAGTAACGAAATCTTTTAGCTGAAGAATTACTGCCGGTCCTAGAGGAGAGTCTGGTCGACTAGAATGGAAACATGGAACAATCCCATAACCATACATAAGATGTGCACTTATATTGTCGCCACTGGGCAAATGGTCAAAGAGAAGCAGGCTGGTTTCAGATTTAGGGGACTTTAGCCCTGAAACAAAAACAAAACAAAACAAAAAAG
Organism: Jaculus jaculus; assembly: GCF_020740685.1. Taxonomy (NCBI): domain Eukaryota; kingdom Metazoa; phylum Chordata; class Mammalia; order Rodentia; family Dipodidae; genus Jaculus; species Jaculus jaculus. The sequence goes on from NC_059119.1 coordinate 48,153,317, forward strand.
CCCTACTACATAAATATAAGCAACACTTACTATAAACAATACAATAAAAGCTAAAGGCTCTATAATTTCCTGGTCTTATGGGTTAGTTATATGTTCCGTAACCATGGGGAACCCTGGGAAGTGTGATGGTTAGTCTCATCTATCAATTTGACAAGCTTTAGAATCACCTTGGAAAACAAATCCCTGGGCGTGTCTGTAGTAAGGGATTTCCAGACTAGGTTAATTCAAATAAGACCTACTCTAAAGGCGGATGGTACCACACATAAAAAGAGGCAGCCAGCTGAGCAATAGCAAACTGTAAGCTAAACGGAGCCCTTCCTCCCTTAAGTTGCGTTTGCCTGGTGTCGGTTTCGTTTGTTTGTTTGTTTTTGGCACCAGGAAAAGAAACTAATACAGGAGGGGACTGTAGTGTTGTCTCTGCCGTGGTCTAACTTGCCCTAAATCCGAATGCACAGGCAGCTAAAAGCGTTCCAAGTCAAGTCAAGCAGGAGCCCTGGGGCTGGGCCCGTGATCAGCTTACCTGTGCTGTGGCTGCGGCTCCACAGTGGCTGTAAACACTCCGAGCTGAAGCTTGTCGAGGCCAAAGAATGGCAGCAGCCCATGAGGATCAGTGTCACGGCGCCGGCCGCCACGGGTGAGAAGGCCTGAGGCTTGGCCGTGGCATCCGATACTGGAGCCAGACCCAGTTTTTTAAAGGCCTTGTGTCCCATGGCTTCTCTTTCTCCCGGGAACAAATGAGCCTTAGCCACGGATCAGGGAAGGTGCCTGACAGGTCACCCAGTCAAGTCACTTCAGCTGCTGTCCTGAATTGATGTCCTCTTAAGAATTTCCAGGGCTGGAGAAATGGCTTAGCAGTTAAAGTGCTTGCCTGTGAAGCCAAAGGATCCAGGTTCGATTCCCCAGGACCCATAGAAGCCAGATGCACAAGGGGGCGCATGTGTTTGGAGTTCGTTTACAGTGGCTGGGGGCCCTGGTGTACCCATTCTCATTCATTCTCCCTCCCTCCCTCTCTCTCTCTCTCTCTCTTTCTCTATCTCTGCCTCTTTCTCTTTCATGAATAAATAAATAAATACACGAGAATTTCCAGATTCCTAACTTTTACCTGGCAAAGCTCAGCATGGCCTTTAAATGCACACGCCCAAATTTGTTTAAAGAACACTTCTTCCTCCTCCTCTTCTTCTCCTCCTCCTCCTCCTCCTCCTCCTCCTCCTTCTTCTTCTTCATTTTTTTGTGGTTTTTCAAGGTAGGGTCTCACTCTAGCTCAGGCTGACATGGAATTTACTATGTAATCTCAGGGTGGCCTTGAACTCATGGAGATCCTCCTACCTCTGCCTCCCAAGTGCTGGGATTAAAGGCGTGAGCCACCATGCCCGGCTCTAAAACTTCTTACTCTATGGCAACTGTCATAGCAAAATGCCATAAACCAGGCAGATTATAAGCAGAAATATTTCTCAGTGTCCTAGTGGTTGGGAAGTCCAGATCAAGGCACTAGATATTTGGTGTCTGTTGTGTGCTGGCCTCTTGTTCCCAGACAGTACCTTATCTGAGTGTCCTCACATGGTAGAAGAGGTGAGTGATCTTTCTTGGGCCTATTCTATAGAAACACTAATCCCTTGAATGAGGGCTTTCTCCCCATGACCTACCCACCCCCCCCCAACATATTCCCACCTAATACCATCACCTATGGATTTCAACATATGAACCTGGTGGGCAGGGAGCAAAAATGTTCAGCCCTGGAGACATGGCTTAGCAGATAAGTGATTGCCTATGAAGCCTAAGGACCCCAGTTCAAGGCTCAATTCCCCAGGACCCACATTAGCCAGAGGCACAAGGGGGCGCACGTGTCTGGAGTTCATGTGCAGTGGCTGGAGGCCCTGGTGCACCCATTCTCTCCCTCCCCCCCCCCGCCTATTTGTCTGTCGCTCTCAAATAAATAAATTTTTAAAAATGTTCAGCCCTTGACTATAGCAAGCAATGAGACTGACGTTAATGCTCTCAGTTCTCAGAACTTACCTGGTGGCTTTCCTATACATTATGTTCCTACCTGATCTTTTATTTATTTTAGACAGACACAGAGAAAGAGGGAGAAAGAGAATCGACACACCAGGGCCTCAGTCACTGCACTCCAACTCCAGACACTTGCTGCACTTAGTGAGCATGTGTGACCTTGCGTTTGCCTCACCTTTGTGTTTCTGGCTTACGTGGGATCTGGAGAGTTGAACATGGGTCCTCAGGCTTCTTAGGCAAGCACCTTAACCACTAAGCCAGCTCTCCAGCCCACCTGATCTTTTAAAAATAAATGAATGCACAAAGCAATTGCACTAGGCAAGTCTTTCTTCCCAAGAGGGAAATGATCAGAATGCCTTGCTCCTGAATTGTATACTGGAAAAAAAATAGAGAAGCTTTGCATGGGGGTTCATGTCCTAACCTTGCCAGTCGCAGTGTGGTTAGGGGCAGCGTCAACATTATTTGCAAGCTTATTACAAATATGAGTTCTAGACCCCAACCCCAGACCTACAAAACAGAGCCAAAAGTTTGAAGAGATTCATATATACCGCTTAATAGAACCCAGAGTAGATGGGACTGGAGAAATGGCTCAGTGGATAAAGTTCTTTCCAAACAAACATGAATGCCTGAGTTCAGATTCCTAGCACCCTCATAAAAACTGCCACACACCTATAATCCCAATGCTCGGGAAGTAAAGACAGGAAATCTCTGGGGTTCACTCACTAGCTAGTTTAATTAAATCAGTGAGTTTCAGGTTCAAAACATAAGGCAGGGCTGGAGAGATGGCTTATCAGTTAAGGCGCTTGCCTGAGAAACCTAAGGACCCAGGTTTGATTCTCCAGGTAAGCCAGATGCACAAGGTGGTGCATGCCTCTGGGATTTGTTTGCAGTGCCTAGAGGCCCTGGTGTGCCCATTCTCTCCCACCCTCTCTTTGTCCCTAATAAGTAAAGAAGTTTTTAAAAATATTTTATTTTTATAACGTGGGTCCTGGGGAATCCAACCTGGGTCCTTTGGCTTTGCAGGCAAGCACCTTAACCGCTAAGCCATCTCTCCAGCCCTGGAGTTTTGAAATGCACATAAATTGCTAATGAGGCAAATGGCATCTCTCTCAATTAATGAGTCTTTACAGAAACCCATGGTGTACTTTCTTTGTCCTGAATTCGACAGTGGAGGGAAGATGGAGGCAGAGAAGGAACCAGGGCCCACACTGTGTGTGCAGCCAGCCCTAAGCCTTCTATTATCCCTCCCTGGACAGATTTGACCAAGGAACGGGGCTCTTGCCTACCTACTGTGCTCCCTTTAGCACAGCCCCCGGGGGTGATACAAGTCACATGGACAGGCGTTGTTTCCAGCAATAACCAGTCATCAAGACCGAGCTAGCAGGTCTTCAGGGAAAACAGCTCGTGATCACCCCATCATAACATTTTCCTTTGGCGATGAGGCATGCTGGGCTTGTTGAAAGCTCAGCATTGACGGAGCTCAGGCTCTCAGGCCTCCCCGGATCAGGGCAGGGACTGGGGCTAAAGGTATCCATGGCTGATTTCGACCCAAGGCGCAGCTGTGCTGCTGAAATCGGCTCGGTGCACTGGAGCATGCGTTCTAGAATACTCTGTGTGAAGCAGTGGCATCTGGAGCCAGAGTGCTCTGAGTTCATTTCTCAGCTCTGTCACTTGCTGGCTGTGTGACCTTGCACTAGTGTTTGATTTAAAAGCTATTAAGTACGTGACCCTTGGCTTCCTGCTTAGTTTGGATGAAGCCCAGGTTGTCTCATTTTCTTTTACGGATTGTGCTTTTGGTGTTGTAATTAAAAAGTCTCCACAAGATCATTAAAAAAAAAAATGTGTCATATGTTTCAGTGTACATGTTGTACACAGCAATGCTGGACATTTAGATATATGATCTGTTTCAGTTTTGAATATGCTACAAGGCAAGGAGAACATTACAATGCAATATTTTTCCTTCCTTCCTCCCTCCTGCCCTCTCTCCCTTCCTTCCTTCTTCCTTTCATCAAGTTTACATTTTTTTTAATTTATTTGTTTATTTATTTGAGAGCTACAGACACAGAGAGAAAGACAGATAGAGGGAGAGAGAGAGAATGGGCGCGCCAGGGCTTCCAGCCTCTGCAAACGAACTCCAGACGCGTGCGCCCCCTTGTGCATCTGGCTAACGTGGGACCTGGGGAACCGAGCCTCGAACCGGGGTCCTTAGGCTTCACAGGCGAGCGCTTAACCGCTAAGCCATCTCTCCAGCCCTCAAGTTTACATTTTTAACAAGTAAGTTAACTTTTCACTTTTTAAATGTTTGCTGCAAGTGTATAGGGTATAAAATTAATTTTTATAGATTCACCTTTTAACATATGACCTTACCAAATTCATTTGTTAGTTATTGTAGCGATTTCATAGTCTTTAGAATTTTCTATAAAAGAAACCATATCATCTACAAATATACACACTTTTGCCTCTTTTCCCCCCCATCTTTAAAATTTTTATTTTGTTTTCTTGCCTTAGCCCAGTAGCTAGAACACCAGCCCAACATTGAATAGATGTAGTGAGAGAACACTGTGCTTTACTTCCAAACTTGCAAGGGAAATTGCAGTGTTCAGGATTTCATCATTAAAGATGTTTTTAATCAGATTGATGTTCCTTGATGGATTGATTGTTGGGAGTTTTTATCAGGAATATATATTCAGTTTTGTCAAATGTCTTTTCTACATCTACTGAGATGAATGTCTTATTCTGTTAATATAGTGAATTATATTGTTTGATTTTCTTTAATATTAAGCCAACCTTGCATTCCTAAGGTAAACCCGTCTCAATTTTGACACTTTAAAAAAAATATATATATATATTGTTGGGTTTAATCTGCTCATAGTTTGTTAGTTGTTTGGCATCTATGTTCATGAGGATATTGGCCTGCAGTATTCATTTTTATTATGTCTTTGTTATGTTCAGATATTAGGGTGTTGATGAGATTATGAATCCAATTGAAAAGTGTATCCTGTTTGTATCTATTTCATTTCAGTGTTTGTGTAAGTTTGGTTTTGTTACTTCTTTGGTTGATGAAACTAACAACATTATCTAAAGTCTAGGATTCAAATTTTCTGTTTTATTTCATATAAATGTTACTTATATAATATTTAAATGATTACATGCCACAAATTTTATAGAAATTATTGGTATAAAGTTCTTTGGAACATTCTTAAGCTCACTATTATTTTAAGGTCTGGAAAAAAAATCTGTCACAATAACCCTTCTTAATTCTTAATGTTTCTGATTTGTGTACTCTCCATTTTTCTTGAGCAGTCTAGCAAAAGTGACCTTTTTAGGAGGCAGCATAGGTTTTTCAGAAAGTATCAGTGCATGTTAATTTTATTTGTTGCTTATCTGTTTCTTATTATACTAGTTTTTGTTTTTTTCATACATGTATTATTTGTTCTATCCTAGTTTATTCTGATTTTAGAGTGATTTTACATGTTTCTTTTTTCCTAAGAATTCAAAGCCATGAAATTTGTTTTACACTGTTTTAGTTGTATCCCACCCTTTTTGACATATTTTCACTACAATTAAGTTTTAAGTATTTTGTAACTTCTCTCTGATTTCTTCTTTCCCCCATGGGTTGTTGTTTATACATATGTGTCATGTTGGTTAACACTGGATTTTTTTTTCTAAATATCTTATTTTTATTCAAATATCTTATTATAATTGTAATATTTTCCGTTTCTTCTTTCATTATGACAGATCTTTCTTGTCTAAAGAATCTCCCATGTTAAAGCCTCTCATAATGCCCAAATTATTCCATTTGAGGCACTGACCATTTCTGACGTTTTATTGCCTGATACTTGTCTGCTTTCCCACACTGGAATATAAGCCATTGTCGGTTATGTTCTTTTTATTCCTTTGGCTTTGCAGGCAAGAGTCTTAACCACTAAGCCATCTCTCCAGCCCAAGTTTGCTTTTAAAAAAACATTTTGTTTAAAGAGATTGAGTAAAGGGGGGCTGGAGAGATGGCTTAGCGGTTAAGCGCTTGCTTGTGAAGCCTAAGGACCCTGGATCAAGGCTCGGTTCCCCAGGTCCCACGTTAGCCAGATGCACAAGGGGGCGCACGCGTCTGGAGTTCGTTTTCAGAGGCTGGAAGCCCTGGCGCGCCCATTCTCTCTCTCTCCCTCTATCTGTCTTTCTCTGTGTGTCTGTCGCTCTCAAATAAATAAATAAAAAATGAACAAAAAATATTAAAAAGAAATAAAGAGATTGAGTAAAGGGAAGGTGGAGAGATGGTTAATCAAAATCTAAGAGGATATGACTAAGTTCTACGGAGGCCTACTTTTTTAGACAATACCATACCCAGAAGCCATATATTGTTACTAGAAAAATTTCAGTGCCAGGGATACCTTCTCTCCATCTCTAATAAAAATAAATAATTTAAAATAAATATTTAATTAATTAATTTGAGATAGATGAGAAAGAGAGAGAGGAAGAGGCAGATAGAGTGCACCAGGGCCTCCAGTCACTGCAAATGAACTCCAGACACATGTGCCACGTTGTGCATCTGGCTTTACGTGGGTACTGAGGAATCAAACCTGGGTCCTTAGTCTTTGCAGGCAAGCACCTTAACCACTGAATCATCTCTCCAGCTCCAAGCTTTTCTTGCTACTTGCAAAACTGTCTCTTTAGCTTTAGTTTTCAACAGTCTATGATATACCTAGTTGGATGCCAAGTCCTAATTGTCTTATTTGGGATTCACTGTACATTTTTTTTAATTTTTTTAATTTATTTATTTGAGAGCGACAGACACAGAGAGAAAGACAGATAGAGGGAGAGAGAGAGAATGGGCGCGCCAGGGCTTCCAGCCTCTGCAAATGAACTCCAGACGCATGCACCCCCTTGTGCATCTGGCTAACGTGGGACCTGGGGAACCAAGCCTTGAACCGGGGTCCTTAGGCTTCACAGGCAAGTGCTTAACCGCTAAGCCATCTCTCCAGCCCTTCACTGTACCTTTGAGTCTATAATCTATGTCTTTTGAATTTCAAATTGGGAGCTTTTCAGCCAGTATTTTCTCAAATACCTTTTTTTCTGCTTCATTATTTTTGTCCTTTCCATCTGGAACTGTAATTAACTATGGTCTCTGACTAGTGTCTCACATTAAAACTGAAGCTTTCTTTCTTTTTTTTAATCTGTTTGGTTTGTCTTTGCACTAGATAACTTCTCCTGATCAGTTTTCCAGTTTGCTCACTCGGCCGTTTGTTAGGAAAATGTATTTATGTTCTATCAGTCCTGTTTTCTATTTAAACTCGAGGTCACAGATCAGAACTTAAAGTGAAATAGACAGCTATAGTGGTAGGACATATAAATATTAACTATGTAAGACCATGTTTTACACAGAACATGATTAAAATCCTGTAGCCACCTTGATTGCTCGTTCAGTACAAGCATAGTACCAGCCCAGAGAAAGACTCAAGGAATATATGTCAACAAGTGGCTATAACTGAATGCTCACGCTGTGTTATAAACTGCACGTCATGGCGGCGGGGGGGGGGGGGAGGGATGGAGGGAATGAATGGGAGTAACGTATCACATAAAGGAAGACAGAACTATACTGGATGGCCCAGCTGGAGGACCACAAGCACACCTGAAATGTGATCGTCATACAGGTTCTGCAGTTCCTCAGGGAAAAGAAGTAGGATTGCCTTTGAGAAACATGCTTGGAGTAAGATATCCAGCCCCTGCTCCCTGGGGCACACTCTCCTCACCTCAGGATGGTCACTTGCACACTCCCGAGCAGGCCCCTGTGAGTGAAAACTCATCACACCTTCCCCTTTTCTCGCTTTTGGACCACGGCGTGATTTCGATAGAGCTCAACTACTCTGCGTTGGCGTCCAGCCCTTAGGGGAAGAAACCTGTTCTTGGTCATTTCCCCTAGGAGAAGAAACCTTAGGAATTTACGTCCTACTCCTGAAGACAAGAAGAGTCATTCTTGAATGAGAAAATTGTTGGGCTGGGGAAGATGGCTGAGCAATTAAGGCATTTGCCTGCACAGCCAAAGGAACCCAGTTCGATTCCCCAGGACCCACATCAATCATATGTGCAAGGGGGCTCATGCATCTGGAGTTCGTTTGCAATGGCTGGAGGTCCTGTCATGCCCATTCCCTCTCTCAAGTAAATAAATAAATTCTTTTAAAAAACAAAAAAAAGAAGGGCTGGAGAGATGGCTTCATGGTTAAGATGCTTGCCTGCAAAGCCTAAGGACCCAGGTATGATTCTCCAGGTCCAGATGCACAAAGTGGCGCATGCATCTGGAGCTCATTTGCAGTGGCTAGAGTCCCTGTTGTGCCCATTCTCTTTCTCTCTGTGTGTGTGTGTTTGTGTCATATTAATATATGACCTACACACCTCTCCCCCAACTTTCTTATCCCATTTTCTTTTTTTTAGAGAGAGTGAGAGAGAGAGAGAATTGGCACGCCAGGACCTCACCCACTACAATCAAACTCCAGACACTTGTGCCATCTAGTGGGCATGTGCGACCTTGCACTTGCCTCATCTTTGTGCATCTGGCTAATGTGGGACCTGGAGAGAAGCACATGGGTCCCTAGGCTTCACAGACAAGCGCCTTAACCGCTGAGCCATCTCTCTAGCCTGAGTTGTTCTTGAATGTGTTTTTCTTGCCTCAGGCTTGACGAGTCTTTGGCACGAAGAGCATGTCTTCAAAAAGAAAACATGGCAGCTGGGTCAAAGGCAGCCCTGTGCCTAGCATGGGATGGCATTGTCTTTAAGCCATCAGACTATGCACCTGGGAAGGAGGCAGCGGTTCTCAATGTGGTTGTAGAGAGTCATATGGGTGGCCCCCAGGGACACTGGTTCTTCAGGGTGCGGCAGAGATCTTAGACCCCTCTGAAACTGGCCAGGAAGCCCTTCTAGGAAGTAAGGACACATACAGGATCATCACTGGGACAATGCCACAGAGCCTACTGCTGTGTATAGTTTTGGCGATAAGAGTTAAAAATGTACTTTCTCTTACCATATCCCTCCAGGCAAATGAGCAAATGATGGTTCCCTGGAATCATAGAAATTCAACTTGTCACCAGGGAAATTAAAATTAAAAAAAAACAAAACAAAAAAAAACCCTTTCCAGACTCTTCCTCTGAATGGACTGCATGGTATGAAACTGTGGGTAAAGGGCTGGAGAGATGGATTAGCGGTTAAGGTGCCTGCCTGCAAAGCCTAGGGACTCATGTCCAGTTCTCCAGATCCCACGTAAGCCAGACGCACAGAGGTGAGGCAAGCGCAATGTCACACATGTCCACTAGGTGGCACAAGCATCTGGAGTTCGATAGCAGTGGCTCAAGGCCCTGGCGCACCAATTCTCTCCCCCTCTCTCTGTCTTGCTTTCGCTGTAGCTCTCTCACGTAAAAAAAGGCCAGTCTGTTGTGCTTGCCTCAAATAAAAAAGAAAAAGAAAAAGAAAGAAAGAAAAGGAAAGAGAAAAAGAAAAATAAATTGTGGGTAGATATCTCAGACAAGAGATGGGGGTGGGGGCAAGCACTTTAAGTTGACAAATCAGTCCAAACCACTAAGGTTATAACTCTCCCCCCCACCCCGCCCTTTTTTCCAGCAGAATAGTAAAACAGGCTCATTATTGGCAGCCCATTAGTGCTAAGGAGAGGCGCTTTGCAGTGTGACATCAGCCCACTGCTTGACCCATATCTAGTATTTCACCAGAGAGCCTTACCCTGCCGCCTTCCCAACTGCGCAGAAGACATACACGGGGGAGAGGGGAAGAAGGCATAAATAAGATACAGATTGGAGACTTTTTGATGTGTTTAGCACATTTTTTGTGACTTCCTTTAATACCACAGCCCTTACATCCTTCCCCCATTAGGGGAACAAAAGACAAGTCTGAGATGGGGGTGGTGGAGGAGAGCCATTCAATAAAAAGTTCTGTTCACCTCATTAACAATTTGAATTCTAGTGATTAAAAGGAGAGACCCAAAAAAATAAATAAATAAAATGAGAAGAATAGATACCACAGCCTGGTAACTGCAGATATAAAAAGTCCCTTCATGAAATCAGTTGTTTCTTAATTCATAATTGAACTTAAATAAAGAGTAACCTATAGGCAGCTGTTTCTAATATCGAGTCCCCAGCACACATGAAAGACGCATTTATTCCAGCAGCAGGCCTCCCTGCCCTTGGGTGTTATCAGCTGAACATGTTTTGAACCTACCTAATGCATTTGAGGTAGCTTGGGTTTATTTTTCTTTCAATAAAATAAATGGTTTTGTAATTAAATTTCTGCGCCGCCCGTGCTTAATGGTTACACTGACAAGTGCTAATGTATGGCAAGAGAATGGGTTTGAAATGAAACATGCTGTTTTCGAATCTGCAAGCAATTTTGCAGTGGGGGCAATCAAAGCCCTTGTGCCAGCAAAACATTTTCATTAATCTGCACAGTACGTCCCTGCTCACGCAAGGGGCAATTTTCAGCTTCCTTGATGCCCGCCCCCCCCCCCGCCACCTTTACCTTTCTCCAAGAGGATCACAAGCATGTGCACACATACACACATGTGCACACACACACACACGTGCAAACACACATGTGCGCACACACACACACACACACACACACACACATCATGAAGCTAGCTGTTGTTTGAAACCATTACTGTGGTCTCTGGCACACAGGCCTGTGGAAATTCGCTGACTTTCCACCTGAAACGTTGCAGCTGTCTTTCCTCCGCAGGGACGGGCCGCCTGGACGTTCCAATTCCTGGCAGCCAGTCAACAATACACACTGCCCTGCCCTCCCCCTTCCCCTCCCCCTCCCCCTCCCCCTCTCTCCCCTTTAAGGTCCTTTTTTTTTTTTTTTAACTCTTCCCCTTAGCTGAATTTACTTGTGAATAAATCTTCTCATAGAAAAATAGAGAAGTCTATTACATATCTAGATTTGCTTTGCACAAACCACTTCAAGACCCCTGGCCTTTTAAGCTCCTGCCACCAGATGCCTCAAGAATGGAAGCTGGGTGGTGGGGGGGGGGGTCAGCGAGTGGCTGGAGAAATGGTTTAGTGGTTAACACACTTGCCTGCGAAGCCTAAGGGCCCAGGTTCAATTCCCCAGGACCCACGTAAGCCAGATGCACAAGGTGACGTGTGCATCTGGAGTTCTTTTGCAGCGGCTGGAGGCCCTGGAGTGCCCATTCTCTCTCTATCTGCCTCTTCCTCTCTCTCTAATGAATGGAAGCCTGGATTAGTGGGGTGACGCTGCTACCCTTCCACCCGCAGATGGGAAGAAGCCCTGGCAGCCACATGCCTCACCTAGACAGCCACTCTGCCCCTTCCCTTCCTGACAAGCCCTTTTCCCCTGAGCACTGCAGGGGCAGAATGTGGTGGTTTGAGTCAGGTGTCCCCCATAAACTTAGGTGTTCTGAATGCTAGGTTCCCAGCTGATGGAGATTTGGGAATTAACACCTCCTGGTGAGAGTTTATTGTTGAGGGTGGGATTATGGGTGTCATAGCCAGTTTCCCCTTGCCAGTGTTTGGCACACTCTCCTGTTGCTATGGTCCACCTGATGTTGGCCAGGGGGTGATGTCCACTCTCTGGTCATGCCATCATTTTCCTCTGTCATCATGGAGCTTCTCATCGAGTCTGTTAGCCAAAATACCACCCCCCTTTTTTTCTCCAAAAGCTGCCCTTAGTCAGGTGATCTCTGCCAGCAATATGAACCTGACTGCAACAGACAGCTTCCTGGCCACCTGGAGGTTGCTCTGGAGCCCGCCAGGCCCCCCTCATGTAATAATACCAAGAGGGTCGTTTGAGGCCCACAAGCGGGCTGTTGGGGGCCCAACGTGATGGACAGCAAGCCGGGTGCCTCTGATGCCATGGCTGCCCACAAGGTGTGCGACTCAGCAGTTTCTACCCGAGCTGGCCGAGGGAGGCTGAGAGCTGACCACATGAATGCTGACTCGCCATCTGGACCGGCCACATCCCCAGCATCTTGCCCTTGCTTTCCTCCGCTCCCTGCAGCGCGGGACTGGCCGCCCGGGATTTACTGCAGTTGAAGACAGGCTGCTGTGGCAAAGCTCCGTGCCTCAGACCTCTTCCGTTGGTTTCCTGAACTCTAAATTGCCTTTCATGGGTCTCAAAGCCTTTCTTCATTTAGAGAAGAAGTTTCACTGCACTAGTCCTTCGGGAAGGAGGAGACATTGGAAATGAGATCACCATGCATGTCAAACGAGGGCAGGTGAAGGCCATCTCGAAAGGGCAAAAGAAATATAACTGGAGCAACTGGTATTTGAACAGTAGGAGGAACATCTTGGAAGAGGAAGACAGCCAAGAAGTTGGGGATAAGTGTCAGAGCCAACAGATACCCTCACAGCAGGCCCATGAGGAAGCTGGTATTCAACAACAGCTAGGGCTGGAGAGATGGCTTAGTGGTTAAAGCACTTGCCAGCAAAGCCTAAGGACCCAGGTTCGATTCCCCAGGACCCACGTAAGCTAGATGCACAAGGTCGCACATGCATCTGAAGTTCGTTTGCAGTGGCTGGAGGTCCTGGCGCGCCCATTCTCTATCTGCTTTTTTCTCTTTCTCTCTCAAATCAATAAATAAAAATAAAATATTTTTTAAAAACAGCCAGTAGATGTATTAATTTTATCTAGTGTAAAAGCAGAGGCTTGTGTCCCAGAGGCGAAGTCAGAGGGCCAGTCAATGCAGGCTTTGGCTGAGTGTGGGCTGGGATCCTGAGTAACTAAGATATCAACACATGCATGCTCTGTCACCTGCATTCAGCCTGCCTCTGGCAAGATGGGGTTATTTCTGGTCTGACAGCAAAACATGTCAGCCACTAATGACTTCTCATCGTCTATGAGGCATTTTGTTAGGCTGCTTGGAATACAAGCCTCCCAAAGGCACACTAGCCTCTCCAGAAATGCATGCTGTGCTGGAGCTACAAACACCGCAAGCTACTTCAGAAGGGCCAGAGAGCCACGCTAGAGGAGACAGAAGAAAGCTTCATGGGAGAGGTCAGCCTTGGAAAGTACCCGCAGAGAACCTGTTCTTTCCCAGATGGTACCGAGACCCGAGGAGATCAACGACCCCTTGTGCTTCAGCAGAGCCCCAGCTGAATCCAGAGGACTTGGGGAGACGGGCAAGAGCGCTGCCTCCGCGATGAACCTGTTACTCAGCGCCAGGGTGAAGGAGACAGACCCTGAGGACACTCAACACCTACCAAAGCAGAGAGGCTCCTAAGAGCTCATCGCTGAAGGAAACTTAAGTCTCACCCACACTGCTCCGGGAATTTTATGGAAGAGGGGATGGAAAGAATGTAAGAGCTACAGGTTGAGACATCATGCCCAGAGGCATTGCCTCCCCCCACAAATAACTGACTACTGCTCCCACAATGCATAAACTACAACCCCACGGGGAATACCTGCAACCCCATTGAGGAGCATTTCCAGCAGAATAGGGGCAGGGATGAGGGGAAAGAGGGTACCAACACATGGCGGATCCATACGAAACATCTTGTTGATAATAATAAACATGGGCTGGAGAGATGGCTTAGCGGTTAAGCGCTTGCCTGTGAAGCCTAAGGACCCCGGTTCGAGGCTCGATTCCCCAGGACCCACGTGAGCCAGATGCACAAGGGGGCGCAAGCATCTGGAGTTCGTTTGCAGTGGCTGGAGGCCCTGGTGCACCCATTCTCCCTCTCTCTCTCACTATCTGCCTCTATCTCTCTCTATCTTTTGCTCTCAATTAAAAATAATAGTAAGGGCTGGAGAGATGGCTTAGCGGTTAAGCGCTTGCCTGTGAAGCCTAAGGACCCCGGTTCGAGGCTCGGTTCCCCAGGTCCCACGTTAGCCAGATGCACAAGGGGGCGCACGCGTCTGGAGTTCGTTTGCAGAGGCTGGAAGCCCTGGCGTGCCCATTCTCTCTCTCTCCCTCTATCTGTCTTTCTCTCTGTGTCTGTCGCTCTCAAATAAATAAATAAATAAAAATTAAAAAAAAATAATAGTAATAGTAATAATAATAATAAACATTTAAAAAGATTTCAAAAAGGGGAAAGGATGTTTTAAGGCAGGGATCCAGCATAAAGTGTATTACGGTATGAGGGTAAAAGTCCACAGAGAATGGTGAATAGTCCCAGATGAGTGGAGGATAAGGTAACTGCTTATAAGGTGTGTGTGTGTGTGTGTGTGTGTGTGTGTGTGTGTGTGTGTGTTTAGTGGGGGTGGGTAAGGTGGTGGGAATGGAATTGAAAGGTTAACATGGGACACATTGAATGCTTACCCGGCTACACAAAGGTCATGCTTTATTTTACTAACCACTGGTAGCCCTTAAAGGTGTTGGAGCCTTCAGGATTAGTGTGAATCAGGAAGGGACCCACTTATATGTGTTCATTAACAGACCTTCTTGGCCGTAAATCAGAGCAGGCAGACCAGAATCTCCTTCAGTAGCCGGGTTGGCAAGGCAGGAACTGTGTGCCTGGACAGGATGAGATGAAAGGAAGAGAGCTGCCGACAAGCAGTCTATCTCCAGGGTTCCTTGGAAGTAGCCCATGGCTGTGGTAGACAGGGGCCTCAGAGATGTGCGTTTGGAGAAGAGACCACTGGAGAGAAATAGGCTAAAATGGAAGGAAGGGAGGGAGGGAGGGAGGGAGGAGAGAGGGAGGGGAGGAAGGAAAGAAGGAAGGTAGAGTGCTTTAAAGAATGTCCACATCAGGGCCTGGAGAGATGGCTTAGTGGTTAAGCGCTTGCCTGTGAAGCCTAAGGACCCCAGTTCGAGGCTCGGTTCCCCAGGATCCACATTAGCCAGATATACAAGGGGGTGCAGGTGTCTGGAGTTCGTTTGCAGTGGCTGGAAACCCTGGTGTGCCCATTCTCTCCCTCTCTCTCTCTCTCTCTCTGCCTCTTTCTCTCTCTCTGTCACTCTCAAATAAATAAGAATGAACAAAAAAAAATTTAAATAAAAAAAAAAAGAATGTCCACATCAAAAGTTGTCACAACAATGGGGGACAAGGAGGCACACTGAGAGTCCCACTGAAGACATGCCTGGCCAGGCAGCTGTCCCTTTTCCTGTGGTCATGACACTCACGCTGGTCTTTCGCAGGAGTGTGAAAACAGACGCCATGGCAAGTGGACGTGACGGTTGGGGGTGCTCCGACTACAGATGGTTCCATGGCTGTCAGGGGAAGCCCGAGGTGAAGAACCTGCCAACCGGAGAAGCGTTCAGCAGGAAGCTTTCCTGTTCATATGAGTGAGTGACATCTTTGAGACCCGTACAAGCCTTGTCTTAGACTGAAACTTGAAAAGTAAACTTGAAAGGTTTTTCATAAATTTCATATATATGTATACACACACACACACACACACACATATGTATATATGAAGAGAGAGGGAAAGAGAGAATTGTAAAGTAAGAGTTAGAGTTAAAAAGTAAATTCCCCTTGCAGTTGTTTCTATTCCCCTTTGGGTTTTCCATGCTGTGTGATCTGGGTCATTAATTGGGACTTTTCACAATCATTTTTCTTCTCCACCTTCCTTGCAGATACATATGGGTAATGTACTAGCTTCCTGAAAGGAAGCTGTTTAAATAAAGAAGACTCACTGAGAAGCAGGCTTGATTCTACAAAAGTCTATGGATCTTGCCTTCTCACGGGGGGGGGGGGGGGGGGGGACGACAAAAACCTAGGTTAGCTGTAGCCTTGTTGATCTTTTGACTTACTCTTTTTTTTTTTTTTTTTTTTTCCGAGGTAGGGTTTCACTCTAGTCCATGCTGACCTGGAATTCACTATGTAGTCTCAGGGTGGCCTCGAACTCACGGTGATCCTCCTATCTCTGCCTCCCGAGTGCTGAGATTAAAGGCATGCACCACCATGCCTAGCTTTTTGACTTATTCTTGATGTTCGGTGGGGTTTTTCAAAGCTAAAACATTGAATCATTCTACCATTTGGTTTTGGACATTAGACACTATCAGGGCCATGGGCAGGTTGGTAGCCTCGTGTGTGGAAAATCCTGGCCTCAAGTAAAACTGCCTCCAGCGCATATTCTTTTGTGAGTGGCAAAAATCTTAGTCTCTGTGGAGTGGAGGAAGGATTGTGTCACAGAAGTTATCTACTCTGACCCACCTTACTGTTAAAGTGTAGAGTTGGGGCTGGAGAGAAGGCATAGTGGTTAAGGTGCTTGCCTGCAAAGCCAAAGGACCCTGGTTCAATTCCCCAGGACAAATGTAAGCCAGATGCACAAGGGGGCGCATGCATCTGGAGTTCGTTTGCAGTGGCTGGAGGCTCTTGCGCGCCCATTCTCTCTCTCTCCCTCCATCTGTCTTTCTCTCTGTGTCTGTCGCTCTCAAATAAATAAAAAAAAAAAATTAAAAAAAAAATCCTTAGGGCTTCCATGGGACCGTATCATTCTGTCTCCTTCCATTGTATCCATGTCCCTTTCCAAAGCCCTAAAGAGACATTTGAAGCTATTTGTTATGTCCTGTCAGCATTAAACTTATGCACTATGCTTGCTTTATGAGCTTTGGAGAAGGAGCCAAGATCGGAGCCCACGGAAGGCCACCAGGGTTTCAGCAGCCCTAGGTTCTGCCCAGCTTAGCAGCTCTGACTGCCAAGATACTCCCAGGCATGGTTTGAATAGGGGACCGAGGCATGTTCTCCACAACTTCCAGAAACCCCATGATGGAATGGACGTCCAAGGAAACCGCTAGCTACTGTGTCCAGGCAAACAGCTATTGTGGTACATTTCCTGTAAACACTGTTTCTCCATCAGGACCACATCTAGGAAGAGTGATCGTCACGATAGGACTTTCTACTGATTTAAGTGGATACACCTATCCTAAGTTTCCAAAGACGCCATTTATTTTTGCACACTTGAACTTGATGATCCAAAAAGAGGAATAAGGTTGGGCGTGGTGGAGCATGCCTTTAATCCTGGCACTTGGGAGGCAGAGATAGGAGGATCACTGTGAGTTCGAGGCCACCCTGAGACTCCATAGTGAATTCCAGGTCAACCTGGGCTAGAGTGAGACCCTACCTCAAAAAACCAAATAATAATAATAATAAGAAGAAGAAGTAAGCAATTAATATGAGGAATCTGTAATACACTCAACCCTTTGTCACGTGTTCCCTTTTGCTAAATTGTCTCACAGCAATATGTTATTTTGGCTATTAGGGTTGTCACTGTAAGATACAAACATCAAGAAATAACTCTTAGCTGGGCATGGTGATGCCTGCCTTTAATCCAAACACTTGGGAGACAGAGGTAGGAGGAATTGCCATGAGTTCGTGGCCACTCTGAAACTACATAGTGAATTCCAGGTCAGCCTGGACCAGAGTGAGACCCTACCTCAAAAAACCAAACCAAAACAAAACTCTTTAGGACGCATATAACTCTTCAGTGAGCTCTATGGGCCCCTTAATACTACGGCACGGTCCTGTACCAGTGAGTCCCGAGGCAGCTTCCTTCGATAAGCGGTCTGGTGCGACAGAGCAAGTGAGCTGAGCAGGCTGAGGCAGCTCACACTTGATGTCGCAGAACGGATTTAAGCATTACTAACCCATCTTCCTTTTGGCCCTGAGCCCTTGTTAAAACTTCCAGGAAGGAAGGGGAAAATGAAGGGAAGCCAAGAAAGTTCCCATGGCAGAAAGGTGTCTGGTTTGGGATTGGGAGAGTAGGGCCTAAAGGCTGGCTGCCGAGAGGAGCAGGGAATGCTTGGGTGCTTTGGAGCCAAAACGCTAGTTTTAAGAATTTCTTAATGACCATGAGTCCTGAGGGAGGCATGTGAGCGATGCCTGGCGTCAGCCAAGCTTGCACAGGGGCTCCTGTCCAGATGGAAGGTGGGAAGGGAGGGAGGGAGAGAGGGAAAGAGAGACTGGGGAGCTGTCGAAGTTAACTGATGGGCTTGGGGTGGCAAGTCTGGCTCCTGTGGAAAACAGGTTTCACTGGGATAAGATGTAAAGAGTTTCAGGTGAAAAAGGACCTTTATCCTTGGTTTTCTTGAACAACGTTTCTTCATTGTTTCTTACAAGTTTCACATGTGGGACTGGAGAGATGACTTAGTGGCTAAGGCATTTGCCTACAAAGCCTAAAGACTCAGGTTCGATTCCCCAGGACCCATGGAAGCCAGATGCACAAGGGGACATATGTGTCTGGAGTTTGTTTGCAGTGGCTGGAGGCCCTGGCGTGCCCATTCTCTCTCTCTCTCTCTCTCAATCTCTCTCTGCTTCTTTCTTTTTCTTTCTCTCAGTGTGTCTTAAATAAATAAATGTATTTTTAAAAGATTCATATCTTTCTCACACCTCCACTTCTCAGATCATGATATTTCTCCCTTCTTTCTAAATTTTTATTTATTTATTTGAGAGACACAGAGAGAGGCTGATAGAAAATATAGCATGTTACCCAATTCTTACAGTGTGGTATATAATTATTGCAATTATAGACTGCATTTTAGCCAACCCTCACAGTAAGTCAATGAGGTAAATATTGCTCCCATTTTAGGGCTGAGGAGATAAAATCATATCTTTCCTAAGTCAAAACTCAGGTTAAGATTAAGGTGCAGGATCTGGTCTAGGTCCAGCAGACTCCAAGCTGCTATACTATGCCACTGTGGGTATCTTAGAGCCAGACGCACCACACATCTCCACAGCTTATCATAGGCCCTCCCTCCCTGAAGGGGAGACTTACGTTAACACCAAGTGTTGACCTCCACTGCTATAGGTACAGACCCCAGCTCAAATGGAAACCACCTCACTGCTTCTTGCTCATCTTGGGGTTCCTGGGCCAAGTACTTGGGGGACTTTACTCCCTATGCATCCTGGACTTGAGCTGTTTAGAAAGCCCCCTTGACATATCTGAGAGAGAGAGAGAAAGTTGGGTGGGGCGGCACACACCTTCAACCCCCCCCCCCAGCACTCAGGAGGCAGAGGTAGAAGGATCGCTGTGAGTTCGAGGCCACCCTGAGACTACCTAGTGAATTCCAGGTCAGCCTGGGCTAGAGTGAGACCCTACCTCAAAAACAAAAACAAACAAACAAAAAATTCATTAGTCTAAAAGAGAGAAAATGTCCATTCCTCCCAGGACAAGTTTGGGAACCGGGTGAGATGCAAATGTCCACAAACAAGAGATGAGGATCAAATAGTGTCTAGTTGTTTACCTTGCTCTGCACCAGAAAATTCAGCTAGAAAACAAGACAGGGGCTTCTCGGCTGGGCCAGCTTATCTCCAAGAACTTCCAATGCGGAAACCATCCTGGTTGGGTGTTTTTCACTGCCGTCACAGTGACGTGTCCTCATTATTTTTAGTAAAGCCGCATCCATCCAGGCTTGCAGCATTTTATATGTGTCTGATGCAGGGAATTTCGGACTAGTTTACAAGAGAACTGGAGAAAGGGTAAAAATCTTTATTTTCTACCCTCTTTTCTCCTTTCTTTGGCACTTCTGTGCAGAAAGAGTGGGTTGTGTTGCCCCCACGCACACTTTTCCACTGTCTCTTCTGGTTGCCCCCACTTCCCCCCTAACTTTACCCCGCAGAGATTCAACGTCTTGGGGACTTGCCAATTCTCGTCAAATGCTAATGCTTTCCTTGGCAGGAACCACACCACGCCACTGAAAATGGATCAGCTGAGGCCTCCTCGGGCTGCCCTTCTCAGGCTCCCCACACGGTTGCTGAGCCCCTTCCCAGACTCCGAGGACGTAGGCACACCTCACATCTTGTCTTTTCCAAGGCCAGCGGCCCCCAGGAGCTTCTTGCTG
This sequence comes from Jaculus jaculus, assembly GCF_020740685.1. Classification (NCBI taxonomy): domain Eukaryota; kingdom Metazoa; phylum Chordata; class Mammalia; order Rodentia; family Dipodidae; genus Jaculus; species Jaculus jaculus. Next base: position 48,173,061 of record NC_059119.1, read on the forward strand.
TGGCCCCTTCATTTTGATCACCGGTGCCAGCTCATCCAGCACCCTGTGCCCTCACCCACGCGTTGCCCTTCATCCTCCTCTCTTAGCCTGTCCGGCAGGCCTATTCAGCCCGTCAAATTGGAGGAGGAAGGTCATTTGCCTATTCTGTTGGTACTTAAATAGTATTTACAAAGCTCTGTTCACTGGCTCGGGCACATAACAATGGACTTAATGGTGAACACTTCTGACAAAAAGCCTAGGCCCAATGGTTCTTATGTGTGGAGTCATGTTGTCAACTTTAACATGCAGGTGCTGGTAATTTAATAGGCTGCTGGTCCCAGGATGCTTCCTTCTTGAAAGTTATAGTTTTAACCCAAAGGAATGAAATGCCTGGAGTGGAATTCAAGGTTAGCCTGGGTGTGGGAGGGGGAGGGGCCAGTATTTGGAGACTGAGAGACATCTGTGTTCTAGAACAGAGTGGGGGAAATGACTGCTCACTGACCAAATCTGTACTGGTACCTGTTTTTGTATGACCCATAAAGCCTACCAATAATGTTTGCATTTCTTTTAAAGGTTGAAAAAACTTCAATGAACATTTTTAAATGAAGTTTTTAATAGTTTTTAATTATTTATTTGAGAGAGAGAAAGATGAGAGAGAGAGAGAGAGAGAGAATGGGCACACCAGGGCTTCCAGCCACTGCAAACAAACTCCAGACACATGTGCCCCCTGTGCATCTGGTTATCGTGGGGCCTGGAGAATCAAGCCTCGAACCGGGGTCCTTAGGCTTCACAGGCAAGCGTTTAACTGCTAAGCCATCTCTCCAGCCCTCTAATAAATTTTTTAAAAAGAGAAAATGTGTGAGAGAGAGACAGAGGGAGAGTCAAACCTTAACTGATAAGCCATCTCTCCAGCCCAAGGACACAATTTCACATCTTCTCTCTGCCACTTGATACGTGCGTGGTACTGTGCAAATCATAAGACCTGTAGAATTGAAGCCTCCCTTTCACGTGAGATGATCAGTCTTGCCTACTTTGAAGGCTATGAAGAGAAACAAATACAGCCATAAGTCAGGAAGGTGTGGAGTTGCAGATACATCACATCCTTCCTCCCGTGGGCTGGGTGCCAATAGTAGCTGAATTTTGTTCCTTTCTTCTTTGTCAGTCAAACTGGCCTGTGCCAAGGTCTCCTTGCCTTCAGTCAGGGGTCTGTGCCCTTCTTGAGCCTCCCACTTCCCACTGAACCCCAGATCTGACCTACTCTTTGAAGACAGCTTTGAGGATTTTCAACCCCACCTGGGATCCAACTCTCACAACCTCCAGCTCTTCCTCTTGGACTGGGTCTCTGACTTTGGAGCACACCACCCCTGTTCCTCCCCGTGCACCCTAAACCCCTTATGATTCAGGATGGACTGCAGGCTTATTTGCTTTTTAAAGGTCCCCACCAGTCCAACCCTCTCAAAGTGCAGAGTCAATACCCTATTGTGTGTCCTTACTCATCGAGAGCACAAACAATTCTCCTGAGCTAGTTTGAGGTTGGGGGAAGGAATGGTGGCTTTACTGGGAAGAGTGCTTGTTAAAATTGAGTCTTCCTTACTCACAGGGTTCCAGCAGATTCCACGGCACTCTGTTGTGTTATCAACAGCTATATTGTGCCAACACCCAGTGGAGAACTCAACAAATGTTCTTTGAATATGTGTGTGGTATCTTGGGATTTGTGAGACAACCTGACTCATTCTACTAATACCTGGGTTTTTTTTTTTTTTTTGGTACCTTTTATGTGTTTGTACATGTTCCTTCTTTTTTAATATTTATTTATTTATATGTGAGAGAGAGAATGGGCATGCCAGGGCCTCCAGCCACTGTAAACGAACCCCAGATTACACACGCCCCCTTATGCATCTGGTTTACATGGGTCCTGGGGAATTGAACCAGGGTCCTTTGGCTTTGCAGGCAAGCGCCTTAACCACTAAGCCATCCCTCCAGCCCTGTATACATGTTCCTTATATACAAACCCAGAACTGTACTCTCAGAAGGTGCCTAATGCAAAGCAATGGGCGATGACAGCCATGAATATGACGTTGAAGAAACAATTCCTAGATCTAGATCTAGATTCTAATTCTAGATCTAGAGCCAAGTGAACAGAACCAGGTATGGGACTAGGTAGTTTGACAACATCATTTTAACAATTTTATTTTTTTTTAATTCGTTTTAGAGAGTGGGTATGAGAGAGAAGAGAGAGAGAGGAAGAAAGAGAGAGAGAGAGAATTGGCACACTAGGGCCTCATCCACTACCATCAAACGCCAGACACTTGTGCCACCTACTGGGCATGTGCAACCTTGCACTTGCCTCACCTTTGTGCATCTGACTTGTGTGGGATCCATAGAATGGAACATGGGTCCTTAGGCTTCGCAGGCAAGCGCCTTAACTGCTAAGCCATCTCTCCAGCCCAGCAATGTCATTTTAAAAAGAACCTTGGTTTATTTTCAAGAAGGCTGCTCTCTTGTACTTCATATTTTGTTCAAGGACTGAGCTGCCACAAGATAATGAAAAGCTGGCCCTTTGACACATGACCTGGGAAGGCAAGGGCAATGTAATTCACTAGTTGTATCTTCTGAGGAAATTCTAGAACTAGAATATATATATATATACACATTCTGACAGTACCTGGGACTTATAACTACCATCCTAGGTGTTTAAGGGAAGGAAGTTTGAATTCATGGATGGTTGGCACGGATGTCAAATCCCCATCCCTGACTCTGCTGAATGCTGTCTGCTATGGGACTCCTTGCCAGCACCAGTTTTTGAAGGAAGCATCAGTGTGCACTGACGGATGGGATCTGGAGGCTAGAGCTGGGAGGCTGGGCCTCAGGCTTCTGGGTCTTTTCCCTTCTAGTCCTCCATTGCGTTCACCCTCCCCTCCCTAGCTGAGCTTTTGGGCCTCTTGGTGGGCTACTCGTCTCTGAAGTGCTGACTGTGCAGGGGGAAGTTGGGCTGCTCAGAGCAAACATGTAGCCCCTGGAAGTCCATTTCCTAGAGAGTGGTGTAAAGACATAAGTGGCTCTCCTGAACTCCCTCGGGAACTCCATGAGAGACCCTGTTTTCAATCTCCATCGTCACCCACTTGCTCCATAGCTGCTCCAGGAATTCCCCAGGGCCTCTCATTGGCTCAGTCATTTCCACCAGTGAACCTCTTATCTCCTTAATATTCCAAACTAGGCATGAGCAATTCTCTTCCTTCCTTCCCACCTCCCTTCAAGAATGTTCTGACAATGGACTGGAGAGATGTCTTGGTGGTTTAAAGCACTTGCTTGGCAAGTCTGATAGGCCAGGTTTGATTCCCAAGTACTCATGTAAAATCAGATTCACAAAGTGGTGCCTTACATCTGGAGTTTGCAGTGACAGGAGGCCCAGGCATACCTGTTCTCTCTCTCTCTCTCTCTCGTTTCAAATGAATAAAAATACTTTAAAAATACATGAAAAGGGCTGGAGAGATGGCGTAGCGGTTAAGCGCTTGCCTGTGAAGCCTAAGGACCCCAATTCGAGGCTCGGTTCCCCAGGTCCCACGTTAGCCAGATGCACAAGGGGGCGCACGCGTCTGGAGTCCGTTTGCAGAGGCTGGAAGCCCTGGCGCGCCCATTCTCTCTCTCTCCCTCTATCTGTCTTTCTCTCTGTGTCTGTCGCTCTCAAATAAATAATATATATATATATATATATATATATATATATATATATATATATGAAAAATGTTCTGACAAGTAAAAATTATGTATGGTACAACATGATGTTCTGACATGTGTCTACATTGTGGAATAACAGGTTATTTAACGTATTACCTCGGATTCTTTTTTCTAATGAAAATATTTTACTTATTTATTTAGTTGAAAGGGAGACAGCAAGAACGAGGCAAATGGTATTTTATTTGTTTGAAAGAGAAGCACAGGTATAGAGAGGGGGGGAGAGAGAAGGGGCACACCAGGGCTTCTAGTCACTGCAGATAAACTCCAGATGCATGTGCCGCCCTGTGCCTCTGGCTTTATGTGGGTCCTGGGGAATCAAACCTGGGTCCTTTGGTTTTACTTGGCAAGCACCTAACTGCTAAGCCATCTTTCCAGCCCATGCCCTCTTTCTCTCTCTCTCTCTCTCTCTCTCTCTCTCTCTCTTTTTTTTTTTGTTCTTTTCTATGACCACTTAAAATATACTCTTAGCAATTAAAAAAAATGTTTATTTTTATTTATTTATTTGAGAGCAACAGACAGAGAGAGAGGCAGAGAGAGAGAGAGAGCGAGGGTGTGCCAGGGCCTCCAGCCACTGCAAACAAACTCCAGATGCGTGTGCCCCCTTGTGCATCTAGCTAACGCAGGTCTTGGGGAATTGAGCCTCGAACCTGGGTCCTTAGGCTTCACGGGCAAGTGCTTAACCACTAAGCCATCTCTCCAGCCCCACTCTTAGCAATTTTTAAGTAAACAATATGTCGTTATGTACTATGGTCACCATAACATATAGTAGATCTCTTTCCTCTTCCCCTTTAATAAAATCAAGATAATACTGGGGCTTCACATTAGAAACTTCTCTGGAAACCTAAAGTAAACCTGTACATTTGGAATAGGATTCCCTAATCCTGGCTGACTTCATGAGACTGTCTCCCTGTTCTTACTTAAGTGGGTTCCTGGACCAAACAAGAGGAGGCCTAGACTGGACAGGTTTGGTAAACAGAGCAAGTCTCCAATGCATCTGGCCACTTTGTGGTCCTGACAGCCTTTAATTTCAGTTATTTCCATGGGGGTGTATGAGCATCCTGTTGGCGCCTTAATTTTCATTTTTCCAATGAGTTATAACGTTGCCTATAACCTGAGCATTTGGTTGCTCCCTGTTTGCAAAGTGAATGCTGAGTCCTTTGCATACTTTTAACTGGCTCTAAGCTGAACTCAGATCTACCCGTTATAAAAATAATAATGATAATCTGCTACTCTGAAGCTTGTCCTTGCACATTATGTATGGCCCAAGTGAATCCTTCAGCAATGTAAAACTACTGTGAGCAGGAGAGAGTCTAGAGCACAGCAGAATGCTTTTACTTGAATGCATTTGCAAATCACGTTTCTAAAAGTCAAAATATTTATCATCCGGCACCACAGAAGGTGCCCTTGGACCCTCTCCCAGTCAATACCCTCCCCTGTGAAAGCAAGTCCTTTCTTGACCTCTGAGAGCACGGATCGGTCCTGTGTGTTCATGTAGTGTGAACTCCTGTGTCTGACCTCTGAGAGTATGGATCTATTCTGTGCGTGTGTGTGTGCGCGCGTGTTTTTAATTTTTGTTTTATTTTTATTTATTTGAGAGAGACAAACAGAGATGGAGAGAAAGAGATAGAGAGAGAGAGAGAGAGAGAGAGGGAGAAAGAGAGAGAGAGAGAGAAAGAGAAAGAGAGAGAGAGAGAGAGAGAGAATAGGCACATCAGGGCCTTTAGCCACTGTGAATGAACTCCAGATGTGTGTGCCCCCTTGTGCATCTGGCTTACATGGGTCCTGGGGAATCGAGCCTTGAACCAGGGTCCTTAGGTTTCACAGGCAAGCTTTTAACCGCTAAGCCATCTCTCCAACTCTATTCTGTGTGTCCTTATGTGGTCTGCACTCCTGTGTCTGAACTGTTAACGTGGGTTTGTCCTGGGAGTTCCAGGCAGCATGCACTCCTGTCCAGCTCCCGTTGTTCTACATATTAATACGTCTACGCGCGTCATCCACTTTCTGTCTAGTAGTAGTATTGTTTTTCATTGCGATGTGGCATTCTATTGCAATATAAACTGCAACTCGGGTTGTGTACATGTTGGTGACGTAATGAATGGAATAATAAATGTTAATGAATATATTTATACTTTGCCCATGTCTTTTGGTAGATTAACGTAGTTTTGGCCCTGTACCCAACAACGTAGTTGTCAGATGCCAAAACATAAATTGTTGTTTTCTTTTCAGTAGGTTGCAAAAGCTTTCCGTATTGGTTGCACTAATATCCATTCCAACGCGTAGTGGGGGTCTCAGTCACCACTCAGGGTAGCCAGTGCTCACCGTGAACAAATGCCTTTCCTTGTTACAACGCTACACGGTGTGGGCATCTCAGCTACATTTTAATTTGCAGTTTCCTGATAACGACACACCTTGATGATTTTTTAAAATCTCTTCTATGACCATTTGAATAGCATCCTTTCTGGTTTCTGTTGAGCTTTCTAAAGACACACACACACACTTTAGAAAGAACTTTCCTTTTTGCACTGCAAGAATTGTATGTGTGTTCTGGAATCTTCTGATACGTATGTGTTATGAATCCTGCCCCCCAACCCCGTTTATGCTTTGCCTTTTGTTTTTTGAATGATTTGTGTTGTTAACGGAAGTTTTTGATTTGAATTGAGTTCCAGTTATGAGCCACTGCCTTGCTGGTTCTTCAAGAAGACCCTGGGGCTGGGGTGCCTTCGCTCTGCTCCCAGGCTGACCTGTGGAGGGGGCTTCCCTCCCCCTTCCTGCAGAGACCCTTGACTTTGACACCTGCTCATTGGCTTGCTGGAGGCTCCCAGGGAGGAGGCTGAGGAAGAAACTCTTCTTTCGAGAAGATTTCTTCTCTTTATCTGTCTCATGCCTGGACATTTCCTAGGTGACCACCAGACTTGAGGGCTGGATCTTTGCCACACTCGGGGTGGGGCAGAGGTAACCCCTGCCGGGCCAGTTGGTAGTCAGGTCTCCTTCCCTAACTCAATCTACAGTTCACAGTCAGCTCCGAGCCCCCACCTTGGCTTCATTCAGCAACTGGAGATAGTTCAAACATCCTTATCAAGTCCTTCCAGGCTCTGGTTTCCACTCCTCTGCCTGGACTGGTGCTTTTGACACCCTCTTTCAATGCTCTCTCAGCAAGAGGGTGCTTCTCGAGATCTGAACTCTCCAGGATTACAATATCAAGTTACTTCTCACCTTAGGAACAAGATCTTATGTTACAGCCTCAATATTCACACTCAAATTGGGCCCAGTATTATCCAGCCAAAGAACCCTGTCACCTCGCTGCCTATTCCTAAAGGCTGTGGGAATGCCCCTCATCCTCCTTCCCACTCAGGAGCCAAGTGATGTGGAAATGCAGTTGTAATAGCAAACATCCGTAAATTTGGTTGTAAAAAACAGATATCCTCATTTCTATAAACCTCTGGATGAACACAACCTAGGTAGACTGGTGACTTTGTCAACAACGAAATCACAGGCATCCTCATATAACATTAGCACTACTGATATTTTGAATTATTATTCGCAGTTATTATTTCAGTATTGTAAACATTAGACCTATAACTAGAGTGTGCAAATATGTGCTATTTAAGAAGCAAATATAATCCAGGCAGCACATCACAAACTTTTTCTAGAAATATATTGGTGATTTTATTTTGATTAAACCATTATTCTGAGAAACAGTCCATAGGGTTTTCAAAAGTGCCAGAAAGTCACTGGGTCCAGTGTTAAAAATTCCTGTCAATAGCCGGGCATGGTGGCACATGCCTTTAATCTCAGCACTTGGGAGGCAGAGGTAGGTGGACTGCTGTGAGTTTGAGGCCACCCTGAGACTCCATAGTGAATTTCAGGTCAGCCTCGACTAGAGTGAAACCCTACTGCAAAAAAAAAAAAAAAAAAAAAAAAAAAAAAAAAAAAAAAAAAAACCGGGCGTGGTGGCACATGCCTTTAATCCCAGCACTCGGGAGGCAGAGGTAGGAGGATCGCCGTGAGTTTGAGGCCACCCTGAGACTCCATAGTGAATTTCAGGTCAGCCTGGGCTAGAGTGAGACCCTACCTTGAAAAACCAAAAAAATAAAAATAAAAAAATTCTGTCGACTGAGCAATCCTCTTACATGCACAGAATTTTGGGGTCCCTGTGGCCCATGCTGATGCTTCGGAAGCTACACATCTAGGTTGAGTGGTGCTGAATGTCTGCTCCGGTTGAGGGCAAAAAGGGGGACATCTCAGTGGGTCTAAGCATGCGGCCCTAGTTTCCCTCGGATTCTTGAATTCTGTTCATTCTGAAAGAACAGGGGGATAGCCCAAGTGATGATCTGTTTGGAAGAGTAAATTAAAGAGATATGTTTATTTAGTTTAACTTCTGCTGCTTTAGTTGCTCTTGTAAGCTTCTCAAAGGAAGAATATAATGTGCCTGGTAACATCCCCCTCACTCAAATTCTGGCTAGATTCAGCCTCTCCACGAGCACTGACCTCGAAGTAGCCTGAAGGAAAAAACCTTACTAGGATCTCCTGTGTGCAAGGCAATCAAAACATAACTACTCTGCAGCTGGAGAGATGGCTTAGCAGTTAAGGCGCTTGCCTGCAAAGCATAAGGACCCATGTTCGACTCTCCAGATCCCACGTAAGCCAGATGCACAAAGATGAAGCAAACTCAAGGTCGCAAATGCCCACTAGGTGGCGCAAGCGTCTGGCATTTAATTGCAATGGCTGAGGCCCTGGCACGTCAATTCTCTCTTTCTCTCTCTAAAATTAAAAAAAAAAATCTATTCTCACAACTTCAAATATTAAGTCTTGACGTCATCACACACCTCCCCTAATTAACTTTCCTCACATTTCTTGGTCAAAAATGCTAGTGAAGAAGTGAGGAGTTGTTTTCTTTCTGAAAAGCAACGCTCCTATGTTCTTGTTGGATATTGAATAGAATGTTAAATGGAAATTGTTTAGTAACATCATTGTACGTTGAGGTGAGTCCATTTCCTTGGCTCATGCTATGAAGGACTTAGAGACCCCCACCATCCTCCACAAAATTGGGAATGGTTACTTCATATTGCTATATATATCAGTATATATATGTATATGTATATGTATATGTATATATATATATATATCAGTATATATATATATGTATGTATCAGAATATCTGGAAACAGATCCTTTCTGCCTGAGACTTCCGTTCCCATTCTCCACACACCGAACCTTCGCATGCCTCTTGCCCTGTCAGGCAGCTGGAGGGAATGGAGCTGGCCCTGGGTTGGGTGAAGGAACCATTAACCTCTATGCCTTTGACAAAGAGTGGAGCTGCCATAGCTGTGAGTCCCTCCTCCTCCCTCTTCTCCACAAAAGTCACTTGTTTTGAGTATTTGAATGCGTTACCTTTTGGGAAAGTGACCACAGCATTCTGCACATGACGCTCATCCAAGCACTGTAAGACGTGTGTGTGTGTGTGTGTGTGTGTGTGTGTGTGTGTGTGTGTGTATAAAGCTGTCATTTGTTTTTATCAGGATCTCTGGCCAAATGAGTGGAGATGAGTTTTTTTTTTTTTAATATTTTTTATTTTACTTTATAGGGTGGTGGGTAATGGCCATACCAGAGCCTCCAGCTGCTGCAAATGAACTCCAGACGCATGCGCCACCTTGTGCATCTTGCTTATGTGGGTCCTGGGGCATCGAACCTGGGTCCTCTGGCTTTGTAGGCAAATGCTTTAACCACTAAGCCGTCTCTCCAGCCCTGACAGAGTTTTATTAACTCAGGTTTTGCAATAATCTTTCTTACTCTGGAGACAAATGGGCAAAAGTTTCTTCACACTGGCTTTGTCTTATGGCTTTTAGATGTGTCACACATGAATGGCTGGGAGCTGTTTCCAACCCATCGTGGCTAGCATCGGGTGCTGGGACAGACAAGGGAGGCTGGAGCTCTGAGCAGTGTTGAGGTGATCCAAGGCGAGCTGTCCCACAGACAGGCTTGACTTCTGTGACTCACAACTGGAACTCAGTGACTCAACTTCTGACCCTTCCTCTTCCTCATGTCATGTATGCCCTATGACAAGTTCATTCATATCTTTGGCCCCCAACTTACCTATATGTGAAAGGATAAATAAGGCCTCGATGAAATCCCATCCAGTTCTGTCTTTTTATTAGTATATGGATCACAACAAAAGTCACAAAACATCCAATTGTAGAAATCCAGAACAATACCTGCGATTGCATTTTATACGGTGCTAAAGATTCCCATTTGACTTTAAATCTCTTAACCACTCAGTATGTATACCCATGAAAGTCTACTATATGCCTGTAGGTTTTTTTTTTTTTTTTTTTAAAGACTGATTTGGGGCCAATATAAAATGTCACCTTACCCAAGGCTCAGATTTGGAGTTTTAAGAAGACCTATTTAAAATGGAATGTTTTTCTTTCAGCAGTTGTTAAGTGATGGGTCTTATGATGTCCTAACATTCATTGCTCTTGCCATCTAAACACTGTCTTATAGCCCAGTGAGTGTGAGGTTAATAAGTGGGCTGGAATTCATCGTGGCTCTGATTTCATCTGCTGATGAAATTGTGGAAGGCTTCACATAGTGGCCCTGTTTTCTCCCCACACAGGGCTCAAGGCACAGACCTGGGAAAGTTCTAGCTCTGCTTATGATTTTAAATCTTCACGACTTTGGGCGGGGGGTGGGGGGAGAGGGGGAAAACATATGGCTGTGTCTTCATTCCCAAGTTTAACAACTGTCAACTGTGGTGACATTTTAAATGAAATCTATTTGTCATCGCTGTATTTTCACGTGACTGAAATATTCACCAGATTGCTTTTCAATATACTTTTCAAATACACTAAAAAAAAAAAAAAAAAAGCTCTGCTCCCATATAGGGCTCGGGTTGCATTCATCTGTTTGATAATGTTTCATTGAAGGGAAGAGTGGAGAGAGAGCTACAGAATACACGGTGACATGCTATAGTCTCACTGGCTCCTCAGGCCAAGGCATATACCATCCAAGCCGTGGCTAAACGCTCTGCTTTACCCGAGCCGTGACAGTGTTTTGGAAAGCCCTGGCCTTTTCGCTACATGGTTCTCCCACTGAACAAGGATCTTTTTTTTTTAAAATTATTTATTTATTTATTTGACACAGACACAGAGAGAAAGACAGATAGAGGGAGAGAGAGAGAATGGGCGCGCCAGGGCTTCTGGCCTCTGCAAACAAACTCCAGACGCGTGCGCCCCCTTGTGCATCTGGCTAAGGTGGGACCTGGGGAACTGAGCCTCGAACCGGGGTCCTTAGGCTTCACAGGCAAGCACTTAACCGCTAAGCCATCTCTCCAGCCCACAAGGATCTATCTTTTTGCCATCCTATTCTGCTCTACCTGTCCCCCAAGCACGCACTAACACTTGTGCCTGGAATACATTGACAGAGCACAGTTTCACTTACTGACTGCTCTGCTGCATTCCAGACGGCCTAGCATATCATAGCTGAACGCGTGTAAGTTATGCCTTACATGGGATACGGTAGGACGTGATGTTTGGAGAAAGGAAAATACACTTCCTTATAGAAGCATTAGGCATTAAACCATCTGGATTGTAGAGGGGGAAAAAAAATTCAGTCATTCATTCTGATGTTTTGTCTATATAGTACCAAACATCTGGAAGTCTGGGTGACAGACTAAATTTTTCGCTTCGTATCCCAATGTCTTTGCATTATGCTGAAACAACTTCAGATCCCAAAGGATTTGAGTCCTCAAATCATAAACATTGTACTAATTTAAATTTTGAGGTAGAAGCAATGAATTAAACTGAAGCAAATTTTTGGTTGATTCTCTATGTAATATGCTATTTTTTTTAGGCCACATTGTTTGCAACCAAACTATAAGCATTAAGGGAACCACGAATAAATATTCCCAGAAATACTGAGGGTCTGTCACAGAAAATGCAATCTGGACATTGTTGTCCAACAGGAGAAACACTCACAGCTTTCAAATTTAGGACCACACTTGAAAAGTTAAAAGCAATTATTCTGAAAAAAAAAAAAATTCTGAACAGCCCAAGTTTTACTCTAAGCAACTCTATAAATGCATTCATTCCCTGCATACAAGTGCACACCACATGATCCTTAGGTTACCAAGGTTCCAAATGGGATTAAGAAAGAGACTTCTCAGACCCTTTAAAGATGCTATGCTTGAGAAGCATTTTTATTAATGCAAAATTTTTTTGAAAAAGGGTTCCGTCCACTAGACCACCTTGAACATTTGTCACAGAACAGGCAGGAACAGTGCCTCTGTTCTGCAACCTGACCATTGGAAAAATGAGTATTTTATGTTGAGATTCGTGTTTCTCTTTCACCCCCAGGTAAGGTGCTGGTGTGGAATCTAACACTTGTTACGCATTTGGGGTGTACTTCTTTGTGTTAAGAAGATACAGACAGCTCTTACCCAATTTTGGCCTCACTGCTGCCAGCAGGCTTTGTGGACATTTCTTAAGCTGCGAAAAATTCCAATATATTTTTTGATTATTTCCACAAAGGCGTATAGAGTGTGTACATTACACATAGCAGTATTATTGACCTGAACTGGCCTGGTGCTCCCTTTTTTTTTTCTTCTTCTTCTTTTTGCTGATTCAGCACACAATTCCTCGTTCCCAGATTACTAAAACAACTTTGCTCTGGGGTAAAAGGCTTTTGCAGAAAAGCAAGGGGGAACAGAAATACAGAGGGAGTCTTATTTTCACCCTCAGTTATACCAAGTCCAAAGGTAAACACAAAATCAGAACAGACTTGTTTTGAGGCTCATGAAGTTCCCAATCATAGGCGCAAGGGCCCCCTCCCATCCACACCCACAACCACACCGTGGGCGTCTTATAAATTGGAACACAGCTTATTATTATTTATTATTATTATTATTATTTACTGATGAACTTGACCCAGCTCTCAGACGCAGGACTCCTGTCTGTCTTAGCTTTGTGTGCAGCCCTGGAAGTGAGGCGGCTCCATCACATCTTTTATGGACTTGCCCCAGTAAACATTTAATAAAGAGTTTTATACCGAGAAATCTGTGTATGCCACACTTACAAATACACTTGTAGCGCCTGGAGTGGAAACACTGCAGACTTTCTCTGTGTGATTCGCTGGGGACACCTCTGAAACTTTAGGGGTGTGTGTGTGTGTGTGTTCACCAGACTAGAACGCAGTACCCCCAGCAGAAACTGTCGGTTCCCATACACATCCAACCGTTCCTGAAGTTCGGTTCTCCGCGCCCTGACGCACTCAGCAATCTCGTGCAGCGGGCATTCGCAAGCTGGCTGGAGGGATGGATGGGGTAGGCAGAAGATACTGAGCCTCGGGGTGTCCGCTGCAGTCCACTACCCCCCTCTCCATGACCCGCTCGCTAATCAACGCAAATATCTTCCGAGGGCTAGGCCTGCAATTGGCAATTCCAGGGAAAGAGAGAGGCCACCAGCTGAGCTTTAAATAAGTACAGATGTGACAGGCACAGGAGAGACCCCAGGGAGCGCAACCTCTCCACCTCGTATCTCCTTCCCTGCGCGCAGGCCAGGGCTGGGACTGCAGAGCGGTGGCATGGCTGAGGGTGGGGTGACAGCTGAGGGGGAGAGGGGACACCCAGACGCCCAGAGTTCCAGGGCGGTGCAGAGAGGGAGAGCGTGAGTCTAATGGGCCTCGCTGCTTTTGCCCCGAAGTAGCCTGGCCGCCCCCAGACTTCGAGACCAGCCACAATCTCGAAGCTGGTCAGCCGGACCAAGGGGGAAAAGTGTGGCACACCCACAATAGGACCCGACCCCGCTGCCAAATAGCCAAGTCACCCCACGGACCAGGACCAACACTTTCTCCAACACAGCGCGATCGCGGGTAGCCGGACCCGGGGTGGGGGGCGGTGGCTGGATTCCGGTCCTGGGGCTAGCTGGGTCCCGGTCCTGGATAAGCGATGCATGTGGAGGCGTCTGGCCTGCAAGGGCGCAAATGCGCTTGCGGTGGAAGGTGAACCCCCGGGGGGCAGGCCCTACACCCCAGGGACACGGAAAGAAACTGTCCCGCGGCCAGGAACCCGCCACCCACGGAGTCCACAACAGGAAAGGATGGGAGGTAGCTAAGACAAGAGAACCGACCCCGTGCCCATTACCGGGAGGTTTGGTGTGCCGCAGGCCGACTAGGGTGCATCTTAGCGCCCCGGGCTTCCCAGATCCTACGGCCACTGTCAGGCCTTGTGCTGTTCCCCCCTTCCAACCAGCGAACACCCCACCATCACCCAGAACACACATACGCACCCCTCTGCCCATCCTGGTCGGTCTTGGAAGGTGCCAACTCCGAGGGTGGCGGAGATCCGAGCAGCGACTTCTCTGGGACACGGCACCAGTCCGCGGCCCCCCCGCGCGCGCATCGACCCGTGCGCCCCGAGGGAACTGCGCAGCGGGTAGCGATGGGTCCCCCTAGCCGAGCCGGTCTCCACGCAGCGCCCCGCCGCCTCGGCCAGCCCGGGAGCCCCGGGGTCTCCGCAGCACACACCGCTCCCACTCCATCCCGCCCACCCGTGCGCCCCGGGCGTCTCCCCACTTTTCCCGGTCGGCGGCGTAGCGCGAGCTATGGGCAGCTGCAGATGCTCGGGGGGGGGTGTGGATGGGTGGGTGGGGATCCCCCAGGCTGGCGCTGCAGCGTCCCGGGCACCTGCACCCACCTCTCCAGCTCGTCCCTCCCTTGCGCGCGCGGAAATAACACCTGGCTCCAGAGCATTTCAGCCAATGCTCCCGGAAGAGTCGGCGGCGGTGGCTACCAGGACGATCGGAGCGCGCCCCGGGGCGCCGGGGGTGGGGGCGCAGGAAGGAAGCGCGGCGAACTGACCCTCCCCCGGGGCGACCCAGATTAGCGTGGAGCTCTCCTCCCCAGGGAAGAGGCAAGGACGCTTGAAAGAGAGCTTCGAGTTTTGCCCAAGGACTCTCTCCAAACCTTTAATTCCATTCTGCAAACCTGGCAGAAAAAAACCTGGAAATGCTGCTTGCAATAAAATGCAAAAAAAAAAAATTAAAATTAAAAAGTTGAGATTTATTGGTGTAGGTCCTGTTAAAGGGGCGCAATGCAGGCAGGATACAATATGACAGTTAAATGCCGAGTGATGAGACTGCTGGATTGGACGTTCTTGTGGATCTCTCAATTATATTAATTTTTTTTTAAGTCAGGGTGTAGCTAAACATGTTTTCCTACAGCCATCAATCCCAGGTATACGGTTACTTTACCCATGCAAGGCTGGTCCACGTACAACGTAAGCAAACTAAAGAACGAAGTCCCCGCGTGTACTTCATTCCATCATTAAAATTTTTTTAAAAAAATTAAAAAGCCGATGGGTTGCATGGTAAATCTAAATCACAAAGAGCCAAATCTAGCTGCCCTTGCCCGGACGCTGTGTGGGCTTTCCTGGATCCCAAAGACGGCGAGCTGCGCTGTCAGTATTTTGTTCTTGGGGTGATGGGATAAATTGTCCTTTGGAGCCACCTCAAAGTGTTCAGGCATGAGATGCGCTAAGCGTCTTTATTAAGATAGTTTGGGACTGCCCGGGCGCAGGTGTGGGCTGATTCAAGTTACTTGGTTTTGTGTTTTTCTAAAGGGTCACATGTACTAGGATCTGGCTTTAGGGGATGCAGTGAGAATAAGATTTCCTGAGTGAAATGCCTGCATGCTCAGCCTCCCCTCCGCCCCCCGGGTGAAGGAAACAATGCAAATCTGCCAAGGCATTCGCAGATGCACCCTGAAAAAAAAAAAAAAAAAAAGAAATGATGCCTCTGTCAGCATGCGGGGCTCATAAACCGAAATTTATTTACTATTTGCCTTCGGTGAACCAAATGACTCCACCGTTTTGAGCTCTGTCCCGAGTAAGCAATTAGTCAATTAATCAGTCGATCTCTAGACTCGTGCTCATTTAATGGTAAATTAATGGGCACTATGATCCTTATTGTGGGGATTTTGAGTAGCCAGGGAAATAGTAGTGTGGTAAAACAAAACAAAACAAACACGAATTTCACAGCAAAAATTTAAAAAAAAAATACAAGTTCACAGTCAAATTTCCCAAACTTGTAGAAAATAGTAACAAAAATTACTAAAGAATCTTTAAAAAAAAAAAAACAACTCATTTTGGAGCCAAAGGAATAAAATTAGAAAACAAAATCAGAATGATTGCAACAGCTGAGGATACCGCTGCCTTGCCTACATGGTACATACGTAGCTTTGAACACAAAAATTCAGAGGCCTTTGCAAATCCTGGGGAAGACAACGTGGGCTCTGTCAAGATAGTCATTTTTGTCTTATGTAACAGGAAACTAATAAGCTATGTTGGTTTTATTCCCTAAATATCAGTGATTTAAATTTCCTGAATATAAATGACTGTGAGGTTGAATCATAAGACAGAAAAGTTATGTTTTTATATGCAATTATATAGATCAGTAGTAGTTTTTAAGTTACTAATAACTGGATGTACAAATTTTCTGGGCTGGAGGAGACTGTAAATCTAGCTTCTGTAATTTTCTAGTCATCTTTAGGAACTAAATTATTGCATATAAACATCCTTGAGATCTGTTTTATTATAAGGAAATAATTTTCTTTGCTGTCAGAGATGCCCATGAGAGCAACTTTTTATTATCTTTTTGAGAGCTGCTAAATTTGATGATTAAATAACCATTTCTCAGAAAAGTTCTCAGACCATTAATAATATTTTGCTTCTGAGAAATGCATTTAAAAACACACAATTAGTGACATTAATATGGAACTTTCTCAGCCGAGAATCCGTACCTAGAACAGAAAATATGTGCCAATAAAAATTAAACACCAAGGTCCAGGTGGAGAAAGACATTCAGAATTATGCTTGGCAGAAAAAGAATCTATTTAGCCGACCATTTCTCAGGGACCCCTCTCACCAACCTTGCACAATTGCAGCTGTGTGTGTGTGTTATGTGGGTGTGCCCCTCCCCCAGTCTCTGTTTGCCTTTACAAGGCAAAGAAATAAAGACAGGATGAAAATCTTAAACGACCCTGCCACACATAAGGACTTACGTTTCATTAATCTGAGAATTTAGCTTATCTGCCTCAGAATTCATCTGAAATTAATTAACTGTAGCATTACAAGGTGGGTGTATCCCAGACAGGAGGCCCCGCTCCTACTAATCAAAAGGGCACGTGTTGAATGAGCACAATTTAGTTGAGGTTAATCCAGTGAAGATGATCCGTCCCTGGTCTTAATTACTCTAGGTGCTAGATTGTGGAATGGGAAAATAGGAAGGAAGGGAAATTTGGTCTTGCTGAAGACCAGAATTTTCTAATTTAATTGAGCTCTGTTTTCACAGAAGCAAACAGTTTCCATTGAGAGAGCAGGACCTGGCTCTCTGGGCTCTTGCTTAAAGGTGGGTAAAAGCAAGAAAATAAAAATTGCATGTGCATTTGTAAGAAAAAAATTTTTTAAAAAGCGAGAACCAAAGATGAAGGTTTCAAAGGTGTTTGGGATGGTGTGTCTTGCGCTGCAAACATGTCAGCTTGGGAATGTTAGCACAGATCAGTGAATTTTGGGTTATTTCTGTTGACGGATAGTTTTTGAACTCTTCCGAGTGCCTGGACTGGTCACGTTGGTGAAACAGACAATTCTGTACTTACGTGACTGTGACTGCAATGATTAAGTGAGTGCATCTGTATTCAAAAAATGCAATTTAAATAGCAGTTAAGCTGCAACTCACCACGGAGGATGAACTGCGCAGACATAATACTAAGCCTAAGAACCCGGTTGCAAGAATACGCACTCTGTGCTCCCGCTTACATGAAGCTCAAAAGGAACTCATCTCTGTGTTAGCAGGCAAGATAGTGTTGTCTTTTGATGAACTGTCAGCAGCAAGTTCCCAGGCACTGGTGTTTGTTTCTTAAGCTGAGCATTACTTACACAGGTGTGCTCACTTATGAAAATTCATTGAGGAACTTGTGAACTTGTGATTTGTGCATTATCAGGATTTATGTTTCTAACTCAATAAAATATTTGCTTAATAAAATGAAAAGCTATTCAAAAGTAAAGGGATGATATTGCGGGTCAGCACTTTTTTTTTAAAAGGCAGAGGGTTAGGGCAGAGAGCTGAGGTTGTAATCCCAACAGAAAATACATGAAATGTCCCAGCAAAAAATATCTAAGGTTTAAAACATGTCCAGTTTGCCATTTAACATCGCATCTCCACAAATCCTTAAGTTTCACTTCAATATCCATTCTTCTTCAAGTATCTGGTTCTTTATTTCTTTTGCCAGTGTTGAAGTTTGACCAAAGTGTTTAAGAATCTTTGTCCCTCTTACGCTGGTGCCCCCCCCAAGTTAATTTCTTCCACGCATATGTATTAAGAAATCATCTGAAGATCTCATTTTCAGTTTTGTGATATACTTTCTACTCAGGAGGAGGTATCTGTTTCAGATTTATTAGCATTCGACTCCCTAGTTTCCTGCCATTGATCAAGCTTAATACTTAGTTCAGCTGATGAGTTTTATATGAAATCTGATATTTCAGGAAGACAGAAGGTTGAATCCATTTTTACTATTTTTCTGTGCTTCGTCCCTTTCAAAGTTTGATGTACACGAGAGACATCAGCAAAGCCTGAAGCTGTATTTATTTTTTACTATGTCTCCATGGTAGGAAACCTTTTGGAAGTAAGCATGTATTTATCAATAAAACAGATGTTTGTCAAGTGTCATCCACAGCCTGTCTTTGTATATACATTTACACTTTCCCGCCAAAGCATTCCTTCACCCTGCTACCAGCCGGCTGTTTGCTGTGCCATACCCACCCCCACCCCCCCCACCGCCAACCCCAGTCTCAGCAGAACAGGTCGGCCCCTGGAAACATCTGCATTTGATCATTTTGCACAAAACAGGGTCCTTCCTGATGCTAGACTTCCCTGGAGTCAGCTATGCTGTTGTTCAGCCTTCCCTCAGGAAATCTTTTTTTCCCCCTCTGAGATTATACAACGGCCAGGCTAACTCCAACTCTAATGAGCCCAGGGGCATTTGCAGTTCCAGTTTCCCAGGTGGCATCATGCTGGGGATGGAAGGATGCCCCATCAACGGGGGAATGCTGAAGTTGGACTACTTGTCCTTTATCTGTTTGGATTTGGAGAAAGAGAAACCCATGGAATCTGATCAGATAATGATCAACACGAGGGTCAGTATTTCAAGCCCTCCAGGCTCAAGTATAGAGCAGGTCTGGACTTCCAGGTGCACAGGGTTCAAAGAGAGCATTCTTCTCTCTCTCTCTCTCTCTCTCCCTCTCTCTCTCTCTCTCTCTCTCTCTCTCTCTCTCTCTCTCTCTCTGTGTGTGTGTGTGTGTGTGTGTGTGTGTGTGTGTGTGATTTTTCTCTTCTTTCTCGCTCTTTTTTTCCTTGGCTATGTTGTTCATATTATATCCATGACATTTTCCCAACAGAAAATCTAGAGTTTCTTTTTCTTGAATGCAAAAAGTACCCTTTGGACTTGTCTGATAGTTAACGAAGGTATTTTGAGGGACATCGAGTCTGTTTAATCATTTTGGCGGAAGGATAATCGAAATATAAAAGAATACTTGACAAAAACACATCGTATGCACATTAAGCATAGACCTTAAGAGGCTCTGAAAACGTTAGACGAACCTTTGGGACATCTTTAAATTCATTCTACCACAGCATTGAGAAAGGCCACAATCAAGTGTTTACAAAAATCTGTGTGCCCTGTTTGGAAAAGCTAGGGTCTGACAGTTCTCCACTTGCCGAGGGGGGAGCAGAAGATGGAAAGGAACGGGTCACATCTTCCCCGAAGGTCTTCCCAAACAGTGGGCAAGAGCCCCATAGAAGCAGTGGTACATCTTCACCAGCTTGTGTCTAGTTGAGGGAAGAGACAAACTTCTCACCATTTAAATAACACAGCCAACGAGAAGTTGCAGGTAGCATGTCCTTCCTCTCCCAGTACCAAAGCCGTCATGGGTAGGTCGGGGCTTTGATCTGGGGAGTTTTCTTTGGTCTCAAGGCTCTTCTGACCTAGCAGCGCATCCTTGGCTCCAGGCTGGGGTTGGAGGAGCTTCACTGTATCTCCAGCCCCACCGAGACTGGGGCGGAACCTCTTCTCATGAGTAAAATAGTTCCTTTTCACAAGGTATTGTCAGAAGTAGGAAATAACTCAATGTAGGCAATGTGTGCTTAGGGCCTTGGTTTATTCATGTTTAAGGCTGTTGGCCCATCCCTCCCACAACATTCAGTCCTGTGGTTAATATCTGCTGATTCCATGTGGATGAAAATGAACTTGCTTGGAAATACTTCAGTAAACCATTTAAAAGAAAGAAAGAAATATTCAACTGCTGTGGAGTCTTCTGGCTCCTAAGCACAACTCCATTCACCCAAGCACAGAGGTCACAGGGTGACTCACGTCACTGGGTTTTTCTCTAAGTGCAAAATGAGAGACAGTGCAAGTAAAGGGGTGGCTTTTTCTACCACAGAAGGACTAACTTTTCAAGGCCTTTGTGATAGCTGTAGAAAGTCTTCTTGGCATGAAAGCCAGTGCCTGGTCCCTGGTCAATATGCTGGAAAACCTGACCTTGCTGTTTTCCACGTGTTATTATGCAAATGAGCCAAATGCTCAAGTCAGACAGTCTGAGTCACCTATTCTGAATCACCAGACATCCAAAGGCCTCTTTCCCCTTCTTTTTATTTTATTTGTTTATTGGAGAGAGAGAAGAAGAGGCAGAAAGAGAGAATGGGCACACCGGGGCGTCCACCCACTGCAATTGAACTCCAGAAGCATGCGCCCCTTGTGCATCTGGTTTACATAGGCCTTGGGGAATCGAACTGGGGTGCTTAGACTTCATAGGCAAATGCCTTAACCCCTAAGCCATTTCCCCAGCCTGGTCTTCTTCTTCTTCTTCTGTCTCCAGAAATCTCCTGCTTTCCACCCAGATGGAGTCTCCTCCTGGGAAGATTTCCCTTTCAAGGCTTCTGGGCCCCTTGGTGTTCGCTCTCCAGGAGTCTGCTCTGCCCCCTTTCACTTCCCCATGTAGTCCACCAGGCTCTCCCTTTCTCTTCTCTGGCCACATAGACTTTTCTTATTATTAGTGTTGGTTGCGACTAGCCCATGAATAGAATCCCGGCCATCACCGTTAGGGCTGTACACATTAGCCCTCCTGAGAGCTCATCTTCCAACAGCAGTCTTTCTTTGCCTTCCTCCCCATGCCTTGCTCACCGTCCCATTGACCTGCCTTCCCTTTTCAGACTTTCCTAGTTCATGATGCTTTGACAGTATCTGAAGAACTGAGGGGCTGCTGGGGTGTGGGGGGCGGGGGAGGCGATTCCTAGCCATCTTGGTTTTTCATGCCTTCTTCCTTTCTCCTAATCCACTAAAAAACCATGCAGGAGCTGGCTAGAACCAGTCACAACTGTCCAGTTGTCAGTGAAGAAGTGATCAGTGATCGATGAAGAGGAATCGCTTTTGGGAACCCCACCTGCTGGCCCATCAGGATCACTTTTGGGAACCCCACCTGCCAGCCCATCAGAGCCACAGCAGACTCCTCACAGGTGTGTGTCTGTTCTGCAGAAACACCTTTTTTGTGTCGCGTGCCTGTGGATGGCTCTCTACCAGAACTATGCCTAATTGAGTTCTTTACAGAGCCTGTCTAGTCATGTTGCTAGGTTCCAAAGGGCCACCAATTCCGTGCCATGCAGTTAACGTAAAATGTGAAGATAATTCGGGGTTGCTCTGAGCAATGAAGAAAAAAGAGGACAGGATCCTGCCTGCTTGCTCTGTTGCTGGAAAAAGGAGGGAACCTGAAAGAAACAGAGTGGAATAAGGTCTGCGTGGCAAGAAATGAGCACGGGCGAGCAGCCTCAGAGGTGGCCTCTCTCTTGGGGAAGAAGTCAGATCTTGTTATGGCCGAGGGATTCTGGGGATAGAAAAATAAATTACTATGACTTCTTGTTGTCCAATTTACTAATTCCTGAGCAATTAACATCTTGAAACTATTCACACTACTGAATAACTAATAATTCAAAAATGTCAATTGATTAGATTTCTTCAACAAGAAAACACTTCTGGCACGCCTAAGCAATTAAAGTCTTGATAATTCCAATATATCAATTCTTCCTAATTGCCGTGAATGCCTTGACAAATCAATTTACAATAATTAGATAATTATAAAGCTCATCAATTTACATACACAGCTCATTTCAAAAGGGCCAGGGCCACACATTTACAATGTGATTCTGCCTTGTTTTTGTTGTTTCAGTCTTTCCCCCCTCCCCTCCCCAGGTAGGATCTCCCTCTAGCTCAGGCTGACCTGGAATTCACTATGGAGTCTCAGGGTGGCCTCGAACTCACAGCGATCCTCCTACCTCTGCCTCCCGAGTGCTAGGATTAAAGGCGTGCGCCACCACACTTGGCTTGTTGTTTTATTCTTAATCACTTAATTCATTTCTTAGTCCTTTCTTTTCACATGGGATATGATTTTTCACTCAGCTGCCCTAATGCGTGAGAGTTATCTTTGGAGTCAAGCTAAGGTGGCGATACAGGTAGGTGGATGGACTCAGTTAGGGACAGGTATTACTCAAGTGCAACACATGAGTCAATGGGCACTTTGCAAAGTAGAGACTCTGTTCATCACAGCAGAACTGTCAGAATTACAAGCTCTGATCAGACGTATCACTGTGGCTTTGATCTTAATCCTTTCTTCCCAAATGATGTTTTCTTCCCAAATGGGTTCAGTGTCTTTTTTGATAGTATTGCCTGACAGACATCAAGGGGTGTGTGTGTGTGTGTGTGCGCGCGCTAAGAAGTCAGCTCAGAGCTTCACACATGCTACTAGGCAAGTGGTCAACCACGGACTAAACCCCAGCCCCTTGGAAGTCGAGTCTAAACTGTCTCCTCTGAGCATCTTTTCTTTATTTGGTAGCAGGTATAAGCCTCTTTTACTATTGCTGCATCCTAATAGGATCCTGGTCTGGTTCCGTTTTGAACCAGGTATTTGATGAATGTAAGTTTCCTAGTCTAAATCCAAGGCTTGGTGACATAGTGAGAGTCTGAGGCTGGAGTACGTCAAGTTCAAACCCAATCCAGGCAACTTAACACCAAGATCCTGTTTTAAACAAACCAACAACCCAAACAAAAGCAAAACAGTAGAGTTATAGTACTGGTGTTCCACTGACTGTGGGCCAGCCCCTTTCCTGGACTTCAACAGGTGCTAACTGCTAATGGCGCTTTTCTCTGAGCTACAGAAAATCAGTGACCAGGGGGAGCTGGAAACAGTGAAGTAGAGCCTTGGGACACATGGGATCTTAACAATGGCAGAATGAGACTGGCAGAGAGAAACAGAATGGGCATAGTCTAGAGAGAGAGAGAACCATGAACAAGCCTTGCGGCAGGAATTTGTAGGATCCAATGAAAATAAAAGGCAAAGTAAAAAAAAAAAAAACAGTCATGGGGCTGGAGAGATGGCTTAGCGGTTAAGGCGCTTGCCCACCAAGCCAAAGAACCCTGGTTTGATTCTCCACGACCCATGTAAGCCAGATATACAAGGTGGCACATGTGTCTGGAGTTCATTTCCAGTGGCCAGAGGACCTGGTGTGCCCATTCTCTCCCTCCCTCTCTCTCTCTCTCTCTCAAATAAATAAATAAAAATTAAAAACAAAAACTAGTCATGAGAAATTATAGTGTTAGGGATTACCTTAAGGAGGACTATATGCATTCACTAGTGGTGAATTTGGGGTCTTCTATCCTAGAATTCTTATCTGTTGCCTAAACCTATTTCCTTCTTGCCAATTATTTATGAGGTACTTTTTAACGATATAAATGCAGGGCTGGAGAGATGGCTTAGCGGTTAAGCACTTGCCTGTGAAGCCTAAGGACCCCAGTTCGAGGCTCTATTCCCCAGGACCCAAGTTAGCCAGATGCACAAGGGCGTGCACACGTCTGGAGTTCGTTTGCAGTGGCTGGAAGCTCTGCCAGGCCCGTTCTCTCTCTCTCTCTCTCTCTCTCTCTCTCTCTCTCTCTCTCACTCTTTGCCTCTTTCTCTCTCTGTCTGTCACTGTCAAATAAATAAATAAAAATAAACAAAAAATTTAAAGATATAAGTGTAGCTACAGACACACATCAGCAAAGAGACATCGATTCTCCCTCTGTCTCTGTGCATGAGCTAGAGGGGAAGAATCTCTACCTGACCGTGAGGGTTATAAGTATAATGGCTTGGCCACTTTCCTCCCTTCTTACCTGGCCCCTGCCTTCCTGTCTGGGTTTTCTATTGCTGGCATAAAATGGCTTAAAACAACAAGACTTTGTTTCTCGTGCTTCTGCACTTGGCTGGGGTCAGCAAGGCAGTTCTGCTCTGCATAAATGCCAAGACGTTCAACATGCAGAATTCGACGGTTAAGCTGCTCTGTGGCCAGGTCAAGAAAGGCTTCATGCCATCTCGGAAGCCTTGGCGCTTGTCCACGTGGCCTTTTCTCCTGGAAGTTTCCACCTCACAAATGGTCAGATGGCGTCCCTGGTTTCTGGTTCCCAGAAACGGGGCCTCAAGGAGCTGCCTTGTGGGTTCAACAATGTCATTTACACAGCATTCTGTCCATCAGGACGAGTCACAAAGCTCACCCAGCTCAAAACTGAGCCTGTCTTGCAGAGGGGAGGAGTGCGTATGGAGCAGGAACCTGCGCAGAAGAGGAACTGATGGCCACCATCTTCTAGGACATACCACTTCTCTGACTGCCCTGTAGTTTTGGGTTGCATGCGTGTAGTTGCTGGAGGGATTGAAACAACATTGTGCGGCCAATAATGCTCAGAACTAACGCTGGCCTCTCTGCAAGGTGTTAAGGTTTCCCATCTGTGAACAGACGCTGACAGCTCTGTTTACATCTGTTTCTCAAGTTGAAACTTTCTTCCCCTTAATTAGGTCAAGAGCTCCTAGAAGCAGGGGACACCTGTGCTTCTTAACTAGCCCCTGAGCCAGGCTGATGGATTCTGAAAGACGTTTGTATAAAAATCTATGCATCCGTGTTTCTGGTTCACTCACTATAGAGGTCTGGACTTACAGAAGTGAGTCAAGTTCCCACGTTCACGAGCTGACATTATTATAGACCAGTGATAGTAATGGCATATTAACATCAGTTCTGTCTGAGCACCTCACTTCCTTATTTACTTCTTTTTCAAATTTTATTTATTTGAGAGAGAAATAGAAGGAGGCAGAGAGAGAGAGAGAGAGAGAGAGAATAGATGCCCCAGGTTCTTCAGCCACTGTAAACGAGCTCCAGTCACATGTGCCACCTTGTGCGTCTGGCTTACGTGGGTCCTGGGGAATCCAACCTGGGTCCTTTGGCTTTGTAGGCAAACACCTTCACTTCTAAGCCATCTCTCCAGCCCCCTTATTTTACCATATTGTAGCTGCTTCTTTTTTTCCCAATTATTTATGTGTGTGTGTGTGCACACTTGAGGGTCTCTTGTCACTGCAACCAATGCCAGACATTGAGGCACTTTTTTGGAGCTGGTTTTGGTGGGGGTTAGGGAATTGAACCCAGGCCAACAGGTTTTGCAAGCAGATGTCTTTAGCTGCTGAGTCATCTTCCCAGCCCGTGGAGCTATTTCTTTACATATGTGTCACATCCTTGATCCTCCCAATGGGTCTGTGGACAGTAGCTACTATGGCTCTCATTTTATAAAAGAAGAAGCTAAAGTTATTACACATTTTTTTTTTGAGGCAGGGTCTCACTCTAGCCCAGGCTGACCTGGAATTCACTATGGAGTCTCAGGGTGGCCTCAAACTCACGGCGATCCTCTTACCTCAGCCTTCCGAGTGCTGGGATTAAAGGTGTGAGCCACCACGCCTGGCTATATTATGCATTTTTAACTTTTCACAAGCCCAGCGTTTACCAATAACAGAAGCGGGATGCAGATTTGGGACTATATGCGTCTAAAGTGGAGTTCATAGCAGGAAGGAATTTGCTGGTTCTCCACACAATCCTCAGTGACTGTAGCACCTCCAAGTACCCAATATCTATCTACATATAGATTTGGTCCAGAAAAGAACGCAGGACGTCTGCACATAAAGCCTGAGTCTCAGGGGAGCTAACCCAGGTCTCAGTATGACAGGTAGGAGAACAAAGGTTTGTCAGCTGGATGTGATAAAGAAAGGCATTGCATTGTCACCACCGGACAGAGTCCCTGTCTTTGACTTGCGCTAGGATTAGGAACAGATAGTCCCACGGAGCAACCCGGTTGCACCCAAGTTATGCATTTAGTTCTTCCCAACACTTTGTTTTCACGCCGCAAAGATGCAAACAAAATATTTAACTGGCCAGGTTCACAACAGCCATCTTTACTCTCTAGAGGAGAAGATGCTCACAGATTGGGAAACACAGACTAGCGAAGTTTATTCATAGGTAAGTCGACGAGGAAGCTTATCCCAAAGGTGGGATTCCGGACCCTGGGAAACACAGGAGTAAGGTGCATCCAGGGTGAAGAAGATTCAGAACATATCTCAGGAGAGCTTTGTCATTGCTTTCGGGGAAACGGGCCCCATGGTTCCCTTTTCTCTGTCTCTCCTTGATTGTTCCTCCTATTTCCCACTCTCTGTTCTCAACACCTTTTCTTCATATACCCCTCCTTCCTTTCCTTGGCTTTGGGCCTGGAATCTGTGGACACGACTGTGACCCACTGAAGATAGAGAAAGAAGGCTGCTGGGCGGGACAGAGAGCAATGGAGGCGTGGCAGGCAGGGAGAATCCGTTTGCAAAGTGCCGTCAGCTTGAGAAAATAAGACGCACGTGAATCTCATCTTGGGTAGATGTTTTCTCATTTGATTCCTGTAATAATGTTATCTTTACACATCCCCGATCACACAGATGAAGGTGTCTGAATGGTGGCATGCCAGTCACACACATACAGCTATCGACAATGCTTATCTAAAAGGAGCCGAAGGGCTGGAGAGATGGCTGAGCGGTTAAGCGCTTGCCTATGAAGCCTAAGGACCCTGGTTCGAGGCTCGATTCCCCAGGACTTGCGTTAGCCAGATGCACAGGGGGACGCACGCGTCTGGAGTTCGTTTGCAGTGGCTGGAGGCCCTGGCACACGCATTTTCTCTCTCTCTCTCTGCCTCTTTCTCTGTCTGTCTCTTTCAAATTAATAAATTAAAAAAATAAACAAAAAACATTTAAAAGGATCCGAAGACTACAAAACACCATGTCTCTAATGGTGGAATCTCGGGCTCTGAGACAGACCGATGTGGGTGTTATTCAGGAAAAGGACCTATTCTTTTCACCAAAAGAAAATCCATCCAGTCCAGTTATGTAGAAGGCAGCATGCATCACTATTTGTCTACATGCAGGGTTTTCTTGTAAGCTCAAATGATTTCTGGTCAATTATTTATCCAACCCCAAAACTGTGTAGTCTGAAGTTTCACATTAGTAACTAATTTTTTTCTTAATTGAGTTTTGCTCCAGCAAAAGATAACTTCTTAAACCCCTAAGGCCCCGTCTTTAAGAATGAGGTGTCTGGGTGGCTTGGCTCCATGAACAGAAAAGTAGAGCAACATTCATTCATTCATTCATTCATTCATGAGGGAGGGGATCCGGGTTTCCAGGGCAATGTGAGGAGGGGTATTACTGCTTCACAGTGAAGACTGAACCTTCTGGTTGGCAAGGCCCGCTTCATAACCACAAGCAGAATCTTTGAGAGAGGCCTCTCTGCATCACGGTGAAGAACGAACTCCCAGGAATGAAGAGAAAAGGGAGCAGATCAGTACCCACTGAAGGATGGCCGCTCGCCCCTTGGAACAGTGTGTTGAGCAACGCCTGTTCTCTTGGGCTTTATCTCCTAAAACCTGGCCAAATCCTGGAAGCTCTGGGTGTGAGTTCAGCTCATTTCTGTCTTGAGCAGATCAAGAGGGCTCCATCTATCCTGAGGCCTATTTGCAGGAGAGCTGGGAAGACCTCTTTGGATTCTGGCTTCTACTTCTGCTATGGGCCCTGGGTGCGAAGACACACACCCCACTGCACAAGTGACAGATTAAATCCTAAGCAGCCACTGTCCCCAAAGGACAGCGGTGAGGAGGGGACAGCTGACAAAGGAAATGGGAATGAAGACTTCCATTCAAGTCTTAACCCTTGAATGCATGATGTGAAGTAGGTTCATCTGGCCTTGTGGAAGACACGGGTTTTTTTTTTTTTTTTCTTTTTCTTCATCACTGGTGAGATACGAGTAATGTCACAAGCTATGTGAACTAAGACAGAGAAGCGATGTTTCTCTGTGAAAGAATTCGTGAGTAACGATTATTCATTCGATCACTTCTTTTGGATAGTGCCACCTAGCCCGGTGGAACTTTTCCATGTCTCCTGGGTAGGAGACATAGAAGAATTGGGGGAAGGCTTCCACAGCAGGAATACGGCCCCAAACAGGCTGGCCAAGGGGTGTGAGGCCCCTGTAAGGCACCATAAAGTCATAGAGAGATTAGGTGAGGGGGGTCTTGAGGGAAAGGACACGCAGAAGAGAAGGCCAGACAGAACCATCACGTATGTGAGTTGTCAGAGACTTCAGGCCACCTTCCGTGGTCAAACTCTGAGTGCCCAGGAGCCACGGGACGTGGTAGAAGGAGTCTCGCATTCACTCTGTGGGGCGAGGGACAGCTTAGGAAAATGGGACCCAGACATGGGGTGCTCAGATTCCTAGTCCATGGGAGAGGAGCTCCGAATTCCCTCACTGCCGTTCTCCAGGTGAGGTGAGAGTGCACCCCATACCTGGCCATGGGTTGAAGAAGTCCCTAGTGGGTGTTTTCCCTACACACTGGGAACCTAAAGGCAAGCCTGTAGCTCACAACTGAGTAAGAAACCCCCACTTCGCTTGGGGTCCACTGTAGAGCCATGGGCATATCTGCCCATGTGGAGTGATAAGGCGTTCAAGGTTTACCAAGGGAAACATACCCAGTACCCAGCTGGCACAGTAAAAGTGCCCTGTACCTGATCCTCCAAACAGGAAAGCTCCGTAAGGCTCCAGCTGCTGCTAATGGGTCCTTGAGGACAGGACAGCCATTTCCCCAGCCCCAGCAGTTGAGAGTGAGGCCCCAAGTCACCCGCCCAGCAGAGCTGCCGGCCCAGGCCACAAGGCTCTTACCACATTGTAAACCATACATTTGCAAATCTCACAGCTAATCCACGGTACAGCCTGTGTGCAACCTAATATGGGTCTCAGAGCCCAGAGGCACCCTCGTGGCATAGGCAGACCCCCCCCCCCCCCCCCCCGTCTTAAGCCTCCCACTGAAGAGCACAACCGGTTAGCCAGACTGCAAAAATATGTAACTTGAAGTCCCCTTGCCATGAGAACCATGGCTCTGGTATTTCCTGGCTTCGGGAGGGCTGGCGGTTCAGTTTCTAACCTTTGCTTTTTTGATGGCTGAGTGCTTGCATTTTATTCTGGGGTCAGTTCTGCATTTGGTAGGGAGGCAAGGGGGTGGGGGGGGGGAGAGAAAGAAATGAAGGAATCTCAGGGAGCCCAAGGCTTCCACACAGCCCACCATGGGGCCCATTTGGACTCAAGACCACGGGGACAAAATCCCTACCAAAATGCTTTTACTGTCCCCTACCCACACACACTGGGGTTTTCCCACAGCCCCATTGATAATGATGGCAAGGGGACGGCAGCTGTCACATCAAAACAGAAATATTGGAATTGGGGTCAGACAATGGCTCTTCTTGTCCCGTGTGGTGGTTTGAATTAGGTGACTCCCCCACCCCCACCCCCACCCCGCAACGACAACACACCATAAACTCATGTGTTCTGAATGCTTGGTAACCAGCTGATGGTAATTTGGAACCTGGTTAGAGGTGTATTGTTGGAGGTGGGCTTATGGGTGTTATAACCAGCTTCCCCTTAGCAGTGTTTGGCACACTCTCTTGCTGCTATGGTCCACCTGATGTTGGCCAGGAGGAGATGTCCACCCTCTGCTCATGCCATCGTTCCCCCCTGCCATCGTGGAGCCAAAAATAAATCTTTTTTTTTTTTTTTCACACAAGCTGCTTTTTTTTCTTTTTAAATTTTTTATTTATTAACAGACACAGAGAGAAAGACAGATAGAGGGAGAGAGAGAGAATGGGCGCGCCAGGGCCTCCAGCCTCTGCAAACGAACTCCAGACCCGTGCGCCCCCTTGTGCATCTGGCTAACGTGGGACCTGGGGAACCGAGCCTCGAACCGGGGTCCTTAGGCTTCACAGGCGAGCGCTTAACCGCTCAGCCATCTCTCCAGCCCCACACAAGCTGCTTTTGATCAGGTACTTGGTGCAATGCCAAGTTGGCCACAACACCCTAGGTTCTGCCACGAGCTCTCTGAGGAGCATTAGAAAATGCCTGTAACCTTCTGAGTCACAGCCCCCTCCTTGGTGAAATGGCAGTGACTCCTCACAGTGAAGTGTGAGGACGGGTGAATTGAATGGGAATGTGGGGATTCAGAGAAGCTTCCTCTGGGGTTAGCGAGCACAGGGACAGAATGGACCCCCTGTTGAGCGGCCAGTGCATTTGAGGGCAGTGCTGGGGACAATGTGAAAGGGCTACCTACCGGGAGTCCACTGAGTGCTGAGGACAAGCCACCAACACCTTCCAAAACTGCGTAACGCGGCAGGCTATTTGCTTACTAAGAATCGGTAAATGTCCAAATGAGCTCAGGGGGGACAGTCAGCGGAGGCAAAATTCTTCCAGAAAGGCTAGAGGCCTGGGAAAAGGTCTCGCCTTGTTCTCCGTGGCTTCCTGGACATAGTTCTTGCTCCCTCCATAGCCTGGCCACAGGTGTGTCAATGGACTCGGAGGATGCTTGATCTGGCTGCCTCAAGCAAGTGGACTTGAGCATCTCCGGGTGAGATAGGTCCCGAGAAGCTCGGTCCTACCAGTGCAATGCTGGGGGTACCCTGTCCCAGGTTTGTGGGTCCTGACGCTGCAGAGCAGGGGAGCCCTGCTGACCCGGTAAAGTACAGGCCCTACAACTTTATCCTTCAGTGCGTGTTCCGTTTTTTTATTTTAATTATCAAATATCATCGTGTGATTCAATTTCTTGGCTCCTGCCTTCAAAAACCTGGGATTTGCCCCTGAGGGAATTTCTTGTTGATAGCTCAAGCCTTCGGATGGAGGCCAGAGCCACATGTCCCTTTTACCCTATATCCCTGGGATTCAAGCTCCAGTCCCTGGGGCGGGGGGGGGGGGCGGGTGGATTTGAGTTACGACCCAAGAGCACAGCTGACATCTTAAAAAATATCCAAGCAGTACTGTCACTGCCTGGAGAACTTCTGCAGAGTTGGCCCCGTGTGACTATTCCACAGCCGAGGCCACAAGCTACAGAGTTACTCTCAAAGGGAGCGATTTCTGAAGAGCAAGCCAAGACTGAAGGTTTTGATGAAGCTGATAAAAGGGACGTGAGAGCTGGAGAGGTGGCTCTGCAGTTAAGGCGCTTGCCTGCAAAGCCAAAGGACCCAGGTTCGATTCCCAAGGACCCACATAAAGCCAGATGCACAAGGGAGCGCATGCGGCTGGAGTTCATTTGCAGCTGCTAGAGACCCTGGCGCACTCATTCTTTCTCTCTGTCTCTCCGCTTGCAATAAAAATTAGTATATATAAAAAAGTGAGGTGAACACTGAACTTAGAGGGGGAGGGACTTTTCTGAGGGCAGCTGTGTGATAAAGTATTAAAGCAAACTCAAGGTTTAGCATAGAAACATATAGACGGAGGACATACACCTTGGTAACCTGCTTCCTGGTTGACTCTGGTATGTGATCTGAAGCAAGAAGATCTCTGACATATAAAGAGGGCTCCTTGTGCTTTCTGTGTTAAATAATTTGTTTTTCATTTTTATGTTATTTGCAAGCACAGCAGAAAGAGAGAGAGAATGAGCAAACCAGAGCCTCTAGACACTGCAAATGAATTCTATTTGCAAGCGCCACTTTGAGTATCTAGTTTTATGTGGGTACTGGGGAATGGCACTCGGGTCACTAGGGTTTGCAGGCAAGCGTCTTCACCACTTATCCATCTCTCCAGCCCCTGCGTTAAGTTATGATTGATGATTTATCTGTAAACTGTTTGAATATTGGCTATAGGCCGAAATTAGCAGATCATATTGTGTTAGGGAGCTGCAGTCCCAGGCCAGGCAGAGAATGTGGAGACGGGCTGCTCTGTAAGCAGAATCGTGCCTGGCATTTTTAAATTCAATTGTCTCCTTAATTCTTATGACAGTGGGACATTTTGCCAGATATGGGGCGTTGTCACTGAAAGTTCAATCTCATGCCAACTGCTGATTTTAAATATAAGAAGTCATATCCCAATATGCTATCTATAAAAAAAAAAAAGTTTAGATTCACATTTACAAAAAAAAAAAAAAAAGGTAGAGGAAGAAAATAGTAAGACTATGTGGGGAAACAACCCAAGGACCATGGCTGTTGCGGTCAGGTTTGCATTGCTGGCAGAAATCACCTGACCAAAGCATCTTGTGGGGGGAAAAAGAGGTTTATTTTGGCTAACAGACTCAAAGGGAAGCTCCACAATGGCAGGGAAAACGATGGCATGTGCACAGGGTGGACAACAGCAACAGGAGAGTGTGCCCCACACTGGCAAGGGAACACTGGCTATAACACCCCTAAGCCCGCCCCCAGTAATACGCTGCCTCCAGGAGGCGTTAATTCCCAAATCTCCATCAGCTGGGGACCTAGCATTCAGAACACTTAAGTTTATGGAGGACACCTGAATCAAACCACCACAATTGTGAAGGGCAAACTCAACATCATCTCAAGTGGCAAAACTGGGGATCCAACCAGAAGCATTAATTGGAAACAGCCTTTCCTTTTTACCACACTATCCCTTTTTTCTTCTCTGGTTCTACATGGAGGAATTAAAGCTATAAATTTGGATGATTAAGACAGCCTTGAAAACTTTGATACTATCTGAGGATGATACTGCCTCTAAGAAATTGGGTGAATTTCTTATGGATATTATCACATGCCTTTTAAATGTTCTTAAAATGAGTTTACTCCACAGTACATGTTTATTAACACTTTGGGTATGGTTAAAAGGAGATTTCCCACAGTTTTAAAATTATAAGGCTAGGGAAATAGTTCAGTGAATAATTAGGCATGCTGCAAGCCCAAGAGCCTGAGATCACCTGAATTCAGTTCCCTAGGACCCACATGAACAGCTGGGTATGGGACATGCGTGTCTATAACCCCAGTGCTATGAAGAGCAGAGACTGGAGAATCAATGGACTCAGAAAAACTCTTTTCTTTCTTCTTTTATTCTTTATTTTATTTTATTTTATTTATTATTATTATTTTTTTCAAGGTATGGTCTCACTGTAGTCCAAGAGAACCTAGAATACACTCTGTAGCCTCAGGATGGCTTCAAACTCTTGGTGATCCTCTTGCTTCCCAAGTGCTGGGATAAAAGGTGTGTACCACCATGCTGGGCTGCAGTTCCTCTTTTAAAGAGATCTCAAGGAAATGCACAGATGAGTGATATACTAGAAGGATAATCAATGTTCTCTTCTGGCTTCTGACTGCCCATGAGTGCATTTGCACATATACATGCATGCAACACACACACACACACACACCTTACTATCGCTACATTACGTATGCAAAAAATGAAAGTTTTGAAAACTTGAAAAAAATGCTTACCTTATATAAATCATGTCATTTCCCCCCCACACCCTGATCCTGTACTCTACCTACTCCAGGGAGCAGGTGAATAGAAAACAAGTAACTGGACCTGGGATAGGGAAGTTGAAGGGCCAAGAATGTCTATGGAGGGCTTCCTAGCCAAGACCCTAGCTTAAAAGGGGCCATTGGTTCAGAACAAGGCACTGAAGGACACATTTGGAGATTCAGCCCCCGTCCCTACCATAAAGCTGAAACAAATGAACAGCCCTTCCCAACCCAGCATATACATATATGGGAGGATAGGGATTCAGGAATAGCTCCCCCGCCCATTCTACCTAGCCCCTCGCTCATCAATGGAACACTAAGAATCCACTGAAGATGAGCCAACCCTTTGATGAGAGCTCCACGGGCTTGTTTCTCCTAATATAATGAAACCAACTCATTATTGTCTATGGAGTCTCTTCACTTGAACCCTCTGTACCCTAATCTTGCTTGGACAAGCACTGTCAGCTCTCATTTCCATCTCATCTCAAGTGGGTTGGGGCCCTGGGCTCCTTGAAGTGGAACAGTCTGCAAGAATCTGATGATCATTTTGCTAGGAGCATTACTTACCAAGCTCCCAGGGTTGCGCCGTCAACTGCCCCTTCCCCAGTACCTGGTGGGAGGGACGGAATAGCGTATGGAGAGTAGTTGACACCTGTCTTATCACCATGGACTTTAATTTCCAGTACACAAATCCACACGATGCTGTGACTCTTACTCAGTAGCTTAGGGCTTATAAGTCAGGACCTTAATTTCCTCAAACTCGCCCTCCACATAGACCATTTAAATGATTATATTTGAACTGCTCAGAACACCTCGCATGCCCCATATGGGGTAGTGACTATTATTACAAGAGATTGTTTGCCAAGGTCCCAGGTTGTTCTACAAACAGTGACGCTTGAAGTTCACCATCAGAAGGGCTCAGAGAGGGCTACAGGGATGGCTCAGCAGTTAAGGCGTTTGCCTGCCAAGCCAAAGGACCCAGGTTCGATTTCCCCAGGTCCCATGTTAGCCAGATGCACAAGGGGGTGCCTGCGTCTGGAGTTCGTTTGCAGTGACTTGAAGGCCCTGGTGCGCCCATTCTTTCTCTCTCTCCTTCTTTCTCTGTCTAATAAATAAATAAAAATAAAGTATTTAATAATAAAAAAGGGGTCAGACAGTAGAGGGGTAGGAGGAGAGGGGAAGTGTCCCAGGCAGTGGTTGGGGAAGCAGGAGTGACATGTCCATTTCAATGCTGAACAGAGGAGGGAAGTAGAGGAAATGGGAAAGGGCCTGGACTTGAGTGAGCAGACAGAAGGGGCCTTTGGAATGTTCTGGAATTCATGGAGGCCATGTGCTCTACAGTTGTGGGCCCTCCTGGGTGATGTGCTGGCCCAGAACTTGTGTATCCAAAAGACTGTCCACTCCTCCCTCTTCCTTCTCCTGTGCTATGTTGGGTAGCAGCTCTCCCCGCTGCCAGAAGCCGTGTGAATTTTCTGGGGAATTTTGTGGTATTACTTCATGTGATTTCTGGGAAGATGGTGGGAAGTCTAACCAACCAGTTCACCTTTCAAATGAAGCTTGTTATACCGAACCTTAAAAGTTGGAGCCAAAGCTATCACCATAATTACTGCTGTGTAGCACAAATAACACTTAACAACTTCACAAGACCCCCTCAGAGAAGTGGCCTCCAGGAAAAGTAAAGACGACAAAATGACTATTTTTGGCCATCAAACCGGCCTTTGTGTTAAGATTGGCTGACTGCTCAGACACAATTTAAAAAAAAAAAAAAAAACTTGAGGACTTCCGGGTAAGATGGTGGCATTAGTAGCCACGCCAAGGTGGCCTGGGCAGGGAAATAGGCAAAGATAGCAAAATAAACCCTTCTATCAAAAAGCGCAGGTGAGCTGGGCGTGGTGGCACACGCCTTTAATCCCAGCACTCGGGAGGCAGAGGTAGGAGGATCGCCGAGAGTTCGAGGCCACCCTGAGACTACATAGTGAATTCCAGGTCAGGTGGGGCCAGAGTGAGACCCTACCTCGAAAAACAAAAAAAAAAAAAAAAAAAAAAAAAAGAAAAGTGCAGGTGTGTAAGTTATTATCAACCACAGCAGAGAAGCAGGAGAGACTCAGATCTTCCGGAAAGGAAGAAACTGGTCAGAGTCCCGCCAAGGCCCCAGCAGCCCTGGGCTGCATGCCTGCCTGGCCAACACAGAGCTACAGGAGCGGAAAACAGGGAAGGGATTTTTCGCTCACACAAGCCTCTTCACAAAGTCAAGAAACCTGAAGTAGGAGACCAAAGGGACCAGCTGAGCAGCCCCCGGTCCAACTCCAGGCACCGTGGATAGCCTCCCATGCCCCAACCACCAATGCCAGGAACCACCAGAGAACTCATTCAGCCCCCCAGCCACACAGCATCCAGCACAGCCAATCAGAACACCAGATCCGGAGACCCCCCAACAGCCTAACAATCCACAGAGAGGGACAGAGGTGGGCACTCAGCATTGGTAGGATTGGAAGCCATCCCCAAACGTGACAGGGCCTAAACAACACAGAAAACAGGTACATAGGCCTGCAATGGAAGTGCTAATCTCATCTCCAATATCAGGGCAGGTTATGTGTTAGATTTGATTGATGGACTTTACCATTGGGCTTTACCATTCTCAAATAAGCTGTATTTTGGTGTTGGCTAATGTTGCTTTTGACGTTACCTGATTTATAGGGCCTTTGTCTTTTTCTCCTGTCATTACTGGGGGCAGGGTGTCACTCAGCTTTAGGCTGCCCTGGAACCCATTTCAGACCAGAAATCCCAACCTCCCAGTTGACAGGATTAAGGGTGTGGGGCAGCACACACCCTTAGGGAGTTTGACTTTATTAGGTTGTCTGTTTGTTTTAATCCCCACACTTGTATAAATACGCCGTGCTGGTTTTGATTGGATGGGTACATTGCTCAGTTGAACTTTAGAATTTGCCAGTAATTTGCTCCACACAGTCCACTAGAATACTTGAATAGCGGGCAAACTCAACACCTAGGGTCACTTCTGCTATTTCTGTTGCAGTATAAGAGCCACACCTGACACCTTGAACTCCTATCCTGAAGATATATAAAGTTGGATAAACATGGCTAGGAACATGGCAGATAATTAGAAAACCCAAGCATCAAATTAACTTAAGATACATTATAATACAATACACAAAAAATCAAGACAATGCAATGCCACCAAAAATTATAAATCCATTAGAAATGATCTCCAGTGAGACTATTTTAGATGAAATGCCTGACAAAGATTTTAAAAAAATGATTATATCTATGCTCAAAGAAATCAAAGAAGAAAACAAACTCCTGAAGGAGTTTCTCTCCCAAGAGAACACAGGAAACCAGCTTAATGAAATAAGGCCAATACAAGACATTAATTAAAAAAAAACACAGTCCAACAAAGAGAAAGAAAAACTAATAGGAAGGCATGAATGGGAATTTCAAAACATTCAGTACACTATAAAGAGATCAAACATAAGAATTCAGGGCATAGTAGAAGGAGAAGAATTTCACTCCAAAGGCATAGCAGGAATTTTCAACAAAATCATAGAAGAAAATTTCCCTCAAATAGAGAAAGTGATGGTAATACAGATACTAGAAGCCTTTGAGACACCAAACAGACAAAACCAGGGAAGAACCTCTCACTGTCATATTATAATTAAGCTACAAAACACACAAACCAAAGAAAATATATTGAAAGCAGTTAGACAGGAAAAATCAAGTCATATACAAAGGCAAGCCCATCAGGAAAACAGAAGATTACTCAACACAAATTTTAAAAGCCAGAAGGGCTGGAATGATGTAATCCAAGTTCTGAAAGATAACAACTGTCAACCAAATCCACCCAAATAAACAGAAAAATAAGGACATTCCACAATAAAAACAGGCTAAAGGAATATATGAACACTAAACCAGCTCTACAGAAAATACTTGAAAGTATCCTCCATGCTGAAGAGAAAGAAAAGCACACACGTAAGGAAATAGGAAAAATAAACCATACTTAAATAATAGTTAATACAAGAGAGTAAAGGAAAAACTAGAAGAACTACAAAGCAAGAATGTCAAGAATAAATACACACATCTTTCAATAATAACTCTTAATATGAACAGCCTCAATGCCCAATCGAAAGACACAGATTTTTAGACTGGGTTAAAAAGCAGGATCCTTCTATTTGTTGCCTCTAA
This sequence comes from Jaculus jaculus, assembly GCF_020740685.1. Classification (NCBI taxonomy): domain Eukaryota; kingdom Metazoa; phylum Chordata; class Mammalia; order Rodentia; family Dipodidae; genus Jaculus; species Jaculus jaculus. The sequence continues at coordinate 48,210,655 of NC_059119.1, forward strand.
GAAACTCACCTTTCCATAAAAGACAGACACTGGGCTGGAGAGATGGCTTAGCGGTTAAGCGCTTGCCTGTGAAGCCTAAGGACCCCGGTTCGAGGCTCGGTTCCCCAGGTCCCACGTTAGCCAGATGCACAAGGGGGCGCACGCATCTGGAAGTCGTTTGCAGAGGCTGGAAGCCCTGGCGCGCCCATTCTCTCTCTCTCTCCCTCTGTCTTTCTCTCTGTGTCTGTCGCTCTCAAACAAATAAATAAATAATTAAAAAAAAAAAAGACAGACACTATCTTAAGGTGAAAATTTTCAGTCTCAAGCACAGGATACCTTCCAGTGAGCTTTTGGCCAGGGATGTCCCTGATGTCCCCTAAATCATTTCAGGCCATGCTGAGTCTCTTGGTTTCCCACCAGCAATAGATGGTAAGACCCTATTGCTGAAGACTCCACCTGGTTGGGCTGCAAGGGCATTGAGAAATCTTGCTGGAGCTGAGCTGAAAACCTCCTCCATGTAGACCAGCTGAGAGAAAGCTGGAAAAAGCCATGCTGCAGGCAGTTTGGTGGGAGAGAGAGACGTCATCAGTGGAAATAAACAATAGTGGATACTGCAAGCCTTGAGTTTGGCCAGCCAGTTCAAATGAGCCAATGGGTGCAATAGTGGCATGTCTGTTATGGGGGAAACCAACTGCTCTCTTATTGGACTGGAGGTCTGCTCCACAGGAGGGAATACATGCCTGGTGCTGAAAAACCTATGATAGGCGTAGTCATGAGCCCTAGGGGTATAATGTCTGCTGGTGTCTGATTAAATGCATATACTATGCTCACCAAACTGCCCAATAAACACTTCTCTTCATGTTCATACCCATATATTCATGCTACTCTCACTTTTGGTTAGAGAGGTTTCTCTTTCAGATGGTGGTGACCTCCGGGATAACTCAAAAGGCACCATCATGCTGAGAAAAAGTGACAGAGGCACATCTTGATTCACTGCTTGTTAACACTGTAGATGGCTTTTCTCCCCCGCCCCCCAACCAGGTCTACATAACACGTTCCTGCTCCATGGCAGATAGCCAACAGGGAGGTGGCTCCCGGCTGGATTCCTGCTGGATTTCTTAGTATCCTGTGACTGCAGCACGTCATGTCTTCAGAAATAGGTCTTTACCATTTACTTCTGGGGAGCAACCAAGAGCATGGCAATAGCCTGTATTGTTTTGGGGGCCTCCTGAGTGTACACTATCCCTGGCACTGGGATTTACTTGAACAACTTGTGGCTTCAGGATAAAGCTTTCTACACCCAAGAAGGGCACTTTTACCTAAATTCCTTCATATTCTCTCTCTCTCATTATACTTTTAACTACTCAATGAAGAAGTAGGTTTTTGTTTGACCTGTTTATAACATCACTAGTTTTGTATGTTTCCTTCCTATGGGTGAATTTCTCTTTTATGTTTCAGCAGTTTCAAAAACATCAGAGTATGTGACTTTCATAAATATAGCGCCAGAGGGGGAGGAGCACTGTACGTGACAAGGCCATTGCGCTCACAAACTCTCGGCAGTTGTGGCTGCCTACACAATGCCTGCATGCGATGGCATCGGACAACATTCTGTTATGGGTAAAGGAGTGGCATACAGTGACACTGGACAGGGGATAAGAGTAATGTGTGATGCATATAATAAAAATATAATATACAGTTATGAAAGTGTCAAAAACAAAAAGGAAATATAATATCAGGTACTTATCATGTGAATATGAAATCTCCATCGCCAAGCTTTCCCATTGAAGACAAATATAACCACGAACAGAAACAGCAATCCACAATAAATCCTGTATCCTTTTGGTTGTTTTCCTCAGGTATTTGTCAGTCATTGACTAACATAGCCTCCAAGCACCACCCGCTTTCATCTTCTTAAATCTTTTTTTTTTTTAACTTTTTTAAAAATGTTTTTGTTTAGTTTTATTTATTTATTTGAGAGTGACAGAGAGAGAAAGAGGCAGATAGAGAGAGAGAATGGACGCGCTAGGGACTCCAGCCACTGTAAATGAACTCCAGAGGTGTGCGCCCCTTGTGCATCTGGCTAACGTGGGTCCTGGGGAATCGAGCCTCAAACTGGGGTCCTTAGGCTTCACAGGTAAGCAATTAACTGTTAAGCAATTTCTCCAGTCCTGAATCCCTTTTTTGTAAGTATTTGTTTATGCAAGAAAGGAGAGAGAGAGAGAGAGAGAGGGAGGGAGAATGGGTGCTCTAGGGCCTCTAGTCACTGCAAACACAATACAGACACATGCACCTCCTTGTACATCAGGCTTTGTGTGGGTTCTGGGGAATGGAATCAGGGTCCTTAGGCTTTGCAGGCAAGTGCCATAACCACTGAGCCATTTCTCCAGCCCTGAAATAAGATTTTAAATTTGTAGTAGTTATTTTCTTGGTTGCTGTGACCAAATACCTAGCAAGACGTACCTTAAGGGAATGAGTTTATTTTGGCTTACAGTTTCAAGGGCATACAGTTCATCATGACAGAGATCTCATAGCATGAGGAGCAAGAAAGTGCCTGTGACAGGTGCAATAGTGTCATACAGTCACGGTGCGTAACCAACTGCTCTCAGATTGGCTAACAGATCCACGCAGTGGAACAGGGAACCAAGCCAGAATCATATCCAAAATAACGAGTTTGCTCTCCAATATCAAGCTTTCACCCATCTTGGGCTACAAGAGGGCCTACACCTATTAAATTCTCTCTAAACTAATAATGGTTATCCCATTTATCTGGTGTTGACTTCACTCTCCATTGGAGAATTTGCATCTCTTTTTCAGAGGGATGCAGAACATGAGAGAATCAGCCAATTGCACCTCACCAGGGCCCCAGCTGAAACCATAGAGTAACTGGGGAAATGAGCAAGAGTGCTGCTTTCTTGGTGAACCTGGTCCCAGCACAAGGGTGAAGGAGACAGACACAGAGAACACTCAACTCCTACCAAGCCAGAGATCCAGAGACACAGAGGCTCTCAAGACCTCCTCACTAATGCAGACTTAAAACAAACCCAACGTGGCTTAGTGAAATTCGCAGAAGAGGGGCTCAAAGACTGTTAAAACCAGAAGTTGGGACATCACGCACAGAGACGTTGCCTCTTCCCAGTAACTGATGGCTACCCCCAGAGTGCACGACCCACAAACCCCATGGGGTTAACAGGCATCCCCAGTGACAAGGGTCCCTTTGGAAGAGAAGGGGACCAACATGTACTGCTTACATACTGATTATGTCCATAACTAATAAATGGAAAAAAAAAAAAAAAGAACACAGAGAGTGCAAAGGAAGTTGGGGCCAGGGTATAAAACTTCAAGGCTCACTCCCACGACTGACTTCCTCCAGCAAGGCTCCACCTCTTTAAGTTTCCAGAACCTTCCCAGACAATGCCACCACCCCAAACACCTGAGCATTTCATTTTCAAACCAAGACAAATTAATAACATTGCTTTCCTTTCATCTCTCCTTTATAGTGCATACATTAATTCATATTACCAAGATAAAAACCAGCCGATGCACTAATTCTAGTAATGGAGGCGATAGGTTTGACATACTAGGAGGCGTGACGGGCAGAGAGAACGGAGTATCTATATGAAGCAAAAGGACATTACATTTTCTAGGCTCGTCTCCCTGTATTATCTGGCTTTTCTGGGACATCACTCTCAAAAGGGGAGTTTTCTTAGGTATTTCATGCCCGTGACGGGGTAAATCCTTAGGAAAACCTTAGTGCCTCTATGGGGAACTTCACAAATCTGTTAAGTGTTCCTTTCTCTTAAAGTATTTGACCAAAGTCAACACCTGAATTCCAGCTGCTCAGGTCTGCCAAGTGAGCTGAGGATGAATGGCTGTCAGGGAAAACACCCCTCCCTTTTTTTTTTTTTCTTTTTTTTGTTTTGGTTTTTCGAGGTAGGGTCTTACTCTGGCCCAGGCTGACCTGGGATTCACTATGGAGTCTCAGGTTGGCCTCGAACTCACGGCAATCCTCCTACCTCTGCCTCCCGAGTGCTGGGATTAAAGGTGTGTGCCACCACGCCTGGCTCAAAAATACCCTTATTACCCAGGGCTCAACAACCTTGACAGAAGGAGACCAGCCAGGCCTCCCTTCCTTCCTCCCTCCTTCTCTTCTGTAAGCCCAGCACCTTCTTGAGGTCCAGGTAATGAGGCACAGAGATGAAGGAAAAGGGAGGGCCACTGCTCTGATCTCAAGGAGCAGGAGACACAGAGCTGTGGGCGGAAGGGACTGAGAATCTCCTGGTCGTCCCTCCCACCCTTGGCCTTTGAGAGAGATTAGAAGTCCTGAGACACTTGGATTTTTTAAAAAATTATTTATTTATTTATTAGAGACAGAAAGAGAGAGAGAGAGAGAGTCAGGGCCTCTAGCCACTGCAAAAGAACTCCAGACGCATGTGCCACCATGTGCATCTGGCATACGTGAGACCTAGAGAATCGAACCTGGGTCTTTAGGCCTCGCAGGCATGTGCCTAAACTGCTAAGCCATCTCTGAGGCAACAAAGCAGAGGCCTGTGCTTCTTCTTGAGCATCCGGGGAGGGGAGGGGGCAGATGCAGCCAGCCTACGTCATAGTCTGTGACTACAGGCAAGGTCAACCCCAGGCTGACCTGGAATTCTCTATGGAGTCTCAGGGTGGCCTCGAACTCACGGCAATCCTCCTACCTCTGCCTCCTGAGTGCTGGGATTAAAGGCGTGCACCACCATGCCCAGCTGACATCTTAAAATTCTTTAAATTTTTTAAAAATCATTTTATTTATTTATTTATTGGAGACAGAGGAACTGAGGGAGAGAATGTGCATACCAGGGCCTCTAGCCACGCCATGATGTGCATCTGGCTAACGTGGGACCTGGAGAATTGAACCTGGGTCCTTAGGTTTCAAGGCAAGCGTCTTAACCACTAAGCCATGTCTCCAGCCCGCCATGTTAAAATTCTTAACATTGACTGGGCATGCCCCGTTTTCATTTTGCGCTGAGCCCTGCAAATCACGCACATCGCCCAGTTTGCCACATGATCCTTCAGTGAACCCGATGCTCCCTTCCCAGTCCCTCCAGAGAACATAACTTCCCTGTTTCCAACTCTCATTAACCATGAACTCCGTGGAAACTTCTCCAACTTTGGGATAGCCAAAGGGATGATGGCAAACTGTCCAGAAGGACAGCGGCATGGTGTGATGGTTCAATTCAAGTGTTCCCTGTAAACTTAGGTGTTCTGAATGCTAGGTCCTCCCCCACCAGCTCATGGAGACTTGGGAATTAACGCCTCCTGGAGGCGGTGTATTGTAGGGGGCAGGCTTATGGGTGTTATAGCCAGTGTCCCCTTGCCAGTGTTGGGCACACTCTCCTGTTGCTGTTGTCCATCTGATGTTGGCCAGGGGGTGATGTCCACTCTCCGCTCATGCCATCATATTCCCCTGCCATCACGGAGCTTCCTCTCGAGTCCTGTAAGCCAAAATGAACCCTTTCTTCCCACAAGCTGCTCTTGGGCAGGGGCTTTTTTTTTGCCAGCAATGTGAACCTGACTGCAACACAGGGGTAAACTGAAACAGATGCAGACTCAGGTATGTGGGCCTGGCTGTGGCCTCTGGGCTAGTCCCTAACGCACAGCACCCACCCGATTTTCCTGCAAGGCCACTCAGTCCATTAGCACCCTCCAGAAGAGGGGAGACCATAACGGATGAACTCTCCATCTCTTCATCCTGAGTGAATAGCACTCAGCAAACAGCCAATGGGCATAGTGTAATAGACAGGGAAAGAAGAGCTCACATGAGCTGGGGTGGTCAGAGGTTCACCGGCAAGGTCACAGTCTCTCTCCCCCCCCCCCACACACACATAGGACATCCCTTAATCCCAGCCATCTCTATTACTCTTGCAACCCACTGATAAGAAGGAAGTGAGAGGGCTGGAGAGATGGCTTAGCAGTTAAGGCATTTGCCTATAAAGCCAAAGGACCAAGGTTCGGTTCCACAGATGCACAAGGTGGCGTCTGTGTCTGAAGTTCATTTGCAACCGCTGGAGGCCCTGGCGCGCTCAGTTGCTCTCTCTCTCCCTCGCTTTCTGCCTCTTTCCATCTTGCTCTCTCAAATAAATAAATAAATAGAAGGATGTGAGAGAGGCATTAGGAGAGGAACCAATACAAGACAGCCACCAGGGTGGACAATCTTGGTAAAGGTGGATGAAGGCAAGCCAAGGCGTTGGTGAGGCGCAAACTTAGGGCCCCGAGGACCACGTGCATCCTAGGCAAATGCTCTGGCCCTGAGCTACGTCTTCTACCCAAGCTCCTCCTTATTTCAAATTATTAGCTGGATGGCGTCTTCATGCAGCTGGGCATGGTACATTCTGGCAAGCGGGGAGTGGAGACTCGTAAGTGGCAGTTAATGGAAAGGTTCTACCGATAAACAGCGTAATGCTCGCTTTGCATCAGTGACACACGTTCTCTGCGCCTCCCAACTCAGGCTTTAACAAGTTCATTTGGATAGTGGTGAGCGCCTGGTGTGGTAGATCCAGAGCTTTCTGCATGTGAATAATCCCCCCTCCTCTTCATGGAACGAATTGCTTTCCAATATTGAGGGAGGATTCACAAAGGGCTGATAGAGATCGGCAGTTGTGAAGTCCACAGGGTATGCAGCTGAGGTTTGAGGAGAGCATATGACTTGCCCCAAATCTCTCACAACAAAGGTGACAGTTTGGTGCACCCTTACAGTTTATCTTCTAAATTACCTCACACATCTCCATTTTGCCTGAGCTAGGCATAGAAACTGGTGCTCTTGGTTGGTTAATTGCTTGCTCCTGTTGGGGGAGAGGGGAGAGAGATAAAAGGGGGGCTATTCAGGATCTCCCACACACCAAAAAACTTACTGTCTCTTCAAGTTAAATATGGAATCTAAGGGATTGTTATCAAGTGTTCAAAGTGCTGCACTTTCATCTCTCATAACCAGTTCTCTCTTAAAATTTTTTTAAAATTTATTAATTTATTTGTAACAGATTATGTTTTTATTCCCTCTACCCCGTTCCCTTTTCTCTGGGGCCCTCCTCTGTGGGGTTATGGGACTTTCTGTGGGTCATAAAGGCCTCAGTCAATCCTGATGGACGAGTGGGGGGAACCATACCTCAGTTTATTCCCACCTGCTTTGTGGCTCTTGCAATCTTTCTGCTCCCCTCTTCCACAATGTTTCCTGAGCCTCTTTTTTAAATTATTATTTATTTGAAAGCGAGAGAGAGGGACAGAGAAAGAGGCAGATAGAGAGTGGGTGTGCCAGGGCCTCCAGCCACTGCAGATGAACTCCAGATGCATGCACCAGCTTGTGCATCTGACTTACGTGGGTTCTGGGGAGTTGAACCTGGGTCCTCTGGCTTTGCAGGCAAGCACCTTAACTACTAAGCCATCCTTCCAGCCCCAGTTGTCTCTTTTGAATATCCATTAAAAAAATTTTTTGAGGGGGGGTAAAATATCACATGGGTTTATCACTAGGCAACAATACAGCTGCACCCTTTTCTTTCCTATTTGTGTGTGGCAGCCGGTGCCCAGCAGGCTCTGGAAGAAAGGCAGGGATTGGCCAGTCACTGATCAGGATGTGCTCCTACAGGATACATAGAGACTTGTGGATTGAGGAGCCAACAGAGAACTTTTGTGTTTTACCCAAGTATTCGCAGTTAGTATCCATGGGAACTGAAATTTGAACAGGGTTGCTGGGGACTGGGATTATTGAACTGAATTGTATCACCAAGACACGTGCTTGCTTCTCAGAATTATGCCATGGAAGGACTGCCTGTTCATTATCTCCTTTTTTTTTTTTTTTCGAGGTAGGGTCTCACTCTGGCCCCAGCTGACCTGGAATTCACTATGGATTCTCAGGGTGGCCTTGAACTCATGGCAATTCTCCTACCTCTGCCTCCCAAGTGCCGGGATTAATGGTGTGCGCCACCACGCCCAGTTTATCTCCTTTTATTCTCATGGAAGCTGCATGAAGGGTGGAGGTGGTATTGTATTGTACCCATTTACAGGTGAAGAGACCCAAAGGCCAGCTACCTGTCAATAGGGGCACACAGCAAGACAGGGATGCAACAGGGAATCGAACTCCACCCACCCCACTGAGGTGCCTGCATGTCTAACTCTGGTCCACAGGGCTTGGACTGGAAGGAGGAAGCTGGCTGTACCTTTCCAGAAGGTACATCCCACCTTCCAGAAGTGTCCATAGCCTCATTGCCATCCACGCATATCCTTGGGTTATATGGGATCTTCACATTCATATCTGCCCTTCACGGTGATCCAAAAAAAAAAAAAAAAAAAACTCACCTATGTTGTTGATAGACAGATTGGCTTATTGGCCACTGAGGAAAGTTGGGGGAGAAAAAAAAAAAAATAAGATTATTTGGTCCATTTGAACCAGGAAGTGATTGAGTGCCCGAGAAGGGAGGGGCTCATGCTCATATAACTCAGCAGGTTAGTATTTACAGCCACCTGCACCAAGGGACCTTTCACAGCGACTCCCCGCATGACAGGGCTACAGTAAGAAACGGGAAAAGGGCTGTTGCTGGGATTCTGGTGTGAGTGGGCACAAGGGAGACAGCCTTGCTCCACTAGGCCCAGCCCCCACCCCTGCGTCCCCCCACCCCTCTCTGGCGCCCTCTGCTGGCCACCGCCCACCGCCAACAGCAGGACAGCTGCCCCCAAGCACGTGGCCGACAGAGGGGAAGGGTGTTTTTCATTAATAGGATCAGGAAAGGCATCTCTTAAGATTGCAAGGGCTGTTCCCCTCAAAAGCCCTCCGAGAGCGTACGAAAATTGTTATTAAATTATCAAAACACTAATGAGATTGTTAAATAAGACCGATTCTAATCCTCAAAACATGTGAGGCAGGCCTTTGGATGGATCCGGCCTAAGGGCTTCAGGATCTAGCGCTGGTACTTCCTTTCCAGAAAGTTGCCACTGTGGAATGAACAGCTGAAAGGGAGCTGGTGATGAAGTCGAAAGGGCCAGCTGCTAGATAGAGCAGCGCCAGACTTGGCCAGACAAAGTGGGGCGCCTCTGACCACTGTAGCCAGGAACAGGTGGGTGCCCTCCAGCTTCCCCGACCGGGTGCCTTTATCTTCCCCGCTAACATTTGGAACACTTAAATCTGTCCTGTAATTCCAACTACAGTCCATGTCTGAGGCTAGTCCCTTTAAACTCATGGCAGGCATCTTGAGGGCGGGAGCTAGCTGTCACATGCTCTGTCCTCAACAACACAGAGTTTAAAAATTGAGTTAAAGGAGCCGGGCGTGGTGGCGCACACCTTTAATCCCAGCACTCGGGAGGCAGAGGTAGGAGGATCGGCGTGAGTTCGAGGCCACCCTGAGGCTACATAGTGAATTCCAGGTCAGCCTGGGCTAGAGTGAGACCTTACCTCGAAAACCCCCCAAAAATTGAGTTGGGCTGGGGGCGGCTGGAGAGATGGCTTAGCAGTTAAGGCACTTGCCTGCAAAGCCAAAGGACCCATGTTTCACTCTTCAGATCCCAGTAAGATAGACGCACAAGGTGACACAAGCGTGCAAGGTCACACACATGTGCACAAGGTGGCGCACGCATCTGGAGTTCAGTTACAGGTGCTGGAGGCCCTGGTGCACCAATTCTTCCTCTCTGTGTGTGTCTCTCGCTTTTGCTCTCTCACATACAAAAAAAAAGCCAGACTGTTGGGCTTGCCTTACAAAAGAATAATAATTAATAATAAATAAATATTAAGTTAAGAGGCTGGGGAGATGGCTCAGTGATTAAAATGTTTGCTATACACATCCGATAACCTGAGTTTGGATCCCCAGAACTGAATAAAATTGAATGTAGCACACACATCTGTCATACCAATGTGTCTCAGGCGATGGGAGGCAAAGTCAGGAGAATCCTGAAGTTCACAGGTCTGGCATTTACAGTGGCAAATATCAATACAGACCCTGCCTCAAAAATGGGGAAAGGCAGGGACCAACACCCTGAGGTGGTCCTTTGACATCCACGTGTGTACACAGACACACGCACAGACACACATGAATTCACAAGAAACCATTTATTTTCATTTTACTCTCTCTGCATTCCTAGTCTGCCCCAGCAGACCTAGCTAGAAGCTCAGGTGACTGAAAACTGTCCCATGCACCGGAGTGCTGTGTGGAACAGCATTCCCTGATCATAAACTAAAATCTACTGCTGCAGTGGCTTGGGGAGGGGGTGACCCCTAAACCACCTGTAATCCCAGCTACCAGGTTGAAGATTGCAAGTTCAAAGTCAATCTAAGCTACAGGTGAATTCAAGTTCTGCCTGGGAAAATTAGTGAGAGCCTGTCTTGAAAATTATTTATTTACTTATCAATTTTTTGAGGTAGGGTCTCACTCTAGCTCAGGCTGACCTGGAATTCACGATGTTGTCTCAGGGTGGCCTTGAACTCATGGCGCTCCTCCTACCTCTGCCTCCCGAGTGCTGGGATTTAAAAGTGTGGCCACCAAGCCTGGTTTCGAAGTATTTTTTAAGTAAATTAAATTTAAAAGGGCTGAGGATGTAGTTTAGTGGTAGCATGCTTGCCTAGTATTTGTGGTACTGGGGTTTTGATCCCCAGTACCATATAAAAGTAAAGGAGGGGTGCAAAGGTATTACAAGTCAATCATGCAGCTTTATTTTGAACTGAGAGAAGCATGTATTTCTTATATTAAAATTCTAGAGATTGGGACTGGAGAGATTGCATAGTGGTTAAGGCTTTGCCGTCAAAACCAAAGAATCCCTATTCAACTCTCCAGGACCTATGTTAGCCAGATGCACAAGGGGGCACATGCATCTGGAGTTCCTTTACAGTGGCTGGAGGCCCTGGGGCACACATATTCCCTCTCTCTCCTCTTTCTCTCTCTCAAATAAATAAATAAATAAATAAATAAATAAAATATTAAAAATGTATTAAAAAATTCTAGAGATTGTTTGCACTTGCTGGAACAGAACTGATAAACCTACCCCAAACCTACATTGGTCAATTTCAATCAAATTATTTTTGGTTTGTGTGTGCATGTGTGTGTGTGTGTGTGTGTGTATGTGTGTGTTTATGTGCATATGCATATCCATATGTGTGTGTGTGCATGGGCACACGTGAACACATGTGTATGTGCCTGTGGAAGTGTGAAGTTAATCCTCCTTCCATTCTTCGTGACAGGATCTCTCACTGAGTCTAGATCTCATCATTGGGCTAGACTAGCCATCCAGTTAGTACCCAGGCCTTCCCATTCCCACCTCACCCTCCCCAGCAATGGCATTACAGACACATACCACCGTGCCTGGCTCTTATGTGGGTACTGGGAATCCTCTTGCTTGCTTGGCAAATACTTTACCTACTGAGCCATCTCCCCAGACCCTCAATTCACTTTTTTTTTAAAAATGCAAGTCCAACAGATTGGCCTTTTTGTTTTATGAGAGAGAGGGAGAGAGAGATAGAATGAGAATTGGCATGCCAAGGCTTCCAGCCACTATAATGAAATTCCAGATGCACATGGCACCTTGTGTGCATGTGTGACCTGGCGCGCTTGGGTCACCTTGTGTGTCTGGCTCACGTGGGATCGGAAGAGTCGAATATGGGTCCTTAGGCCTTGCAGGCAAGTACCTTAACCACTAAGCCATCTTTCCAGCCCCCCTTTTTTTCAACTTCTTTTTTAAAGATCATCATTTCATGGGTGTCCATTAAGTGTGCCACACATTGTGATCATTTTCCCAAGTCTGAAAGCGATTCCCATTCTGTTAAGGAAACAGGTCCCGAGAGACTACAGTGTCTCCAAGTTTAACTGGCAACTGGGCAGCTAGCTGAATCTGAATCTGTCCCGGCCTGAGTCCCTCTGTGGTCTGTCAAGTGTTGACCTTGTGACGCCCCTTTTAACCTCCTCCTGAGCCTACGTGCGGTTCCCATTAGCCCACGGGCTCTCCTCCTCCACACTGTAATTCCCTCGCAGTCTTCAAATGCAAGGCAAACTCCCATGCTGACTTCCCGCAGGGCCTCTGTTTAATTCCCCGGTAGCACTTAAGAGGGTGAGACTCTCACATGTGGGGTCTCCCTGCCTGCCTCTCCTCTGGTCTATAAAACTCCTTGAAATCAAGAATAATGGCTTATTCATCTTTGTGTCCTCACTGTTTAAAGTAGCGCCTGTTCCTAGGAGGGTTAGAAAAACACAATATAAAGACTTTTCTCTCTCCTCTCTCTCTCCACTTGTCCTTAGACAAAATCACAAAGCCACTATGGGAGAGGCCACATACTGGTGTTCTTATCATATTCCCAACTGATGTCCCCGTTATACACCAGGTGAGAAATTATGAAGACTTGCCCCTTTGATTTTTGTGTAAATTTGTTTTTAATTGTTTTGCTCATTTTTGTGAATTTATCTGAGGGCGACAGACAGAGGCAGAGAGAGAATGGGTGCGCCAGGGCCTCCAGCCACTGCAAAGGAACTCCAGATGCATGTGCCCCCTTGTGCATCTGGCTAACATGGGCCCTGGATAATCGAGCGTCGAACAAGGGTCCTTAGGCTTCACAGGCAAGCACTTAACCACTAAGCCATCTCTCCAGCTCCTTTGAGTAAATTTTGATAGTAGTGTAAATGCTAAGGAATGGCCAGAGCCTGAATACAATTTGTAAGAGATTATCAGAGAGGGAGAGAGAGAATGGCTCCCAGGCTTTGGTGAAGGGAGTCATGGAAGGACGGGATCACATTTGCTAAGATAGGGAAGGACAAAGGAGGTGTGTTTGTCAAGGTAGACAGCCGAACCAGGAACTTTTCTTTAGGCATGTTACATCTGAGTCCATATCCAGGTGGAGAGTCTGTGTCTGCAATTAAATGTGAGCTTAGAGTTCAAGGGATGGAAACAGAAACTTGAGAGTTGGGCTGGAGAGATAGCTTAGTGGTTAAGCGCTTGTCTGTGAAGCCTAAGGACCCCGGTTTGAGGCTCGATTCCCCAAGACCCACGTAAGCCAGAAGCACAAGGTGGCGCATGCATCTGGAGTTCATTTGCAGGGGCTGTAGGCCCTGGCGCGCCCATTCTCTCTCTCTCTATCTGCCTCTTTCTCTCTCTTGATCTCAAATAAATAAATAATAAAGAAAAAATTGAGAGTTCTTGGCATATAGTTGGGGATGAAAGACACAAGAGAAGACCAGATCACTCATCAAAGTGGATAGAGCAAAGAAGAAATCCAAGGGCTGTTCAGTGCTGTGTCCATGTTGAGAGCTTGGGGACACAGAAAAGAGCCAGCAAAAACATGAGCACTAGAGAAAAAGCAGTCATGAATCCCCACCCCCAGTAACCCACTTCCTCCAGGTAGGCTCTACCTCCCAAAATTTCTACGACCTCTCAAATAGTGCACTGCCATTTGGGTACCGAGTGTTCAAACCGTCAGCCTGTGTGGAGGTCATTTTCAGACTGCGACTGAGAGACATTATAGCGGAGGCCTTGCACAGGAAGAAGGGATGCGATCTGGGCAGAATATGAAGTACAATTCTAGATACAGGGTGAAGATGGTGGAACCATGTGGAAGTTCTCTTTGGATGGCTTACAGAAAGCCAGTTCTCTCTGGTGTGCATAACGGAGAGGTGTCTGAGAGAATAACGACCATGGCTAGAGTTACCAGACAAAAGTAAGGCTCCAATGATAGCGGTAATGAATGTGAAATATTTATGTTTTACACCAACCACCCTCAGCTGCATGAGCACAAGCATGAGGTTTAAATTTTTAAAAAGATTAGGATTTTTGCCACATGATATAAGAGAGAAAAGGACCAAGAAGTTGAAAGTATATGTGCAAAGAAGGCTTACAATTGTGGGACACAAAAGTTAAGCTGGGATCAGAACAAAGGGCACAAGAAGGATTAGATGGTGGAGATTTTGAAAGAAACTATTTTTTTCAGATCTACTTTTATTTATTTAGTAGAGACAGAGAGGGAAAGAGAGAGAGAGAGAGAGAGAGAGAGAGAGAGAGAGAGAGAGAGAGAGAGAGAGAGAGAGAGAATGGGCATGCCAGGGCTTCCAGCCACTGCAAACAAACTGCAGGAGCAGGTGCCACCATGTGCATCTGACTTACGTGAGACCTGGAGAATTGAACCTGGATCTGTAGGCTTTGCAGGCAAACACCTTAACCACAAAGCAATCCCTCTAGCCCCAAATTAAGATTTTAAAAAAATCATTTATTTATTTGAGAGAAATAGGGGGAGAGATACAGAGAGAGAAAAAGAGAGAATGGGTGTGCCAGGGCCTCTAGACACTGCAAATGAACTCAAGGTGCATGCTCCACCTTGGGCATCTGGATTTACATGAATATTGGGGAATCAAACATACGACCTTAGGCTTCACAGGCAAGTGCCTTAACCACTAAGCTATCCCCCAGCCTGAAATTAAGATTTTATTTTATTATTATTTTTGAGGCAAACCCAACAGATTGGCCTTTTTTTTTTTTTTTAATGTAAGAGCAAAGTAGAAGTGAGCAGGAGCGAGAGTGTGGAGAGAGAGAGAGAACTGGCACACCAGGGCCTCTGGCCGCTGTAATCAAACTCCAGATGCATGCACCACCATGTGTGACCTTGCACACCCGCGTCACCTTGCGTCTGGCTTACGTGGGACCTGGAGTGTTGAACATGGGCCCTTAGGCTTCGCAGGCAAGCGCCTTAACCACTGAGCCCATCTCTCCAGCCCCAAACTGAGATTTTAAATTGGGGCAAGGGAGATGGTTTGGTGGATAAAAGCCATGACACACAAGCATGAAGACCTGAGTTTGGTTCCTAGCACCCACATAAAAATCTGGGTGTGCCTACACATGTCTGTAAGCCCAGTCCTGAGGCGGGTTAAGACAGGAAGTCGTTGGGCCTTGCTGGGCTGCCAGTCCAACAAAGAGCAATAACTTCAGGTTCAGACAAACTCTATGTCGAGGAACTCAAGGAAACAACTTGGAAGAGTAACAGGGGATACACCTGAGCTTCTGCTCTGGCCTCCATACATGTGTGCACAGGGCACACACAGCTAGATACACTTTATACCCCCCTACATGCACACAGAGAGAGAGAGAGAGAGAGAGGAGAGTGGAGAATGGCACTCACTGCTCATGGGAGAGTTGTAAGGTCTGAGTGTCTAGGACAGGTCAAAAGACGAGCTTATTGGAGGAGAGGTGGTCAAGGAACTGAGAAGGCTGGATGTTGGAAGGATCACTGCCATAGATATTGAAGTCACTGAAAAATCTAGTGGGAGAACATGGGAAGTGGTGGGGTGAGCCAGGGCTCAGTCAACGAACATAACCAGAGGATGTTGCAGGATCAGTGGGGCTAATGGCATAGTTTTGTTTGTAGCTGGTTTTTTTTTTTTTTTTTTTTTTTCTCACTCTAGTCCAGGCTGACCTGGAATTCACTAGGTAGTGTCAGGCCGGCCTTGGTTTTGAATCAAATGCTCTGTGGAGGGTGAAGGTGATGGCCTCCATGCACTGCTGATGATCAGGTTAAGACCCTACCCCAGCCTCAGCTCTGGTGGCATGAGGGACTGAGGAAAGGACAACAGCTCCCTGGAGAGGCCTTAGAGGATGCTGTGCTCTTGGTGGAAAGTCAGCCATGGCTTGAAGCAAGGAAATGAAGGAAGCTTTGAAAGGAGACAGAGTGTGGAAGGGATATCGCTCACAAGGGAACTAAGACTCCCCAGGGTCTGGAGAGAGGGATACGGGCAGACTGTGAAGCTCTGGGTCTGCTTGGAGTTTTCTGGACGGTGGGACGTGAGGATGTGGGAGCCCTGGCCTTCTTGGAGGAGATGGCTGATAACTGGAATGAAGGGCCTGTGGTCTGTGAGGCAGATGATGGTCTTCAGGCTAAGGGTGTGGGGATGGGAGTGTCTTGAGGGTGCATGGAGGACTCTGGCCATTCTTTACTCCTTCCAAGGGAGGTGAGGCCAGGGAGACAGACGTATTCCCTTGATCTGTGCTGGGAAACAATCCAATCAGCCACGTGTATGCTCAAAGTTCCTCTTTCTCTGGTGTTCTCTCATTCAAGGACCCTCTCTCTTGATGATCCAAGTCACTCACCCATTCAAATTAAACAGGGATACCTCCGCAGGGAATTTCTGATATCCCCACTGAGTGTTCCCACTGCAGCATCCAGCCCCCGTAGGCTCTGAGCGCTCTTGACCTGCCTCCTTCTAATGAACTGGCCCTCACTGTTCTGTAAACCCTGGAAGCCATCTTCAGCTCACTCTCCACCGGAAGGACTAGATGTGTATCGGAAGAAACCAAAACACCGTTTGATTAATCGCCCCTTGTGAGCTGGAGAGTGATGGCTGGGCGCGAACTGTGGTCGTTATCTAAATGGAGTGCCGGCCTGTCCCGGGGATCCTGAGCAAATGGACCCCCCTCTATTTATAAACAACCCTGAGGGATGAGCAGCTCCGTTTACATTTGGAAGGGGCCATCGCTCATTTTTATCCATCATACCTGCTTTTAGTGAAATTACACACACACCCTGCTTGGGCTAGAATCTCAACAAGCCAAGAGCTTTATGTGCTTTTAACACCAATTTTGAGGGTCTCTGTGTACATTTCATCACTCGAGGGGTAATGGTGGGACTGTGAAACACAGTGTGGGAGCTGATTTCTTACTCCGGGTTTCTTGTGGAGGATTCACAATGGCGATGAAATTGGATAAACTGCTATTGGCCTGGGGCCTGTGTTTGCAAATGGAAGGTGGTTATGGGAGCCGAGAGGTGAGCCACGGAGGTGACCAGGATCCTCCAGGCAGGAAGGGGCGGAGCAAGTCCAGGTAAGAAGAAAAAGCAACCACGGGCAGCCCTGGTGAACAGTACGCCATTGATTTTTAGCATTGGCTACTTGAATCCAGAGGCAAGGGCAGGGAGGAAAGAGCAAAATTATTACACCTTGTGAATGCAGTACTTAACGTCCCAATTGCAAAGCAGTCCTGAGAAGGGAGCAAGGTAGCTTTTTCTAATTTTATGGGCAAGGAAGACAAGGCTCAGAGAGGGAACTTTCTTATTTCAAAGTGCACCTTGCTAACTGGCAGGTCTCATGATTGCCATAAAATAGAGACCCAAGGATCACATTTCACATTCCCAGTTCAAGAACTATTCCCTCTTCACTTCTTAGTTGTCTCACATCCATACCAGGCCAGGTTGATATTGCAACGTCTCTTCTTCAACTTCCAAGAAAAGAAGGAATGGTGATTTTATTACCCAATCAGAGGCCACGAAGAAACTGTAGAGTCCTGTATTGCACAAAATTTGTTCTATGTATAGAGGGTAAACACGGGAGAAGGGGTTACCAATCTTGTGCAAAGTGTCATAAAGTTGCTGAAACAATGGTGACAGTCACACCATCAGGATTTAACATTTTGTTAACTTTACTGTCCCCCAATATTATTTCCTCAATAGTTCAGCTCCAATGTGCTGTCCTTCAATATCAACCATCAACTTCTCCATAGATATCCCTCAGTGTGCTGACCTCCAATATCCACCTTCACTCCCTCCATAGATATCCCTCAGTGTGCTGACCTCCAATATCCACCTTCTCTTCCTCCATAGATGATCCTCAGTGTGCTGTCCTCCAATATCCACCTTCTCTTCCTCCATAGATGATCCCCAGTGTGCTGACCTCCAATATCCACCTTCATTCCCTCCATAGATGATCCCCAGTGTGCTGACCTCCAATATCCACCTTCTCTTCCTCCATAGATGATCCTCAGTGTGCTGACCTCTAATATCCACCTTCTCTTCCTCCATAGATGATCCTCAGTGTGCTGACCTCCAGTATCCACCTTCACTTCCTCCATAGATGATCCTCAGTGTGCTGACCTCCAGTATCCACTTTCACTTCCTCCATAGATGATCCTCAGTGTGCTGACCTCTAATATCCACCTTCTCTTCCTCCATAGATGATCCTCAGTGTGCTGACCTCCAATATCCACCTTCTCTTCCTCCATAGATGATCCCCAGTGTGCTGACCTCCAATATCCACCTTCTCTTCCTCCATAGATGATCCTCAGTGTGCTGACCTCCAATATCCACCTTCTCTTCCTCCATAGATGATCCTCAGTGTGCTGACCTCCAGTATCCACCTTCACTTCCTCCATAGATGATCCTCAGTGTGCTGACCTCCAGTATCCACCTTCACTTCCTCCATAGATGATCCTCAGTGCCTGAGCAGAAGGAATTCTCATTGTGCCTGTCCATCCTAAGAATTTGGTTTTACTAGGTTCCATAATCATGTATATAATATTGTATGATATTATATATATATATATATATATATATATATATATATATATATATATATATATATACACACACACACACACACACAAAATATCTATTTCTACATGCATATGTATTTTCCTGAATCCTTTAACTAGAGAAGCTTGATTAATATACTTAGTGAGAGTAATTTTAGCTGGCCAATGTCCACCCGGAATGAAGGCAACTTTTCCTAGCATGTGACCCATGACCATGGATATAAACAGAAGTTCCTGTGGCAGAGTCATCAGCAAGACATGAGTAGCAAAAACACTGTCCCTTCTTTCCCTCTTCTGCCCTCCTGATATTTGAAAGATGTTGTTTCCCCCTGCCGTCATGGAGCTTCCGTTTGAGTCTATAAACCAAAATAAACCTCTTTTTTCCCCACAAGCTGCTCTTGGTCAGGTGACTACTACCAGCAATGTGAACCTGACTGTGACACCACTATTTTGTTTTGACTTTTTACTGGAGAAAGAAATGAGCATCTTTATATAATCCTGCACAATTAGTATATCTATTCCTAGTATCTAAACCTAGTCCTAAATGATATCCCGAATCTTCCTTGCGCCCTTCTTCTGTGTCTGAGCACGGTACCTACTGTAACAGGGGTCACAGAACCCAGAGTAAGCTCAATATATGTGCACAGTTTATGGCTGCATTTACATAGCCTAGGGCTTGTGTGGGCACACGGCAGTGTTAACCTATCACAAAATTAAATTTTAACAGAAATGGGGACTACCATATGTGCCAGTCAGCTTTCAACCACTATAATGAAATACCAGAGATAATTAACTTATCAAGAGGATAGGTTGGTCTTGGCTGACAGCTTTAAAGGCCTCAGTTCATGATCAGCTAGCTCCATTACCTAGAGCCTGTGGTCATGCTGCGCATCATGGTGGGCGTATGCGGTTCCCCCCGCCTCCCAAACCCACTTGTATCATGAGCCAGTTAGCAAAGAAGAAAGAGGAAGGGGCCTGGGTCTGACAGTCCCTTTGAAGGACATGTCTCCAATGACCTAAAAATTGCCCATAATACCAAACCTCCTAAACATTCACAGCACTTCCCAGTAGCATGATCCTGGGGATTAGGCCTTTGAGAGACAATCCACATCCTGGCCACTGGGCTTTTGAGAGACAGTCAACTTCTGAACCAAAACATAGCACATACATTACAATTCCCACCACTCTCCTTTGGATGGATGAAATTGTATTTCTTTTTTTTTTTTTTTAATATAATGGTTACTTTATTTCATTTATTATTTATTTATTTTTAATTTATTTAGTAGAGACACAGAGAGAGAAAAAGAGAGAATAGGCATGCCAGGGCCTCTAGCCACAACAAACAAACTCCAAACACATGTGCCACCATGTGCATCTGGCTTACATGGAACCTGGAGAATTGAACCGGGGTCCTTAGGCTTCGCAGGCAAGTGCCTTAACCACTAAGCTATCTCTCCAGCCCTGAAATTATATTTCTAAAAAACATTTCTATTTAAAATTCAAATAGGCTGGGCGTGGTGGCGCACGTCTTTAATCCCAGCACTCGGGAGGCAGAGGTAGGAGGATCACAATGAGTTCGAGGCCACCCTGAGACTACATAGTGAATTCCAGGTCAGCCTGAATTAGAGTGAGACCCTACCTCCAAAAACAAAAGAAATAAAATAAAATAAAATAAAAAATTAAATTAAAACATAAAATAAAATTCAAATAGTTTACTAGATTCACGTTGTTTTTCTTCAGTGAGGTATGAGTCCTGTTTTTCCACCGTGACACTGAAGAATTGAAGGGGATTTTGGCAATCTTTAGCAGATTATTTGCTGGTATTAGGCACTCATGTGTACTATGTACCTGTGTCTTCAACATCGTCACAATCCATGGTGCTCATGAACAATATTTTTCTTCTCATAATTTTTTCTTGGTGGGTGTGGTGGCACATACCTTTCATCCCAGCACTCGGGAGGCAGAGGTAGGAGGATCACCATGAGTTTGAGGCCACCCTGAGACTATATAGTGAATTCCAGGTCAGCCTGGGCTACAGTGAGACCCTACCTTGAAAAAACAAAACAAAACAAAACAAAACAAAACAACAAACAAAAATATTTTTAATAGACTGAGCTATTTTTATTTATTTATTTGACAGAGAGAGAGAGAAAATGGGCATGCCAGGGCCTCCAGCCACTGCAAACTAACACCAGATGCACCACCTTGTGCATCTGGCTAACGTGAGTCCTGGGGAATCAAACCTGGGCCCTCTGGCTTTGCAGGCAAATGCCTTAACCGCTAAGCCATCCCTCCAGCTCCCCCATTTTTTTTTTAACTTAAAAGCTGTGTGTTGTTCTTACCATAGCCTTCCTACAGGTGTTGTTCAGAATGGCAATTATATCAGCAATGGCAAGTGTTGCTTGCTCTGTCCAGACCCGAACTCATAACCTCTGCATCTAAGTGATGAATTACTCACCCTTCTTCTGGGCGAGCCAACAGATGAGGTAACCCAGCATCAGGCCCTGCTTCCCCACAATAATTGTGCCTAGCTGAGACAGCTAGATTTCTCATACAAAGCAAAGAAACAGCCAGTTAACATTAGGGATAGAGGCCAAAAATTCTACAGAAGGTTGCCAAGAAACCTGGCATTCATGATGGGCTATATGCGAAATGAAATCAAGAAACTATGAATAAATGGGGGAGAATTAGCAGGCCAAGAGATACTAACCTACAGGGCTCCTTCAGATTCTTCTAGTTTTCAAGGCCCTGATCCACTTCCAGCTCCCCCCTGGAAGCTATAAAACCTCCAACTGCAAGGATCCTAGATGTGTTTTTCCCCTGAAGCTTGGAGCTGGACCAAACCACCTATCCCGCCTTTAGACTCTTTTTCTCCTTGAAGCCCAGTCCTGATGTGGCCCAGGTAATCCACGCATGCACACATTGCCAAGTCTGGCCAAGACTGATTCTTCACCTCAGGACATTTCACCCAAGTATCTTTAGAGAAGTCAAAGAGAACAGGAGAAAGGATGAACTTCTAGGGAAGAGCAGGCATCTGGGGAAGGTACCATCTTGCAGTTTGAGAGGTCTCGCTGGGAGACAGTTGCTTTGCTGGTGAGTTTTTCCATAGTTAGAGGCCGTCTCTGATGGAATTCCTAGGGAAGAGCTGAGGATGCAGAGGGTACCCTCCACTGAAGTCAAAGGTAAGGTTCATGTTCTGAACCCCAACATCTCCCCATCTCTCTTTAATAAGACCAAACATTTGTGATTGGCCAGAGCCACAGAAGGCTGTGGCCTCAGCGGTCTCTTCAGAAACCTTTGCCTCCTGAAAACCATCTCAGGACTGAAGGACCCAGAAATGCAGGACTTTGTGCCAAAGCTAGTTTATATGTATATTATTTATTTATTTATTTGTGGGGAGAGAGAGAATGGGCATGCTAGGGCTGCAAACAGACTTCAGATACATGATCCACTTTGTGCATCTAACTTCACCTGGGTACTGGGCAACTGAACCCTGGTCCTTAAGCTTTACAGGCTAACACCTTAACTGCGGCACCATCTCTCTATCCCTCTGCCCTGCCCCTCAAAGCCCCCAAAGCTACTTTTGTTTATCACTGAAATATAATCCCAAGCCATGGCTTACAGCATGAGCTCAACTGACAAAATGAGAAAATGGTCTGTGAATTTTTTTTTTCTTTTTGCTCTGTCCAAATAAGAACAGGGGGGAAAAAAGCCTCTGCAATAGTGTTTTCTTTCAGCTTTTATTTGCACATATTCTATGTAATTATGGTCATCAAAAGGGTATTTTCCATGGCCACACTGGCAGTATTTTCCACACAAAGGTTTATGCTGGCAGACAGCCTACCCTTGAGCTATTTACTGGTGTAGTAGATTTCAAAAACATAGGCCTTATGGACAGTTAGACCCAAGCAAAACGTTTTCATTTGGACCTCTCCTACAATAAGGCAGATTATTTTCATTCTTCCCTTGTCCCTTATTCCTTTGTAAAGGATTCAACCACTTTTATACAACCAACCCTATTGTATCACTTCCACATTACTGCAAATGTTCATATTTCAAAATATTTTTTCTCTAGCCTTCTAGATCTTAAATGTTTCTTATCGAATTGTGTTTGCCATCTTTCTTTCTTTTTTTTTTTAAATTATTTATTTATTTATTTGAGAGCAACAGACACAGAGAGAAAGACAGATAGAGGGAGAGAGAGAGAATGGGCGCGCCAGGGCTTCCAGCCTCTGCAAACGAACTCCAGACGCGTGCGCCCCCTTGTGCATCTGGCTAATGTGGGACCTGGGGAACCGAGCCTTGAACCGGGGTCCTTAGGCTTCACAGGCAAGTACTTAACCGCTAAGCCATCTCTCCAGCCCATGTTTGCCATCTTTCTGTCACTATAACTAAATATCCGAGATAATTATATTATAAAGAAACAAAAAGTGTTTATTTTGACTAAAGGGGATCAAGATTCTAAGCCATGACCAGTTGGCCCTTTTGCTTTTGGGCCTATGGTGAGACAGTTTGCCATAATGGAAGCACATGGCACAGATAATCCAGTTACATCATGAGTCGGTGAGCAAAAGGGAGGGGAAGAAGATTCTACCAATCCCCATCCAAGAGCACAACTTTCAGTGAGGTAAGGTATCCAACTAGTACCCGTCTGTCGATAGCACCACCCTGGGATCCAAGTCTTTAAAACATAGGCTTTTAGGGGTTATGCGACATATAAACTATAGCGCACATTATTTCTCCTGACTGTCTTCTCTTCTCTCTAGCCAGTTAAACCTTTTGCCTCTCTCTCTTTGTAAAATATTTTTAGGGCTGGAGAGATGGCTTAGCAGTTAAAGCACATGCCTGCAAAGCCTAAGGACCCAGGTCCCACGTTAGTTAGCCAGATGTACAAGGGGGCACACATGTCTGGAGCTCGTTTGCAGTGGCTGGAGGCCCTGGCATGACCATTCTCATTCTCTCTCTCTCCCTCCCTCTCTCTGTCTCTAATTAATAAATAAATAAAAGTAAACTCTTTAAAATTTTTTGTTGTTGTTTTTTGTTTTTTGAGGTAGGGTCTCACTTTGGCTCAGGCTGATCTGGAATTCACTATGCAGTCTCAGGGTGGCCTCGAACTCTCAGCAAGCCTCTTACCTCTGCCTCCTGAGTGCTGGGATTAAAGGCGTGCACCACCATGCCTGGCACTTTAAAATATTCTTAATGTTTGATTTTTATTTATTTATTTACTTGAGAGATAGAAAAAGGAAGAGAGAGAGAGAGAGAATGGGCATGCCAGGGCCTCTAGCCACTGCAAACAAACTGCAGATGCATGAGCCATCTTGTGCATCTGGCCTATGTGGGTCCTGGGGAATTGAACCTGGGTCCTTTGGCTTTGCAGGCGAGTGCCTTAACCGCTAAGCCATCCCTCCAGCCCTATTTTAACTTTCTGAAGCAAACATAAAGATCCTTAACATCTTTTAGACACTGTATACTGCTAGCTGAAGGTGGTTGACATTTCTAGCATTAGCTCCTGCTGCATTCCTTCTGGTGATGTCATATCTCTGTGGTTCTAGGTCTTCAGAGGTGGCCGTAATAAGTAAACAAGAACCCCATGGAAGTCAACACTGAGCAGGAGATGAGATAATCAGCGTCCAATCAGATTCCAAGGTTGGAGGAATTACCCAGCGCCTATATCCCGTATAAATAGCCATCGCTCATTAAGAATAAAATCAAACTTATTTTTTCTTTTAATGTCTATATAATGACTATGTCCATGCCTAACTTCTTGCTAAGCTGTTTGGTCTTGACTTCTTGTTTACTGATAACAATGTTTTTTTTTTTTTGGTTATGAATTTATATTTTGATGAATAGTCTAATATTTTTTGAAGTCTTGGGTGTTTCTTTAGGCCTAGTGACACTATGGGGAAAAACTTACTGACATCTAAATCACGAGCTGAGAGAGTTTGGGTACCTCTGAGTTATTGCTGTTTTCCCCCAGTTACTAATTTCCCAAATATCCCACAGCTGGTAAATCCCAGAGGCGCGCTCAAACTCAAATCTGGTCTAACGGTATCTAACATTACCTCCGTTTTGCTTATGATTTTAATGAGGGTTTGGGGTCCTCATTAGATGAGGAGGAGTTGGGGGAAAAAAAAAAAAAAGAATCAACTCTGAAGAGCTGTGTGGCAAACCCTGTATGATTCTTTTTCAATGCTGGTCCACAAGAGAGGTGAAGGTCAGGTGTAGAGACCGGGAGTGAAGGTGTGAGAAACATATTTTGGTGACTGGGAGATGGGAGGCCAAATGCCTTACTGCAACTCAATGACAGTTGGAAGCTTGAGCGGCTGCTCTAATAATGCTCTCCCCGTAAATCAGACTTCCAGCACTTTAGATGGCAGAGTCCTGACAAGGATGTTGAGAGAATGGGCAACTCGTTCTCCTGGGATAATTTTCCTCTGGAATTGGTGGTGGGGGGGGGAAGGAAAGTTAAGTTAATATCATTTGCACCTTGACCTCCTGCCCTTTTGTCCTCAGGCAGACATTCCCTAGACCTCCAAAAATTCCCGTGCCTCAAAGAAAGCCATCTCTGCCCTTCCCCAGAGAGCCTCCAGGGACCTCCAAAGGGGGCTGGGAACAGACTCAAGAAGCACCTCATAGAAGCAAGGAGAGCCTCTGGTGGGTAGAGGGGCTTCCTAGCAGAACAGTGATCTTCAAAGGCCAAGCCCAAGGCGTTATGACCCCTAGAAGGGCCGCTCCAAAGGCCACAGCGAGGGAGAGCCCTCCTGCGAAAGGGCCTGGCCTATAAGACCCCCTACAGAGGCAGCTCCCTGCTTGTAGGAATCCCAAGAAGCCTAATTCAATTACCCTTATCAGAATGCCTCTGAACTTACCAAGCAGATAATCAGTTGCAGAGACAGATACTGTGTGG
Source organism: Jaculus jaculus (assembly GCF_020740685.1). Classification (NCBI taxonomy): domain Eukaryota; kingdom Metazoa; phylum Chordata; class Mammalia; order Rodentia; family Dipodidae; genus Jaculus; species Jaculus jaculus. The sequence goes on from NC_059119.1 coordinate 48,235,823, forward strand.
GGGGCCAAAATTATTTTGCTTCCCCAAATTGGAGGCTGAAACCGGAGATGGTTGAGTAATGGAAAACACCATCCCTCCCTAGGCCTAACTCCCCCCACCCCATCCCACTCCCCACACCTGAAACAGCGCTTGCCCCGTGAGCCTAGGAGGCTGGGATTGGATATGTACACTCATCTTCTCCTGAAAGTCATGAACTTGACCTCTTCCTTTCCCTAACCATCTTTGTACTCTAACCAGAAAGAAACTGTGTAGGGACCCTCGCCTCGATGCATCAGGTACACAAGATTCATCCAAATTACTGGGTAAAGAAAATACTGGGATCTCACGTGACAGAAGACAGTCGAACATTAACTTGGCTCCCAAAGACCCAGCCCTATGGGCAAGGGGGAAGCAAACACGGGCATTGAACTTGGAAGCTTACTGGGCCATAGGCCTCTCTGCCCAACATCACAACGTACACAGAGACTCACCAACTCAAGGGTCCACAGCAACCTTCCAAAGAAGCGCTGTTTCCTTTACGGATAAGGAAATAGAATAGACAGGCTGTCTAATCCAAGGTCACTGTCTTATTCAAGTCGGCCAGTTGACCAGGGCTCCATGACTATAGGGCAGCGGCAATCCCAGTTGTCTTCTGGAGAGTCATCCAGGCGTCCAGGTGGGCACCGTTTCACCACACCTCCCACACCTGTCAACACAGAGACAGCCTGGGCAGGGTCAGCGTAGGTCAGATCGTCGTCTTAACCTGGGGGCTGCGTAACCAGAACCTCTGATACATGCTCAGGTGTGTCCCACCTCTGAATGTGGGAGCTCTTGGCTTCTGTTTACTACTTACTATAGAGATGCCATGTTAGCCTTGGGCACACTAGTGAGTCACATCTCCCATTCATTTATGTACACATACTGGGTTTTTTCCTCTCTTTCTTTTTCTTTTCTTTCTTTCTTTTGTCCTATTTTATTTATTTATTTCCAAGGTAGGGGTTTTCCTGTCTTTCATTTTCTTTACCTTTCTTTCTTTCCTTTGTCCTATTTTATTTATTTATTTCCAAGGTAGGGTTTTTTCCTCTCTTTCTTTTTCTTTACCTTTCTTTCTTTCCTTCCTTCCTTCCTTCCCTCCCTCCCTCCCTCCCTCCCTCCTTCCTTCCTTCCTTCCTTCCTTCCTTCCTTCCTTCCTTCCTTCCTTCCTTCCTTCCTTCCTTTCTTTCTTTCTTTCTTTCTTTCTTTCTTTCTTTTGTCCTATTTTATTTATTTAGTTCCAAGGTAGGGTTTCACTCTAGCCCGGGCAGACCTGGCATTCACTATGTAGTCTCAGGCTGGCCTCCGAACTCTCAGCAATCCTCCTGCCTCTGCCTCCTGAGTGCTGGGATTAATGGCGTGCACCACCACACCCGGCCTATTTTTTTTTTCCTTTGCATGCACAGTATATGTAGTATCTACATGTGCCAGAAGTTGATGTCGGGTGTCTTTCTTGATCACTTTCCACCTTATTTACGGAGACAGAGTCCTGCAATTGAACCTCGGCAGGGCTTCCCAGTTCGGCTGGTCTAGCTAGCCAGCTTGTTCTGGGGGTGTCCCATGTCCACCTCCAGGGCACTGGGATTACAGGCCACCGCCAAGCCTTCCTGCCTTTTACAGGACTTCATACTTGCACCCATGAGCACTTGCTCCACTGAGCTATCTTCCTTCCCCCACCCCAGGCTCACTGCTTCTTCTGTTACATAATGCTTGACACATACAATATGTTCCAATTATAAAGTCTGTGAACATTTCACTGGGGGGGGGTCTTAGATCCATACCAACCTATGATCCTTACCTTCTTTCCTAACGCCCCCAATCATCACTACACTGCATTTTCTGTTGATCACTCTATTGATTGTAGTCTTTTTAAAAAAATTTTATTTAATTATTATTTTGGGGAGGAGGGGTTCATGGTAGGATCTCACTCTAGTCTAGGCTGACCTGGAATTTACTATGTAGTCTCAGGCTGGCCTCGAACTCACAGTGCTCCTCCTACCTCTGCCTCCCGAGTTCTGGGATTAAAGGTGTGTGCCACCACTCCCCGCTGTTTCCGGTCTTATCAAATCTGTTTGCATTGCACGTCACATTATTGTTCCCAGTTCTTTACTCTTTGACTTTGCAGCTCCATCCATCGGAGCGGGACTGCATTTCCTACCCAATGATGCTAGGTTTGCTTTGGCGGGGATTTGTGGGGTTGAAATTCTGAATGTAGGCCTTAAGAAATCACGGGTGGGCTGGAGAGATGGCTTAGTGGTTAAGTTGCTTGCCTGGAAGCCTAAGGACTCATGTTCTACTCTCCAGATCCCACATTAGCCAGACGCACAAAGGCGAGGCAAGCGCAAGGTCGCACGTGTCCACTAGGTGGCGCAAGAGTCTGGCATGCAATTGTAGCAGCTGGGGCCCTGGTGGCCAATTCTCTCTTCTCTGTGTCTCTCTAAAATAAAATTTAAAAAATTAAGTTAAAAATAAAAAGAAATCGTGTGTCTAATTCCCTGTATGTTTCTGTCATGAGAAAAAATATAGTCCAAGTTACCAGCTGGCCTATGGAGGATGGCAGCTATACTGAGCAGATCTGAAGAATGAAGCCCAGTGGAACCCCACACTGTCTGAAACAATGTCAAGTCAGTTCCCAAGATGTCTGAGTAAGAATGCAGGAATGTTCCAAACCAAAATTTCAGGATGGTTTATTATGCAGCATTCTTGTGACGGTAGCTGACTGATACACCAAGAATCCCCGGACGTCGTATTATTTATGTTTGCTTTCATCAAGCTGTGAAAGGTGATAATTAATGTTACACAACATCATGCACTGTTTGTTTTTCCCCCTCAGTATTTTCTTTCTGAGGTTAATTCAATGTAAAATAAAGCGGGAATGTAAACAAACTGCAGTAGAGATAGGGGAGACAAGGGGAAGGATCCAGGTGCTTAGGAGTGACCAGAGCCCAGGTTTCATTCCTTCTGTAAGAATTTATTGAACATAAGGTAAGCCTCTTTCCTGAGAGCTGGTCATACAAAGGTGAACTGGGCACACGTAAGTTTCTTGGCTTCAAGGGCTTTAATTTAGAGTAGCTACTTTATGAAAGGGAGGGCAAGGCCACATCTGCACCTCCTATTGTATCGCTGCCACCATTTCCTTCTCGTCTCTGCCCTGCCAGCTACTTGCCCTCATTCCATTAGCCACCTCCTGTCCCTGGAGGCAGATAATGTAATTAAGACAGTATGTGAGGAGGGCAGGCAGAAAGTACGGAGTGGATAACTGCTTCGGAGAGCACACACCACTGGTACGCTAAGTTCCGGGGGTAGGGGCAGTGAAATTGGGCAGTGTGGACCCAAGGGCTGACTGCTGTGCGGAAGGGCGTCTATGTCTGTTCAGAGGACATGGGTCTACAGGGAGATGGCTGCTGCCTAGCAAGGGTCCCTTCCATAGCAGCCCATGTGATGCAGGGTTAGCCAGGAGGAGACATGAGGTCACTGGGGACAACTGCAGTGGTGTCTCCTGAGGTCAGGAACGCCCCTTTTGTGGCTAAACATTCTTGAAGCTGCAGGTTGATTACTTCTATTTTGTCAGAAACTAAGAAAGCATCTTCAAAGCCCTGGCTGTCATTATAATATCACTTATGCTACAGTGTTGGAGCACACATGCACACACGCACGCATGCACACACACACACACACCTCCACTCCCATTTCTGCTTTGTAGGTTTGGGAGGAAGCACCCTTAAAGGAAGATCCAGTCTACCATGATTTGGGAGAGAAAAGAGGTCACCTCATTCCGCAAGCATGCCACCCACCTCATGAATACTCATAAAAACTTCTTTCAGGTCTGGAGAGATGGTTTTGCGGTTAAGTGCTTGCCTGTGAAGCCTAAGGACCTCGGTTCGAGGCTCGATTCCCCAGGACCCATGTTAGCCAGATGCACAAAGGGGCACACGCCCCAGCCTGGGTTATTTTCTTTCTTGTCACTGCTGTTTTACATGCATGTTACTTTTATTTCCTTAGTCAAATGGCATGTTTTCTTTTCTTTTTTAGGAACAAGGAAGTTTCATGAAATTCACTGTACTTTAGATCTGGAGGAATTTTATTGTTAAACATAAATATTGTGATTTATTGTGAACATGTCAATTAGTTTTAAGAAGTTACAATAATTAAGTTATTCTTGAGGATATACATGGCAATGAGGTTGAAAAGAAACCCTTACTATTTTTCAGTGCAAATTTATTGCTATGAAAAATTAACCATTTTGTTTTTATAATAAAATGTAATGATCAAAGAAAAAACATAAATATTGTGAAATAATAAAATATATTAATCTCTACATACTAGCTGAAAATAATTATCTGCCTGACATGTCATTCTAGAGGATTGTATTTCTTTACTGCACCTACGTTGTCAGATACACGCACTCTGATATTTTTCAGATAAGGAAATGGGACAGAGGGTGAGTCAATGGTGGAGTTGAGAGTTGAACCAGTCTTCTGAGTCCAACCCCCCTGGCTGTTTAGAATTCCTCTGAATCTTTTCTGCACCTCATCTGGCCCTAACACAAGGCAGGCGACTGTGGGCTGACTGGTCTCATGTCATAATGGCTTGCCCAGCTTAAAGGCTCAGCTCCGTGGCTTGCCAGACATTTTCTCTCCCCAGAATACCCATGGGTGTTTTGCATTCTCGGGTCCTGAACCTGTTGGCATCGGCATACCAGTCATATGTGTGTCAGACTTCATGGACCTCCCTTCACATTTGAGAGGCCAGTGGTATTAAGCCAGGCCTGGAAGCCCCTTTCCAAATGCACGTAAGGGCTCATTCACTCTTGGCCAACAGAAAGGCCCAACCAACCTGTCAGCAAAAGTGGCCAGGAAATTCCGCCCCAACCCCGCTCCTGTTCAGACCACAGGAATTTTACCAATACATCAGCTTGAGCCGGAGATGCCAGCTCTACCCACAGGGCACCAGGAGGCATAAACCTGACTAGGCTAAGTCTCTAGACTCTGAATTTAATTTGCCAGTCATGAAACTGGAACGTTTAACCAAAAAAAAAAAAAAAAAAAAAAAAAAGACACCTGGTGATGTCAAGTCAATCTTCAGAGCCACCAGAAAAGATTGGGTTTGGAGCTGCCCCATCTTCTACAGCAACTGGTTTATGCCTCGGTATATGGCTTGCTGCATTTGTATATAGTTCACTGCATTTGCATATGCTCACTGCCTTGGTATATAGCTCACTGCACTAGTATAACTCACTGCATTGGTACATATTCAGTGCATTGGTATATACTCAGTGCATTGGTATATACTCAGTGCATTGGTATACAGCTCACTGCATTGGTATATACTCACTGCATTGGTATGCAGCTCACTGCATTGGTGTATATATGATGACAATGAGGACGATGACAACAATGATCTGATAAGGCAAGCTAAGCTTCTGGACAGCACCCGTGTGCTAGGCATGAGGCTCTGCTCATGCAATCTATTCCTTCGACTGCCTCATGAGGAAGTAGATGTGATTGCCCAAGTCTTCCTCTCTGAGGAAGCAGAGCATCCGAAAAGCTCAGGCACAGGTATATGACCACGATCCCATCACTTGCAAGGTATAAGCAGGAGGCTCCGGAGTTGCTCGTGGTCACCCTTGGCTAGGTACAAAGGGAGTCTGAGGCAAGTCCGGACGATGTGAGATGCTGGGAAGGAAAAGAGAGAGAGAATAGAAAGAAAAGAAGGGACTGGAGGTGAGGAAAACAAAAACAGAAAGAAAGGAAAGCTAAGTAACCCGCTGAAGGTCACAAAGTGCTCAGGCACACGTCTGTGGTACACCTAAGCCTGTTTTCGTACCAGCTAAGCTGGTTTTCACTGGTCACCAACAGCATGAAAGACGAAGGGCTTAAGTCGTATAGGGTAGTCAGTGTGGGAGGAGAAAGAAAAGTGAAGGAGCAAGCTCAGCATTGCACTCAGGTTCACATTGCCGGCCAAAATCACTCGACCAAGAGCAGCTTCTGGGGAAGAAAGGATTTATTTTGGCTTATGGACTCGAGGGAAAGCTCCATGATGGTGGGGGAAATCAATGGCATGAACAGAGTGTGGACATCACCTCCTCACCAACATCAAGTGGACAACAGCAACAGGAGACTGTGCCCAACACTGGCAAGGGGAAGCTGGCTAGAACACCCATGAGCCCTTCCCCACCCAAAATACACTGCCTCCAGGAGGCTTTGATTCAACAAATTGCCATCACCTGGGAACCTAGCATTCAGAACACCTAAGTTTATGGGGGACACCTGAATCAAACCACCAGCGTCAGGGTAGAGAGGCTACCACATGCTCCATCAGACATTTGTCAATCCTGGTCAGAGAAAGAGAGAGGAAAATGATGATCCTTCTCCAAAACACTTTCTTGTCCTCCTTCTGGAATCCTGGCTGGAGGCTTCTCTGGACAGGCTTTTGGGAGAAGGACAACTTATGCATCACACCTGCTCACGCCTCCTCTGCAGAGGCCAGTGGATGAAGTTTTTCAGTAACTCTATAGAGTGACTTCTGCTGCCATTGAGTAATACCCTGATAATGTGCCCAGATGATTCTTGAGGGTAAAAAATATCACCACCTAATACTGAGTACATGGAGAGAGCCACATTCATGGGCATTCAGGAGTCCAGTACACTCCTGGTGGGTGATTAGAATCACCTACCTTCATTTTAGTTTCAAAAACTTGTATTTATTTATTTGTAAGCATACAGAGAGAAAGGAGAGAGAGAGGGAGGGAGGGAAAGAGAGGGAGAGAGAATGGGTATGCCAGGGCCTCTAGCCACTGCAAATGAACTCAAGACACATGTGCCAACCTTGTGCATCTGGCTTATGTGGGTTCTGAACCTGGGTCTTCAGGCTTCATAAGCGAGTACCTTAACCGCTTAGCCATCTCACCAGCCCTGGCATCACCTCACTTCAACCTAGCCCTTCCAGGTAGCAGCAAAAACTCTGCAAACATCAAGAAGACTTGGAAAAGTTTCGTATGACCACATGTATGGCTGTGAGATGGATCACTGGAGAGCAGAGTGAGAAATGAAAAACGTTCCAAATTACCATGAGAGGGTGCGTGCAGAGTGCAGAGGGTGGACCGCCGTAAAGGTTTATTGCCACCAGCACGGGCAAGCTGCGTGAGACAGACTCTGTTCTGCCACGTCAAAGACACTCTTATCCCATGTCGCCACCATAAAATCTTTATAGAGGAGAGTCCAGACCTCCCCTCTGTCAAGTCCTCAATGCCACTCACCAAACACTCAAGAGGCACAAAAGGCTTTTCCATTTGCAGGTATGGGTTTTCAAAATCTTCCAGGCAGGTCAACTGTCACGGTAGGATAATTTCCATGGAACTTCTTGAAAGGAGAGTTCACTCAAGTTCAAACTCTGAGTTCAAATAGATGTTTTAAAATTGAATTTTATTTTTTTTTTAAAGGTTATACTCCTATCTCCCCTCTCCCCTGCCCCAATCCCACTGAGAGCTCTCCTCAGTCTAGTTATTGGTATTCACTGTGGGGTCCTGAAGGCGTCAGTCTCTGCAGTGTGGGGCCCGGGGGATAAGGGGACAGATATGGTGCCTTGATCTATTCCTACGCACCCTGTGGCTCTTACGACTTTTCTGCCCCTTCTTCCATGATGTGCCCTGAGCCTTGGTAGACTTGTTAGAAGTCTGATTTAGGGATTAGGTCTCTGTAGCCTCTGGATCTCTGCTTTGAGGAGTTCTGAGTGACCAGAGCATCTCCCTGGAACTGGTTGTCAGGCTAGCAGTGAGAGCAGTCCTTGTGTGGCCACGAACCCTGCGCCCCGGAAAATGGGGTAGAGGTGGCTTGTCTCATGGTAGGCGATCAGCTATCTTGTCTTGTCATAGTGATGGGTCCTGGATCGCTCCAGTATCCTCTGCTGTAAAATAAAACAGGTTCTCCAGGGGCTGGAGAGATGGCTGAGTAATTAAGCGCTTGCCTGTGAAGCCTAAGGAGCCCAGTTCAAGGTTTGATTCCTTAGCACCCATGTAAATCAGATGCACAAGGGGATGCATGCCTCTGGAGTTCATTTGCTGTGATTGGAGGCCCTGATGCGCCCATTCTCTCTCTCTCTCTCTGCCTTTCTCTGTTTGTCACTCTCAAATAAATAAACATAAACAAACAAACAGACAAAAACAGGTTCTCCAACCAAGAGTGAGAATAGCTTGGATTAAAGGGGATAAGAATCGTTATTTGAGGGACTTTTTGATGTGTGTACCCATTCCTCTTAGCCAAAGAGCAGCGGAGGTTCTCTCTGGAGTCTATGAGTTTCCTGTCCATGGGATTCTGATTTGGTTTCCCGTACCAGGTATGAGTTCTCTCCTATTGAGCGGGTCTCGTGCCTAATCTGAGAACAACTGGTTGCTTGTATAGGCTTTGTGCCACTATTACACATGTGTGTACTTCTTGGCCAGCTGGTTAATTGGGTAGCTTGTAGGATCCCTTGCTTATTCACACTGTTGGGGACCATTATCCCCAGCAGCTCCCATAGCACTTTCCAGCACTACTAGGGCTAGTCAAGAAGGAACTGTTTTTCCTCTTCCATTGCAACATGGTCTTTCAATGTCCTGTGTCCACGGGATGTGGTATCTTTAGCAATCAGGTTTTACCTGTTAGTTCTGGTAGGTAACCAAACGCTTTGGCAATGGCCTGCATCAAATAGATTCCACTTTCCAGTGTTCTTTAATAGGAAATACGTATTGGGATAAGCAAATGTATCTTCTATTTCCAAAACTACCAACTATGTATGACCCTGAAACTGAGCCCTTACTGCAGAGAATTATTAACAACTCCTTCATTTGTTTACAATACTTTTTTAAAAAAATTTTTTTTTTTGTTTACTTATTTGAGAATGACAGACTGAGAGAGAAAGAGGCAGATAGAGAGAGAGAGAGAATGGGCACACCAGGGCCACCAGCCACTGCAAAGGAACTCCAGATGTGTGCACCCCCTTGTGCATCTGGCTAACGTGGGTCCTGGGGAATCGAGCCTCGAACCAGGGTCCTTAGGCTTCTCGGGCAAGCACTTAGCCACTAAGCCATCTCTCCAGCCCCTGTTTACAATACTTTCGAGCAGATGGTTAGGAAGATGAACAGATTGCGGCTGGAGAGATAGCTTAGTGGTTATGGTGCTTGCTTGCAAAGTCTAATGACCCGGGTTCAACTCCCCAGTACCCACATGAAGCCAGGTGCACAAAGTGGCACATGCATGTGGAGTTCCTTTGCAGTGTCTGGAGGCAACTGGCATGCCCATTCTCTCTGTCTGCCTCTCTCTGTCTGTCTCTCTACTTGCAAATGAATAACTTAAAATATTTAAAACAAAACAAAGATGAACAGATTGTCGAGGCAGTAACAGTGATGCGGGGATAGGACATAAATGCAGTAACTAAATTACATTTGTACTGATCACACTTCAGGTGGCACCTCTGTGGTGCATAGATATGCAAGTTTCAAGGATCGTGGAAGTATGGGAAGGGAGGAAAACCGACACTGGCCCAGTGTTCTACCTCCATGACCACCTACCCTGCATGATTGGAAGCATTTCTTGTGGCATGCCCTTTACATGGAGACTGGGTAAGCAAGCAATAATCAAGCAGATAAGAGTTGGGGAAGAATGTGTACAAAGGCCTTGCATCACAAATATAGTTCACAGCTCTTGCCTTAAAATCTTCTTTTCTATTAGCTTTCATGACTATCATTCAAACTACCACAGGGTTCAAGATCATCCTTTTGCATGTTAATATCTCTTTGCTCAGTAATATTTGATAAAAATGCTGAATTTCTTCCATTGAATTGTCTTGGTACCCTTTACAAAAATCTACTAATGAAAAATGTCCAAGGATTTATGTCTAGACTCTTGATTCTGTCCAGTTGATCTATATGCACAGTTTTATGTCAGTACTATACAGTCTTGATTATTGTTGTTTGGAGCAGGTTTTTAAATTGAGAAGTGTAAATCTTTTTTATTTTATAAAAAATGTTTTATTTGCCAGGCATGGTGGTACACACCTTTAATCCCAGCACTCAGGAGGCAGAGGTAGGAGGATCACATCAGTTCAAGGCCACCCTGAGACTACAGAGTTAATTCCAGGTCAGCTGGAGCTAGAGTGAGATCCTGCCTCGAAAAACAAAATAAAAAATTTTATTTATTTATTTACTTGAGAGAGATGGGGGGAAGGAAGGGAGAGAATGGGAAAATGAACTCGAAATGTGTGCACCACCATGTGCATCTGGCTTCACATGGGTACTGGGGAATTGAACCTGGGTCCTTTGGCTTTGCAGGCAAGCACCTTAACCACTAAGCTATCTCTCCAGCCCTGAGACATGTGAATCTTACAGGCTTTTCTTTTTCAATATTGCTTTGGTTCTTTTGGATCCCTTTAATTGCACATGAATTTATTATCTGATGCTATTATAAATGCAATTGACTTAATTATTGTTCTTGCCAGTTTTATACAAGTCTAGTTGATGTTTGAATCCTAATCTTGCATCCTGAAACCATGCTAAACTTATTTATTAGTCCTAATAATGTTTTACGGATTCCTTAGTATTTACTACATGTGGGATAAGGTTGTTTGAAAACAGGGAAAGTTTTGTTTTTTCCATTCCAAACAGAATGCCTTTATGTTTTTTTCTTTTTCTTGCCTAATAACCTGGACTAGAGCCTCTGATACAATGGTGGGCAGAAATGGTAAAGGTAGACATCCTTGTCTTTCTCCTTGTCTGAAGGAGAAAGATCCACTCCTTTGCAATGAATTATATTAGGTGATTTGGCTATATTAGATGGTTATATTTGACTTGGCATATTAGATACATTGGTTTCCTCTCACGTAAATGGTTATGAAAAATGTGATTTACAACATCACAAGTTTATGTCCTCCTTCAATAAGCTAGAAACCAGGCTGGAGAGATGGCCTAGCTGGTAAGGCATTTGCCAGCAAAGCCAAAGGACCCAGGTTTGATTCCCCAGGACCCACATAAGCCAGATGCACAAGGGGCACATGCGTCTGGAGTTCGTTTGCAGTGGCTACAGGCCCTGGTGTGCCCGTTCTCTCTCTGTGTCTGTCTCTCTTCTCTCTCTCTCTCTCTCTCTCCTTGCAAATAAATAAATAATTTTTTTTAAAAAGGAAACTAGAAACCCAACACTGGTTTTACTGGACTAAATCAGAGTTTGACGGAGTGTGGAGACTCAAGGGTATGTGCCATTTCTTTCTCCTTTTCAGGTCACAGAAGTTCCCTTCTGTTTCCAATCAAGTGTTTTCAACATGACAGGATGTTAGATTTTTGTCTGAAGCCTTTTCTGTCCCTCTTGAGATGATATGTGAGTTTGGATCATCAACAGTTAAAAACCAGGTAGGGGGCTGGAGACATGGCTTAGTGGTTAAGACAACTTGCCTGTAAAGCCTAAGGACCCAGGCTTACTTCTCCAGGTCCCATGTAAGCCAGACGCACATGATAGCACATGCATCTGGAGTTTATTTGCAGTGGCTAAACGTCCTGGCACGCCTATTCTCTCTCTCTTATAAAAATAAAAAAGAATAATAAAAACCAGATAGGAAGAAAGGAGACAGGAGTAGCTGGACAGAGGAGAGAAATGAAATGAAGGAGGTGTTACGGATACCTGTAGAAAAGAGAGTCTCAAGATGGAGAGCATCCATGCTATTGAAAGGCGAGATACCATGGGGACAGAACCATGTTCATTCATTCTGTATGGTCTTGTGGAGGTTGTGATCTCCATAAGAGCTGTCGCAGTGGAATGATAAAGAGGTTGGAGGTCTCTGGGTTTCCTGGAGCTAAAGGTGAAAGCCTCCGGGAAAAGCGCGGTGGGTGGTGATTGGCAGAAAAAAACTTAACAAGCCATCGTGTTATGGGTTTGCATACATTTTGGTGGGGTTCTTTTGTTTGCTTGGTTGGTTTTTCAAGGTAAGGTCTTGCTCTAGTTCAGGCTGACCTGGAATTCGTCTCAGGTCAGCCTTGAACTCACAGTGATCCTCCTACCTCTGCCTCCCGAGTGCTGGGATGAATGGCGGGCGCCACCACGCCCAGCTACATTTTGTTTTAAATGGGAAGGGCAAAAATGTCCTCCGTATTTAAATGTAGCCATCATACTCTTGTCTCTGCGAAGGTGTGGGGTGGACCTGTCTCTTACTTCAACGTGTAAATGATGCTGAATATGGAGTAGGAAGTTGTCTCAGTGGTTGAAACACTGAGCTTGGTCACCATGGTGGAAGACTGGGTGAAATTCACACATGCAAACTAGTTTCTTTCTTTCTTTTTTTTTTTTTTAATTTTCATTTATTTATTTATTTGAGAGTGACAGACACAGAGAGAAAGACAGATAAAGGGAGAGAGAGAGAATGGGCGCGCCAGGGCTTCCAGCCTCTGCAAACGGACTCCAGACGCGTGCGCCCCCTTGTGCATCTGGCTAACGTGGGACCTGGGGAACCGAGCCTCGAACCGGGGTCCTTAGGCTTCACAGGCAAGCGCTTAACCACTAAGCCATCTCTCCAGCCCTGCACTCAGCCTTTTTACAACCAGGCACTTCTCTTCTCCAATGAGCAAGACCCAGGAGATCCCAGCATCCTGTTGCTATATTCCCTTCCCTCTGCGTAGCAGCCTGGTTCCATTGAACACTTCCCTGAGATATTTATGTGTAAACCAAAGAAAACACTCCAGGGTCATTTTTAATATGTGCCAATCCCTCGTAGGCTATCTGAAGCCATAAACATTTATGTCTAATATCCCAAAGAAAATGTTGACGCAGTCTGATGTGGGGGCGACAGCATACAGATTAGTCTAAACAAAAACATGAGGGTGACAGTTCGCTTTCTTCAGCATGAGGCTACGTTCACTCCTTTTTTTGACATAAAAGTATAATTTGCATATTCTTTCAAGTCTGTTTAGCTGCAAGCACATGTGTTTAGGGCACCGAAATTTAAAATTTGTAAATGATTCTGAACCTACTGCCAAATTGTAATCAAGTGGTAGGAAAAACATTTGACAGTGGGCGGTTCTCAGTACAGAGGGGAGCCTTCTTGGGCTTGGGAAACATTTTTAAATATACCAATGCTTAATCAACTCAGAGAAAACAGGGGGAGGAATGTTTACTTTCTTAGGAACAATTTAATATAGATGTCAGGGTGGTTTTTTTTTTTTCTTCTGTTTATTGAACCTTGCAGAATGGAATGATTTTAGTATTGTGAAATTAAGTAAATAAGGTGCCTTCCGAGAGAAAACTAAATCCTGTGATTACGCAGAAGTAGGGATTTCTAATGCATGCCTACAAACTATTATATGCCCAGAGCCATAATTGCTAGAAAGAAATTCTGTGTATTATAATGTGTATCTACTGTAACATTTAGTATGTTTATTAAATTGCATTCCATCTTTGATAGCCATCTGTCTTCTTGTTTGCTTTTATTTTGGCTATCAAACAAATTTTGTTCTTACAAAGTATTGTGCTGAAAAAACAAACAAACAAACAAACAAACAAAATAGGCGAGGTGTGGTGGTGTACACCTTTCATCCCAGCACTTCGGAGGCAGAGATAGGAGGATTACCAAGAGTTCAAGGTCACCCTGAGATTACATAGTGAATTCCAGGTCAGCCTGGGCTAGAATGAGACCCTACTTCAAAATAAAACAAAAATAATAAACAAATAAATAAAGCATTGTGCTGGAGACATTAGGGTCTGGGGAAATTGTGGAGATAAAAACATGCTCAGAGAAGCGAGTAAACTGTTCTTTCAGAGGTTGGGAAGCTGGCGGACACTGGCAGCAGTGCTGAGTATGTACTGGGATTAGAAATACTTGTCTCAGGGCTGGAGAGCTGGCTTAGCGGTTAAGCGCTTGCCTGTGAAGCCTAAGGACCCCGGTTCGAGGCTTGATTCCCCAGGACCTACGTTAGCCAGATGCACAAGGGGGCGCACGCATCTGGAGTTCGTCTGCAGTAGCTGGAAGACCTGGCGCGCCCATTCTCTCTCTCTCTGTACCTCTTTCTCTGTTGCTCTCAAATAAATAAATAAAATAAAGAAATACTTGTCTCAGCAAGTAAAGTTGAAGTGGTGGTGAGAAGGGAGCGATCGGTGCAGCCATCTTTGAAAATAGTTTACTACAAATCTGTCTGTTCCTTTAATGGGGCCAGGTTGTAAATGGGAAGTGAGGTTATCTGGACATCAAGAGAAGGTAGCAGATGAATTCAACATCTAATGTGGTGAGTTATCCTAGGGTTAAGTTCTCTCGTCTGCAGCTCCATTCATTCCCTTCTTTTTAAAAATTTTTTTATTAATTTTTTGTTTATTTTTACTTATTTGAGAGCGACAGAGAGAGAAAGAGGCAGATAGGTAGAGGGAGAATGGTGTATGCCAGGGCCTTCAGCCACTGCAAACTAACTCCAGGTGCACAAGCCACCTTGTGCATCTGGTTTATGTGGGTCCTGGGGAACTGAGCCTCGAACTGAGGTCTTTAGGCTTCACAGGCAAGCACTTAGCCGCTAAGCCATCTCTCCAGCCGCTCATCCACTTCTTTAATTTATTCACGCACTTGTGCACTTAGAGCATCTTATGGGCAAAGTACAGCTTAGAAATAGAAAGAAGAAACTCTTATCTTGTACATACCCAGGTGAATATAATTGTGCTTGCCAAAAAGTCCCAAGACATCAAGAGGCAAGTTTTGATAAGCAGTGTTATTTTGTTATGGCTGGTAAGCCAGCTCAGGAGCGTTTTGTAGCAACTTAACACAACGTTTCCTTTGGGCAAGGATTTCTTTTGCATTTGCTAGGAAAGCTATTCACATGAATATTTATGACATGTGTGCTGTGTGCATGTCTGTGCAGGTAAACATTTTTTATCAGGGACCTTCAGTGAGAAACCGTATTCCAATCACTGCTTCAACTGAATTATCCAGTATTCTTTTCAAAGAGCCATCCTTGTCTGGCCAATTTTTATAGCTGATTTTACATGTGACTTCAATTAGGACCATCAGTCTGCAGACAAGAATATTTGGGAGCTCTTTCAAAAGGAAAAATAAATAAATAAAAAGTCATTTTGAAAAGTGTGAACAGAGGAGAAAAACTCAAGCTGCAGATGCCACAGTTGTGGATGGAGAAATTCCAAAAGAATCTACAATAAACTATTAGAACACATGAATTAGGACAAAGCGAATCTATAAAATTGTACATCTATAAAAGAGCCGCAAACAGAAACTAAAACTTTAACAGTCTTATACCATTAAAATAGAATCAAAGTATGGAACACTTGGTAGCAGAGCTAAAAAGTATAAATGCAAGACGTGTGTACTAAAAACACAACAGTGACAAAATTACTAAGAAATTAAACAGAAGACACGCACATTCTGGGGGATTAGCTGACTCAATCCTAAGACATCGATTCTCCCTGAACCAACATATAAATTCAGTGAAATCTCAATCAAAATCCCCCCCCCATTCTAAATTTTACAATAAAAGGCAAAGGAATCAGAATAGCTAAAAATAATCTTAACCAGGCCTGGGGGCACAGGCCTGTAATCCCAGATACATGGGGAGCTAAGGCCAGAAGACCAGAAGTTTGAGGCCAGCGTAGGCTACAGAGTGAGTTCAAGGCCAGCCAGAACAACTTAAGGAGAGCTTGTTTCAAAATTTAAAAGTTAAAACAAACAAACAAAAAAAAATGGCCAGAGATGGTGTCGTGACAGAGCACTTGCCAAACATGCATGAGGCCCTAAATTCAATCCCTACTTCCCCAAATAATAGTGTTGAAGAACAACATTGAAAAAATGGTCAAGAAAATTGAAGGCTTCAAGCCAGGCATGGTGGCGCATGCCTTTAATCCCAGCACTTGGGAGGCAGAGGTAGGAGGATCGCTGTGAGTTCGAGGCTACCCTGAGACTACACAGTGAATTCCAGGTCAGCCTGGGCTAGAGTGAGACCCTACATCGAAAAAAACAAGCAGAAAAAATGAAGACTTCTGTTCCCCAGTAGATACCATGAAGAGAGCAAACAAGTGAGCAAGACAAAGCACTCATGTGTGAAATGGGTAAGGAGTGAGTAACTATAAATGAGTGAGAAAAATCAAGCCATCTGCTGGTTTTTTTCTAGGGAAAAGAAAGAGGCGAATAGAGAGAGAGAAAGAGAGACAGAAGGAGAGAGAATGGGCACACCAGGGCCTCTAGCCACTGCCAGTGAACTCCAGACACATGCGCCCCCTTGTGCATCTGGCTTGACGTGGGTACTGGGGAATGAAACCTGGGTCCTTAGGCTTTGCAAGCAAGTTCCTCAATGGCTGAGCAAGCTCTCCAGCCCAAGCTTTCATTTCAGATAACACTCTAACATATCCTGAGATCGCCTGCAGCTGTGGGAGGCAAAGGCAAGAAATGACTGGTGATCTCGTTCTTCCCTCCTCCTACTGAGGCATGTCAATAGCTCCATGATGATGGGATAGACCTCCCAAGCAAGGGCAATATCTACTCAAAAATCGCAACAGGACTATCATATTATGCGCGAAGGGAAAACTCCACACTACAAACCAACCCAACGTTGAAATGTGCAAAAGTATCGAACTGACATTTTCAAAAAGAGGCTACCCCAGTGCAGATGAAAAGACGTTAAACAATATTTCTTGTCACATGAATGCAGCTTAAACACCAGACGCCAATACTTACCCGTCAGAATGACTAAAATTAAAAAGACAGGCAAAGCCAAATGCTGGTGAAGATGGGCTCTGGGACATCTCAAAAACTGAGAGTGAGAATTTGAGACAGAATAACCACTTTTGACTATTACTCGGTAGCATAAGCTGTTTATTTAAAGCAAAACATGTGCATACCCTATGACCCAGAAAATCCACAGATAGTCATATGGCCAACAGAAAATTAAACATATGTACACAAAAAGACATTGAAATGTTTATAATAGCTTTATTCGTAACGTTTAACAAGCAGAGTCTCGTCAACAGGAGAATAGAACCATAAATTGATAAACTGCAGTACTCACGCACGTGCACACAAATATTTGCACATAGATGTATATGTGCAGGTACACATATGTACACACATGTAAAATAAAATGCTATGAAGCAAAAATGCATGCAGAGTACTTGGAAGGACAGCAATGTGGATGAGCCTCGAGATTAAACTGAGAGGTAGAATCCAAATATTGAAGCATGAATCAGATAACTGGCTTTATATTACACACATAATCGGGCTAAACTATTCCATGTTAATAGAAATATAAATAGTAAAGGGCTGGGGATGTGGCTCAGTAAGAGGACACTTGCCTGATGTGCTCAAGGCCCTGAGTTTCCGTCCTCAGCATTGCAAATAATACTGACCTCAGGGGGTTGGTGTGAGTGAAGAAGACACATGGAATATTTGGGGGGAATACTGGAAAGACTCAATATCTTGACCAGATCATACCTTTATAAAAATCAGCTGTGAAAAACACTTAAGATTAGTACACCTATACACTGCATGCATGCTAAACGTCAATAAAAATAGTTACCTAAAACAGAAAGCTAGGCTGGTGGTTCACATTCCAGTACCTGGGAGGCTAAGACAGGAGTTTGCTATTACTTTGAGACCAGCTTAGGCTACAGTCTAAAAGTAAACAAGGGCTGGAGAGATGGCTTAGCGGTTAAACGCTTGCCTGTGAAGCCTAAGGACCCCAGTTCGAGGCTCAGTTCCCCAGGACCCATGTTAGCCAGATGCACAAGGGGTGCATGCATCTGGAGTTCGTTTGCAGTGGCTGGAGGCCCTGGCACGCCCATCCTCTCTCTCTCAATCTCTCTCTCTGCCTCTTTCTCTGTCTGTTGCTCTAAAATAAACAAAAATAAACAAAAATTTAAAAAATAAAATAAAAAATAAAAGTAAACAAATAAAAACAGAAAAAGAAAAAGAGAGAAGGAGGGAGGGAAGGAGGGAAAGAAGGAAGAAAATTTGAATACTACGCCACATTAGTAAACTTAAAACCTTCCATTTAATATTCCATTTTATTAAATACAAGTCATGTGTATATAATTACATATGATAAACAGATTATATTCATTATACCAAAACAAGTTATTGAAAAGGGACAGAGGAATACCCCTTATAATAATGTGCACAGAATCTACATAAAATTGTGAAACTTCACTGGAGACACAAAAGATGTTGCTTGGTTTTTTTGCAGTTCTTGGAACCGAATTTGGAGTCTCAACCATGCTAGACCAAGTGCTGAGTTACATCCTCAGCAGGAAACATTCAGGATTTAAATAAATGAAAAAGTATGTCATGCTTCCGGGTAGAATATTGCATTGATACCAACTCTCCCCCCACATGACACTTGATCTTCAACATGATCCCAAATAGAATCAAAATGGCATGTGTTTAACCTTGACGAGATTATCCTATTGTTCAGTGAATTCATGTAGTCCTGACATTATGCACTGGGGCTCTTCCCTTACCGATCAATAACCCTGAAAGCGTGCAAACCAGCAATAACATGACGACTCCTCCAATCTCTGGACAGGAACCCACGTAATAGAAACGAAATTCAGCCAGGCTCCTAATGGACAAAATAAGTTTGTTGTCAGGAGAGGAAGGCTCAGTTGTTTAATAAATAAGGGCAAATTAGCTAATCATTTGTGGAAGAAAGTCAGAAACCTATGTGCTAGCTTAAAACAAAATAAATGCAGGAGGTGGTAAGTACTTAAACTTATAGACTAATGCTTTCGATGTGACAGGTTGAGCTTCTGCAGTCCTGGGACATCCTATAGTCCTTTCAAACACTGCTTTCGATACGGATTTTGAGATGATTCAGACGTAGCCTATCTCAAAAACGAAGGAATGGAAATCCACAGCGAGGAGAAAAAGAAAATCAAAACCAGCGCATGAAAGGGACGTAGCAACCCAAGGGCTCCTATGAAAGCCAGAGACGACTCAGGGCAGAAAGGTCTTAATCAAATCGCATAGACTGTTTGCATGTGTGTAATTGTTGACAGATTACCACTTTGCCTCTTCCACCTGGCTAGTTGTTTGCTATTTGTCTCCCTGTTCCTCCCACTTTTCTGGCTATTTCTGGGGAATTTCTTCCAGTGCCATTTCATTGTCCTCCTTGAATTTTTCTAGTTAGATCTTTGCATTTTGTTTGTCATCTTACTCTAAAGATTGCAATATCCGACTTGAGCTTTATGTGACTGCAATTTGCTAATATGACACAACTTCACATGTAATGAAAAATTGCAACAGCATAACTCAATTTAGCTCTCCTGTACTTCATACTCTTGTGGTCATATATTGTCTTTTTATATATATTATAAACCTTGCAGCTGATATTATTCATTTTGCCTTAATCTATCAGTTATATGTTTAAAAAAACTAGAGGAAAAGATGGTTTATTTATGCATATGCTTGCCACATATGGAACTCTGTAGTTTACTTATTTATTTATTTATCTGGTTTTTCGAGGTAGGGTCTCACTCTAGCCCAGGCTGACCTGGAATTCACTATGGAGTCTCAGGGTGGCCTCGAACTCACGGTGATCCTCCTACCTCTGCTTCCCGAGTGCTGGTGTTAAAGGCAGGTGCCACCACGCCCGGCTCTAGTTTATTTGTTTTTATGTGTTTGCAGGATTGGGATTGAATACAGAGCCTTGCACATGCTAGGCAAGCACTCTACCTGTGAGCCATATCCCAGCCCCTTTTTACTCTTTACTTTTTTTTTTTTTCAAAATTTTTATTTTATTTATCTGAGAGCGACAGACACAGAGAGAAAGACAGATAGAGGGAGAGAGAGAGAATGGGCACACCAGGGCTTCCAGCCTCTGCAAACGAACTCCAGACGCGTGCGCCCCCTTGTGCATCTGGCTAAGGTGGGACCTGGGGAACCGAGCCTCGAACCGGGGTCCTTAGGCTTCACAGGCAAGCGCTTAACCGCTAAGCCATCTCTCCAGCCCTACTCTTTACTTTTGAGACAGGCTTTCTCTAAGTTGTCCAGGCTGGTCTTAAACTTAGGATGTTCCTGTCTCAGCTTCCCAAGTAGCTGGGATTATACTCCTGGGCTGCCAGACACATCTTGAAACTCTTTCTTCTGGCTCATTTGTGTGTGTGTGTGTGTGTCTGGTCTTGTTTTTCTTCCCCTTTGAAGAATTTTCATTTCACTATTTTTGAAGACCTGCTGTCTACACATTGTCTCAAGTATTGCTTAGTGGGAAAAAAATTTTTTTAAATATTTTTTGTCATTTTTATTTCTTTATTTGAGAGTGACAGAGAGAGAGGGAGAGAAAGAGACAGATAGAAAGGGAATGGGCGCGCCAGGGCTTCCAGCCACTGCAAACGAACTCCAGATGCATGCGCCCCCTTGTGCATCTGGCTAATGTGGGTCCTGGGGAATTGAGCCTTGAACCAGGGTCCTTAGGCATCACAGGCAAGCACTTAACCGCTAAGCCATCTCTCCAGCCCAAAAAAAAATTTTTTAAGGTGAGCCAGGCGTGGTGGCGCACGCCTTTAATCCCAGCACTCGGGAGGCAGAGGTAGGAGGATCGCCATGAGTTCGAGGCCACCCTGAGACTCCATAGTGAATTCCAGGTCAGCCTGGGCTAGAGTGAGACCCTACCTCGAAAAACCAAAACACACACACACACACACACACACACACACATATGTAATTTGAAGGTGATTTTTAAAGACTGTGTCATTTCACTGGGTATAGAATTCAAAATTGCAGGTTCTTTTCTTCTTGTACTTGAGATGCTGCTCCATTATTTCTGGCTTTGCAATTTGAAAGATCAATCATAATTTATACCCTTGTTACTTTGTATACGATGTTTCTTCTTCTTCTGTCTTCTTTTAATATGTCTGGAGCAATTTGACCATAACATCCATATTTATGCCATTTAGGGTTTGTTAAATTTCTTGGACCTGTAGGTTGATGTTGTTTACAAAATTTGAGAAATGTTTGGCTTTAAGTTTTCCTCTGTTCTGTTTCCTCTATTCTCCTTCTCTCCTGTGACTCCAGTTTCAAGTATTAGATTCTTGTTATGACGCCCTTGCCATCGACGATTCATTGATTTTGAAAATTATCTCTCCTTTTCTCAGCCTGCTCCAGCTTGAATGATTTCTAGTGCCCATCTCTTAGTTCACTGGTTTTCCATTCTGTAGTGTTCTATCTGCTATCAATGGATATTGTGTTTTTTTCATACCCGGAATTTTCAATAGTTTCCATGTTAGTTTCTGTTTCTTTTCTGGAGTACCCCATAATTCTTTTTTTAAAACATATATGATTCTATATTCATGACATTTATCTTTCTTTAGAAAATTTATAATAATCATTATCTTACCCCCAAATGGAGGACAATTCTACAACTTGCTTGGGAATACCATTCAAGCAGGTCAGAATCATGAAAAAAAAAAAAAAGAACAAAAGACTACAATACTGTCCTAGATCATAAGAAACAATGGAGAGTTGACAAATGGACACTGTGTGTCTTGGGCCCTCTTCCATCTTTTTATTTATTTTCTTTTTGTTTTTCGAGGCAGGGTCTCACTCTAGCCAAGGCTGACCTGAGATTCACTCTGCAGTCTCAGGTTGGCCTCAAATTCAGTGATCTTCCTACCCCTGCCTCCCTCTTCCATCTTTAATGTGGGTCCTTAGGGCCTCTGTCAGGAATATTCTTGCCCAGCTTCACCCACAACTTTAAGAGAGATACTAATCCCACCTGCTTATCCACTCCCGACACGTCATTTTCACTAACAATGATGCTGAGTGGACCTCCCGCCCCCACTAGGTGAATTGCCTTCAACACCAGCAGGAAAACTGCCCATGTTTCTGGCATGTACAGCCTTGGCAAGTCTCATGTCCGTGGAGCCAAGGAGCAGATCTGCCCCAGGCTACAAAGCCACAGATTTCCATTCTCCTTCCAGCAGTTTTTCAAGATGAAAAGCTTCCCAGGTTGTTGTGTGCCTTTGATCCGTTTCCAGAGCATGGTGATAGCTGTTTTATCAGTTCAGTCTCGTCTATCTTCATAGCTTTTTGAGGAAGAAGAGTTTGCTGTTCTCATTAGGCCTTGGTAAGGAAGCTGGGATTAGACTTGGAGAGAGAGGAAGGAAGGAAGGAAGGTGGATCACTGAGTTCGAGGCCACCCTGAGACTACATAGTGAACTCCAGGTCAGCCTGGGCTAAAGTAGAGACCCTACCTTGGGGAAAGAAAAAAAAAAGTATGTTAAAGGGTTGGGATAGGGATTAGCGGGTAAGGGTGCCTGCCATACAAAAGCTTGAAGACCTGAGTTTGATTCCCAGAATGCATATAAAGTGGAGGTAAACCCCAGTGCTGAGTGGGATGGAGACAGGGGGCTTTCTGGGGTTTACTGAAGGCCAACCTAGCTGGAAACTGGCAAGCTCCAGGTTCACTGAGAGACCCGGGGTCAAGGAAATCACGTGGAAGAGTGAAGTAGGACACTTGCTGTCCTTTGGCATCCACACATGAAGCCACAGGGTATGCACATCTGCACACACACACACCCACACATGCACGTGCACACGCATCTCAAATCTGCCTACATTTTTCTGTCTGCCCCAGCATAACTCCAAGTTTGAGCCATGTCATCTCTTGCTGTGACCATTGTAATAACTGTCCTATGTAGCCTCTTTATCTATCCATGTCAGTCCAAATCCGCTGCGACCGGCTGCTAGGAAACCCCTTTAAGATGTAGAGGCATCAGTCTCACTGGTGCACAGTCATCGAATGTCGTGATGGTGTAGTTCCCATGGATCCTGCAGGGCATAACTACATGGGCAGCTCCTTTGCCCAAGGCTTTGTGTGTGTGCTCCCCTCACCCGAAACCTTCCGGGTCTCCCCACATTTTCAGAGCTGATGCCTGACTTCACGGTCAGCTGAAATGTATAGTCTCCTCAGAGAAACCCTCTGCGACCTCCAGCCAGGGTTCCAGTCTGCTCTCAGGCATCTACCCTCTTCTTTTTCTTTATACCACATCATTCTTTCAACCAGCAAGTAAGAACTGAGCTCCTGCTGTGTGGCGGGCACTGCTCTTGGTGCAGAGAACTCAACGGTGAACCCAACGAGGTGCGGTAAAGATTGTAGTTCCATAAAGGTGTCAGGCTAGTCCATTTACATCGTGAGTTTTGCTTCATTCCCAGAAACCTCAAGGAGAAAAACGTGATTTCTCCTCAATTGTCCAAGTAGCTTTAGTTTTGTAGTCCAATGTCTAAAGCTCCTTGGGGTGGGGGAGGGAAGCTCATTTCTTTCAGATATTATGGCTTTCTTTCTTTCTTTTTTTTTTTTTTTTTTGGTTTTTCGAGGTAGGGTCTCACTCTAGCCCAGGCTGACCTGGAATTCACTATGGAGTCTCAGGGTGGCCTCGAACTCACGGCGATCCTCCTACCTCTGCCTCCCGAGTGCTGGGATGAAAGGCGTGCGCCACCACGCCCGGCTTATTATGGCTTTCTGAGGAGAGGGCTAGCACTGCACAAAAGAAGAAAGAAATTATATCTATATCTATATGTATATCATCTATCTATCTATATTTCAAATCACCAGTTTATGAGCCATATATATATACATATACATATATATGTATATATACATATATGTATGTGTGTGTATATATGTATATACACACACACACATATATATATATGGCTGGTAACTTGGTGCTTTTGTAAAGACAGCAGAGGGTTTCCAGGAGGAAAGTCCTACAACAAAATCCAGGGCTTGGAGATTTCCTCTGGGACTATAAAGCAGATGCCTCCAGCTCTGAGCAAGCTAAGTGGGCAGGACTGGTGAGAAAGTGGGGGGGGGGTTGAAACAACAGTGAGGTCTGTGAGCAGGTACCGCCCCAGGCCCTGAAGGCCGAGCGGTGACAACCACAGGACTATGAGGGTGCACTGAGGAAGTGACAGCTGCCTCCAATTTCCTGGCCGCAGAACCCCAGAATTTTGACACAATCCATGGGAAAGGAAATGACCTCCGTGACTACTGTTGAACTTGGTACAGACCTTGGCAAGGGTGGAGCGGAGCTCCAGATGGGATGTGCAAGGGAGGTTTCACACCCAAGTGTCATGAAGCAATTCAAGCCGGTTGCTTTCCACTGAGCTCTCTCATCCATCCGCTCTAGAGGTCCGCTGTGCTTTGCAGTGTCGTGTGGCCAGTCCTAACAGCTCTTAACCACTAGGAGCTCAGCCAAGGTTAAACTGGTGCCTTTAAAAAATGATAAAGAAAACTGGTAGCATTACTAACACCAGCGATCAAGGAATAGCGATTTATAAGTGAGTGTCGGTTCATCAAACTTACCCATGCTCCTGTCTTTAAATGAATTTCTCTTTATCCTAAAGTTATATGTGAGAAATTATACATACACAATATACTTCTTTGTAGCTTTTTATAGCATCAGGTTGAGAACAATCCAAATATTTTTAATAGTTATTTATTTATGTATTTATTTGAGAGGGAGAGAGGGGGGGGGGAAAGTGAATGGGCATGCTAGAGCCTCTGGCCCTACAAACAAACCCCAGACACATGTGCCGCCTGGGGCATGTGGCTGACGTGGGTCCTGGGGAATCAAACTTGGGTCCTTTGGTTTTGCAGGCAAGTGCCTTAACCACTAAGCCATCCCTCCAGGCCCAGTCCAAACATTTATCAGTAGGAGACTTACTAGAAAAATTGTGATGAAATACTACATGGCTGAAAAGAAAACCTTTTACATAATAAAGAGTGATTATCTCATCTCCAGGATATATTTCTCTTTTTATAATGTGTGTATATGAATGTGTGGACCTGTTTGGTATGCGGACATATTCCTGCCACCAAGCATCTGTGGAGGTTTGAGGACAACCTCAGCTGTTAATTTTTTCCTGCCCTGCATGAGAGAGGGTCTCTCTGGTGTTTCTCCCCAACTCTTTCTGTACACACCCATCTAGTTGGTCATGGGGTTTCTACAATCTCCTGGACCCACCTCCCATTGACTCTCATTGGAATTACAAACACGTGGGCCACTGTTTACAGGATTTAAGAGGAGACCAGGAGTTGAATTCAGCCATGTCATCAAGTATCTTTATTATGCCACAGAGCCATCTCCGTAGCCCCTCCAGGATGTATTTCTTTTTTTCAGTTTTATTTTTTGTTTGTTTTTATTTATTTATTTGAGAGAGACAGAGGCAGAGAGAGAGAGAGAGAATGGGCACGCCAGGGCTTCCAGCCACTGTAAACGAGCTCCAGATATGTGCACCCCCTTGTGCATCTGGCTAACGTGGGTCCTGGGGAATCAAGCCTCGAACCAGGGTCCTTAGGCTTCACAGGCAAGCGCTTAACCGCTAAGCCATTTCTCTAGCTCTCTGGGTGTATTTATTTCTTTTCTTTCTGTCTTTTTTTCCAAATTTTTATTAACAACTTCCATGATTATAAAAAATATCATGGTAATGCCCTCCAACCTCCCAATTTCCCCCTTGAAACTCCATTCTCCATCATATCCCTTCCCCATCTCAATCAGACTCTCTCTTATTTTGATGTCATGATCTTTTCCTCCTATTATGATGGTCTTGTGTAGGTAGTGTCAGGCACTGTGAGGTCATGGATATCCAGGCCATTTTGTGTCTATGGGGAGCATGTTGTAAGGAGTCCTACCCTTCTTTTGGCTCTTACATTCTTTCTAGCGGGATGTATTTCTAAATGAAAAACAAAACCAGCAAAGAGAACCGTGTATGTTGTGTGATATGTGAAAACAAATGGGCATTAGGGCGTAGCTTAGTGGTCATGGAAGAGCAGGCACTGAGCATGCACAAGGCTCTGGGTTCAATCACCCAAAAGGGCAGAGGAAGAAAGCAAAGGAAAAAGGTAAGGCATGCAATAGAAAGGAAGAAGGGACAGAGAGAAAGAGAAATATGCACGTCTGTTACATACCCTTGGAAGAGAACCCTGCAAATCGATTGCACTCATTCCCTGGGGGAGAATCTCAGTGGCTGTGGAGTGAGAGGAAGAACTTTTATTGATTATGTTTCTTCTCTGTTTGAACTTTTAATCACATAAATATGTCTCCTATTTTTAAAAGTGAAATGCATAAATAAAAGAATTGTTTACATTTGCTTCTCTTTTTAAAAAATGCATCCCTCGTTAACGAAGGAGATTACTTACATTAAAAAAAAAATTATTTTTTTTTAAGCCAGGCATGGTGGTGCATGCCTTTAATCCCAGCACTCAGGAGGCAGAGGTAGGAGGATCGCCATGAGTTTGAGGCCACCCTGAGGCTATATAGTGAATGCCAGGTCAGCCTGGGCTAGAGAGAGACCCTACCTCGAAAAAAAAAATTTTTTTTAAGGAAAAAGAGGTTACAAGGGATTCACCAATGTCACAAAGAAAAGTCTATTCCAAAAGAGAGGAAATCTCCTTTGTTTCACGTGGAGACGTGTTTGGAGGGGCCCCTTTGTAGTAAGGATGTTACCCCAAATGTGGCTATCTTTTCCCCCAGTGGGGAACCTGTAATAGGAATCATGTAGGTGGTTAGATGGTATTTGTGTATATATATATATATATATATATATATATATATATATATATATATATGGTATGTATATGTCCTCTGCATTCCTCTAATAGAAATGGTTTAAAAGTCTGGTTATATTGCAGCCTTCTCTTCAGATTTTATTGTCATCAACATCTGTTTTTTAAAAGAAACCAGCTTCCACCCTGAGAATACTACTGAGTTCTGTCAGAGCTACTTATATAGGGAGGAAAGCAGCCAAGACGGGGGGCGGGGTGGGAGTGCAGGGGTGCTGGGGGGGGGGAGGTTGTGAACTCAGCCACGTGCACAGCACAGGCGGCCCGGGCTGGGCACCAGAGCCAACAAATAAAACCAGTGTTGGCAGCAGGTGGAAAACCAGGTGCTTTAAGGGGTTCAGAGCATTTAGGGTGTCTTTACCAGCCAAGAAACATACACCCCATTTGACTATCACAGTCCAGACATGGGCAGCATCCGCCTCCCTGTCATTCTCCTGTGATAACTGCCCCCAGTGGGCTTTCGAGTCCTCAGGCAAATCCTAATGGTGCCACCCTGGTTGGGCCATTCAGCAGTATGTGTTGCCCTCACGTGATGAGCACCAGGTGATGCCTTCTTTAATCCTTGCCACAGAAGGCAGGCAGACAAAAAAGCAGGAGGGAGGGAAGAAGGAAGAAAGGAAGGAAGGAAAATGATCCTTAAAGTTTCTTTCAGCTAACCTTTCTGTGAAAAGTCATTTACATGGAAGGTGTAAAATAAATGTTCCATGATATTGATGGGCTGGTACTATTTAACCAAAATGGTCTTCCCAAGTTTTTTTTTTTTTTTTCCTCAGCTTAAAAACACCAAGCTGGGGCTGGAGAGATGGCTCAGCGGTTAAGGCGCTTGCCTGTGAAGCCTAAGGACTTATGTTAGACTCTCCAGGTCCCACGTAAGCCAGACGCACCAAGGGATGGTAGGTCAAGGTCTGATGGGGGAGGCACACGCTTCTGGAGTTCGATCGCAGTGACTGGAGGCCTTGACGTGCCAGTTCTCTCTCTTGCTCTCAATCTCTCACATTGGGGGAAAAAAAAGGTCAGTCTGTTAGGTTTGCTTCAACAAATTAAAATTGAACAAACAAACAAAAAAAAAATAGAGTTGCGGCCACAAGCTGCCGTTGGACTTCCTGGCTGCCTTAGCTACACATGTTCCCTTCCTTGATGTGCAGTGAAGGCCTGGATTCAGGTGGTGGTCTATGGGCAGGCAAGAGCTCCATTTGCCAAGGGAAGGCGGTGGGCAGGTGACAAGAACCCTGCCCTGAGGAGACCAAAGGGCTTGAGAAGAAAGTTGGCAACTGGAGAGAAGGAGATCAGTGAAAATTCTCCCTGTAGCCAGGAACCAGGAAACAGAGGCATCGGAAGCCCACGGATCCCTTCTTCATTCTGGCCCCTTGAGTCTCCAGCTGCTTTTCTATCCAACTGAAGCTCGTCTCAAAAGCAACAGCAAGATCCTGAATATTCTCGGTTTCCTTTCTGGCGGGGATGGGGATAGGGCCAGAGCCGGAGCTCAGTGGTAGGGTGCCTGCCTAGCATGTGGGAAGCTCTGGGTTGGATCCCAGCACCACAGAAATAAAGTGACATAAGTAAGATGAAATGCACACGGGAGGAAAGGAAGCATGTTCTAAGAGAATAGGATGGAAGCTAACCAGGGGAGGGCACAGCAGAGGCAGGTGAGGGGAAAAGTGGAAGGGAAACAAGAAAATTTCTTTGAAAACATCACGACGGAACCTTATTCTTTATATGCCAATTAAAAAAAAAAATACGCTACTGACGAAATACTTTCAGGTGGAAACCAGGAGATAAAACAAAGTGTCAGAAAGGCTAAAATTAAAACATAAAAATGACAGCATTAAATGTGGGCAAGGATGCCAATCTCCATCCATCACTGGTGGGAATATAAAATGTGCAGCCATTCTGGAAAAGACTAGCCATACAATTTCTGCTTGATCCAGTAATTATGCCACCGGCTAGTTATCCCAAAGAAATGAAAATCTTTTATACTTACACAAAAGCTTGTGCCCACATTGTCCCCAGCAATTTTATTACAAGTAACTAATAATAACTGCAAGAAACTCAGATATCCTCCAGTGAGTAAATGGTTCAAACAAACTGTGGTATAACCATACCGATGGAACACTACAGAGTAAGAAGAAACTCTTCACTCATGGAAGGACCTGGGTGAATCACAAGGGATTGTGTTAGGTGTCAGATACAATTCCACATGACTCCGTTTATGTAAGATGACCGAGGTTCAGAAGTCTCCAGATTGCCAGAGGTGGGCACTCCCTGTTGTCAAGGGACCTTTCTGTTTCTTGAGACTGGTGGGGGATTCAAGAGGTTGATTAAAATTGTAGAGTGGGGCTGGAGAGATGGCTCAGTGGTTAAGGCATTTGCCTGCAAAGCCAAAGGACCTCGGTTTGATTCCCCAGTACCCATGTAAGCCAGATGCACAAGGTGGTGCGTGTGTCTGGAATTCATTTGCAGAGGCTGAAAGCCTGGGTGCATCCATTTTTCTCTCTCTCTATCTCTCCCTGTGTCTTTCTCTCTCTCTCTCAGATAAATAAATAATAGAATATCTTTTTAAATTGTGTAGTGCACACACATGAACCATACACACACATAAAACCAGTGAAACTGGAATTAAGATAATGAATGGGTTGTAGCATGTTAATTCCCTAGTTCTGGGGCTGGCTTGGTGGATAAGGCACTTGCCCAGTTCCAGTACTACCTATAATTTGGTACCCAGTGAGGGGAAACTGAGTTAAAGCTAGTATTTCTTCCAAGTGCATGTGATTTCATACTTAGTTCAAAATAAAATATTTAATTCAAAACAAAACAGCCAGGCATGGTGGTGCATGCCTTTAATCCCAGCACTCAGGAGGCAGAGATAGGAGCATCGCCATGAATTCAAGGCCGTCCTGAGACTATATAGTGAATTCCAGGTCAGCCTGAGCTAGAGTGAGACCCTATCTTGAAAAACCATAAACAACAACAACAAAAGGAAATGAAACCTAGTAGGAGAAAGGCTGCCATTGAGAACACACCTTTGAAAGGGTACAGTCTCTCCCCGGCCTCCCGGCCCTTCTGGCTGCCATAATTTAATTTGAGTAGCTGTCATCTGCCACGGTGTTTGGTATTGCCACTGGTCTAAGAGCAATGCAGGATAGACCAAAACCTCTGAAACCTTCATGGCCCGAGGCAAAATAAATCTTTCCCCCTTTAACTTGTTCTTATCTGGTATTTTGTCACACAGATGAAAAACTGATATATATATAAATATATGAATAAAAGAAACACAAAAGCTAATAACAGCAGGTACCTTTTCACTGTTGCTGTTGAAAGGGCCAGCGAGGGACACAAATTCACTGGAAGGGGCACCAAGGCAGGAGGGTAACGTCACAGTGCGTCTTCATTGGCCAAAATGACTTGTTCGATAGTTAATTCAGTCTGGCAATTTGCAGTTGACAGTCCGGCTGTAGATCTTTCATATTTAACAGAATTTGGCTCAGACCTTTGGTGGTGTGCTGGCAAACACGGACATCTTAACAAACCCTTTCTCTGTCAGCCTGGAGTGTGGCAGGCCCACACGTTCATTCTGCAGCATGAGGCCCTCACAGAACAGCCCTGGGTATAGGAAAGCTAAGTGTATGTACACAGATAGATAATTTTTTTAGGGTATTTTTATTTATTTATCTGGGAGAGAGAAGGAGGCGGAGAGAGAATGGATGTTCAGGGGCCTCCAGCCACTGCAAACGAACTCCAGAAGCATGCACCACCATGTGCATCTGGCTTATGTGGGTTCTGGAGAGTTGAACTGGGATCCTTTGGCTTTGCAGGCAGACGCCTTAACCGCTAAACCATCTCTCCAGCCCCTGATTCCTATTCATAGCATGTGGGATGTCTTGCCAAGGCAATAAGCTCAAAGAGTTATGGAGAGAGCCCTAGAGGAGTGGGCATCTAAGTTAAGGTCTAAGAGACAAACTTGGGTGATGGGAACAGAAACCTGCTTACCCAGAGACACAGAGTGAAGAGGTGTAATTACATCCCAATTTCTCAGACCTATACTTTTGCAAATCAAACTCAACAGATTGAACGTTTTCTTTATGTGGGAGAGCAAGTGTAAGTGAGAGAGAGAGAGGGAGAATTGGCACATCAGGGCCTCCAGCCACTGCAATCGAACTTCAGATGCACACATGTACAATCACTTGCATCACTGTGCATCTGGCTTATGTGGGACCTGCAGAGTCGAACAGAGAGTCCTTAGGCTTCACAGGCAAGCGCCTTAACCAGTAAGCCATCTCTCCAGCCCTGCAGACCCAGACCTCTAATTGTTCCTACTGTAGCTATTTTTCCATCCAACAACATTCAGTCGGACAAACTTCCTCATGAGCAACGCCATTGCTGAAGGAGAGAGACAGGGTACGTGATATCCATTTGATACTTCGCTCCCTCTTCTCTGAGCTCCTTTTCTTTTTCTCTGAATTTTTAATTGCCATCGTGTCTACAGAGCTGAGGCATGGCTTCCTTTGCCACCTACGTCTCTGCTCTATCCATCTGCCTCCTCTCACCATGTCTCCTGAGCCCAAGGGGCATAGGTTTAAGCCTGATTATTTAGCCTCAGGAGCCAGGCGAGCTAGCTGGAACTTGGTTGGAAGGCTAAGGCAGAAGGGCATGTCTTTGGCATTTGACCCTCTGTTCCATCTCCTCTACGTGCTTGGGAACGATTCTCTGATTGTCCTCCTAATTGTTTCATGTTGGCATGGTTGGGTTCTGATGAGGGGCCTCTTACAGGTTGCAGACCACTGGCTTCTCGCACTGCCCTCACATGATAGACAGGGTCCTGGGGTAATACCCGGGGCCTCTTTCATAAAGGCATTAATCCAGTTCATGAAGGTTCTGTTCCCAAGGGCCTCGACTTCTGACGTCATCACGTTGGGATTGGGATTGCACCATGAATATTAGAACTTTTAGTTCAGTGTACCTTCTCCAAAACAAATAAAAAGTTCAGGGGGAGGGGTAGCAAGCAGCAAAGGGAGCTCTAGGCAAAAGATGGCAGCCGATTTCATGAAGAAGTTTTGTGTTCAGTTATGACCACATGCAATATGAACTTGCCGTGATCCAAGCACTATTGCGAGAACTCACAACGGTCACACAGAGGGCGAGCACTTTCTTATTTCCACTTTGTAGAGGAGGAATCTGGGATGCAAAAAAGGGAAATTCATTTGCCAAAGGGTCATTTGGCCGGCAAGTGGCAAATCCCAAGTTTTTAACCCAACCTACCTTTCAGAGTCTGAGCTCTAAACTCACCAACAGACTGCGTCTAATTTTAGCTACTGCTGTCAATGCAACTCTCCTGTGTATCGCTGTCAGGTTGAATTCCACTCTTCCCTCGGTCTAAATATTCATGGCTTCAGTCGCCTCTCCTGAGGTCCCTTGTGACTCTCACATTCCTCACCTTAGTGCCTGACTCTGTCCCCAAATCCTCCTGGCCTACCTAGCCTGCCCAAGCTGCCAAGCTTTGGGGCCTGGGCATCCAGGGAAGAACCTCTGGCCAAGAGACAATGAGGCTTTTCTCTACTATAGAAAGAAAAATAATAATAAAATGTGGTTTGAAAACTGTACAGCCATGACAAGGCCTACCAGAGTGGAAAAGGGGATGGCAGAGGGGCAAGCAAGGGAAGAGAGAATCCTTGCACTCACAAGTGTGACTGATGCAAGGCTCATTGGCTTGCCCGTGTACCAGGACAGAGGCAGGGTGACAGCTGTCTTCTGTGAATCCCGCTCTCTGCTGCAAGCAGGGCTCTGGTTAAGGATGAACAATGGGGGCTGTGACTCAAACATCACCTGCTAGGAGACAGAGTCACCTTGTGTCAATACTCTCTGCCTTTCCATCGCAGCTCACCCAACTATATCTGTTTCTAGGCATCTGGAAACCTACCCTCTCCTCCAGGGTCCCACACCAAGTTCTGTCACCTGCGTCTTCGGGGAACAAAACGGGCACACATGATATCCTCCTCGGAGAGGAGTCAGATGAGGCCACAGGAAGGCTCACCTGCAGTGGCTTGTGAGGGTGTCTGATGGGACTGGTGAGAAGCTGGCCTGTCCTCACTCAGGCTCTTCTTCCGGGTCAAGGACAAAGGGAGACTCCTGCTTGGGAAGGTCATCCAAACCAACAATGTTGCAAGAAGCCACCGCTGAGGGGCTAGAGTGGGAGGCTGGGCTCTGACGCACCCCGAAAGCAGAGCTCGGCTGTGGCTGGGTTACCGCAGGCCCGCAGCAAGGAAGCCTTCAACCTTAGAAACGTCTGCAGAAACTGAGGCTGGACGAGCCCCAGATTACCTGGAGGCGTGGTTCAGAGCTGAGCTGGAGCTGCCAACTGGTTGCTGTTCCAAAAGTTTTCCTAGGGCTGGAGAGATGGCTGAGTGGTTAAGCACTTACCTGTGAAGCCTAATGACCCCGGTTCGAGGCTCAGTTCCCCAGGTCCCACGTTAGCCAGGTGCACAAGGGGGCGCGCGCGTCTGGACTTCGTTTGCAGTGGCTGGAGGCCCTGGTGTGCCCATTCTCTCTCTCTCATTCTCTCTCTCTCTCTCTGTCACTCTCAAATAAATAAATAAAAATGAACAAAAAATATTTTTAAAAAAGTTTTCCTGGAGCTTTCCTGAGCCACCAAATCTTATTCATCCAGTGCCAAGCCACGAGTGACTCTCAGGAGAAACAACAGATATGGTAGGAGTAACGTAGGAAAAAAAGGAAATTCAGCTTTGAGCATTCAGCCTACTTCCTCTCTGCTAATGTGATGACTCCATGCCCACTTCCTGCCCCTGCTTTGCTGTCCCAGGCACGAAAGACTTCCCCTCAAAAACTCAAAGCTGGAAATACACCATTTCCTTCCTTATAGAAAAGAAAAGGAAGGGGAAAGGAAATTCAACTTAAAACAAAATGAGCATAAACAATGTGCCGAGCTCTGAGGGAGAGCAAGATTTCCCACTGTGCAAAGCCTCACGTGGGACGCACTATTAATCAAAGACAACACCTCGAAAATGAGGCCATGCTTACTGGTTGTGCTGGTTTGATTCAGGTGCCCCCCATAAACTCAGGTGTTCTGGATGCTAGATTCCCAGCTGATGGAGATTTGGGAATGAATGCCTCCTAGAGGCGGTGTATTGCTGGGGGCGGGCTTGTGGATGTTATAGCCAGTTTCCCCATGCCAGTGTTTGGCACACTCTCCTGTTGCTGTTGTTCACCTTATGTTGGCCAGAGGGTGACATCCACCCTCTGCTCATGCCATCGTTTTCCCTGCCATCGTGGAGCTTCCCCTTGATCCTGTAAGCCAAAATAAATCTCTTTTTTCCCAGAAGCTGCTCTTGGTTGGGTGGTTTCTACCAGCAATGCGAACTTGACTGCAACACTGGTTAAGTTGCTTTTATCTGCAAAGCCAAAGGACCCAGGTTCAAATCCCTGTGACCCACGTAAGCCAGATGCACAAGGTGCCGCATGCATCTGGAGTTCATTTGCAGCGGCAGGAGGCCCTGGCACGTCCATTCTCGTTCTCTCTCTCTCTCTCCCTCTCTGTGCCTCTTTCTCTATCATTCTCTCAAATAAAGAAATGAAACTATTTTATTTTTAAAATAAAAAGAAGAAAGTGAGGCTATATGAAGAAGAGGCCTTGTGCCTGAGGAATTGGGAAGCAGCACACGGCATCTGGACTGAGCCTTGAAGATTCTCTTAACAGATGGAAATGGGGAGCATTTTGTGAGCAGAGAATGGGTGAAGCCTGGAGAAAGGTCAGGGGAGAACTGCTCGGTTGGCAGAGATGAATGGGAGGTGGGCAGAATTTTGCTGGTGAGGACTCTGGGCCATTAAAGCTCGGGTGCAGGGGGACAGTACTGAAGGAGGGAGCCGGTGATTGAATGAAGAGAGAAAGGCGGACTACGGGAAAGGATGGAATGGCAATGCAGCTCCCACCAGCTTTCAAAGTAAGTCTTTCTCATTTGGTAGCCATAGAGGATGAGATGTCAGATCTTAAATCGACCAAATCCATTCTTGGGTGACACTCCCCGGCCTTAGGATTTCGTGGAGCTGGGGAAAGCATCTAGGGCCCTTTTAGAGGTTCTGACTGGGACGGCTTGGGAGGGTCCCATACTGAAGCCCCCCCCCCCAACTCTCATGCCAGTTGGGCAGCCGCAGGTGACCTTGAACCTAACTGTTCATCCTCAGCGCTTCTCTTTTAGCAGCATCAAACTCTCCCCGTGTCCCACCTAGCCAGCCTCTCTCCTGACAACAGAATTTTGCAATAGGAAGGCTGAAATCTACCTGTTTTAAGTTAAAAAAAAAAATGGAAAGAAAAATCAAAGAAGGGCCACAGCGTAAGCAAGCAAAATGAAGCATTCATCTACTTTTGCACTATCTATAATGGGCAAAAATCATTCATTTTAATGGAAAAAGATTTCATCGCTTTATTTATTTTGGGAGACCAAATGTGGGTTCAAGGCTGTCTTCGCTTAATTCTTTAGTTATTTGCTTTAACTCTGCTTAAGAGTTCCTGGATCCCTTGGAGGACTAAACCAAGACTGCATTGGGTTGAAGGCGGTTTCCTTCCTCTCTCCTCACTGTGATTTCTGAGACCAGCGGGCCTTGGGGGAGGTACTCAAGTCTTACGGGCCACCTTCCTTCTCACCACCAGCTGCCAGGGTCCCCCATCCCTCCCCCCCACCACCACCACTTTCCATTCTGTTCCCCATGAATGGCAGATTCCTCTGTCCGGGTCGGGTTTCCAATCACCATAGAAACAAACTGGAGGCAGTTTCATTAATCATTTAGAGCCCGAGAAGTCTAGGTCAGTCTGATTGCAGCATATAGGGTATCATCTCCGGGCCACATGGGACTCAGTCGATTTGAATTAAAAAAGATTAAGCTGCCCTGGGCTGCCTGGCCCCATCAGTTTAAGTTCTCATGTAACAGTGGTCTCTGGAGCCATATGGATTAGTGAGTGAAGCTATGCGTTTATGTGGCAGGATTCAGTGAAATGTTAGATGGCTGCAGGTGTCTAAGGGGAAGTGGACAGGGATCACATACAGTTTTTTTTTTTTTATACTTGTTGCTGTTCTTTTGAAACTGGAAACAATAACTCAATTTTATTTCTCCAGTGACAGTTACCACTCTTGCTGACCATGAAATGGTACATTTGTTATCCCGGGGTTTATGGCTCACATCGAAATGGTCTGTGTGCAGCCCAGGGAAATGGCCGTAGTCCGTATCATCTCCAGGGTGGCGGGTGAGAATGGTGACTTCTCCCCCCCCCCTCACTCCTCCTATGGAGTGGTAAGAAATACCTCGAATAAATATTGATGACATTTTAGTTTTGCTCGGATCAAGATTTATGAGCCCCAGGAAATTGACTTAGAAGTAGCTACAAATCAATGTGGCTCTGAAAGAGTTGTGTAGGGATCCCTCAAAATGAGCACCCCCCCCAACCCCTCAACCCTTCCAAAGTACCAACCTTATTTATGGGGCCTCTCTGGGACTTCAAAGAAGTTCTGTAACTTAGGCCAGACTGTTTTATTGTTTCATGGAGCTAAGATGTTTCGGGGGGTGGGGGGATGATGTAGGTTACAGTGTCTTAGGCAGTGTCTCGTGGGTGGTGGGCCAGAGCTTTCTGCATATTGAACCACTGATCTAAAGCTTATTACACTTGGCTTCCTACAAGATTCATTTCTACATCTCAACCCCGCTTGGAGTTGCCTGAGATCCCAGATGGTTAAGTCCTGAGTCGAAAGAACTTTTATACTCTCTTCCTCTGTCCCCCTTGTCCTTGGAGCAACTGCCTTAGACTCCCAAGGAGGCAGCTGGGCTGGTAGCGGACATTCAGCGACAAGAGTCCTGTGGAGGATCTTCAGGGACCCGCTGGGTCCCAGGCCACACTTGGCTTCGTTCCTCGCTGAGACAAAGATGATCCCAAGCACTGTGCTGAAAGGAGCAGAGAACAGTCTACAGCCAGCCTGTCTGAACGCCCTCCTTCACCAGAGACTGTTCAGAGGGTGGACTAGCCTGGAGCTGGGACACGCAGGTTGTCAAACCAGCTATGCTACAGGCTCCTGGCTGTGTTACCCCAGGGCCAAGTCATACTGCCTTCGGGGCCTCCATTTTTATCATCTCTAGACACTTTCTTCGTTGCAAAGTTCTTCAGCCCCTTCCACGTGATGGGACCTCAAAGAGGAGAGACTACGGCCCAGCTTTGCTTGGAGCCTGTGACGTATGGAATAGAGAGACAGGAACACAGGTCTCTTCCAGCACGAATTGGCCTTCCTCCCCTCCTCTCTTCCTCTGAAGGCCTTGCTTAGAGATGGCCTGTCACAGTAGCCCCCCGGTGCCACAGTTAGCAGAGACACCATGGGTGCTGGAGCTTTTGCAGACCTGCCACACTATTGGAATGCCCCTCTGCCCAGTTGGAAGGCTGAGGCCCTGGGAGACCAGAGCACTAGAAATTGCCAGAGTCTGTTTAGAGAGAAATATGCATGTGGGACGTAAGACACGTGGAGGAAAAGTTCTAAGGAGAAAGCATTGCTGAAATCTAGGGAGGCAGAGGATCTTGCCTGATGATAGCAAGGCAGTCCTTTTGCACTCAAGAAGTTTTTTATGTGGTCCCAGGTAGAGAGGTATATAAGCCAAACATTTGTTCATAATGAATCATTTTTTAAATGTTTCTTTTTTTTTTTTTTTTTTGGAGACAGTGTATCTTGCATCCTAGGCTAGCCTTGAACTCGTTCTGTACGCAAGGATGACCTTGAACTTCTGATCCTTCTGCCAGCACTTCTGGAGATGGGATCACGGCATGTACCACCATGCCCAATTTATGCAGTACTGAAGCTTTAACCAGGACCTCTTGCCTGCTTGGCAAACACTTGACCAACTGAGCTGCATCCCCAGACTAAGAAATTTGGTTTCAAACAACTATTACACACACACACACACACACACACACACACACACACACACAGTTTTGCTATTTATTAAAGATGAAAGCAAACCTGCATGCTAATAAGGTAGATGTACTTGCTTATTTTTTTTTTTTAAGTTTTACCAGTTATCTTTTTTTGAAAGAGAGATAGAGAATGGGTGCACCAGGGCCTTCAGCGGCTGCAAACAAACTCCAGACGCGTGCGCCACCTTGTACGTCTGGCTTTCGTGGGTCCTGGGGAATCAAACGTGGGTCCTTTGGCTCTCCAGGCAAGCGCCTTAACTGCTAAGCCAGCTCTCCAGCCCTGCTTGTTTATTTTTATACGAAGAACTAAATCTTGGCTGAATATTTGGCAGGACAGTGACCATCTTCAATTTTTTTTTTTTCAGAGATGATAGTGTTTTGATTTTGTAATTGCAAGAGTGGGTCTTGGTGGTGCACGCCAATAATCCCAGCACTCAGGCAGGCAGAGGTAGGAGGATCACAGTGAGTCTGAGGCCGCCCTGAGACTCCACAGTGACTCTATAATTGCCAATACTTGGAACACTGTTTCCCACAGTACAAAACGGCGGAAGCATTTTTCAGGCCCGTGAAGGATCAAGGGAGCTGGAATCACCTAGGAAACCCACCTCTGGAAGTACCTATGAGGGTGTTTCCAGAAAGGTCTAACTGAGGAGGGAAGATCCACTGTGAGTGTGGGCAGCTCCCTCCCTGAGACTGACTGAGCTCTTGGACAAGATGAAGAGGAGGAAGAGATCCATCCCTGTGTGCTTCCTGACCGTGGATCGAATGTGATCGGCTGCCTCATTCTCCGCTGCCATCATGCTCCACATCTCTTCCTCAACTGCGAGGCCAAACAAACACTTTCCTTAAGTCGTTTGAGTCAGGTATGTGTCATAACAATGAAAATAGTACCTAACCCAGGGCCATTTCAGAAATGGTTGGAAGTTCGTTTAAAAGTTATCTTTTTTTTTTTTTTTTTTTTTTTTTTTTAATCAGACATTCGGAAGCAGTTCAACCCAAATGGAAACCGACTTTGCTGCTGAGGAATTGATGGTGGGTAAGGAGTTAAGTCAGTATTTTAATTAAATGATTATGCTCCCATCAAAATAGAAAAATTTGAGGCTGGAGAGATGGCTTAGCAGTTAAGCGCTTGCCTGTGAAACCTAAGGACTCCGGTTCAAGGCTCGACTCCCCAGGACCCACGTTAGCCTGATGCAAAGGGGGGCGCAAGCTCCTGGAGTTAGTTTGCAGTGGCTGGAGGCCCTGGCGCGCCCATTCTCTCTCTCCATCTCTCCCTCTCTCTACCTGCCTCTTTCTCTTCCTGTCCCTCTCAAATAAATAAATAAAAATAACCAAAATAAGTTTTTAAAAAGCAGAAAGGTTGGCTTGTTCAGGAATGCCGTTACAATTCATGGCGTACAGTTCTCTCAAATCCAAGCCGGTGTGTTTCAGGTGGCACTCACTGGCATTGTGTGGTGTGGTAGCGTGCTCAGGGCAAGGTATGCATTATTGTGTCTTCAGAACCAAGGCCACAGTGCAGTTATGCCAAACAGCCCAGGAGAACCCCGTCAGAAGCACCTCCGATTCATAAGTTTGTTTATGAATCGGTTTTCAGCCATCGCCTTTCAGAAACTCATTACTGTTGCCAATTTTTTTTCCCCAGCCCCGCAGCATTGGGTCATGATCCTGTTTAGGAAGCTGCAGTTTTTTTGTTTTTTTTATTTTATTTTATTTATTTATTTATTTATTTGAGAGCGACAGACACAGATAGAAAGACAGATAGAGGGAGAGAGAGAGAATGGGCGCGCCAGGGCTTCCAGCCACTGCAAACGAACTCCAGACGCGTGCGCCCCCTTGTGCATCTGGCTAACGTGGGACCTGGGGAACAGAGCCAAGCCATCTCTCCAGCCCGAAGCTGCAGTTTTTAAAGAAGAGGAGTTTGCTCTGCAGACTTGACTGTGAGCTGTGGTTTTTTTTTTTTTTTTTTTTTTGAATAAGCCGCTTAGCCACCACAAGCAGAGGAAACCCAACTGGTACCAGTACTGGCTTTGTCATTTGCAACTTCGTGCCGGCTAAGTCAGGTGACTGACTCTATGTGGTGGTCTTGCTAACCCCTCTAAGATCTACTTTAAGCCCCGGGGAGGGCAACAAGCAGTAAGTGCTCAGTAGCTATCCTTCTCTAGTGAAGAGAATGATTTGCTCCAGGTTAGGCTCTCTGGATGCCCCAAATGACCAGTCCCCACTAGTCCCAACTTGGAACGTTTCTACAAAGTTGGCTTGGTCCCAGAGTTCCTTGGGGGAGTCAGCTGAGAGCTTTGTTGGAACTGGATCTCAGCTCAGCTTTCCCTGGGCCCAATCTTCTTCTATCCCCTCCTTTGACCAAGCAGGATTCCCCCCTCCACCCCGCCCAAGAGTATTCTTCAACACGGTTTTACCTATTTGTTACAAATCTCTGCCTTAGCTCTCCCTTCACAGCCAATCTTGACTATGACATTCCATGGCTCTGAGATGAGTCTTTGTTGAAACACTGAGACTGTGAGCATGCCTCACCCATACGGCTGCGGTGTAGCTTAAATGAGGTCATCCAGGCAAGGCATTTAGCCCATTTCCTGGTGTGAAGAAAGGGTACTATGGACCAGCTATGTATCTCCCTCATGCCAACTCTTTATTTTTTCAGATGAACTTGATCTTGAAGAACAAATATGGATCCAAAGAAAGGGAAATGAAGGGGAACACAGAGAAGCTAGTTTTTCCCATTTGAATTTGATCCATCTTCAATCAAAAGGTCAGATCCCGTGAAGTTGACAACAACAACAACAACAAAAAAGTGATTTGTAGTTGGGCACATGACCACTCAGAATAAGAACCCTATCTTCCAGTTTCTCCAGAAAACAAATGTGTCTATGGGACTAAGTACTGGCCAATAAGATATATTAAAAAGGGGCCTACAGCCAGGCCAAATGAGCCAAAGGATGCAACAGTGGAACATCTGTTATGAGGGAAACCAACTGCCCTCTAATTTGACTGGAGGCCCACTCCATGGGAGGGACTACGTCCCTGATACTGAAAACCTACAACAGGGGTAGTCATGAGCCCTAGGGGTGTAACGTCTGCTGGTGTCTGGCTTAATATATATACTATGCTCAGCAGACTGCCCAGTAAGCATGTCTCCTAATGTCCATACCCATATATTAGTGCTACTCTCACTTTTGGTTAGAGAACCTTCTCCTTTTAGATGGCAGTGACCTTGGGATGACTCAGAAGGCACCATGGTGCTGAGAAGAAGTGACAGAGGAGTGCTCAGCACTGAGACATCTCTATCATACCTTCCAAGGCTCAGGGTCCATTGCAGAAGATGTGATGGAAAGAATGTAAGAGCCAAAGGAAGGGTAGGACTCCTTACAAAGTGCTCCTCCAGACACAAAATGGCCTGGATATCCATGACCTCATAGTGCCTGACACTACCTACACAAGACCATCATAATAGGAGGAAAAGATGGTGACATCAAAATAAAAGACAGACTAATTAAGAGGGGGGTATATGAAGGAGAATGGTGTTTCAAAGGGGAAAGTCAGGGGAAGGAGGGAATTACCATGGGATATTGTTTACAATCATGGAAGTTGTCAATAAATAATAATAATAATAATAATAATGTGGCCTATGTAACTCCCAGAAAACAAAAATGTTAAAAACAGGAAGCCTGCTGGCTCTCTTTCTTTCCTCCTGGTTGAGATATGAGTGGAGCTCCAGCAGATATCTCAGGCCATGAGATGATCTTGGAACTGGCAAGCAAACACAAGCCAAGATCGCAGGATCTTAGGTCACTCCAGCCGGCCCTGGATTGACTGCCTCCAGACTTTCACGCGAGAAACAAGTCTGTCATTGTATCCAAACCTGATCTGGTCTGGGACACAGGCATGCTTCCACGTGGGTATGAAGACCATGAGCAAAGACACAACCCACCCACCCACCCCAAAAGACTGTGAAACACTCACAAAACTGTGAGGAAATTGAACAGCCAATACTAATTAATAATACTAATAACAACGTTCTATGTGCAGGTAATGTTTTACACTTCCATATTTTTCACCATTCCATCTTTACAGTTCTATAAGAATGAGGACACACATGGAATTCCAGGACTTGGGAGGCTGAGGGAGGAGGATCATGAATTTGATGCCATCCTGGGCATACAGAAACTGTCTCAAACACACACACACACACACACACACACACACACACACACACACACACACTTGCACATGCACACGCTTACATACAAAGGTAAGACATATTCGTCATCTTCATTTTGTTAATGATGGGAGGGAGATTTAAAAAGATGAAATGGCTTGCCCACCCTCACAGTAATTGGTAGCAGCAGAGTCAACAGCAGAACCCAGTACTTCTGAGACCAGAAATTATATATTTCCCATTATCCTAGAGCCATATCTTTGACAGTTCACTCAAACTGATTTAGTTAATATATTAGTTAGTTACTTCTCTCATTTCTGCAGCCAAAAACCTGGCTAAGAGAAACGAGGAGGAAAGGGTCTATTTTGGCTCACAGTTCAGAGGCATCAGTCCATCTTGGTGGCAGGAGCAGCTTGGTGCCTGGTGCTGATCAGGAATTGGAGAATGAGGAATACCACGGTTCATTTGACTTTCTCTCCCCCCTGCCCATTTTTTTTTTTTTTTTTTTTTACTCAGTCTGGGCCCCTAGCCCATAAGCTGGTCCTACCAATATCCATGGTGGGTTTTCTCCGTTTAACTCCGTTAAACCTCTCTGGAAATAATTTCACAGTATGTCTCCTAGGTGATTCTCAATTCACTCAAGTTGCCCATAAATGTTAACTATCACAGTTAATAACACTCTTGTATTCAGCAGATATCCAGAGGTCCCATGCAGGAGTCTGGTTTCAACTGCTCTCAAGACATCTCCCATTCTCTAATGTCCTTTAAAGACATTAGTTGAGCATGGTTTTCACCCCAAGTGCTTTCACATGTATTGCTCTCCTTTCCCCTCCCATTACTCCTTCACCCTATATTTCCAGTTTCTGTTCCTGTTATGCTTCTGCCCCCACAGTCCTTCCTGGTGACCTCAAAAGGACAAACATTCACCTACTGTGTTCTATAACCTCACAATGCTTGTCCCAGGTGGACTTGTGGTTCTTGGGCACATTCAGGTTGTCCTGAGAGAGAAGGAACCAGTAGGTTCTGAAGGAGTGTCCTCATTTTTAGGCCAAGAAAAGGAGACAATCTTCTTAGGATAGAGTGAGAAATAAGAAACTATATTGGGGCTGGAGAGATAGCTCAGCAGTTACGGCACTTGCCGGCAAAGCTTAAGGACCTGAGTTCAATTCCCCAGTACCCATGCAAAGCCAGGTGCACTAACTGATGCACATGTCTGGAGTTTGTTTGCAGTGGAAGCAAGTCCTGGCATGCCATACTCACCCTCTTTCTCTCTCTCTCTTTCAAATAAATAAATACATTTATAAAAAAGAAATTATATTATTTTCCTGGGGATGTCACAACAAATCATTGCAAACTGAGTGATTGGCAATAAATTTATTTCTGGGAGCCAAGAGTTCAAAATCAAAGATGTCAGCAGGGTGATTCCACTTGGGGGCTCTCAGACAAATGCTATTCTATGCTTCTCCCCTGATACCTGGGAGCTGCCAATGGTGCTTAGTGTTCCTTGGCTTGGAGCAGCGCTCCTTGAATCTGTTTCTTCACAGGGCCTTCTCCATCTATCTTGGTCTCTGAGTCCACTTCTTCTAGAAGAATACCAGTGACTAGAATAGGGTCCATTTTAATCCACTATGCCATCTTAACTTAATGACAACCATCTCCAAATAAGTTCACTTTTTTTCAGGTTTCCAGGGTTGGGACTTCAACATTTCATTGTGAGAAACACAGTTCAACCCATTACAAATACCAGGCGGGGCCTCTGCAACCAGAAAAGCGAATTTCTACCCCACTTCTCTCTTCTACCTTTCAGATTTTGTACAATTGGGGTCACTCATTCTGAGCTTCAGATTGCTTCCCCAAATGTAAAAATGTAACCCTACTATGGGACCTGGGGAGAGGCTTAAATGAGAAAAACAATAGCAAAAAGCCTCACTTAAATTACATAATATGTAATAAGCATTTTTTCCCCCTTCCTTTCCAGTTGGGTACGAAGAAAGAGCTGGGGGCGGGGAGAGAGTAAGGAGAAAGGCTGAAGATGCTTAGTGTGGTGGAGAAGTTACAAGGTAGAACTGTCATCTTGGTCAGCAAGATGTGAGTAGTGACCAAAGATTCAAATCACCCTAGTTGAGCAACATCAAGGGGAGCCTGAGGGAGAGTGTGGAATCTAGAACTGGCTGGTCCTCTGTGGTTCTCCATAG
The DNA here is from genome assembly GCF_020740685.1 of Jaculus jaculus. Lineage (NCBI taxonomy): Eukaryota > Metazoa > Chordata > Mammalia > Rodentia > Dipodidae > Jaculus > Jaculus jaculus. The sequence continues at coordinate 48,279,718 of NC_059119.1, forward strand.
CTAAAACAGGCTTGCGAATTCAGAGGCACAGTCCATGCCTGAAATCCGTGACAGCTACATAACTTTTCCTGGGCCCGACGTCCCTGAGGAAAATGATGTTAGAATGGGAGAAAAATCAAGAATCCAAAAAGGACGGGCAATGTCAGAAGACATGAGGAAATGGGTGCTGCCCAGCACAACAGGCCTGGTAAAGGCCAGTCATTGCAGATCAATCTTCCTCACACCTCTGAGACCATTTTCCCCCTAGGAAGGAGGAAAGACCACATCCACTCTGCCAGGTCCAGCTGCAGAGTCTCACTCTGCTCTCAGCATGGCTTCCAAGACTCCATTGAGGGTGCTGGCTTGGGCTGCTGCTGGCAGAGTTGGCAGTACCCAGCCAGAAATTCAGGGGATAGTGGCCCGATTTCTAGGTGGAATGAGACGGGAAGGACAGAGTGAGTCAAATGTGAATCTGCAAACTCACCTGGCAGACTGAACCAAAGCCCGTGAGAAAAGTTGAGCATTTGGGGGGGCTCCCACGGGGTTTATTTATTTATTTAATGGCTCCTTTGCTCTGTCTCTGCATGGGTGGTGTTTGCTCACCCTCAAAAGTCAGCCTGAGGCTGGAGAGATTGCTTAGTGGTTAGGGTGTTTGCCTGAGAAGCCAAGGGATCCTGGATTGATTCTCCAGGGCCCATGTTAGCCAGGTGCACAAGGTGGCGCATGTGTCTGGAGTTCAGTTGCAGTGGCCGGAGGCCCTGACATGCCCGTTCTCTCTCTGTATGTCTCTCTTCTACCCCTTTCTGCTTGCAAATAAATAAATGAATAAAATTTTAAAGTTAGCCTGGGTAATCTCTGATCCCAAATTATCCCTTCATCTTTGACCATGTCCTTATCAAACTCTATCTCTTCTCAAAGCATCCACATCCCCTATAGGATGGGCCTCTGCTATCTCTGAGTATTCCCACCAAGGACTATACTCCACAGCCTGGAGTGGCCACTGGGCAGCATTCATTGTTCACTGAGGACAAAGACTATGTCTCACTAACCTTCTATTCCACTCCTCCTGCAGCCCGGCAGAGCTCACACTAAATTCTTCCCACCGTATATATAATCAGTGTTCACAAATGCCACTGCCCTTCCCCTGGTTTCTACTAAACCAGAGCTCCCACTGCCCACAAGAAGAAAAATAAGGCAGAATAAGAGGAACATTTTCTCCATTAGTTTAAATTGAGGAAGAATGAGATGGGATAGCAGTGGCTAGGGCGGGGGTGGGGGGAAGCTGGCCAACTTTTCCATGTTCTCATCTTACAATGGAGCTTTCATATTACTCCTTTCCGTGTCCAATGGCACATATCTTAGACTGTTTTCTGCTGCTGTAACAGACTATCTGAGACTGGCAATTTATAATACATGGAGCTTAGGAGGTGAAGATGGCTGGGAGGAAAGTTCTTCAACTTGCCTGGAGGCCAGGGTGCCATTCCCCCTCCCAGGAGGGCAAGGAGCCCTTCTCAAGCCCCTGCTTTCTCTGCCCAGAACCTGGCCAAGCAGAACTCTGTAAATTTTTTTCATTCCCAGGTTGGCATTCCTCAGAGATCATCCTGGTATGAAATGGTCCCCAGTTCATTTTTGATTTGTTTTCTGGGACTCAGGCTCCCTCCGTGCTCAGTGGTCCTCACCAACAGCCCCACACACATCCCCACTCTCTGCGTTCCTGACACACACCACACAGAGCTGATCCATCTTCCTCATCGTAGACCTCCAACGATTCTCCCTGCTTTTCACCCGCATCCCTTGTCTGAGCATCCACCGGGCAGCATATACAGTTTAGAGTTCCAAAGATTTTAAGTTATTCTCCTATCCAACCTGATGATACATCACACTATGTGGTTTTTGGAAAGTGACTTACCTTTCATGCCTTGGTTTCTACATATATAAAATGAGTATTAGCGAAAATGAAAAAAGAACTTATGGGGATGAAGAGAGGGCTTGGTGGTGAAGGCGCTTGCCTGCAAAACCAAAGGACCCAGGTTTGATTCCCTAGGACCCATGTAAGCCAGGTGCACAAGGTGGCAGATGCATTTGGAGTTTGTTTTCAGTGGCTAGGGGCTGTGACATCCCCATTCTCTCTCTCTCTCTCTCTCTCTCTCTCTCTCTCTCTCTCTCTCCATATATATATATATCTGCCTCTTTCTCTCTCTAAAATAAATAAATGAAAATAAAAATAGTTTTAAAAAGCATCTAGTGCCTAGGATAAAGTATGAAGATTGCTTGAGATTATATACAGGAAGCCTATCGCATAACACAGACGTTGCAGTAAGTGTTCAATGAATGCCAGCTGCTATTATGGTATAGGTATGTCTTAACAACATTGCTCAATGGGATCATGGTGTATATTCTTATATAACCTTTTCCTCCCTGATTTAGTGGAATCATTTCCTTTTATCATGAAATATTCTTCAGAGCGTTTTTAGTGGCTGTAATATTTCAACTCAAGAGTTATGATGATTCATTTAGCCACTCCCTGGGGGATTACTTCTATAAACTATTTTTTAGACCCAGGCTCCTAGGTCAGAACCATAGGGCAGAGTAAAGAGCTGGACACTCCTTTAAAAGCTACTGGCCCTCCCTAACCCCCCCCCCCAGTCATCCATTACCCTGCCCTTATGCCTGCCTCCATCTTCAGCTGGAATCAATTACTCTCCCTTCCGATCTTTTCCTCCTGCTCTGTAACATCCATCAACCAACAGCCTTCATGGTGTGCCCAGCTCAGTGCCAGCCAGCAATGAAAGGGGCGCCTGAAAGAAGAGAGAGGCTGATCCGCCTTGAAGAACCAGGTTCGCCCGCTGTTGAGAGAGGCCAGATGGATGCACGTTAGATGTGGAGAGTACTTGGTGTGAACTTGTTTCCCATGGAATCACTGAAGAGAGGGGCCAGGAACACACTCAGCAGGGACCAAGGTGTGCCATAGCTGACTGGCACCGGAGCCCAAAGGGGGAAGGGCCGGCTGGAGGTATGGTTAGACAGAAGCACAGCTGTGAGCCCCTGTGGGGGTCCCGGTCCTGCTGGGGTCTGAGTTGGTGAGGCCTGAGGGATTGAGGGGGCCCCCAGCTCAGAATGAATGCCCCCAGTGGCTAGGGGCAATCATTTCAAAATGAAGGTAATGATCCAATTAGTGGTTATCCATCAAGTTCAGTTATCTTTCCTTGGACTGGAGCGAGGAGAAGCTGAGTAAACACGTGCCTTAGACTGTGACATAAAACCAGACTCCCTCGTGCTGCAAAATGAGTTCAAGATGTGAGCTGAGCCACCTCTCCGGGCCTGCAGGTTAATGTGTGTGGCTCGGGCTTATGGGGTGCAGGGTCTCTAAGCCTGAGGTTCCTCCCCCTCCACGTGACAATGGGGACTTCACAACCCCAGTCAGACCTGGGTCTACTCCAAGGGCTTCCGTTCATTCAGCCTTAGCCCAAATCCCCAGCACAGAGCTTCTGGAAGCCTCAGTCTGTCTGCCTAGCTTACCCCTTCTTCCTCACACTCACTGTCTAGACAACACATTTCCACACTGCTGTGTCTGTCTTGGGTCTCCTTATTTGCACACCAAGACCGCTGAAGAAAAGGGTTCTCTGTGTCTTTGTGTGGCAAGGTAGAGCTTATCACTGGAAGCAGTATGGGGGAGGAGCAGGGGGTTGACCAATCCCAGGTATTCTGCGGTTTGTTTATTTGTATTTATTTGATTTGATGCAGGGTCTCGTGTATACCAATCTGGCCTTGAATTTACTATGTTGTTGAAGATGACCTTGAATACCCGATCCTCCTGCCTCTGGTACTGGGATTATAGGAGCGGACCACCATGCCAGGTTGCCAAGAACTCATCTTAAAATGAAGAAACCAGGCTGGAGGGATAGCTTAGCGGTTAAGTGCTTGCCTGTGAAGCCTAAGGACCCTGGTTCAAGGCTCGATTCCCCAGGACCCACGTTAGCCAGATGCACGAGGGGACGCACACGTCTGGAGTTCGTTTGCAGTGGCTGGAGGCCCTGGCGCGCCCATCCTCTCCCTCTCTCTCTCCCTCCCTCTCTCCCTCTTTCTCTCTGTCAAATAAATAAATAAATTTTTTTTAAAAAAAAGAAAAATATGAAGAAATTGAGGCCCAAGGAAGGGGAAATAATTGGCTCAACACAGCACCATTGGTCAACGCCAACTTTGGGACCAGAACCTGCCTCAACAGATAACTGTGGGCTCCTAAGTGCAGTTATGCGACAGTGAACAAAAACCCCTAACACAGCTTTCATGCACTGAGACGAGGCAGCAACCTAGCTAAGCAAAAAAGTGAAGCTCATCACACAAGGAAAAACGCTGGGGAGAAAATCCAGGCAGAAAAGGAGGGGCTCTGGGAAACGATGGTAGAGAGGGCTTCTAGGAAGTTGGGGCAACACTTGGAGGAGGCTGAGATGGTGAGTCATTCCAAGTCTATAAGCTAGGAATTAGACTAGATCTGACCTCAGCTTGAAAGCAATCATACTGGCTCTTCCTTCTCCATACCACACAATGTCCACACGGCATGAAGATGGCAAAGTGAACCCTAGGGTCAGAGCTGACTCTATGAGCTTTTTACTTGGAGCTGGCTTCCAGTTCCCTTACACGCAACTCACGCCTCCCCCGCCACCTCACACACACACACACACACACACACACACACACACACACACACACACACAGGCTTTTGGAGGATGTTATGGGATGGTCTGACTGCATTATTTATATCCCACTTAGAATCTCACATGACCGAGCAGCAAAGTCACTGAGAAATCAAGCTGGTGCTGAGCAGGAAACCTTCTCCCCGTATCCCAGCCAACTGAAAGCTGGAAAAAGCTGCACCGTATGCAGCCCCATGGGAGACAGAAGTCATCAACGGTGAAAACAGTGGACACTGGAAGCTTCAAGTTTGGCCAGACAGGCCAAATGACTGAACGACTGCAATAGTGGCATGTCTGCTCCGGGGGAAACCAACGGCTCTCTAATTGGACTGAAGGCCCGCTCTATGAGAGGGAATACATGTCTGGTACTGAAAACCTAATCAAAAGCCTATAGCAAGGGAGGTCATGAGCCTTAGGGGTGTAAAGCCTGCTCTTGTTTGGATAAATGCATATGTTACTCTCACCAAATTGCTCTGAAAGCACTACATTTAATGTTCATATTCATATATTAATGCTACTCTCACTTCTGGTTAGAGAAGATTCTCTTTTTTTCAGATGGTGATAACCACTGGAATGACCCAAAAGACAACATAATGCTGAGAAGAAGGGACGGAGGAGTGTCCAGCACTGAACCATCTCACACCTTCCAAGGCTCAGGGTCCATTGCAGAAGAGGTGGTGGAAAAATTGGAAGAGCCAAAGGAAGGGTACCACTCCTTACATACAACTGTCCAGACAGAATTTGGCCTCAATATCCAAGACCTTGTAGTGCCTAGCAATACCCACACAAGACCTTCATAATAGGAGAAAAAGATGATGACATCAAATTAAAAGAGAGACTCATGGAGAGAGGGAGGAGATATGACGGAGGGCAGAGTTATGAAGGAGAAAGCAGGGGAGAAGAGGGAAATACCATGGTTTGTTGTCTGTAAGTATACAAGTTATGAATCAATCAATATATATATATGTATGTATATGTATGTATGTACATATGTGTGTATATATATATATATGGAGAGAGAGAGAGAGAGAAAACAATCTCACACCACCAGTTACCCCCAGCTCCCTACCCATAAAGTTCCAGCTACCTCAGGCGATTGCTCCGCAGGGCAAAACCCCAGCTTCTCACTGGACATTTCAGTCTATGGCCAGATGACCTTGCTATTTTTAGGCCTGTGGTGAGGGAGCAGACCTTGATGGGGGTGGTACAGCGGAGCAAAACCACTTACCTCATCACTAGGAAAGAATTATTTTTTTAAAAAGCGGGGGAGGGGTGTTATAAACCCTTTCTAAGGCACATCCACAGTGATTTAAAGACCTGTAGGCCCTACCTCTTGATGTCTCCCATCTCAAAATAGCACCTGTCTTGAGGACTAAGACATGAACACATGGGTCTTTGGGGAAACAGTCCAAGATCCAAACTGTAACCCTTCCCCAGTACACAGTTCCTTTCCGTACCTCATTGCTTCTTCCTCAAATGGGATCATAGAATACTCTAGAAATTTGGAACATAAATATATTGCAATGATTAGTTATGGTACATTAAGTAAAGACAAGCTAATGTACATGTGGTGGTTTGATTCAGGTGTCCCCCATAAACTCAGGTGTTCTGAATGCTAGGTTCCCAGCTGATGGAGATTTGGGAATTAGCGCCTCCTGGAGGCGGTGTATTGTTGGGGGCGGGCTTATGGGTGTTATAGCCAGCTTCCCCCACGCCAGTGTTTGGCACACTCTCCTGTTACTGTTGTCCACCTGATGTTGGCCAGAGGGTGATGTCCACTCTCTGCTCATACCATCGTTTTCCCCTGCCATCGTGGAGCTTCCCCCTTGAACCTGTAAGCCAAAATAAATCTCTTTGTCCCACAAGCTGCTGTTGGTTGGGAGATTTCTAGCAGCAACGCAAACCACACTGCAACAGTACATGAGTGTAAAATCAACTAAGCATACACAGTACCTCCATAGAAGAAGGGAGGAGAGCTCCTGACCCATACACAATGTAAAACCTTCAGCATTTTAGCCTGGGGACATCTCATGGCCAGGTGCCTGGGCAAGAGAGGACTCTATGTGGCAGTTGATCAATGAGTGCAGATGCTAGACACTGATAGGGGACTTCACCATCTCAAGATTTAGTTCCCTGGGGAATTCAAGAGTACCCAGAGGAGATACTGTCCTGCACGGAGTTTGCCCACGCTTCACTTGCCTCCTGAAGCTGGAGCTGCCATCTACGGACCATTCGAAGATGACCAGGCACTTTACCTACAAGTCACTTGGTCATCTCGTCGCCCTTCTGAGCTCGACACTATCATTTCCAGTTTATCCATAAGGACTAAGGTTTTGCTAAGTGGACTGCACGGGACAGGGCAGATGGTGGCCCAGCCGACACTTACACCTTCTGACTCTAGATTTGTACGGGATGCCACACTGTCCAGTGCTCTCAGTTGCTCCATGTATGGTGTGGGGTAATTTGAACAAAATCCTGTTAGAGGGCTGGGGAGGAAGCTCAGAGGTTAAAGGCACTTGCTTGCAAAGATTGCTGGCCCCATTCAATTCCCCAGCACCCACATAAAGCCAGACACATGGTGCATGCTTCTGGGATTTGTATGCAGCAGCAAGAGGTCCTGGTGTGGCCATATACTCTCTCTTTCTCTCTCTCTCTCTGACTCTGTCTCTCTCCCACTCACAAATAAATAAATAATAAATAAATAAATAAATAAATAAATAAAATTTTTTAAAGTCCTGTTTCAACTCTACAAATGGAGTCGTTGTCATCTTGAGGTAAGACCCGCTTTGATCTGCTGGGGTTTTTTATTTCTAAGACTTGCTTTAGCCACGTCTCTGAGAAGAATGTCCTAACTCAACTGTTCCTCATTACCACATGGAAAAGGGGCTGCTCCCAGAGGGCAGATGCCCCTGAGGAATATGAAAGCCCCATTTGTGGCCAGTCTGCCATGGCCCTGGGCAGCTGGCTGCCCGTGAGGATGGAGCCCTCAGGGGCCTCAAACAGGCCAGCTCTCACTTGTTGCCTTTCAGTTGGTATGCGGCCTCTGCGGGGCCCAACCATATTAAATTGCTTCAAGCAGCCTATAAAGTGAAGACAATCGCAATGCCATAAGGAATAGCATATCCCCAACCATAAATAAATTAGGGCTTTAATTCCATCAAGGCCTGTGGGTGACATCACACACCGTGAGAGCCGAGCTTGGAGGGGCTGTTCACAGCACCACAAATCTGAGATGGAATTACCATCTTAATTTATTTACATCTTCTGGTGACTAGCTTGCTGTGACAAATGATGTCTGAAAAGTCTGGTCCGCCCTGATTGTGATCCTGTGCTCTTCTTTTCCTTCCCCTTCCCCCCACTCCTTTCCCTGGGCTCCTCTATCCTTTTCCCCTTTCTTCCCTCCCTCCCTCCCTCCCTCCCTCCCTCCCTCCCTCTCTCCCTCCCTCCCTCCCTCCCTCCCTCCCTCCCTCCCTTCCTTCCTTCCTCTCATACCCCTGGGCTTATTATTTCCCTCTTTTGTGTCTTATTTTCTCTGTGGTCCTGGAAAAGAATGAAAGAAGGGAAACTTTTAGCATTGAGAAGAGATGGTGAATTCCAGACAGAGCCGGGGAGAGGTGGGGGAGGCACAGGAAAAAAATGGACCTCTCCCACACTGTGGTTCGTTGCAACTGCCCCCCCCCCCACACCATCCAGCCATTCATCCAGGGCCTCTCTGGGGACATATAGCCTTTCCTTGCTTAAAATTTCAATTTAATTAAATCCACTAGGTGTGTTCTTAGATGTCAACCATGCCCTAGGCAACATGGGACAGTCAGAACCATATGCAATTTTAGAGGCAGCCAGGCCCTTGGCAGTCTTGAGTTGGTTCAACTGCTCATTTTTGCAATGACGGAGCCAAGTCTGGGCTACAGGAAAAGTGGGAAATGTTAACAAGGTCTTAGAACGTGGAAAAAAGATACCTTCAAGTGGGGTTAAGAGCATGACAGCGCTGTACTCAGCTATGAAGACTGAACTCAGGGAAGGAGAAAAACAACACTGAGTGGCTGGTCTGGGCAGCTCTGGGAGAGGAGTCGGCAGTGCAGCTGGAGGCTGAGGGGAGCTAGAATCTTCTCTGTCCGTTTCTCTAAACGGTCCTGGCAAATGGCTAGAGCTAGAAGGATAGCCCGGTCACAATAGGTCACTGGAGTCTGGAACGTCAGTACCTAAGTGTCAAGATATGATGGAGTCAGTGGACTCTGGACTTAATGCTACTGAGGTCAGCCGAAGTTCCTGACTCAAAAGCAATCAACCCAAGCATGATTTTGAGCTTGGTTTCATGAACTGTGGCCAAAGGGCACCAGGACAGCTATACTCACCTAAGATTCACTGAATCAGAATGGACACCCCTCCAAGGTGATTCACAGGCCCAATAACATTTGAGAAGCCTTGCCTGAAGAAACCTGGTGGGGTTTGAATGTCACTTCTAGAGTATTCCAGGGTTGTTTCCTCATACAGTTTACTTTTTTGTGACCAAGAATGACTTTTATTTATTTTTTAAAAATTAATTTATTTATTTGTGAGCAGAGAGAGAGAGATAGAAGGGAGACAGGCAGAGAATGGGCACACCAGGGCCTCCAGCCACTGCAAACGAACTCCAGACGCGTGTGACACCTTGTGCATCTGGCTTACGTGGGTCCTGGGGAATCAAACCTGGGTCCTTTGGCTTCGCAGGCAAATAAATGTCTTAACTGCTAAGCCATTTCTCCAGCCCAAGAATAACGTTTTTATTTTATGATAGAGAGAGAGAATTGGCGCTCCAGGGCCTCCAGCCACCACAATCGAACTCCAGACATGTGCATCACCTTGTGTGCATGTGCAACCTTGTGGGCTTGCGTCACCTTGTGCATCTGGCTTACATGGGACCTGGAGAGTCGAACATGGGGCTCCTTAGGCTTCACAAGTAAGTGTCTTAACCGCTAAGCCATCTCATTAGCCCTTTATTTTTATTTTGAAGCAGGATTTCACTCTAGCTCAGATTGATGTAAAACTTACTCCATAGCCCAGGCTGACCTCAAACTCATAGCAATTCTCCTACTTCAGATTCCACAGTGCTGGGGTTAAACACATGAGTCACCACACCTAGCTTAAGAATGATTTTTTAATAATCATTATCCTACTCAGAAATTCTTGGGCTCAGTGATTAAAGGTGCTTGCTTAAAAGCCAGATGGCCTGGCTGGGTGTGGTGGCACGTGCCTTTAATCCCAGCACTTGGAAGGCAGAGGTAGGAGGATCACCATGGGTTCGAGGACACCCTAAGACTACATAGTGAATTCCAGGTCAGCCTGGGCCAGAGTGAGACCTTACCTCAAAAAATAAAGAAAAAAAGAAAGAAAAAAAAAAGGAAAAATAGAAGCCAGATGGCCTGGGTTCAATCCCCCAGTACCTATGTAAAGCCAGATGCACAAAGTGGTGTATACACTTGGAGTTTGTTTACAGGGGCAAGAGTCCCTGGTGCACCTATTCTCTTTCTCTCTCTCCCCTTTAAAATAAATAACTAAATAAAATACTTGTGAGATAAACTCTTTTCCAATAGAATGAAATAGTCAAGAATATTGTTCATTGGAGGGCTGGAGAGATGGTTCAGCAGTTAAAGACACTTGCTTGCAAAGCCTGATACCTGTGGTTCAATTCCCCAGTACCCACATAAAGTCAGATGCACAAAGTGGCACATGTGTCTGGAGTTGGTTTGCAGTGGCAGGAGGCCCTGGAGTGCCCATACTTTGTTTCGCCATTTGTCTCCCTCTCTGTTACCTAAAAACCTGCGAGGTCTAAGGCCAAGTGGTATGCAGAACCAGTAATGACTGAATTTCCCAGAAGCTCATCAGGAGAAAGCTTGGGGTAAGAATTAAGTTGATTTAAAGAAAGCACATAAAGTGTGTGTGTGTGTGTGTGTGTGTGTGTGTGTGTGTGTGTGCATGCGTGTAGTCCAAGATGAATTCTTGATGCAATTTCATTAAAAGAGCATTAAAAATTCTCGTTCCAAGACCTCCACTAAAGGACCACCACTAAATTGAAGGTGCCAAGTCAAAGAAGGTAGCCTTTTACATCTTATGGGTTAGACTGAAATTCACAGGGAGTGCAGTGCCCCTTCTCCTGCCAAACCACAAAATATGCACCCAGTCTGGGTCATTACTTCCTCTCCACACAGCCTTCTTGAAGTGCCCGGGCCAAACTCTCAGTGGCAGAAATTGCACTTGGGACTCCTCTGTCATAGTCAATGTGGCTTTAGCCTTGTGGGAACTCTTAGTCAAGGGGCTTGTCTGCCTCTTTCGCCACATGTCAGTGCTGGGGACCTGCCTGTCCCCCTCCCCCATCCTCCCACAGATCTGCTCCAGTCATACCTCTCCACATCGCTGCCTTCTTTGGAGTTCTGGGACAGTCCATGGACCTCTCTTTTTACAGGGAATTTTTTTTTTTTTGTTTTTTTTTTTTTTTTTGGTTTTTCGAGGTAGGGTCTCAGGCTGACCTGGAATTAACTCTGTAGTCTCAGGGTGGCCTTGAACTCACAGCGATCCTCCTACCTCTGCCTCCCGAGTGCTGGGATTAAAGGCGTGCGCCACCACGCCCGGCTTTACAGGGATTTTTTTTTAAGCAAATGTTTCAGGGATCGAGGAACCTTGCTGAAAGTCCCTTGCTGCATTTTAACTTTTTTAAAAAATTGTGACTTAATTCATACCCCATAAAATCTATCCTTTTATAGTATACTAGTCAATAGTTTGGGGTTTGTTTTTCCCCTGTATTCACAAGGGTGTCCATCACCACAATCTAATTCCACATTTTCATTGCCCCCAAAACAAACCCTTATACCCATTACTTTGCATTCCTTGCTCCCCACAATCCCTGGCAACCACGACTCTGTTGTCTGTCTCCATGGATTTGCCTGTTCTGAGCATTTCATATACATGGAATCATACAATATGGATCGGTGTGGTTGCATTCTTTTCTCACAAACAAATTTGTCTCATTCGTGTGTGTGTGTGTGTGTGTGTGTGTGTGTGTGTGTGTGTGTGCATGTGTGTGAATGCAGGGTATCTTCTTTAATCACTCTCTATCGTATTTTCAGACACAGGATCTCTTGCTGGACCAGAGCTCGCTGATTTGGCAGACAAGCCAGCCCGCAAACCTCAGGGATTCTCCTGTCTCCGCCTCCTCAGTGCTAGGATGATCGGTGTGCACAGCCACGATGCCAGTTCCTCTGAATTGGGGTCCTCATGCTTACATGGCAAACATTTTACCTGCTGAGTCATCTCCTCAGCTCCTTTCATTATTATTATTTTTTTAATGAAGGTCTTATAAGTTGCAAGTATGGAAAAGATGGTAGCAGTCCCACCAAAGCCAGGTCTCTTGAGGAAGGCCACTAGACTTCCCCCACGCTCCCTTGGGGCCTGCTCCGGAAGCCAGGCCCTCGTTGGACCAGAATGTTTCTGATGAAGGCTGTGGCCAAGCCCTGTGCTGACGGTGCAGAGGCAAAAGCTGAGCCACTGCCGCAGAATCTAGTTTGACCAAGCCGTGTCCCACATCACCATGGGGATCCCTAAGCAATGCTTTCGCAGCCCTTCACGGTTGAGCTCCACAATTGAGGAAGGAGGTCAAAGGCTCACTGGCAAAGTAGGGAAATAGGGTTCAAGATCAAGGCTGTGCCCCCCCCCCCCGTGCTTTCCCCAGTAACTTCCACTTTGTCTCCCTCTCTCTCTCTCTCTCTCTTTTTTTTTTCTCTTCTTTTTTTGGTTTTTCAAGATAGGATCTTGCTCTAGCCCAGGCTGACCTGGAATTCACTATATAGTCTCAAGGTGGCTTCGAACTCATGGCGTTCTTCCTACCTCTGCCTCCTGAGTGCTGGGATCAAAGGCATGAACCACCATGCCCGACCCACTTTCTTTTTTATATAGAGAGAGAATTGGTGTGCCAGGGCCCCCAGCCACTGCAATCAAACTTTAGATGTTTGTACCACCTCACACACAGATGCCACCTTTGTGCATGCATCGCCTTGTGCGTCTGGCTTATGTGGGATCTGGAGAGTCAAACCTGGGTCCTTAGGCTTTGCAGGCAAGCGCCTTAGCTGCTAAGCCAGCTCTCTGACCCATCTTCCACTTTCTTAATGGCCTGCAGGGCTTGAGATAGGTTTCCTCTCCCACAAGCTCACCCATGCAGAAAACCACCCCGGGGGAAGCAGTGATGAGCTGACAAGCAGATGTTCCTTCTCGTTCTCCATCCTGCTGAGCTGCTTTCCTTCCACATCCTGCAATTGTCCCAGTGGTCCTCCTGATGTTTACAATTACTGTCCCCCAACTTCCTAACAATGTGTTGCTGCTGTGGACCACATTTTTGTGCCCTATCTCCCCAAATTCACATGTTGAAGCCTAACTCCCAGTGAGACAGCATTTAGAGAAGGAATTTTTTTTTTAATTTTATTTATTTATTTGAGAGCGACAGACACAGAGAGAAAGACAGGTAGAGGGAGAGAGAGAGAGAATGGGCGCGCCAGGGCTTCCAGCCTCTGCAAACGAACTCCAGACGCGTGCGCCCCCTTGTGCATCTGGCTAACGTGGGACCTGGGGAACCGAGCCTCGAACCGGGGTCCTTAGGCTTCACAGGCAAGCGCTTAACCGCTACGCCATCTCTCTAGCCCTAGAGAAGGAATTTTTTGCAGGGGGTGTGATGAGGATTAAATCAGGTGTTGAGGATGGGTCTCTCCTAATGGAGTTAGTTGCCTTAAAGAAGAGAAAGAGAGGGCTGGAGAGATGGCTTAGCAGTTAAGGTGCTTGCCTGCTAAGCCAAAGGACCCAGGTTCGATTCTCCAGGACCCACATAAGCCAGAAACACTAGTTGGCACATGCATGCGCAGTTCATTTGCAGTGGCTGAAGGCCCTGGTGTGCCCATTTTCTCTCTATATATCCAATAAATAAAATAAAATTTTAAAAAATGTTTAGAGAAAGAGAGATGCTTGTCTAGGGACTAACTTTCTTCCAGCTTCCAGCCATGCCATTCCATTTTACGTGTCAACCACATAAGGTGTATTCAGCAGTAGGGTCTAATCAATAACCTTTGGTGGGTCATCAAGTACTCTGACAGAAATCTGTCTTTCTTTTAGGAAACCTTGTAGGTCTCTCTGATCAAAAGGTCATTGTGGATGATAGCCACATGCTGGTACTGGGAGTTACCGGTCAGTACCCACTAAGAAAAGGAAGAAAAAGATAACTAATATAAAAGAGTTAGAGATGAGAGAGAGAGAGAGAGAGAGAGAGAGAGAGAGAGAGAGAAGCTATAGAAGATTAAGGTCAGTCTTCATCATATCCTCTCCAGTGTCTTGTGGCGCAGGTGTTCCCTCTCAGGGCCTGGTGAAGGTTCAGCCATTTGGTCTGCCTTTTAGGATGTAGCATCCTATGTTAGAGTAAGAAGTCAGCCTTCTGGAAGCCAAGAAGGTAGGCCTCAACAGGGACAAAAATCATCCGGCTCTTGATCTAATCTCAGTCTCCCAGACTCCAGAATGGTGAGAAAGAAACCTCGTGGTTGTTTAAGCCACCAAATCTGTGGCATTTTGTTATGGTGGCCATGGCAGATGAAAACAGGAATGTTGACAAGAGTACCGAACCACATGTCCCCAAGCGTTCCTTTGATCTTACAGGCAAAGATAAGATTAATGCCCATGTCGCAGGCTGCTGAGAATGTAAGGGACATCTCCAAGGGGCTTAGACTAGCTCAGAGAACAGAGTAAACATTCAATAAGTACGAGGTTTTAAAAATTATCATAGATGTTTGCTTTTCATTAAATCCCATTTGTGCATGCTAGACCTTATACAAAATATATCTTCACCAATGTTGGCAGAACAAAAGAAAGAGTGCACAAAAAAAAAAATGCAGGAAATAAGGAAGAAGAAAGAGGGAAAGGAGTTTACAATATCTTCTAAAACACAGAAGATTGTTCTGTAGCTAAGTTTTTGTTTGTTTGTTTGTTTTTTCAAGGTAGGGTTTCACCCTAGCCTAGGCTGACCTAGAAGTCACTATGTAGTCTCAGGGTGGCCTCGAACTCATGGTGATCATCCTACCTCTGCCTCCCGAGTGCTGGGATTAAAAGCGGGTGCCACCATGCCCAGATCTATGTTTTGTTTTGTTTTTTTAACCTGTATACATACAAGATAAATTCCAACAGTGCAGAAAAGATACGATCATTGGCAATTGATGAATTCACTTGAAGTTGCAGAATGGAAAGACAGGGATCAACCCTGTGCCACCATTGGAGAGTCAGTGCCTAGCCTTTTAAAATTCATTCTTACTGCAAACCTACAGTTACTCTTGATTAAATCAATTGCCATTTTATTAGATTCTCGTTCCGGCATCCCGGGGGCCTGGCTTCTCTTACTCTCTCAATTGGCTGGGTATCAAGTTCTCTGCTGGTTCTGTCTTCATTCCCTTTCCTGGGATCTTCCTAGTGGAGACTTGTAAAATTTACATGATTTCCTCTCATCGGGGTCAAAACTGCGTTATCTGTCCTTATTTCCTTCTAACTTCCCCATCTGCATGCATTTCACATCAGGAAGTACTCCCAGGGTCTAGTGAAGGGGTGTGTTGGAGAATGACCAGATGATGAGGGAGGACTGAGATTCGAATTGGGAGGGTCTTTCTCTTTGGCCATTCCTACATTTGCTTGAGTTTCTGGTTCCCAACACAGCAGCAAACAGTAGTGGGTGGGTGGCCGCACAGCTGGTGTCATAGCTAGCCTTTAAGTAGTCATGTTTTGGTTATTGATTTATTTCATTCTTTAATTTGTGTGTGTGTGTGTGTGTGTGTGTTTTGTTTTTGTTTTTGTTTTTTGAGGTAGGGTCTCACTGTAGCTCAGGCTGACCTGGAATTCACTATGGAGTCTCAGGGTGGCTTCGAACTCATGGCGATCCTCCTACCTCTGCCTCCCGAGTGCTGGGATTAAAGGCATGCGCCACCACCATGTTTTGGATAGAATGACCCACTTGCTGTCCTTCTCCAGCCATAGAATATCACCTGGGTCAGAGGAAAACACTTGGATGAAGGGCAGCCAAATACAAAAGATAAAAGGTGCCCAATCAGATTCTCTTTCTAATGAATTTGAGCCAAGAAATCCCAAGTGAAGGATAGAATCAGAAATAAAGCACGGACAAAACGTTTGTGATGTAAAAATGTAACTGAAATGGATGGGGTCCACCACATGGGTGTCAAAAGAGGACACAGACGATGGACCCTTAACCTATAGTCCACTAAAAGCAAGATGTGGAGAGATGACTTAGCAGTTAAGGTGCTTGCCTGGGAAGCCTAAGGACCCATGTTCAACTCTCCAGGAGGGAATTTTTTACCCAGGAAAAGCCTCATCCCATAAAATGCCCTTGCTGACTCCCCAGAGACAATCCGTGGGGACAGAATCTTAGTCCGAGTAGCGTTGCTATGACAGCACACGTCCCACACGTGGGTTACTATAGCGATCACCTGGCTTACTTTGCAGAACTATGAAAGCTGCTTTTGCTAGAAACATTGCGTCTTTCCTAGAGCCTGTAGAATCGTTTCTCTAGGATCTTCCCCCAACCCCCATTGGTGATCTTCAATACAACGTGCATGCTATGTAATTACAGCACTGAGGAAATAATGAAAAGAAAAATATGCATGTTTAGTTCAGATGCCAAGATACCTCATAGATGACAGAACGTGGACGAAACGCTTGGCATCTCTGTCTTCATATCGTCCCTGTCCCCTCTGCGTGTCAACCCCTCAGCCAGACTGTCTTCAACTCTCACTGGAGACACGTCAAGGACTTGATGTTTTGTCCAAGACCACAGTGCAGAGTTAACTAGGCCTAGGGCCTGTTGGCGCGGATATATGTCTCTTCTCCACAGTCCTTGTATTTTCTTGGCCAACCCGAGCATTGAAAGCCCTGTAGCCTCGTCATAAAGTCAGGACTTTTGTGCAAGACGTTGCCATCGGCAAGGGGAAGGACTCTACAATATCTGAATCAAGTATTGAAGAAAAATAAATCTGTGAGCCAAGCAACGAGTCAGTCCATCAAGAGTAGGAACTCGGCAGTTCAGGGATTAAGTCACCACTGATTAGCCTGCCAAGTCCAAGGCCAAGGTTTTTACACAGAAGAAAGCATGTTTTGAAACCATGCTCATGATACCCCCGCACACACACCCACACACCCACAAATCAGTACAAGCCTGTTGATCCCCTTTACTCTAAAGTGAATAGCCTGGTCAATTCTGGCTCCTAGTTGGCCAGCTTGAGTTCCCAATGAAGGAGCCTTGCCAGTCTTGTTTGTAATATGTGGCTTTTCTCATTTCTACTGTTTCCATGCCATCAAATCCCACTGTGTGGCATCAAAACCAGAGAAGCCAGGATCCACCAGTGTAAGCCAAAATGACATGGGAACAGACGTTAGAAGTAAACAGAAGCCAGAATTATCAGGAGGAGAGTGGAAAACACACAGAGACTTGAACAGAAATGCAACGGTACAAAGAGACCGGACCACCCATGCATGGGAGACAACCTCGTGCCAGCTCTCTGGGTTCTAGGCCATATTCTGGTCCAAGCTGTTAGCAATCAGACGTCTGGATCCTTCTGCTCTTCTCAGATGGAAATCGTGAGTGAATGAGGAGTTATTCTTCTAGCGTTGGCAATCCTGCACGTTCGAGTGCCAAAGGCTTATGGGGTGGGGCTAACAGACTCAGAGCTTTATAGCTCCCAGCCTTGAGAACTAGAGGCTAGCGGCTGTAGGCTTTTGAAACCAGCGACTTATACAGCTCTCGGTGCTCAGGGTTAGAGGCTCTGGGCTTTGATTTCTAGTGACCTGGCACTTGGTAGCTGATGCGTCCTTGGGTCTTCGTAGTAGTTAGTGGTTGCAACAGTTAGCACCTGCTAAGAAGACGTTGGGACCCTCAGACTCCAGCCGAGGCGGACACTGCAGCTCCTGGGCGCTATTTTTCCCTTAAGGCTGAGCAGGTCTCTGGAATTCTCTTGGTTCTTTGCAGTCTTCTGCCTTCTGACCTGTTCCTTCTCCAAGCTGGGGGGGGGGCCCTGCTGCCAGGAGGTCAACATACTGATGTCGAACTCAGTGTGGCCACCCAATCAGCATAGCACACTACAGTCCCGAACTCCCAGACTCGAGAGATGCTCCTGCCTCAGCTTCCCAAGTCACTGGAGACTACAGGCATAGGCCACTGTGTCCAGTGTCTTCTTTTTCTGCCTTCTGTAAGCCTTGATTCTTTTTTTAAAAATTTTTTTTTGTCTATTTTTTATTTATTTATTTGAGAGCGACAGACACAGAGAGAAAGACAGATAGAGGGAGAGAGAGAGAATGGGCGCGCCAGGGCTTCCAGCCACTGCAAACGAACTCCAGACGCGTGCGCCCCCTTGTGCATCTGGCTAACGTGGGACCTGGGGAACCGAGCCTCGAACCGGGGTCCTTAGGCTTCACAGGCAAGCGCTTAACCGCTAAGCCATCTCTCCAGCCCAAGCCTTGATTCTTAACCTTCTTGTTCCCTCTCGACACTTCCGCCTGGCTTCATTGTCTCGCCTGCCTCTGCTCCCTACACTATTAGCCCTGTGATCTCGAATTCCCTTCCGCTGTCTTCTCGCTGATTCTGCTACTTAATTTGCCACTGCTGTGTGACCAGCTCAGCCCGCCACTCTACCAGAAGTACACAAGCAGTCAAAACAAACAAACCATCTGGGAGAAACCGTTTTTTAAAAAAATATATTTTTTAAATTTATTTACTGAAGACAGAGATGAAGGAGAGAGAAAGAGAATGAATGGGCGCGCCAGGGCCTCTCGCCACTGCAAACGAACTCCAGACGCGTGCGCCACTATGTGCATCTGGCTTCCATGGGACCTGGGGAATTGAACCTGGGTCCTTAGGCTTTGCTGGCAAGCAACCTTTAACCGCTAAGCCATCTCTCCAGGCTGGGAGAAACCTTTTAATGGGCACCATGTTGCAACAGCAGAATGGGGTGTGGCGTGAGCGTGGCATGCAGATACGGGATTGCCATCTGTGCAGATCAGAGCACAGCTTTCAGCATCACCAAGAGCAGTCACAACCTTTATGCAAGGGCCAACTGCGGGCTTTGCATTGCACCAATCGCAAGCCTTTTGATGAGCCCACAAGGGAAGCTACTCTGTCCCCGGGCTTGAGTCGGAAGAGTCACAAGATGAATAGGGGCATCTGGTGTTCGCCAAGGCTTGCCTGTCCTGGAGTGGAAACTTCCACAGCCTGTGCAAGTGGTCTGGAGTGGTTCTCACTGGAGCAGGCTCCTAGGACAGAAGTCATGGCCAGCACCCACAATGCAATGCTCCCTGCAGCTGGAATGTGGCTTCCTCAAGGCATCTATGATGCGGTTAGAGCAGCCACGACAATCAAGCTGGTCACCAAAGCAGGGGCTGCTTGACAGTTCTGCACTCAAGGCAGCTGAGCACAAGGGAAGCGTCTGACCAGATGACAAGCAAAGGACCTGACCCCCCCCCAACAGCTCAGCTTACTTGAAGGAAAAGTATACAGCAGAGGCTGCTGGAAGAAAAAACCCCATTGATGCTAATGTTATTATTGATTTTCAGAGCTGAGGATCAAATCCAGGCCTGTGCTTGTACCACGCAAGTGCCCTGCCTCTAAGCCACATCTCTAGCCCCCCCAAAAAAGAAAAACGATTAACATTAACGTTCTTGAGTAATGGGTAATGGCTCGGTAAGTAAGGGTGGGCAATTGTTTCATAAGCATGAGGACCTGAGTCTAATTCCCCAGCACCCAGGTTTTAAAAAAAAGCTCTCTCTCTCTAAAAAATTATATATATTTATTTATTTATTAAGAAAACAGACATTGTTGAAGTATTTATTGTTGCGATTTAGCATCACTTCATACACTTTGGCCATTTGTAATTTACCTCCTACTGTTTTTTTTCTTTGAATGTGTATATAAATGGATTGCTTCCATTTTTCTGATGTGAGGTGATGGGTTTCTTTCTATTTATAAGAAGACAACAGTTTAAAACGGTTAACAAGGGCTGAGTGTGGTATTGCATGTCCACAATACCAGTTCTCAAAAGGCTGAGTGAGAGGCAGGAGAACTGAAGTGTGAGACCAGCCAGCTAGTTCAAGGTCAGGCTAGGCTAAATGGTGCTGCCTCAAAAAATCAAAAAGTTAAAGCCGGGAGTGCTGGCACATACCTTCAATCCGAGCACTTGTGAGGCAGAGGACAGCCATGAGTTCGAGACCACCCTGAGATGACATAGTGAATTCTAGGTCAGTCTGGGCTAGAGTGAGACCCTACCTCAAGAAAACCAAAATGCCAAAATAATAAAAATAAAAATAAAAAAGTTAGCTGAGCGTGATGGCACATGCCTTTAATCTCAGCACTTGGGAGGCAGAGGTAGGACAGCCATGAGTTTGAGGCCACCCTGAGATGACAGAGTGAATTCCAGGTCAGCCTGGGCTAGAGTAAGACCCTACCTTGAAAAAAAAAAAAAAAATTGGGGCTGGGGAGATGGCTCAGCAGTTAAAGGTGCTTGCTTGCAAAGTTTGCCAGCCTGGGTATCAGTCTTTCTCTATATCTCTCTATGTTTTTGTCTCTGCCTCTCTCTCCCTCCTCAAATAAGTAAATGAAATTTAAAAGGAGAGCTGGCCCGGCGTGGTGGTGCATGCCTTTAATCCCAGCACTCAGGAGGATTGCCGCAAGTTCAAGGCCACTCTGAGACCACATAGTTAATTCCAGGTCAGCCTGGGCCAGAGTGAGACCCTACCTTGAAAAACCAAAAAAAAAAAAAGGAGAGCAGGAGAGGTGATTTGGTGATTAAGGCACTTGCCTGCAAAGCCAAAGGACTCAGGTTCAGTTACCCAGCATCCATGTAAAGCCAGAGGCACAAGGTGGTGTCTCCCTCTGGAGTTTATTTGTGATGGCCAGAGGACCTGGTGTGCCTATTCTCTCCCTTCCCCAGCCCCTCTCTATCTGCCTCTTTCTCTCTCTACCTCAAATAAATTAATAAGATTGTTTAAAAAAAAAAAATTGCCAGGTGTGGTGGCACACACTTTTCATTTCAGCACTTGGGAGACAGAGATAAGAGAACTGCTGTGGTTTGGGGGGTCAGCCTGACATTACATAGTGAATTCCAGGCCAGCCTGGGATAGAGTAACACCTTACCTTGAAATAATAATAATAATAATAATAATAATAATAATAATAATAAATTAATTAGAAAGGAAAACCTAAAGTTAAAATGTATACAGAGGTCCATACTAGGAAATTTTCTGAAGGGTTTTAGTTTCTGACAGCCATGCCTCTCTAACAAAAACGATTTAATGAATCCTCCTAGTGACAAGGCAGTTAGCTGAAGCATTAGTGATGGCACAATGGGATTGAAAGGTTGAACTCAAAAAGTAGAGACATCAGAAATTTTCAACAATGTATTCCTTCACACTCCAGGAAGGAAAAGTTCCACGTGGATGCCAGCTTGGTATGCAGAAGCCGATGCAGATTTACTTGGTGACAAAAAATTAGGACACAAGGACTGGAGGGATGGCTTAGCAGTTAAAGACACTTGTCTGCAAAACCAAAGGACGCAGGTTCAATTCCCCAGGACCCATGTAAGCCAGATGCACAAGGGGGCACACACATCTGGAGTTTGTGCGCAGTGCCTGAAGGCCCTGGTGCACCCATTCTCTCTCTCTCTCTCCCTCTCCCCCTGCCTATATCTCTCTCTCTCTCTCCCTCCATCTCTCTCAAGTAAGTAAATAAATAAATAAAATTTAGGGCACAAGGCTGCCTTGGGCACCCTTCTCCCTAGGAGGTAAAACCTACACCGGGCTTGGGAGACATGATAATGACATGTATGCCCAGGAAATATAATCTACCACTTCTACTGATGTGCATAACCTAACAGTGTAACTGGCTATGTGTTAATTTATGCCACTGTGAGTGTTTGGGTCTTTTCTCTTTAATATATATAATATTTTATTTTTATTTATTTGAGAGAGAGATACAGAAATAGGCAGGTAGAGAGAGACAGAGAATGGGTGCGGCAAGAACTCCAGCCACTGCACACAAACTGCAGACGCATGCACCCCTTCTGCATCTGGCTAACGTGGGTCCTGGGGAATCAAACCTGGGTCCTTTGGCTTAGCAGGCAAGTGCTTTAGCAGCTAAGCCATCTCTCCAGCCCCTGCTTAGGTCTTTCCAACCCTTTGCTGCCCTCATGAACTCTTAAGAACATGTTCATGGTTTATTCTAGGAGGTGATACGTGGAGCAGAGATAGGCATGTGGATTAAAAGGTGAGCCTGTAGAGGTGACCAGCCAACAGTTACCATCACCACGTGCTGATGCAGAGCAAAAAGAAAAGATCCCAAGGCTGGGCGTTGGTGGCACATGCCTTTAATCCCAACACTCCAGAAGCAGAGGTAGGAGGATTGCCATGAGTTCAAGGCCAGCCTGAAACTATATAGTGAATTCCGGGTCAGCCTGGGCTAGAGTGAAACTCTACCTCAAAAAACCAGGAGAAAGGTCTGCAGTCCTCTACCCCTGCACGGTGTACGACTGTGGGCCCCAGCGCGCTTGGAATAAAATCCTCTTGCTGTTTGCATCAAGACCGCTTCTCGACTAGACACCACAACTGATCCATTCTCACCCAAGATGGCTGCAAGCAACACTCCACAACAGCAGCTTCCTGTTTCTTCCTCAGCTCAGCCCATCTGGGTGGGCCCACCTCATGAGTCAGCCTCGTGACCCACCACACCTGATTCTGATGATTGGACACCCTGCTTGAAGTCTTGTGTCTCCTCCTCCAGAATGCCAATCTGATGATGTCATCTAGTTGAGCGCCAGTGCTTTCCAGTTGCCCTGAGCTGGGCATTCCAGATGGCTGGCAAGACCCTGCAGAAATCAGCCCCAACACCTCTACTGGATTTAGTATCCAAAAACCATCTGCAGAGACCTCAGGGGATATTCCCCCGGAGACCTGGCTAACTCCTTGTACATGCCTCATTCTTGACTGGCATCTTCCAGTAAAATACTCTACAAGATTGCAAATTGACCTTTCACAGCGTGGATCCCACATCTGAGGATTCTTTTGATGATGGATATTTGAATAAAGAATATTTGAATGAAAAATATTTGAACAAAGACTGGAGTTAAGGGGCTTGCCTGCAAAGCCAAAGGACCAAGGTTGGATTCCCCAGGACTTCCATAAGCCAGATGCACAAGGTGTAGAATGTGTCTGGAATTTGTTTGCTGGAGGCCCTGGCATGCCCATTCTTTCTCTCTTTTTCTTTCTCTCTCTCAAATAAATAAAAATAAAATATTAAAAAAAAAAAACCAGGAAAAAAAAAGATCCCGGACTGGAAGAGATAACATGACTGTGAAGGTGCTTGCCTGAAAGTCCTAATGACGCAGTGGCTAGAGTCTCTGTCATGCCCATTTTCTCTCGCTCTCTCTCTCTGTCTCTCCAAATAAATAAACAAAAGATCACTTACACAGTCACTCATTCCCATGGGAATGCACCATTACTGTGGGTTGAATATAAAAATAACCCCCATAGACTCTTGTGTTTGAATACTTGGTACTGAGCTGGTGGCACGGTCTATGAAAGTTGTGAAAGCTTTGGGACGTAGAGCCTTGTTGGTGGAAGTGGGTGACTGGAGACACTATAGTCCCACTTCCTGTTGGCCCTTCCTGACTTCAATGTGATAAGCAAGCATCTCTCTCCTGCCAACATGACTTCCCAGCCATGCTGACATGCACCCCCTAGAACTGTGAACCTAATTAAACCCTTTCCTTCCTTAAGTTGCTCCATATTTTGTCCCAACAAGAAAGCAAAGAGGGGCTGAAGAGATGGCTTAGCAGTTAAGGCACTTGCCTGCAAAGCCAAAGGACCCAGGTTCAATTCCCCAGGACCCACCTAAGCCAGACGCACAAGGTGGCACACGTGTCTGGAGTTCGTTTGCAGCAGCTGGAGGTCCTGGTGCGCCCATTCTCCCTCTCTTTCTATCTGCCTCTTTCTCTCCCTCTCTCTTTCTCTCTTTCAAATAAATGGATAAAATGAAAATATTAAAGAACATGAAGAATACACCACCATTTGCACAAACAAAACAAGGATCAAGTTGCAACCCCCATGGTGCCTGGGACCAGGCATTCCATAAAGATTTGTTCATTAAATCGAAACATTGGCAGTACAAGCTCCCCGCAAGGAAGGGAAAGCATGCGAATTTAAATGGAGCCCTAAAACTTGAGCTGCAGAGGCCATGTGCAGACAGGTATGTTTTCATTTTGCGAGGTGAGTTTTCTCCCCAGGGAACTTTTTTTTTTTTCCTACTGATTTTCACTTTCTTCCTTACCCAAGGTACAGGGGCTTCTGTCCCTCCTCTGATGGATACCCCAATTTCAGGTTCCCCACAGCTGCTCACTGGGGGCCCTCTGTGGCAAATGATTGGTCCTAAGCCCTGCCTCCTGGTCCTGTACTGTTCTCCAATCCCAGTGCCTGAAAAAAAAAAAAAACAAAAAAAACCCCAAAAAACATGCCTTCCCCGATGAGGAAAACATGTGAGATTGAGTTCCCAAGTCATGTTTCATGTTTACAACGGTCTTCTCATCATCAGCGTTAGTTGGATTAAATTTAGTGATTACAGAGATTTTTGTTTTTATCAATAATACCCTTGATCTTGAAAACAAGAGTAATTTAAACAGACCCAGATGTTCCAAACTCCACCACATGCTTTGCCACAGTTCTTTCTTAATCGCATCATTATTTGAGGCTGTCCTTGAAATCAATTAAATATGAATGATATTCCTATGGCCACATTTTCCAGTTTTTCACATGAAAACTTTGCTGTCTTGAGTTATGTGATGGCAGAACTTGGGGGGAACTTTTTTTAAAATATTAATTGTTAAGTGAATCCTCAATCTTGAGACCTAAGTGTTTCCTCCTCACATGTGGAAGTCAGAATGAGATCCCAGGAAGACTAACCTTGAACATGAACTTGCAAAATCCTCAGAGAGTAAGTCACTGCTGTCTCTTTTCAGAAAAAAATAAAAAAATCCTTCCTAAAAAAAAAAAAAAGAACACTTCATTATATCATCACCAAAGTATCCACAGCTCTTTCTGCCAATGAAATTCAACCAAGTCTAGTTGAGTGTCCACTGACTTTCTGTGAACAATTTCCCCATTTCTTTGTTTTTATGCAAGAGAGCAAGAGAGAGAGAGAGAGAGAGAACTGGCACACCAGGGCCTCAGCCACTGCAATCAAACTTCAGACACTTCCACCACCTAGTGGGCATGTGCGACCTTGCACTTGCCTCACCTTTGTGTGTCTGGCTTACATGGGATCTGAAGAGTCAAACATGGGTCCTTAAGCTTTGCAGACAAGTGCCTTAACTGCTAAGCCATCTCTCCAGCCCAATTACCCTTTTTCTTTTTCTTTTTTTTTTTTTTTTGGTTTTTCAAGGTAGGGTCTCACTCTGGTCCAGGCTGACCTGGAATTAAAACTCTGTCATCTCAGGGTGGCCTTGAACTCATGGCAATCCTCCTACCTCTGCCTCCCGAGTGCTGGGATTAAAGGCGTGCGCCACCACGCCCTGCACAATTTCCCCATTTTTAAAAATATGTTATTTATTTTTATTTTAGAGAGAGAAAGACATGGAGAGAATTGGTGCACCAGGGCCTCAGCCACTGAAATTGAACACCAGATACTTGCACCACCTAGTGGGCATGTGTAACCTTGCGCTTGCCTTACCTTTGTGTGTCTAGTTAACATAGGATCTGGAGAGTCAAACATGGATCTTTAGGCTTTGCAGGCAAGTGCCCCAACCACTAAGCCAGCTCTTCAGCCCTGTCCTATTTTATTTTTATTTTTTATTTTAGAGAAAAAGGGAGAAAGAATTGGCAGGTCAGCCTCAGACAATGCAATTGAACTCCAGATGCTTCCACCACCTAGTGGGCATGTGAGACCTTGTGCTTGCTTCACCTTTATGCCTCTGGCTTACGTAGGACCTGGAGAGTCGAACCTGGGTCTTTATGCTTCACAGGCCTTAACCACTAAGCCATCCCTCTAGCCCAATTTCCCCATTTCTTTTTGTTTGTTTGTTTTTTGAGGTAGGGTCTCACTCTAGCTCAGGCTGACCTGGAATTCATCTGTAGTCTCAGGGTGGCCTCGAACTCACAGCAACCCTCCTACCTCTGCCTCCCAAGTGCTGGGATTAAAAGCGTGCACCACCATGCCCAGCTTAATTTTCCCATTTCTTAATCAGAGCCACCCCAGTGACTTTTTTTGGTCATGCAGCAGTGAGTGCTTTCTGGGGCAGGAGAGAAGAGGGGTGAGGAAGGAGACACAAAACAGTAAAATGTCAGTTTGAATGTTTTAAAAGAGAGAAGACCATAAGTTGTATCCTGACTTAAATGCCAGCCAAAGAACAAGGGAATTCCTCTTTGTAGGAATTTGCTTTCTCACCTGTGGAATAGGCAGGTAAGTTACCTAACGCCTCGAGAGGAAACACCCATCTTGACACTTTGGTGGCTGGCTCTGGCAAAGCTATTGCTGCCTCCACAAGGGGCAGGGCTGCCTTTGGGTTGTGGGAGATGGCCTCTCCTAAGTAAGTGGAGTTTCTTCAAGAACCTTCTTTAAAGATAAAGGAAGAGCCTGAGGTCCTCTGGCCAGAACCACTGGAGGCCTTTGTTTAGGAGAGTCCTTCGGAGGGAGTAGAAATCACACCCATCACTCAAAGAGTGGTCAGAAGATGAGAAGGAAAACAGATCAGGATGGGACCCACAGAACTGTTCCAACCCTTTTCTACATGAATGAAGAAATTAAAAACAATCTCCTTGGGCCCTTCTTGGGCTGAGACAGAGTTTTGGGTCCCTGTCTTCTCAAAGCCACTGGAGAAACCCCAGCTACAGCTAAGAGGAGTTAAGATGAAGGGAGTGGTCCCCCTTTGGGCTAGGGCATTAAAAGAGTAGCACCAGATACTCAAGCAAGACAGCAGACATCAAAAGAAGCCATCTCCAGTGCTGGAGAGATGGCTTAGCGGTGAAGGCGCTTGCCTGTGAAGCCCAAGGACCCATGTTCAACTTTCCAGATCCCACCTTAGCCAGACACACAAAGGTGAGGCAAGCGCAAGGTCGCACATGCCTGCTGGGTGGCGCAAGCATCCAGATTTCGATTTCAGTGGCTGAGGCCCTGATGCACCAATTCTCTTTCTCTCTCTCTCTAAAATAAATAAATAAAAAGGAGAGCATCCCCAAAGATGACTCCAATTGGCCCAGCAAGGCCATTTGCTCCCAATTATTTCTTCCATTTTGAGAACCTTGGATCTTCATCACAAGGGGCAAAGTTCTCCCACGTTCCTTCCAAGTCTCATACCCCCCAAATGTCTCTGCACCTCATATGCCAATAGACCTCCCTGTACACCTACAAACATCGGAACTCTTTCCAGCAGTGACTGAACAAACTGTACAGAGCCACCCACATTACCCCGGGGCCGCTGGCTGCCCCACTGTACATATAGCTTGACCAAAGCATAAGGATGCAGCCTGCATACTAGGGACGTATTTCTCTAACACATCTGCACAAATACCGACATCGTCGTTTAGGACTTGGCTGTAATCAACAACCGAGCAGCCCACGCGATTCCCTTTTGTGACGTAGATAGTAGACACCAGACCTGGAGCCTATTCTAGAAACTCATTTGTTGTCAGGAGGTCAAGTGCTTCCTGTCAAATGTCAACAGGCCACTTAAAGATCAGGGTAATGTCCCTTGTCATCTGTAATTGTTATCTATACACTACAGCAGGCATGGTCAGTGAAAGCCTGTGGGGCCAGGAAGAAACTGGCTTCTCACTATATTCAAGGGTGAAGACGCACCTAGTGGGTTTCATAGTGTAATATATGCCGTGAGTTTATTACCTCGAAAAATCCACAGTCTCTCCATGCATTTGGTCTTACTTTCTTCATTATGACAAGAACACTGAGACCCAGAGAGAGTGGCCCTGCCCAAGTCATAGAGAATATGAGTGTGACCTCAAGGTTCAGTTGCAAGCTTGGCTTTGTCAACACAAAGGCATACTTTGTAGTGACTCCTACTGTTTATCCGTCTTATGTACCAGGACAAACAGTGATAATGGCTCAGCAAATGTATGTTACTTTTTTTTTAAATTTTTTATTCATTTATTTGAGAGCGACAGACACAGAGAGAAAGACAGATAGAGGGAGAGAGAGAGAATGGGCGCGCCAGGGCTTCCAGCCTCTGCAAACGAACTCCAGACGCGTGCGCCCCCTTGTGCATCTGGCTAACGTGGGACCTGGGGAACCGAGCCTCGAACTGGGGTCCTTAGGCTTCACAGGCAAGCGCTTAACCTCTAAGCCATCTCTCCAGCCCAAATGTATGTTACTTTTTAAAAATATTTTGTAATTTATTTATGAGAGAGAAAGAAAGATGCAGATAGAGAGCTAAAGAATGGGTGTGCCAGGGCCTCTAGCCACTGCAAATGAACTCCAGATGCATGCGCCCCCTTGTGCATCTGGCTTTACATGGGAATCAAACCAGGGTCTTCAGGCTTTGCAGGCAAGCACCTTAACTGCTGAGCCATCTCTCCAGCCCCTTTTCTTCCATAAAATATATTTTTTAATTTATTTGAGAGAGACGTAGAGAGAGAGAGAGTGAGGGGGGCATGTTAAGGCCTCCTGCTGTTGCAAACACTATGCACCACTTTATGCATCTGGCTTTGTGTGGGTTCTGTGGAATCAAACCCAGGCCTTCAGACTTTGCAAGCAAGTGCCTTTAACCACTGAGCCATCTCTCCAGCCCCAGTGAGTATTTTTTTGGGCGGGGGAGAGTGGGGGTTGTTTGTTTTTTCAAGGTAGGGTCTCACTCTAGCTCAGGCTGACCTGGAATTCACTATGTAGTCTCAGGGTGGCCTTGAACTCACAGCGATCCTCCTGCCTCTGCCTCCCCAGTGCCGGGATTAAAGGTGTGTACCACTACACCCGGCCCAGTTAGTTACTTTTCTAATCACTGTGATCAAACACTGACAAGGGCAGCCTAAGGGAAGAAAGGATTACTTTGGCTCAGTTCAGTGCACAGTTCAGGTGCACTCATCATGGTGGGGAAGTCATGGCAGCAGAGCATGAAGCATCTGGTCCCGCTGTATCTGCAGTCAGAAAGCAGAGAGAGAGGGCTGCAGGGATGGCTTAGCAGTTAAGGCGTTTGCCTGCAAAGACAAAGGACCAAGGTTCGATTCCCCAGGACCCATGTTAGCCAGATACACAAGGGGTTGGACTTGGGCTGGGGGTGGCTAAAGTTAAAACCAGGACTATATGTTAGAGCTGGGGCTAGCGGCTGAAGTGAGAGGTTAAAGGCCCCATAGAGGCTAAGGCTGAAGTTGGGAGTTGGTGCTCTGCATAAGGTTCTTTTTTTTTTTTTTTTGGCCAGGGGGGAGGGGGTGGGGGCTGGAGAGATGGCTTAGAGGTTAAGACACTTGCCTACAAAGCCAAAGAAGCCAGGCTTGATTTCCCAGGACCCACGTAAGCCAGATGCACAAGGTGGGGCATATGTCTGGAGTTCCTTTGCAGTGTCTAGAGGCCCTAGTGTGCCTGTTCTCTCCTTCTCTATCTGCTTTTTTCTCTCTCTCTCAAATAAATAAAAATAATTACAAAACAAACAACAACAAAAAAAAAAACCTTTCAGAGGACACACAGGGCTAATGTTGGAGGCTAAAGGCTAAAGGCTAGAGGATAGGACTGGAGGATAAGAGACTCAGGCTGGCAGGTCCAGCAGATACTGGGGCCTGGGACTGGAGGCTAGAGCTGGACCCAGGAGTAAAGATCATTGCCCGGTTTTCCAACTAGGATTTGATACTCAACCCACAGCCAGCACATCTGCTCACACATCTGTTCACCATTTGCCCATGATCACTTAGCTTTTATTATTGGACTTGTCACAGTATTAATGCAGCTGTACATTTAAACTGACTGTAATTGTAAGTTTCCTTAAAAAAAAAAAGACTTGTTTTATTTTTTAAATATTAATTAGCTGGTGCGCTAAAATTAAAAAGTTAAGGGACTAGGGCTATAGTTCCATAGCACAGTGCTTAACACGCGTGAAGTCCTAGGTTCAACCCTGGCACAAAGTTAATCATTAATTAAATTTTAAAAAGTTAAGCCGGGCATGGTGGCACACGCCTTTAATCCCAGCACTCGGGAGGCAGAGGTAGGAGGATCGCTGTGAGTTCGAGGCCACCCTGAGACTCCATAGTGAATTCCAGGTCAGCCTGGGCTGGAGTGAGACCCTATCTCGAATAAACAAACAAAAGAGAGAGAGAGAGAGGAGAGGGAAGGAAAAAATTTAAAAGTTCATAAAAACAATTATGCAACCATACACCTACTTTTCTTTTTCTCCTGGAGGGTTCTGTCCAAGGCATAGAATATGTGGGTTTATATTTCACAACTGAGGTCAGTTCCTGATTAGAAAAGAAAGATAATGAACTGATTCACACTTGTAATCTCCTGACATGTTTCTATTAAGAATAAGAATGTTATTAATAAATATACTTATTAACAACAAATTTGGGGCTGGGGAGGAGATGGCTCAGTGGTTAAAGGGAGCTTATTTGCAAAGTCTGCCAGCCCAGATTCACTTCCCCAGAACCCACATAAACCCAGATGCATAAAGTGGTGCATGCATTTGGTGTGTGTTTGTAGTGGCAAGAGGTCCAGGTGTACCCATTCTCTGTCTCTTCCTGTCTGTCTCTTTCTTTCCCTTCCTCTCTCCTTTTCTCCATTTTAAAATATTTTATATTTTTATTTATATGTCGGAGAGAGAGAGAGAGAGACAATGAGCACACCAGGGCCTCCAGCCACTACAAATGAACTCCAGATGCGTGTGCCACCTTGTGCATCTGGCTAACGTGGGTCCTGAGGAATTGAACCAGGGTCCTTCGGCTTTGCAGGTAAATGCCTTAACTGCTAAGCCATCCCTCCAGCCCTCCCTTTCTCCATTTTCATGTAAGTAAATAAAAACATTTTAAACCACCGACAATAAATTGGGAAAGCTGTCTGAAAAGCTGAGGGGGCATGTGCCTCCACATCTCACCGTGAGGCTAGAGCTTGGGAAGGCTTATGCCAAGAGGCAGTACGGGAGTGGACCTCAGCAGCAGAGAGAGGAACAGAGAGAAAAATTCTCATTCTGCCCTGACGTATTTCCCTCCAGAGCAATGATTTCTCCCTCTGCTGCTTGCTAGCTCTGTGGCTGAGCGAGGGACTGGATGCCTCTGAGTCATGGATTCCTTGTTTATTAAGTGGGAATAAGTTGCAGGGGCCTCGGATTTATTTAGGAACTATGAATGGGCTAATATGCTTAATAATGTGCTCAGCACTAAGGCTAATATCAGTGAGGACTCAGCAGCGATGTTGTGTTCAACGCACCATCTGAACGCGGCAAAGAAAGACAGGTGAGATCTGGTTTTACTCCACCACTAGCTTTGTGCCTCAGGCCATCCTGTGCCCTCTCGGGACCTTCAGCCTCCTCTATGGACGATGCCCGCTGGACCCCCACACACTCCCCATGTATGGATAGAGGAGACGAGGCTGCTGAACGTCAGGCATCTCAGCCTTTGAACAAGAGAAAGTAAATTCCGTAGTCCTCAGCCACCTGAGTTTTTGTTTTCTCTTGTTGGGACAGGGTCTTATTAAACAGTCCAGGCTGGCCTATAACTCGAGCTCCTCCTGTCTCAGGAACTACTGGCCCCTTTGGGTCAAGTCTTGACCTCACTTCCCTCCTGGAGACAGTTTGGTCATAATCCAAAAAGTGTAACACCAGGGGATTGCTGAATCGATCCAAAACAAACCCAATCCCCAAAGGCCCATTTTCAGAGTTGTCCAATAGCGTTTCCTTCCAGATAAGTGTAGGTGGCAAGACAGGAGAAGGGAGGCTGGCCCTCCCCTGTTCCACGATTAAGGGGGGGCCATCCCTGCCTCCTCTCCAGTTTTAGTTTCCTCAGTAAACAGGGCTTGGTTGGAAGATCTTGGAAATCTATTTGCTTGAACATCTCTAGCTATGTCCCATTTTATTTTTATTCCTCATGCCCTCTAGGATCTTTCATTTTATCGCTATTACAAAATCACAGGGGCTGAAGGAACAGCATAGCAGTTAAGGCATTTGCCTACATAGCCAAAGGACCCAGGTTCAATTCCCCAGGACCCACGTTAGCCAGATGCATAAGGGGGCGCACGCATCTAGAGTTTGTTTGCAGTGGCTGGAGGCCCTGGCGTGCCCATTCTCTCCCTCCCTCTCCCTCTCTCTCTCTCTCTCTCTCTCTCTCTCTCTTCTCTGTCAAATAAATAGATAAAAATAAATCACAGGCTTTTCAGAGGTGTATTGACATTACTGTTAGGCAAAGGTGATATTGGTTACAGTGGACAGAGCTTGAAGATGTGTCTCCAGTAATATACTTCCTTCACTGATCCAGCTGCTCACTGGCTGGCTCCGCACGCCAAGAGAAGTTTTCTCGTGAAATTCAACACCCAGAGAGGTTCCATGGGCAAGGTGGCAACGAGTGTTCAGGACTTGGACACTGCCTGCTGCTCAGGAAAACTACGAGTATGTGAAATGCAATTGAGTCTTTTCTTGTGGGACTGCCCAGCTAGCAGTGACTCTCAGGAAGAGATCAGAGAAGGAATTCTTGAATAACTCAGAACCATTCGCGGGGGGGGGGTGGTTGCGGGGGGGGGGGGGGGGGTTGTTGAGCTCTTCTCTCTTTGCCCTGGGCAGATGGCAACTCTGTTGTTACAGAGATTTCTCTCTGTGCACGCTGATCACACCCTTGTCTACTCCCAGGACCACCCCACCCTTTTCCCTCAGGCTGGACTCACATTAGAGGCAACAGGACAGCTTGGGATTTTGAGGGCACAGCTCTGAGGTCTGCTCTTCCTGACCCCGCCCCTAACACACACCCTCATATAGTCCCCAAAGGCAGCTATGGCATAAAGTCCCTGAACCCAGAGAGGCTGTGGGACACTGGAGAGATGGCAGGGGAAGTGAGGGGCTGCAGGGAGGCAAGCTCTTCACTATCAGTTTGGATCCTGCCGTTCAACCATTCCATGAGTACTTATTCAAAGTCATTTAAGGGCTGGAGGGATTGCTCAGTGGTTAAGGCATTTGCCTGGGAAGGGCAAGGTTCAGGAGTGACCAAGACCACACAAAACACTCTGAGACAAAGATGAAAACTTTCATTCCGCAAAAATACGAGCTGCCAGGGCTGACTCTCAAGAGAGAAGCACGGCCAGCCTGAGTTTTCAGCTCGTGGGCTTTATAGGGCTTTTTCGGATGGGGGAAGGTGAGGAAGGAAAGGAAAAGTTTCTTCAGGGGAGATCATTACATTAAAATAGCTAGGGTGTCAGCACTCGGGAGGCAGAGGTAGGAGAATCGCCGTGACTTCGGGGTCACCCTGAGACTACAGAGCGAATTTCAGGACAGCCTGAGCTAGAGTGTGAGACCCTACCTGGAACATTTAAATAAATAAATAAATAAATAAATAAATAAATAAATAAAAATAGCTAGAGTGTGATACCAGAACAGAGATCAGGTGACTTGCGAGATAAAAGGGCAGGAAACCATGACTGGAGCATTGTTAGGCAAGGAGGGGATAAGGACTGGGTGGATCCTTGAGGAATGTGGATGACCCACTTCCTTGCACCTCTGCCAACATTCTGCTGGTCTTGGTGACTCCATCTTGGGAGCCTGTCCCGACCTAACAGGAAGCCTTAGGACTCAGGTTCGATTCCCCAGGACCCATGTAAGCCAGATGCACAAGGTGGCACATGCATCTGGAGTTTGTTTGCAATGGCTGGAGACCCTGGCACACCCATTCTCTCTCTCTCTCTCTCTCTCTCTCTCTCTCTCTCTCTCTCTCTCTCTCTGCCTGCCTCTTTCTCTCTCTCTCTTGAATAAAATAAAATCAATGTAAAAGAAAAGGGTTATTAAAAAAAAGCCATTCAAATGCTGGAGACCTAGTTCTAAGCACTGATCCTCCAGAGGTTAACAAAACATGATCTCTACTCCAGAAAGAGAGTGAGCCCCCAGAGTGGTAGGGTGTGGTTAATGAACTGACCATGAATGGCCTTATTGAGGAGGTGACATAAGACCAAAGATCTGATGTGGTAAGCTCCCCATTCCAGCTTTGATTGCTTCCTGGGTGAACCTTGAAGAGTCACTTCCCCCCCCCTTCCTTTTTTAAAGAAAATATGTGATCTGATTGAAATGAGTAACTTTCAAATATTTTGTTTTCCTCTGCAGCAGACTCCTGAGTCAAATGAAGAATTATCGAGAGCTCTATCAGGTCAAGCACCCCAGAAAAATAGCTGACACCCGGGCTGGAGAGATGGCTTAGCGGTTAAGCGCTTGCCTGTGAAGCCTAAGGACCCCGGTTCGAGGCTCGGTTCCCCAGGTCCCACGTTAGCCAGATGCACAAGGGGGCGCACGCGTCTGGAGTTCGTTTGCAGAGGCTGGAAGCCCTGGCGCGCCCATTCTCTCTCTCTCCCTCTGTCTGACTTTCTCTCTGTGTCTGTCGCTCTCAAATAAATAAATTAAAAAAAAAAATAGCTGACACCCAGGTAAAATGGAATTTCAAGTAAACCAATGTTAATGTTTTGGTACATGTGTGTGCATGATGTGTGTGCGTCCACGTGTGTGAGTAGAGGCAAACACGTGACACCGTGGGAAGGGAGAGATCAGTCCTTTCCTCCCATCTTGTTCGAGGCAGGGTTTCTTCTTGTTCACACTGAGTTTGCCCAGGTTCTCTGGCTGTAGCAGACAGTTTCAGGTCGCTGAGATGAACTTCTAGACCTTGTGCATCTGGCTTACATGGGTCCTGGGGAATTGAACCTGGGTCCTCTGGCTTTGCAGGCAAATGCCTTAACCGCTAAACCATCTCTCCAGCCCGAGGTGCCATTTTTCAATGAAAAGAAAAAAACAGCCCTCAAAGCTAGATTTAAAAATAAAAAAACAAAAAACAGAAATGAGGGCTGGAGGGATGGCTTAGCTGTTAAGGTACTTGCCTGCAAAGCCAAAGGACCCAGGTTCAATTCCCAAGACCCACGTAAGCCAGATGCACAAGGTGGTTCATGTGTCTGGAGTTCGTTTGCAATGGCTGGAGGCCCTGGCGCACCCATTCTCTCTCTCTCTCTCCCTCTCTCTCTCTTAAATAAATAAATAAATAAATAAATAAATAAATAAATAAATAATACTTTAGAAAGAAACAAAAGCCGGGCGTGGTGGTGCACACCTTTAATCCCGGCACTCACGAGGCAGAGGTGGGAGGATCGCCATGAGTTCAAGGCCACCCTGAGACTACATAGTGAATTCTATGACAGCCTGGGCTTGAGTGAGACCCTACCTCAAAAAAAAAAAAAAAAAAAAAAAGAAAATAAAAGAAAAGAAAAAGAAAAGAAAGAAAGAAACTAAAACGAGAACAGCAAAACAATCTGGAAGTTTCTGATAGGTTTTGGTAGTATTCTCTTAGGGGCACTGAGTAGAAGCAGTCATTGGCCTCGTGGGTTTCAATGCCACGGCTTTGGAACGCGCTGTGAAGAGCTGGGATGTCTCAGCAGGCCAGCTCTCTGAGTCGGGAGAGCATCAGGCTGTATGAAGGAGACTGAAAATCAATGAGTGGGGACCAAAAGGGCCCCAGAGTGGAGGCAGACAGGAGCTGAAGAAATAATGGCAATGCTGGTGCCCATTGAAGAACCTACTACAGGGCAGCAAACCACATTCAGAGCCCAGTAGCTGAAAGGAACCGTTCACCCCAACAGCTCACGGTTTCGTGGGTTGACTGACCTGGCTATGTGCTGTGTAGTTTGGGTCTCCGCAACTTCCCATAGGTTTGCCTAAGGTGAATGCTTCAAAAGTCCCCTCTCAGGGCTGGAGAGATGGCTTAGTGGTTAAGCGCTTGCCTGTGAAGCCTGAGGACACTGGTTCAAGGCTTGATTCCCCGGGACCCACGTTAGCCAGATGCACAAGGGGGCGCACGCGTCTGGAGTTCGTTTGCAGTGGCTAGAGGCCCTGGCGCTCCCATTTTCTCTCTCTCTCTCTCTGCCTTTTTCTGTCTGTCTGTCTCTCTCAAATGAATAAATATTTTTTTTAAGAAGTCCCCCTCATGTATATGTGGTATCTGGGCAGAAGCAGTAGAGGCGCTGGGGCATGGGCTACATATGCTCACGTAGTGGCTAGCTTGAGTGCCCTTGCAAATATAATAGACTTCTCACACACGGGTCGCCTTCCTTGGAATGTGTGTTTCTGGAGTCCAAGACAGATGCTGGTAGGGCAATTTTTTTAAATTTTTATTTACTTTTTATTCATTTATTAGAGAGAGAGAGAGAGAGAGAGAGAGAGAGAGAGAGAGAATGGGCGTGCCAGGGCCTCCAGCCACTGCAAATGAACTCCAGACACATGCGTCACCTTATGCATCTGGCTTACATGGGTCCTGGGGAATTGAACCTGCATCCTTTGGCTTTGCAGGATAACGCCTCAACTGCTGAGCCTTCCCTCCAGCCCCTTGCAGGGCAATTTTTACCTCTGGTACAATCTACTGACTAAAGGGACTATCTAAGATTCAGTGCAGAATGGACCACATAGGGTGAAAATTCTGAGAGGGTCAGTTCATGGAGGAAATGAATTTGGGTAAACTAGTACCACGGTATCCTTGCTGTGTGGCTGGAGCTGAGGTGACAAGCAGGTTATACATCATCCCAGCTTCCACAGGGAATGGAAGTCAAAATGGCAAGGACAGGACTGGAGAGATGGCTTAGCAGTTAAGGCGCTTGCCTGCAAAGCCTAAGGACGCATGTTTGACTCCCCAGGTCCCACATAAGCCAGACGCACATGGTGAGGTGTGCGCAAAGTCGCACATGCGTTTGGAGTTTGACTGCAGAGGCTAGAGGCCCTGGCATGCCAATTCTCTCTCGCTCTCTCTTTCTCCCGTAAGGAAAATACCACTTCAACTCTTAACTGGGTAGAAAAATACATTTAAAAAAAAAAATGGCAAGGGTTGCCACTTTGCTCACCAGTGCATAGGAGACCCTCCAAGCCTCAGAAGGAGTGTGTGTGGTGATCAAAGTTGAGATGTTGGAGGCCCCGGAAAGGCTTGGTGCCAGGATGATGTGATTGGTAAGAGTGGTGAATCATTTGGGATATAAGAGGTCTTTGGTCACTGGGGTGGGACAGGGGTGCCCTCCAAAGGGATTGTGGGATTCTGCCCCTTCCTCTTCCTCCTTTGCTCCCTAGCCATGTGCACTGAGCAGTTTTCTCTGCCTCCAGTCCTTCCATTGCTATCCAGCGCCCCCACCAGAGACCCCCAAAGCCATAGATCCCACCTGGCTGTAGATGGAAGCTCTGATACAATGCAATGAGCTAAAATAAACCTTCACTGCTTTGCCATAGCAACGGGAAATGACTAACAGAGCTGGCTCTGTCACTGGCCTACTCAGCCATGAATCTTGGCTGTTCGTCCTAAACGTGAGGCAGTTCACCAAGTTTGATGGTGTGGACTGTAAACCCAGCTCCTCCCAAGGCTGAGGCAGGAAGATCACAGATTCTATGCTATCTACTCTATAATATCAATCAAGGGTTCAAGGCCAGATTGGACAACTTAGTGAGACCCTGTCTTAAAATAAGAAGTAAAAAAACAAAAAAAGAATAAAAGGGACTTGGAATACAGGTCAATGGTAGAGCATTGGCCTAGAATATGTGAGGACCTAGGTTCAAAACCCAGTGCAAAAAAATAATAATTATTATATATATTATATTTATATATTTTTGCATGTTATATGTTATATATATACTGTGTATTATATTTATAAATTTATATATATATATATATATGTATGTATGTATGTATGTATGTATGTATAGGCTGGAGAGATGGCTTAGCAGTAACGGCACTTGCCTGCAAAGCCAAAAGACTCAGGTTTGATCCCCATGTAAGCCAGATGCACAAGGTAGCGCATGCATCTGGAGTTCACTTGCAGAGCTGAAGGCTCTGGTATGCCCATTCTCTCTAATAAATTAAAAAAAATAAATAAAATAACTTTAAAAATATGAAACAGTTAGATGAAATTACTTAAAGCATCTTTTCTCCTTCAGAAAGAAATACAGCATTACACGAATTCATCACAGGACCCAAGTCCCTCAAAAGACCAAGGGGCAGAGCCCCAGGCCCATTCTCCAAAGCATGCGGGACAATTAGAGGTGGATGTCAGTCACTGTATCTTTGCATTTTCTGTAGCCACAAGTTTTGTGTGGCTAAATGGATGCGCTCGATTCTAGGGGTCCTGCACTGTCCTTCCCCTCCAGGCACAAGGATAAACATAGGTGTGTGCACAGGTGTGTAAATGTGTACACTAGCACATGTGTGTGCATGTGAGGAGATATAAGGATCAGGGACACATGTGTGTTTCTGCTCCAGCATAAACTGCCAAATGGGGCTGGGGAGATCCCCAGGATGTAGGCTTAGTGGTTAAGGTGCTTGCCTGCTAAGACCCATGGTTGACTCCCCACATCCCACATGAGCCAGATGCACAAGGTGACGCAAGGTTGCTCATGTGCTCAGGGTGGTTCATGTGTCTGGAGTTTGATTACAGTGGCTGGAGGCCCTGGCATGCCAATTCTCTTTCTCATTAAAAAAAAAACAAAGAGGCCAGTCAAGTTCACATTGCTGGCATAAATCACCCGACCCAAGAGCAGCTTTTGAGGCAAAAAGGGGGTTTATTTTGGCCTATAGACTCAAGAGGAAGCTCCATGATGGCAGGGGAAAACGATGGCATGAGCAGAGGGTGGACATCACCCCCTGGCCAACATCAAGTGGACAACAGGAATAGGAGACTGTGTCATACACTGGCAAGGGGAAGCTAGATATAACACCCATAAGCCCGCCCCCAACCATACACTGCCTCCAGGAGGTGTTAATTCCCAAATCTCCATCAGCTGGGAACCTAGAATTCAGAACACCTAAGTGTATGGGGGACACCTGAATCAAACCAGCACACTCGGGCTTCCCTCATAAACAAAACAGACTGGCAAATGGGTACTTTCTACTAGAAATAGCCTGGAATGGCCCACTTCTTATATAACTGTGCACTGTATGGCCTTTTTAATTTAGCCCTCATTCCAAATGCATGCCACGTCCTGATGACGCCTCGAATAAGTGTTTCTTCGATGGCAGGCTGTGCTCTGCAGCTCCAGGCTGCACAAGGAAAACACACAGCCCTGGAAATTAAAAGTGATTTTGGTCCTCTTAGGAAATGCCTTGCTTTGGGCTACTTGATGTGGTCATTCATTAAGTGGCTTAATCGGGAAAGGGGACTCGGAGCAAACTGAATCCCTTTCTGGGCACTCCTCGGTTCCCCTGGAGGTGGGGGGTGGGGGGATGTGTTCATGAAGCACTCACTGCAGAACAGAGTCCTGTTCCCCAGGATGTAGAACGGTTTTGGCTGCTTACCTGGGGAGAGGGTGTTGCTGAGCAACACTTTAAGTCCCTGGATCTGGAAGACTTCCCTTTGGTGGAAGCCAAGGCGTTTTGGGCACGGCTTCATTTGCCGTGCAGTGGGAAGGGCTGTAGAGTCTTAGCCTCACAGAATCTGGAACTCAGTGCTCTCCTGGCCTAAGCTTTTCCTCCCTCTGCCAAGAAAAAAAAAAAAAAACCAAGAGAGAGAATATCAGCATCCCAGGCCACACACCTTGACTTTGGACAAAACCTGGGACTCTTTACTCAAAGTTCAAGAATCTAGAGGAGAAAAAAAAAAAGTGTGTGTGTGGGGGGGGTAATTCTCCAGGGCCCTGTTAGGAAACTGAGGGAGGATTCTGGATGCTCTCTTAAGTAAATACATATGGCTCCAGGAATGAGCTCAATATTTCTATGCAAGCGTGAAGGTTGAATGAGTGCTCAGCCGAGGAAAGTTGTTCAAAAAAAATAAATGTACTAAGGGCCTACCGTGTGCAGAATCTATGCCAGATTCTGTATTCACAAGAGCTGTGCCCCTAGTGAGGGACCTGACATTAGAAGGAAGGTAGACAATGAGGGAATGTGTGGATGGCAAAGCAGGTGGGTAGTTAATAGATGAATGAACACATGGATAATAAATGGCAGGAGGGAAGGAGGCAAAAGGAGACAATTATTGCACTTAAGACATCAAGAAGGCAGTAATTCAAGAATTCATTAAGTCCTAGACCTGCCCTTATCCACAATCCTGCAATCAGGTACTAGGTGGCGCAAGTGTCTGGAATTCGACTTCAGTGGTTGAGGCCCTAGCATGCCAATTCTCTCCCCACCCCTCTCTCTAAAAAAATAAAATAAATAAATAAATTTTTAAAAAAGTTTGGTTTATTTTTATTTATTTATTTGAGAGCGACAGGCAGAGAGAGAGAGAGAGAGAGAGAATGGGTGTGCCAGGGCTTCCAGCCACTGCAGACGAATTCCAGATGTGTGCACCCTCTTGTGCATCTGGCTAACGTGGGTCCTGGGGAATCGAGCCTTGAACTGGGGTCCTTAGGCTTCACAGGCCAGCGCTTAACTGCTAAGCCATCTCTCCAGCCCATAATAAATAAATAAATTTTAAAAAGACATTAGACATAGTCTAGGATCTTGGAGAAGTAAATATGAGGAGTCCCCAGGCACATACCAGACTGGTCTTGGGTATGTATTGCTAGGCACTGCAAGGTCTTGGATATCGAGGCCAATTTCTATCCGGACAGTTGTATGTAAGGAGTGGTACCCTTCCTTTGGCTCTTACATTCTTTCCACTGCCTCTTCTTCAATAGACCCTGAGCCTTGGAGGGCGTGATAGATGTTTCAGTGCTGGACACTCCTCTGTCCCTCCTTCTCAGCACTATGTTGTCTTTTGGGTCATCCCAGTGGTGGCCATTGCCATCTGAAAAGAGAAGGTTCTCTAGACAGAAGTGAGAGTAGCATTAATATATGAGTATGAACATTAAGTGTAGTGCTTTCAAGGCAATTTGGTGAGAGTAATATATGCATTTATCCAGACAAGAGCAGGCTTTATACCACTAAGGTTCATGACCTCCCCTGCCATAGGCTTTTGATTAGGTTTTCAGTACCAGGCACATATTCCCTCCCATAGAGTGGGCCTTCAGTCCAGTTACAGAGCAATTTGTTTCGCTCAGGGCAGACATGCCACTATTGCACTCATTTGGTCATTTGGTCTGTCTGGCCAAACTTGCAGCTTCCATACCTAATATTTTTTAATACATAAGATATTCATGACTTTAAGAAAAACCAACTATCTTATTAAAATCAGTTTACAAAAAACAAAAGGGTTTTTAGGGCTGGAGCAAATGCTTGGTGCTTAAGAGGACTTCTTGGAGCCTGAGGAAGCTTGAGAGACCAATAGAGTTTGATCATCTGGACCCATATAGAAAGCTGGGCATGGCCAAGCACATCAGTAGCCCCAGTCCTGCGGGGAACAGAGAATTTCCAGGGCTCAAAAATAATAATAATAATGGCAAGCTCCCAGATCAGTGAGAGACTCCAGCTCAAACAAGGACAAGGCAAAGAGCAGCGGAGGGAGATCAACGTTGCCCTCTGGCCACTACAGTCAAGGACATCGCCCCACAGATGAGCACACAGGACACCTCACGGGCACACACAAGCACATATGCCACACACACACACACAGAGACGCAAAGAATATTCTCGATGGTTTTAATTGTGATCTGGCAACCTGTGGACTTCTCCATTAACGATTTAAATTGCAAGCTCCAGCAGTTGCTGGCAAGTCAAGATACCTACGTGTATCAGTTATTTCCCCACTGCTGTGAACAAAGACGAGACCACAGGCAATGTGGGGAAGGAAAGAGTTTGTTTTAGCTTCCAGTTCCAGAGGATAGAGTCCACCAGGTAAGGAAGCCGTGGCTGGCCACAGCTGATCACACTGCACCAGAATCAGGAAGCAGGGAGATCACATGGGGACACACTTCCTCCAGAAAGCCTCCGCCTCCCAACCGGTCCACAGTCTTCACACCCAGCACCACCCCTTCCCTGGGGAATCAAGTGTTGAACCACATGAACCTATGGAGGGGAGGGGCATTTACATCCAAGCAACCACACTGCAACTCCTGAGATACGAAAACACTTGGGCTGGCTTAGCGATTAAGGCGTTTGCCTGTGAAGCCAAAGGACCCAGGTTCGATTCCCCAGGACCCATGTTAGCCAGATGCACAAGGGAATGCACGTGTCTGGATGTGGTGGTTTGATTCAGGTGTCCCCCATAAACTTAGGTGTTCTGAATACTAGGTTCCCAGCTGATGGAGATTTGGGAATTAGCGCCTCCTGCAGGGAGTGTATTGTTGGGGGCGGGCTTATGGGCTTTATAGCCAGTGTCCCCATGCCAGTGTTTGGCATACCCTCCTGTTGCTGTAGTCCACCTTATGTTGGCCAGGGGGTGATGTCCACCCTCTGCTCATGCCATCGTTTTCCCCTGCCATCGTGGAACTTCCCCTTGAGCCTGTAAGCCAAAATAAATCTCTTTTTCCCAGAAGCTGCTCTGGGTGATTTCTACCAGCAATGCGAACCCGACTGCAACACTGGAGTTCATTTGCAGTGGCTGAAGGCCCTGGTGTGCCCATTCTCTCCCTCCCTCTCTCTCTCTGTCTCTGTTTCTCTCTCTCTCTCTCTCTCTCTTTTTCTCTGTCAAATAAATAAATTTAAAAAAATTTAAAATACTTCTTCAGGGTTGGGGAGATGGCTCAGCAGTTAAAGGTGCTGGTTTGCAAAGCTTACTGGCCCGTGTTCAATTCCCTAGTATTAAATATTGACTACAAGCTGAGAATGATGTCTGCCCTCAATGAGAAAAGAGACACCTGGGGCAAGAGGACGGGGAGAACGAGCACAAAGATGCTCCCATGCATCCTAATGCTGTGAAGAGAGAGGAATGCTCTGTCCCAGACAGGGGCACAAAGTGGCGCATGCATCTGGAGACCACTTAACGTACCAGGAGGCCCTGGAGTGCCCATTCTCTCTCTCTCTCTGTCTCTCTCTCTTTCTCTCTCTCTGACTCACTCTCTCTCCTCACAAATAAATAAATGAAATGTATTCTTTTTTAAATCTTGTTCATGGGCCGGAGAGATGTCTTAGCTGTTAAGGCATTTGCCTAGGAAGCCTAAGCACCCAAGTTCAATTCCCTGGTACCCACGTAAGCCAGATGCACAAGGTGGTGCATGTGTCTGGAGTTTGTTTGCAGTGGCTGGAGGCCCTGGAGCACCTATTCTCTCTATCTGTTTCTCTCTCTCTCTTAAAACAAAAATAAATTTTAAAATATTTTTGTAAAAAACTTGTTCATGACACTCACTTCATTATGACTACTGCCTGCAATCTTGAAGGACCTGCTAGATTTCAGCTTGAGCTCAATGAAAATGAAGTTGTTCTTCCCCGGCGCCCCCTCCCACAATCATAAAAGCCTTGACTGTCATTCACGGATCCCTGGATTAGCATTTTTTTATTTATTTTTATTTATTTATTTGAGAGCGACAGACAGAGTGAGAAAGGCAGATAGAGAGAGAAAGAGAGAGAATGGGCACGCCAGGGCCTCCAGCCACTGCAAACGAACTCCAGACGCGTGCACCCCCTTGTGCATCTGGCTAACGTGGGTCCTGCACAATCAAGCCTCGAACCGGGGTCCTTAGGCTTCACAGGCAAGCGCTTAACCGCTAAGCCATCTCTCCAGCCCAACATTTTCACACTGACCACACTCACGGTTAGATCTCATGACAGAGCCAAACATCCTTTCCCTGAAATGAATGCTCGTCAGACATTTCAAAGAACTGAATGGTGAAGGATCCCGATTCCACCCCCAGGTCCTGCCCACTGCCGGGGATGTCTGAGAGGTTTCTGTTCATTGTGGTGTGTCCGGAAGTGGAGGGTGGTGGGAGATAATGAGCCCTGTGACTGCTGAAGGGATACCTGGACAGGCAGGAACCATTAAAAAAAAATAAAGAAAAAAGAAAAACATCTTGTGAAAACACCCTCCCTCAGACACCAGCCAGCTCCTAGAGACGTGGGAGAGGGCTGATGGAAATGAATCTCCAAACTCGTGTCTTGAATGTCACTGAATAACATGCCAGGAAGGTGTGGCATCAGCCTGGCCCCGCATCCCAGCTCTAGCTGCCCAGCCGCCAGGATCATGGCAGGAGGGGCGGAGGTCCTGTCCTTCCGGTGGTACTGGGGCGTGGGGGGAAGTCTGCCCAAAATGACAAGCTCTCCTGAGGACTGGGTGGATCTTGTATTCCTCTTTGTTACTCCTCAAATCGCGGGCCATGTAGTCAGCCTTAGTAGTTCCACTGCTCCCAGTACGGTATGGATAATGGTCCCAAGGCAACAAGTCCATCGCACCCATCGACTGTATAAAGTGCAACATGAGCCTACCGACAGAAGCCACCTTACAGAGAAAGAGTCAGGGCAGTCTATGATGTCCTCTTCCAAGGTCCCTTGCTCAGTCTGCACAAAGAAAGCATCCAATAAGGCGCTAGAGAGATGGCTTAGCGGTTAAGACATTTGCTTGCAACGCCACAGGACTCAGGTTCAATTCCCCAGGACCCACGTAAGCCAGATGCACAAGGGGTACATGCATCTAGAGTTTGTTTGCAGTGGCTGGTGGCCCTGGCATGCCCATTCTCTCTATATATATATCTATCTATCTATCTCTGCCTCTTTCTCTGTCTCATAAATAAAT
This sequence comes from Jaculus jaculus, assembly GCF_020740685.1. Classification (NCBI taxonomy): domain Eukaryota; kingdom Metazoa; phylum Chordata; class Mammalia; order Rodentia; family Dipodidae; genus Jaculus; species Jaculus jaculus. The sequence goes on from NC_059119.1 coordinate 48,324,151, forward strand.
AAATAAATAAATAGATAAATAAATAAAATATATTTTAAAAAACAAAGCATTCAACTAAAGCTACATATCAGTTATAAATTAACAACTAAATTTTGGGGAAGGGTGGTTTCTAGGTAGGGTCTCACTCTAACCCAGGCTGACCTGGAATTTACCATGTAGTCTCAGGTTGGCCTTGAACTCACAGCGATCATCCTACCTCTGCCTCCAGAGTGCTGGGATTAAAGGCACGCACCACCACGCCCAGCTAACAGACCAACGCTTTGAGCCTCGGTTGGGGACAAAGTGGTCTTAGACCATTTCCATATTCATTAAGGATGGGCAAAGGTGGGGAGAAAGATATTAATTAATCCAGTAAATTATGGATAGTTCTAGGAAAGAGAACACATTTGACCTCTGAGGAAATTGACACCCCAACACCACAAAGACAGAGGAAGGCTCTGCCCCAGACCTAAGGGGTGAGGGGAACCCTTGGAAGCAGGGTCCCCCCACCCCAGCACATCCATACCACAGATCCGGGGATGAGCTGGGTGAGGGTGAGATGCTCTGCTATTTCCCACGTGTATGTGCATGAGAGCATTTTCATGGAGAGACAGCTTTTCTTCATGTTTTTCAACGAGGTCTCTGAACCCACATAGTTAAGAGCTTCATACGGGGTTCTCAGACTACATCAGAAACTCCAGTTCCTCTCCCTGTAATAGAGCTGCATCTGCTATGCAGGGCTGGGGCCCCCTGGTCAGTCACTTTCTCTTATCGGTGAACAAATGCTTGAAAAGAAACAAGCTGAGGAAAGAACAGATTTATTTTGGCTTACAGTTTTGGGGGGGGGGAAGTTCCATCATGGCGAGAAGCGGATGGTGGTAGGAATGGGGAACCAGCTTGTCACATCGCAGGCAAGGAGCAAGAGGTGAACTGGAAGTGATGCCAGCCTCTAGAACCTCAAGGCCAGCTCCTGGTGACCCACTTCCCCCAGTAAAACTCCACCTCCTAAAAGTTTCCACAGCCTTCCCAAATAGTGTCACCAGCGGGGGCGGGGGGGCAAAAACTTAAACACACAAGCCTATGGGAGACGTTTTCTGTTCAAACCACTACAATCCCACCAAGTCCAGAGTATATGTGTATGAATTAATTGATTCTGTGTGTTCTTACATCTGGACTTTTTTTTCCCCCAGAGATTTCACTCACTTCAGAGAACTAGGCCTTCCCTGGAACAGCTAAGTAGGAAGGGAGCAGGCGCTCCTTACCTAACCCTAATAGGGAATGGAACTGAGTTTTCTACCTGTGTCTCTCATTCCTCTCAACAGCAAGCCTTGACTGAGCACCTACTAGGTGTCATGTACAGATGGTGTGGAGCTCTAGCCAAGCACCAACAGGTCACCCAGTCAGTCTTCTTGGAGAGAGAATCAGACAAGCATCTGGAGTTCATTTGCAGTGGTTGGAAGCCTTGGCTCGCTTGCTCATTCTCTCTCTCTCTCTCTCTCTCTCTCTCTCTCTCTCTCTCTCTCTGCCTCTTACCTCTCTCAAATTAATAAATAAAAATAAAAATATTTTAAAGAAAGAATTACTCAGCAGGGCACCCGGGGTGGGGCACAGCGAAGGTGGAAGTCAGAGGTAAGGAGGAGCTTTACATGTTTGAAGACCAGGAAAGGATCCCAAGGGCCCTTGCCATCTTGGTTAGGAGCTGTGCTGGGTTAGTAAGGAACTGTTGGGAAATTTTAAACAATACAGTAGCATGGATGCGTTGGGGAAAATCGCTGGGGCTGCTGGGCAAAGCTGTGAGAAAGAGCCCCTGATAAGAGGCTCAATGCCAGGCATGAAGCCAGGCCCAGGGATCCCACAATGAGCACCATAGCTTACAGGATGTAGACCTCACCGAGCTTTGGGTCTTAAATGGGGAGCTCTGGGCTTCCAGGTCTCGGAGCAAATTCAAAGCTGGGGCAAATGCAAGGCTGGTCTCTAAGCTGAGAAACAGAGAAACATAACTTCCACCTGTGTTCCCCAAATTCCCAAGTGCCCCATCACCACCCTGTGCCCCTCCAGACTGTAGACTGATCATCTCAGTAACCCCTCTTGTCCAAAACCCCACTAACCAAGGCCTTCTTGTTTTTCCTCCAAGAAGCCTTTCTTGCCCGTCTGACGTCAAACTTCATCCTCAGTGCTAAGTAGGGACAAAATTGTCATCATTGGCCAAATCTTTTCCCCCGGCAGTGACTTGCACAGCCCCTGGCATAGAGTAAGAGCACTTGAAATGTCCTTAGATTGATATTTTGGCAAAGGAATAAAAACTATGTTTCACTGGCCAGGAACACAATGAGATTAGACCTAAATGGATGGCTGGTGAGCATTGCCAGTATTGATGTGGGTGACATGTGACCTTTTGGCACTTCTCAGATTAAATGTGGGTGAGGAAAAAAGTAAAATCTACTGCAAACTTCAGATCCCTCATGAACAGCCCCAGCCACGTGCCACAGTGGCCGCAAAGATTATAACACGTCAAGCACACAAATTTTTCCAATTAAGAATGCGTGCTATTCAGTAACTGAATTTATTTACGTTCTCTACTTTCAACTTCCCCTTTTACCACTTGAGACCCTCCCCCCCCTAAATCCATGACTATAAGTCATGAGTAAACCCTCTCATAAAGGACTGTTTTTTTTGGGGGGGTTATCCAGAGGCATGGGGTGCAACGAAAGTGACCTCATCACCATGACTTCAGGAGTAATTTCTCTCTGTAAGTATGAATGTGTATTCTTCATTCTTCTCGATGAATAATCCAATACATTTATGTGCACCCACATCCGTATATGTGGGGACAGGTATTTGCCTGCATACATGTCACTTACATGTGTGTACATGGGTGTCCTGTTGGATTCTCTGTGCGTGTGTACATGTTTCTCCACGCACTCGTTAAAGTCTAGAAGCAACGAATATGTTGCTGTGCCTTAATCCATTTTCCGAGACTATAACGAGGTACCCCGAACTGGGTAATTTGTAAAGAAAATAAAAAAGGGAGTTTGTTTTCACCGGAGTCCATGGACCACAAACCGTGCAGGATGGCAGAAACGCCACATAAGATGTGGACAGCACAGGCATGCGTGCAGAGTCCAGGGACAAAGGGCCAAAGAGGCCACGCTAGTCCGAGTGTCATCCTCAAGTGAGTAGGTGGCTATGGAAGGCAAATTAGACACACTGGTGTGTGCTACACAGTTCTGCTGCTCTGTGATGGATGGATTCCGCGGGGGGGGGGGCGAGGGGCTTGGGGGCGGAGGAGAAATACTGCTAAGACCAGGGAAAAGTAGGAAAGAAACTAATATTTATTTAATAATTAGTATGTGCCAGGGAGGAGACATGCATACTGGCCAGCTGGCTTCACAGTCAATGTGGCTGGGAAAGTGGGTCAGAGAGTCTCTCTGTGCTGGATTGATTCAGGTGTCCCCCATAAACTCAGGTGTTCTGAATGCTAGGTTCCCCAGCTGATGGAGATTTGGGGATTAGCGCCTCCTGGAGGCGGTGTGTTGTTGGGGGCGGGCTTATGGGTGTTATAGCCAGCGTCCCCTTGCCAGTGTTTGGCACACTCTCCTCTTGCTATTGTCCACCTTCTGCTCATGCCATCGTTTCCCCGTTCCATCATGGAGTTTCTCCTTGAGCCTGTAAGCCAAAATAAACCTCTTTTTTCCCACAAGCTGCTCTTGGTTGGATGATTTCTATCAGTAATGCGGACCTGACTGTAACACTCTCCCACCACCTGAACATCACCAATTGCAGTGAAGATCACCTGACCCATCATGAGCCTGTAGATGTTCTCTGGTTCTCTCCCTACCTGTTCCCTATTTCCTCTCCTCCTCCTTCACTCTGCGGGGGCAGAGATTTTGGAGGACCAGGACCAGGAGGATGCAGCAGAGGCTGGAGAAGTGTTGAATGAAGTAGAGACGGGGAAAGTTGCTCTTCGTAGAGGGAAGAACAGAGGTGGCCAGAGCGGAGCAGAGAGAGGAAACCATTCTAACGCCAGAGCTGGAGAAATAAGCTGCCTTGATCCTCAGCTGTTCTCCAAGTACAAGTTCCACTCCTCTTAAGGACACTGGAGCTCCCTGCCCTTGGGTCCATGTTGTATCCCGAGTCCTAACTTATATTGAGTCTTTCTTTCATTGCTTCTGTTGCTCTGAGTGGATCCCCATGACCTGTGCTCCCAAGTCCTTGACTAAGACGCTCATTCTCTCCGGGCCTCAGGCTCAACTCAGTGGGGCCATGTGAGGTGCCAGGCTTCACCCTCTGCAAGGTTAAGGGCACTTGCTGCTCTGTGGCCTGCCCTCTCACAATGGTGCCCACCAGGAGAAGAAATAGAGGCGCTAAGGCTTAGGGTTTATGGCCTCAGTTCTGGTACCAGATGAAATTTCAGGGGTTCTATATTAGCTGTATAATCTTGGTCAAATTGCTTAATCTCTCTGAGCCTGTCTCCTCATCTATAAAGGTAATAATATTCTTTTTATAGTACTGCCATACCCGCTATACATTGGAACATTACTCTGTGCGCACATGAAGCTATATCTTATCTTAATGGATACATCTGGCTCTATCTCAAGGTACAGGGGATGGGGAAGGAGTTAGGGAAGAGAAGGAGGGTCAACCCATGGTCTCTTGGCCACCATCACAACCCACAGACAACTGCAGAGCTCTTGGTATATACTCTGCTGTGTGCTTAGCTCTGAGCACTAACCCAACACGAGGAGAAATCTTGTCTCCAGCCCATAGGACTAGAAGACGCAATGTCACGCTTGCGTGCAGCTGTCTTTTGCTTTCTGGGAATTGTTCTAATGAGACTGAAATCCTGGAAAGAGCATCTGATAATGCAAACCATTCTGGCAGCTGAAGTTCTCAGAACATTTGTCTCAGAACAGCAAGGCAGACTCTTGCAGGCATGAACTCATTTCCTCTTCCCAGTCCCTAGAAGCAAGGTATTTGTTGTGCCTGAGTTTCATGTCTTCCCCAACCCAGACCAGAAAACCGACTCTCTAAGATTGAGTGGCTTGCTTTTGGTCGCACTGTCACTGAGTGATGGAGTAGGCACTAACTCCCTTGGCTGACTCCAAATCCCACACTTTCCAAGGTTGCCCTGGACCACAGAGACCTGGGTGGTCTCCTAGGGCACCCTTCCTTCTTTCCAACTGCTCCCAAGAACCTTGTCACATACCTGAGGTTTTCCACAAGTCTCTTGGAAAAAAAAAAAAAAAAATATATATATATATATATATATATACATACATACATACATATACATATATAGAGAGAGAGAGGATAGATATATATATATATATATAGATGCTTTACCTTTGTCAAATGAAAAATATTTAATTTTATTTATTTACTTATTTGAGAGACAGAAGAGAGAGAGAGAGTGAGAAAGAGGGAGGGGGGAGAGGAAGAGGATGGGAGTTCCAAGGCCTCCAGCCACTATAAAGGAACTCCAGACGCATGCACCACCTCGTGCATCTAGCTTCCTGGGGGAATCAAACCTGGGTCCTTAAGGTTTCACAGGCAACCGCCTTAACTGCTAAGCCATCTCTCCAGCCTCTAAATCTTCTTTTTGACACTTCATCCAGGATATTACTAAGATACAGTAGAAATCTCCCACCTTGTCTGCAGGAGACATATTCCAAGACATTTCTGGAATCACAGCTTGGCGTATTCCTTTCTGCTATACATACATAGCTATGATCAAGTTTAATTTGTGAGTGAAGTGCTGGGGTAAACTTGTCAGCATCATGACCATGGTGCTTTGGGGCCAGGGGTAAGTAAAGAAAAGGTTCCCTGTGCAGATGATCTGGTAACGGAGAGAAAGGGTTGCTGACGACTCATGGGTGAATCCTACGTACTGTGCAGTGTGGTCGGTGTACTGAACAACGCAATCCCAGGTGGGCCAGAGAAAGATGGCTTCAAATTCTGTCAGGATACTTGATGTGCAATTTAAACCTGGTGAGTTGTTTATTGCTTAAAAAAAAAAAAAAAAAAGCCTACAGTCTGGCTAACTGTATATACCATGCTTATCAAACTGCCCAGTAAGCACTTCTCTTAATGTTCATACTATTATATTATATTATATTATATTATATTATATTATATTATATTCTCACTTTTGGTAGAGAATCTTCTCTTTTCAGATGGCAGTGATCTTGGGATGACTCAGAAGTCATCATGGTGCTGGAAAGAAGTGACAGGAGTGCTCAACACTGCATTATCTCTATCACACCTTACAAGGCTCAGGGTCCATTGTGGAAGAGGTGGCAGAAAGAATGTAAGAGCCAAAGGAAGGGTAGGACTCCTTACAACGTGCTCCCCCCAGACACAAAATGGCCTGGATATCCATGACCTCACAGTGCCTGACACTACCTACATGAGACCATCAGAATAGGAGGAAAAAAAATCATGAAATCAAAATAAAAGAGAGACTGATTGAGAGGGGGAGGGGATATGATGGAGAGTGGAGTTGCAAAAGGGAAATTGGGGGGAGGGAGAGCATTACCATGGGATATTTTTAATAATCACGGAAGTTGTCAATAAAAAAAATTGAAAAGAAAAAAAGCCTACGTAAAATTTTCAAACTTGAGTTGGCCGTGGGTCACTGAAACCAAGAAGATGGATTAGATTAAGTAATGATACCTACATGCAACTCTAAACACCCCAACTCAGTCACAGCCCTGGATATAGCAGCCTACTATGAACCACACGTCTAGTGAACTTCCTTTCAAATGTCCCAAAACAACTGCATGCAGTTCTACAAACTACCGGATGCTTACTATGCACTTGGGCTCTTTTGTCCGCTTTACAAAATGAATAAAATACACTCGGAGTTGGAGGAACTTACTAAAGTGGCGGGTGTGGATTCTTGAAGTACCCCTGTCCCATGCTAGAGCCCACATTCTCTGTTCCACCGACCTTGCTTTTTCCCATGTGTGACAATACATTGACAGTGGCATGGTATCAGAGCTGCTTGGGACAGAGACAATATCCACAAGAGGGGCAAGCATAACTGCTGCCGTAATTCCCAGCGCCACCGCATTCACAGGCGTCCTCTGAGGACTTCTGCAGCAGCCCGTTCCCACACTGGGTCTCTGCCCAGCAGGGTTGTATCTTGTTTCAACCCACATCATTAAAGTGTTCTTACAGAACTCTGCATAAATTAATTCACACACATGATGCGGTAAGAAACGACCCTGGATTTTAGCTTTAACTCGGAGACAACAAGGTATTGGATTTCCAAGACAAGACCAGCGTTGATTTTTTTTTTTCCAGGTTCCCCGTAAAATGTTGAAATTGGGTTGGAGAGGTGGCTTAGCGATTAAGGTGTTTGCCTGCAAAGCCAAAGGACCCAGGTTCAATTCTCCAGGACCCACGTAAGTCAGATGCACAAGGTGGTACATATGTCTGGAGTTTGTTTGTAGTCGCTAGAGGCCCTGCACCCATTCTCTATCTGTGCCCCCCTCTCTCATTAATAAATTAAATAAAATATTTTAAAAAGCACATGGCAGGGCTGGAGAGATGGCTTAGCGGTTAAGGTGCTTGCCTGCAAAGCCAAAGGACCCAGGTTCAATTCCTCAGGACCCACGTTAGCCAGATGCACAAGGGGGCGCACGTATCTGGAGTTCCTTTGCAGTGGCTGGAGGCCCTGGCACACTCATTCTTTCTCTTTCTCTCTCCCTCTTTCTCTGTCAAATAAATAAATAAAAATATTAAAAGTGATGACATCAAAACAGAACAACTATCCAGGCGTGGTGGCTCACCTTTAATCCCAGCACTCAGGAAACAGAAGTAGGATTGCTATGAGTTCCAGACCAGCCTGAGACTATACAGGGAATTCCAGTTCAGTCTGGGCTACATCAAGACTCTACCTGAACCCCCCTCCCAAAAAAAGATAGCAGAGCAGGGACGAGGAAGGATGGTGGGAAGATATTATGATATTATGGTCTGGGTACATTATGTATATGTATGGAGGCTGTTAATAAAAAGTTTAAAAATAAATTAATTAAGAAGCACATGGCTTTAAAAAATGTAAAAAATAGTGGAAACTTTCTGAGTAAGGCGGTATAAACCTTTTGTCCCAGCACTTGGGAGACTGAAGAAGGAGAATCACTGTGAGTTCGAGGCCAGGCTAGCCTGCATTAAAGAGAAATCCTGTCTCAAAAGAAGGAAGGGAGGGAGGGAAAATGGATATAAGAGCCCATTGCATAGTGAGCAATAGTTGTTAGTAGAACTGAATACAATTGTTTTGGACATTCCAGAGAAAGCTCACTAAACATCTGGTTCACAGTAATTGGTGGAAACCCCTGTGTCTTCTTCCAATGGCCAGCTGGGAGTAACCCCTCACCCAGATGTTACCCAAAGCAGTCACCAGCTGGGGGAAGGGGAGGGGTGTCACTGATGAGTGGGACTGAAGCATTGTAATTAACGGTAATAAAAATAGATGCCACATGAGAGAGAAGGGCCAAGTCAGGAATCCCTACTCGCAGAGAGAGTTTCTCCCAGGTAATGGAAAGAATAAGAGAGAGAAAGTCACTTCGTGCAGGAAACTTGATCTACCCATTGCCTGCAGGGGATTTTTTTTTTGTAAAGTAACTAAGGAAATGCAACTAAAGACAGCAGCCCCCCCCCCACACACACACACAAACTAAAATACCGCCCCTTAAAAAACTTTCCTGCAAGCCTCGGGAACGCATAGTGCCATAGGCAACGAGACCTGAACTTCTGAGGAGCAGCAAGTTCAGTCTGCAGCTTCTTAGGCCCCGGAGGAAAACTCCACCACTGAGCACTGCTGGTTGAAGGAAGACATTCAGCTCTCTGGGACTCTCTCCCCCTAGATAGGAGAGCAAGGAGCTCCTGCTGCGAGAGAAGGGCTGCCCGGAAGAGAGGACCAGAGGGCACTTTCCAGTTGTTGATGCCAGTCAAATCCAATTGGTCATTCAGGCATCCATTCGAACGTGTCCCCCGGCGCACAGACACTCCAGGGAAACATGATAGGGACGAAAGCTAGTGTCTCCCTTCCTCCCCACCCCCCACCCCCCACCCCCCAACCAACAGTACTGTGATCAGACCCTGCTGGTGTGTGTGTGTGGGTATGTGTGTGTGTGGCGCGCACGCGCGCGCGCCCTCTTCCCGGCGGGCGCAGAAGGGACTGCGGATGCAGCGCGGGTGTCGGGCCTTCTACCTCCTCCGCTAGGGGGAACTGACTCCGGGGACCCACCGGTTGGCGGCGCACAGGCCCAGATCCGATTGCTGTCAGGACTGTGGGGAGGGTAGGTAGGGGTGGCACAACCACTCTACTTGTCCCTCGGAAAACCCACCTCGCGGCAGCTTCGGGAGCCAAAAGCCACGCGAGCCCGGCCCGAGCGCACGCCTGGACCGCGTCCCCCAGCCCGGGGCGCAGAGATGAGGCCCCGGGAGAGAGCGCAAAGCCGTCCGGAGGCCCGCAGGGTTGGAGACTTCCCACCCCGGCTGCTGCCCGCACCTCGCGAGCAAATCCCGCTCCCCGGCGGGGACCCTCAAAAGCGCCCCAAACTCGCTTGCGCTCTCTTTTCGTTTGAACAAGATTCCCCGGTGAGGTCAAGGCCTCCAAACCGTTGAATTTGGAGACCCGGGGATGCGGGATGTTCGGATCCTTGAATAGTGGGGTTGATGGGGAGCCCCGTGCCCGGACCCCAGCAACCTTGCTCGGGTTCAGGGCGCACCGTGGAGACGAACGGACTGTCAGCACCTTGACCTGCCCCAAACATTGAACCACACAGAAAAACCGTAGAATTGCCCAGGTTTGTAAACAGCCAGCTGTACCCGTAGGGACACGACACACCCCCGTGTCGATGCAAGGGAACAGGTGGGGTGTCAGCGACCGCCGAAACGCAAAGCGATCCTGCGCCACCGGCCCGCTTTCAACGAAACGCACCGTCCTGGCCCACGTGGGTTGGGGCGAGTATGTGTCCCGAGCTTCCAGAATGTCTCCGGAAGCCTACCGGGCGGAGGGCGCAGAGAGCCCACGTGGTAGAAGCATGCCCTTACCCCAGTTCCCAGTGCCCAGCTGCGCCCCGGAGCAAGCGTCGGAGGCGGGAAGTGTCGGGAGACTGAATTAGGGATTTCTTCAGCCTTTAGAGGCTGGAAAAAATTTAAAGGCCAGGTACACTCGTTTCTCTGACTCTTCCTGGAAAAGCCCACTTTTTCCTTCCTTGTGCCCCAAACAAGGGAGGGTTCAGGTTTGCCCGGAACAAACATCTTCTGGTCCGCCGGCCTTGGAAAAAATAGCCGGCGAGTTGTACCTTCCCTCTAGGTCATCCAGTTCGAAACGGTTCCCGAGCCAAAGAAGAGAGGCCTTGTGAGGAGGAAGACTGTGTGGCTGCAAATGGGTGCACAGCCCGTCTCAGCTGATCAACGGGTGTGCGGGTCAGCGGTGGCTTTCGGGTTCTGTCCCGCAAGTTTCCTGCCCATCTTTGGACAGAAAGGCCTCAGAGTGTCCTTGCCCAAAAGTCGCGGGGGGGGGGGGGGCAGAGAACATCCTGTCGGTTTGAGATCACTGAGCACTCCCACCCACGAGAAATTCTAAATACTCCCTGGGGATTTCCCTTGCAGCTTAAAGTGCAAGAGGCCGGTCAATGAAGCCCCAGATTTCAAAGGTTTGGACGCTTCCTTCGTCCTTTGTCACAGACCCTCTCTTGCCATTGCCTGGAACGTCTAGTGCAAGCCCTTTGCGGGTGCGTCTTCGTGGTGGGGAAAGTACAAGATCTCTGGAGACTAAGGTGTGGTAGACCTGACCCCCCCCCAACAGGGTTCTCAAACAGCTGGAACTAGGTTGGAACTAGGGTGGGGGGTGATGCTGAGATTGTTTTAGGGTCACGCTGGCGTCTTATCAAATCCCCACCCAGACACCTACCAAGTGTTCGGTTTCTGTGGCCAAGCTGGAGAGAGGGGCCAGGCAGGGAAGGACTGTCCAGTGTGGAGAGACCCTGGTTGCTACCAAACCTTTTTAGGGCAGGCATCCACAGTGGCCCTGCTGCCAAGAAGTTCTGGCCCAGACCTGCTAGAGCTGGTTTCCTACAAACATGCGGGGGGGGGGGGGGCGCAGAAGGGGATAGCTAATATCACACTCCTCATTCATTGGGTAATGGTGCTGCAAATGTTCAGGGCTTGGCGCTCAGCAATGACTATTCATAGGGCAATCTAGGTGGCAGGCGCCTTCACGTACTCTGTGCTTGCTACTGCTGAGTGAGGTTCTGGGTTAGGACTAATGATTGGGTTTAGGGCCTGAGGATGGCAAAGGGGACAGCTCTGGGAGGGAACGTACTGGCACTCCAGGAAAGGCACAGGAGTCTATCTTGAGCTTGGGCAGCTCCAAGGGCCTAACGGGTGGACGCAGGGGCACATTTACAGTAAAGCTGGGGCTGAGGCTGCGGAAAACACATCTTCAGTGTTAGCATTCTTCCACTCAGAGCAGGCAGGGATTTAAGCATCACCCTGGGCCCCCCCCCCCACCCCCGCCCCAGTCTGGCACCAGAAATGGGCCCAGAGTCTCACACTAACAAACAACCACATGGTTTCATCCACTCACGCCTAACCAAGGTATTCCCACCTTCAACCATGACAAGGTAGCGATGGCCAGAGCTGGGACTGGCCTGTCAGCTGAACCCTTTTTATTATATGTGTGGCCAAGAAGAGATTTTTATTGAAGCTGAGCAAATTAGGGTCCGTTCATCATTGGAGGAAATTCTTTTCTAGGTCTTCTACTTATATCTCCTTCAGGGGCAAACTTGGGAGTCATAGGGACTCTGGATAGAGTTGTCTGGCTACATCAGGGCGCATCCAGAAGTGTATAATGATGCTGTCTGGATTTCTGCAATGGCGCGGTCCTCCTGGTGCGGGTTTGGCACTTACTTTAATAGGAAGATAGCAGATAGGCCTCTAGGCACGACAGTCTTACAGGGAATCTGAGGCTGAGACTTTCTTAAGCTTGCATCACCGCCAAAGGACTTCCAGGGTGAGTTTGGGAAATCATACTGGATCCTTAACATAAAAAATGTGTGCTTTGCTCACAGAAATCAAGTGCAAACCGGGACTCTGGGCTCCCATTTCAGTGTTGTTTTTTTTGTTTTGTTTTGTTTTGTTTTTCAATCTCAACACGTTCCCGTCTTTGAAAGCTTCCAGGGGTAGAAACAAGAATGCGCCCTGGACTTGGATGTCATATAGCCCTAGGCAGAGATCAGAGAGACTAGATCTGTGTTAGCTTGGGCCTTGGCGTTAAGAACGTCTCTGGAAGCTCGCAGCCTGCAACAGCTAAGTAGAAAAGCGGGGTTGGTAAGGAAACAGAAAGTGCAAGCTGGGCAAAGAGCTAAGTCCGGGGCTTTTCAAAACTCCAGCAGAAACATCTCTCCATCATAAGCCGCCCACTTCCATCTCCTTCACGTGCGCCCTTCTCTCCACATAACCTGCATGACATGTTTTCACAGTTCGCCCAGAGAAACAAAAAGGCCACCCCCCCCCACCCTTTTAAGGCTCTCACCCTGGAACTCTCAAAAGGAGGCCGGGTTCTCAGGCTGAAGCGACCCGGAACCTGAGCCCAGATAAGGCGGAGGGAGGGCCCAGGCTAGCGCAGATCTTGCCCGCGGCACCCCTCGCTTTGCGCCACGCAACCGGGGAAGCGCTACACACACACACTCTCGGTCTTGAACGGCTCGGCGTCCCCGGTCTGACCGTAATCAACTTCCGTGGAGGACAACACCGAACTGCCGGGAGCTCCTAGGGGCCGTGGGACCGGTGGGGTTAAGTCTGAGTCCCCGCCCGACCGGGAGCCGAGCGCGCCGAGGAGGGGCGGTACCCCCGGCCGCGAGGCAGACAGTCCGGCTCGGACGCCCGGGAAAGGCGGGATCCGCCGGAAAAGTTGAACGCTCGGGCGTCGGGCAGCGGCCAATTCCCTCACTTCTCTGCCCACCTCCTCCCCTTTTCCCTGGAGAACAACTTGGGTCCGGGCGGGCGACGTAGCAGGATGGGGAGGGGACGAGAGGGGGAAGGGGACACTGTCAGCTGGAAAACTCAAAATCTTGGAGCAGCCCCTTGAGCCCTTCCAAACTCTCCATCCCGCTGGCCCGCTCCGGGGACCTCCGGAGCGACTCGATGCTGCAGTGAGAGTCCCGGGCGAGGTTGCCGGTTTCCCCTTTTTAGCCGCCCCCCTCCCCACTTTCTCCCCCTCTTTGGAGACTCCTTCTTCCCTTTCCTGCCTGGTACTCCTGCACAGGGTCCTTCGCTTTGCGCTCTTCTCTCTTCCCTTCCCATCTCTGCCCTCCCTCGTCTTCATAGCGCGTCCTCACTCATCACCCCCCTCACCCACACACACTGTATCCTCCTCCTCCTCCTCCTCCTCCTCCTCCTCCTCCCTAGCTCTTTGGGCGTCCGTCCCGTCAATCATCCACGTCTTCGGCCGGGCTAGGCCCGTCCCCTCTCCGGCCTCCCAGGCTTTTGGAGAGAGCCTCGGGGCGCTGGCGGCTCCTGCGCTTTGCGCCCAGCCCCGCGATCTGTCAGCGGGAGGAGAGGGTTGGAGTTGGGGAATGGAGGGGGGCTGGGGTGGTGGTGGTGGGGGGGATAGAGCTGCCAGGCCTTAGGGGGCTCGGGTTACCGATGACTGACAGCGTCTCCATGGCGAATAATTTGACTCGACTATTGTCTGGCGCGGGTAGGCCCCGGGTCAGATAACCGGACCAATCAGGGCGCGGGCCGCCGCGCCTCATGCCCGCTTAGAATAATATTATTAAAAAAGCTGCGAGCGAGCTCCACGGGAGGGAGAGAGCCGTTCGGTGGGGGGAAAAAAAGCTTGGAGAGAAGCGGCGGAGGAAGCGGGCGGGCGCGCGGAGCATGCGGAGCGGCGCCCCGGGCGGCGGCGGCCCCCGGCTTCGGGCGAAGGCGCGGACGGCGGGGACGCGGAGCTGCTGCGCGGCGGGACCCGTGGCCGGCTCGAGGCCGTGGTGCAGTGACTCGGGAGTCTGATTCCCCTCCCTCCGGGAAGGTGTAGGGTGGTAACCCGCCCTTGCCTGTCTGTCTGTAGGCCCGGGACTGGCCGGTAACTTCGTGGAGACCCATGCGGGACGGAGCGGCGCGGTGAGGGCGCGCGCGCGCGCGCGCGCGCGTGGACGGGGAGCATCCGAGGGGTGCGCATCCCGGCACCATGTCCATGCTGCCCACGTTCGGCTTCACGCAGGAGCAAGTGGCGTGCGTGTGCGAGGTGCTGCAGCAGGGCGGTAACATCGAGCGGCTGGGCCGCTTCCTGTGGTCCCTGCCCGCCTGCGAACACCTCCACAAAAATGAGAGCGTGCTCAAAGCCAAGGCCGTGGTGGCCTTCCACCGGGGCAACTTCCGCGAGCTCTACAAGATCCTGGAGAGCCACCAGTTCTCGCCGCACAACCACGCCAAGCTGCAGCAGCTCTGGCTCAAGGCTCACTACATCGAGGCCGAGAAGCTGCGCGGCCGGCCCCTGGGCGCCGTGGGCAAGTACCGCGTGCGCCGTAAGTTCCCGCTGCCCCGCTCCATCTGGGACGGCGAGGAGACCAGCTACTGCTTCAAGGAGAAGAGCCGCAGCGTGCTGCGCGAATGGTACGCGCACAACCCCTACCCGTCCCCGCGCGAGAAGCGCGAGCTGGCCGAAGCCACGGGCCTCACCACCACGCAGGTCAGCAACTGGTTCAAGAACCGGCGACAGCGAGACCGGGCGGCCGAGGCCAAAGAAAGGTAAGCATAAGTGGAGCTTCCATGCCACCCGGTTTCCCTCCCACGCCCACGCACACGCGAACACCCGTGGGTCCCCTGGAGACGGGAGTCTTGCCGATTTTCCTGCAGAGGCCTACACTGGACCGCAGGTCCATGCTCCCAGCTCTGCAGCGTCCACTGGGACCCAGAGAATCCTTAGGTCTTGCTGCACACTCGGATCCCCCCCCCACACGCACACACCCCGACAGAGGTTTGTCTAAAGCGGGCATAGTGATGCCATAAACGGTCAGCTTATTTAACCCTGGGCGCTTGTGGACGAAAGTGGAGAGATTTTGGATTTCTGAATTTCCCGAGAAAGACCAAGGACTTGGGTATCCAGCAAACACTTGCGGGGTGGGGGGGAGTCGCGCGTTTAGGCCCAAGTGTGAGCAAATCGCCGATGGGTTTCTGACTGCGTAGGTGTCCCCTCGGGTCTGCTCACCTCCCCCCTCCCTCCAAGTGGTCAGGGACGAGATCGGAACTCCCTAGTATGGACTGGATGATGAAGGGACTAGTAGACCAAAATATTCCTTGTCAGGATATGGGAATTAAGAACCAACCCTTCATCCCCGCATGGAAAGGACTAAGGCGCAAGGTCCAGGGAAGGCTGTCAGCTCTGGAAGAAAAGACAAACGCATGTACCCCCCCCCTTTTTTTTTTTAATTTTCCTCTTGAGGGACCCAGCAACCTTTCCCCGACCTGCCAGGCCCTTCACCTCTCTCTTCGGTTCCTGCTCCCTTTGGGAAGGTTGGTGTGTCCAGGATGAGCTGAGATCTTGGGCTGGGGGTTGTATGTGTGTCCAGGGAATTAAACTAACTTGACCAGGAGACCCTTATGACTGCCAACCCTGACAGCCTTCAAACTCCAAATCGGAACCAGGGAGTGGTTGACAGACAGAACCCAGAATGTGGCTCACAGCAGAACAAGACGCCTGGGTTAGGTGGAATGGGATGTGTTCAACGAGGGAAAGAGTTTGAATGACCCGGGTCCGAGGAAAGGCGCTGACCAGTGGGGAACAGATAGATGGGCTTCGGACTAGACCTTGGTATTTGAAACTTTGAGGTTGGAGAGGCTGCAGCCGTGCAGCCCAGTGGATTCCTTCTCTAGAAAGCAGGAGGAAAAGCAGTATTGGGAAGCCGAGAAAAGATTCTAGCCAGGATCGCAGATATCTATCCACATCTGGGCCTGGACAGTCAGCAGAAGAAGGGCTGCGTGCTCTGCGCTGGGTTCCGTTGCCCGGACCCACAGGGGAGTCCAGGCCTCAGATGAGAGCTACAGGTTCTACTGATGATTGTGGGGGGTCGACAGTAACCAACTCCGTGCTCTTCCCTCCTTACTTCTCCCAGAAGCTTCCCTTCATGCTTGCTTCCATTTTGCTGGCTAAAAGTCTTCACTATTCCACAGGGAAGGAAGTCTTTTCCATCCTTGGAGCCTGGTTTTCGGGCTCAGCCAAAGCTGAGCTCTCTGGGGAGGGGCTGCTCTGTTTGGAGTCGGGGAAACAGCCCCCGGAGGCCCCCCTCTCCCCAACCAGGGACTCCCCTCAGGCAGGGAAAAGCGAGTGATAACCAACTTCAAATGATCCTACATTAGGTTCCTGCCTCAGCTGTTATCCAACAAACCTAGCTCGAGGAAGCCTAAGTGATTCTGGGATTCCAGACAGCTCCTCTCACACCCTTCTCCCCCCCCCCCGCCCCAGCCTGTCCCCCAAACCCCCTTCCACAATTCCGGGGCACCGTGCGCTATGTGCTTCAATCGCTGAGAAGAAATAGGGGGCTGGGAAACATAGCAAAGTAGACATTTGAGAACAGGAGTTGGGGAGTGAGTAGAGTGTTGGGGACAAGAAAGAACCTTACCTTGAGGAGTTTGAAAGCGTTCTGCTCTTACCCGCTGTCTCCGATGCTGCACTTTTCAGGGAAAACAGCGAGAACTCCAATTCCAGCAGCCATAACCCCCTGGCGTCCTCCCTCAACGGCAGCGGCAAGTCTGTGCTAGGCAGCTCCGAGGACGAGAAGACGCCGTCGGGGACTCCAGACCACTCTGTGTCCAGCCCGGCCCTGCTGCTCAGCCCACCACCGCCTCCTGGGCTCCCCTCCCTGCACAGCCTGGGCCACCCGCAGGGACCCAGCGCGGTCCCCGTGCCCGTGCCCGGGCAGGGTGGTGGAGGTGGTGGCGGAGACCCTCTGCAGCATCACCACAGCCTACAGGACTCCATCCTCAACCCGATGTCGGCCAACCTCGTGGATTTGGGCTCCTAGAGCTCCGTGGGGGGGACTCCGGGGCACTTGTCCTGCAGGCCCAGCGCCCGAGGAGGCCCAAGAGAGACCAGAGAGAGAGAGAGAGAGAGAGAGAGAGAGAGAGAGAGGTGCGTGCAGGTACTGAAAGACGGACCCACCCGGCAGAGACACCCGGATAGGACTAAAGCGCACGGCTGTTTGCTTGGGGCACTTTTGCAGAATTTATTTTCAACAAGTTGTTTGAGATCTTTCGGAGGCCAGGGACCGTGTCTTGAGCCAGGCAAGGGAATAAATTATATTCCATTCCCAATCTCTTAACCCCCCCCCTTCCCTGTGCGCATTTTCTCCCTCTCTCTCTCTCTCTCTTTTTCCCCCTCAGTTCTCCCCTTCTCTTCCCTTTCTCTTTCCTCTCTTTCACTGCTTTTGCTTTAACCCTTTCTCTTTCTTTTCTCCCCTTCTGGCTTTCCCTCCTTTTTGTTTCCCTTTGGATTTCTGGATCGCTGTCGGTTTCGCTCCCAGCAGCGTCTTTCGCTCTGTCCTGACCTCTCAAGTGTGTAACGCCAGTCTCAGTCGTTCTTCATTCTGGATCGTCTTTTTGCACTCCCCCACCCCTATCCCTCCCTTTCTGCGAGTGTTGGAAGGAGGGGGAGGAGGACAGTCAGAGCCTTGGAACTACCTTGGCCCGCTCCGAAGGCTGCGTCCCCAGAAGGTCCCTTACCTCCGCTGACGTCAGCCGCAGGTGTCAGCTTTTTTTTTTTTTTTTTTGACAAATCAGTGAATGAGAAAGGGTTGCATCCCAGCAACCCCAGGACAGCTCTCCCTCCCCCCCCCCTTCTCCCTTTCTTTCCCCTCCTCCTTGCCTCCGGCTCTCCTCCTTCTCCGCCTGCTCCAGGAACTTGCCGTTTCCCTGTTCATACCTTCATGTGAATGTTCATCGGAAGATATTTCTGCTTTTATTTTATAATAAAATTAGAAACCATAAATATATATATATATATATATGGATATATGCCACGAGGCCTCTTGGCTGGGAGTGATTTCCCTACAGGGACTGGACTGCCCTGGGCGGGCAGCTGCGGGGGGTGCGTTCTGGGCACCAATGCTCCAGTGAGTTCAAGAAACCTGGAGCTGCCTTCTCACAGTGTGTGTCTGGCTAGGTGAAGTGAAAGAAGGAGGAAAAGAAAGAAAGAGAGAGAGAGAGAGAAAGAAAGAAACTGAAGTCCCCTCCTCTAAAGATCGTAGTTCCTTTTCTTGAAAAAGCTCCCTTTTACAAGCTGGGAGAGAAATGGCTCTTGCCAAACCAAGCACTACAGGCAGAGCTCCTTACCTGACTCTTTACTTGGGGCGGGGAGGTAGAGGGGGAAGAAAGAGAACCTGCGTATTGCTGGTAGGGGTGTTTGGAGATGTTGGGGCCGAGGAATAAATCGGACTGCTAAGGCTTGTGTCCCAGACATGATGGCCAGCCCACTGCAGGAGAGACCTAGGCTCCTGGCTCGGGAGCTCCGGTCACTCTGCAGTGGCAGGGAGGGACAGAGGAGGAGAGGTGCAGGGTGAGTTTTGTAGAGCTAGCCGGGGTTCGGGGGGGGGGGGCGCTCCGATCAGAGGTGAGGTACGTTGCAGGTGCTCCTCTGGCTGTAAATTAATCTACAGTACCAGCTCCCTCTGGGGGAAACGTCCAAGCCGGTCCAGGACTGGAAGGGCATAAAGAAAGGGAAAGAGGTATTTGTTGGGCCCTAGGGCCACCCCCTCCCACACCCAAGACTTCCTTTCTGATATAATCAACACTTCCTGATTTAATCAGGGGGAAAACAGGAGACCTTTTGCTCTCCGATATTTCGAGAATCAAGAACTTCTTCCTGCTAGGATTGAGGCCATTAGGTGACTTAACTACCCTCGGAGGCTATACACCTCAGCAGTCCCAGAGTTCGAGTATACATCTAGGTTGACGTCCTCCACCTGGGCCTACACTTCACTTCTGCACCCCCCCCCACACACACACACAGAGAAATTCCAGCCACAGCAGCTGCAGGAACCTCTTAGGAGAGCCCCCCTCCCTTTTAAGGAGAAAAATCAAGTGCTTCCTGGAAGGGTGGGCAGCCAGCTGCTGTTAGAAGGTCTGGAGAGAACGGGCCTGGTCAGTGATGCACCTTAACTCTTACCAGAGGCCACTGTCTGCACAGGTCATCTTTGGAGATCAGGCACACACAGGGACGTACCCTCTGCAGCGCACACCATCCCTCCTGGCTTCTCATTTTCCGGTCTCACCCTCGCAGTTACCATCAGTTCAGCTCACCCTGATTGGGAGCCCGCTATGTCCCACTCATTTTTGAATGGCACCAAACACACAGTGGCTGCCTAATGGAAACAGACTGTCATATACATGTTCACACCTGCAGTCACAAGCAAGCACACACCCTCAATTCATTTTCACGCACGCCCTTCAGGGCGCTCACCCATAGGTGATGTATAGCTGAACCCCTGCGGCAAAAGTGCACTCACACATACCCTCAGGCTTTTATCCAAGGGACGCGCAGATCAGGGGCACACGTCGGTACCTCTGAGGGCTGCCAGTCCCCTCTGCTGGACCGCCTGCTGGCGTGGGCACCAGGTTTTGCTCAGGCCCTTGCAGGGAAGGCCAACACACCTAGCTGTTTGGTCTCTGAGGGGCGAGCAGCTAACTGATGAGGAACCCCACCTGATTTAGGAATCCCACCGGAAGCACCCCCTTGTAATGTTTGCCCAGGTGGAATCCTTGGGGTTTGCCAACATCTTTATAAAGAGCCAATGGGAGGCAGGGTGCCAGTGCCAAGGCTTGTATGTATGTGGTAAGGACGAATCCGGTCGTGCCAAACTTCCTTCTCCCTCGAAGAGCTGACCAGGAAGATATGGAAACAGAGCTGGGGAAACTACAGGCGCCCACTGCATAAATCTATGCAAGCCCGTTCCAGCTTGGATCCCACCATAACATTCCAACCGTCCCACTAGATGTAATACACAGATCTTGCCCCCCACCACTGAAGATGGCCACTTCTATCTGTGATCGCAAAACAGGGTTCTCCTGAGCCTGCCGCCCCTCTCCCACCTACTTCCCTTTGACCTCCCCCTAATCCTCCCTACCCAGCAGAACTTTCTCTCCCTGAATGTTCCCTTCTCAGCCAGGGGCCTAACCAAGTCTCATGCCCAGGCAGCCTTCTGGAAACTAAATGTACAGAGTAGAACCCAGTCGGGGGGGTTCTACTGGGGCCCCAGAAATTTTGCTTTGAGACAATAAGCCCCGCCCCTCCTTCTGACCACTACTAGGGTTCAAGCTGTGCTGGGGAAGGTCCCTCTTAACCTTCATCCCAGGGCCCTCTGGAGGGTTAGGTCAGGACCTTCTAATCCCTACCTTTAAGTGCTGAGCACACACTCTAGGTGGTGAATGAATGAGATGTGAGCCGGGGTGGGCCCGTGAACTGAGCTGACTGCAAGGGGATGAAAAGGGGGAAAAAAAAATTAACAGTACTGGTGTGCAATCTTGGACAGTGACTGGGAATGTCTTGAGCCCTTGGGAGAACCAGGGTGGTGGGGGGGGGAGGTGTGCTGGAGCTGGAGGAGGACCACTCTCTCTGCCTGATCCCAACCTGGGCCAAGGTTAATCTCACCCATGAAGCTGCTCTTGGCCACCGCTGGTGGGTGGTGGTGTGTGGTGGATGTGGCGGCGGTGGTGGTGGGGGGTGGTTAAGCAGGGAGGGGGTTCAGGATTCCAGATCGCTAAGGCCCCAGCTGAGTGTAGGTTGCCAGGTGGTGGCCCTGGCCTAATCCTGAAAGCCCTTGCTTGCATCCTGGTGTGTTAGGGCGCAACTCTGCAGGGTTGCCTCCAGAGTGTCCTCCAAATTCTGCCACTGGAATTCGGAAATAGTTTCTCCACGGCAGTGTGGGGCGGAACCCGAGTAGCTAGGGCGCAGATTGGGAGCCCTCCAATGGGCCCTCAGTAATTTTAAGTGAGCCGAGAGGTCCAAGAAAGGTCTGCCTGGCCAAGCCTAAAAGGTGCCTCTATATGTTTCAAAGGCTCCCTTCCCTGCGGGAATCCAAAACCTCAGAGGTACAGGGAGAGGCCTGCTTGAGGAAACCTCCACCACACACACACACACACACACACACACACACACACACACACCCCAGGGCTAAAATCCAGAGCTAGCAGAGGCCCACTCCACCCAGAGTGCTTAGCACCTCCTCTCTGCAGGGCTTTGTCTGTCCCCAGAGACCAAGGCATTTTGGCACTGGCCTGAGATGGGAAGACAGCCCACTTCTGCCTCCAGTAGCCTCTTCTTAGGCTAATGCAAATCTCTTGGGTTCTGGGAACACAGGGCAAAAACACCGGGCCCTCCCAGTTTTAGAGCTGGGGGCCTTGGTCAGGACAAAGGCCCTTTAGCCAGGGCGGTTGGTGGTCTCTCTTTAGCCCGGCAAGACTTGGAGGCCTTCATATCTGGGGTGGGGAGGAGCACTCAGGCCCAACAGCCTGAGATTCTGGGGTTTCTTCCAAGGAACATCGTTTGGGGTGTCCCACCAGGAGTGGAGCTTGATCACCTGAGGGCATATCAAGAGAGAACAGGTTCTCTCTCCTTCTCTCTCTCTCTGTGTCTCTAATAAATAAATAATTTTTTTTTTAATGGGCTAGAGAGATGGCTTAGCCGTTAAGGCGCTTGCCTGCGAAGCCTAAGGATCCAGGTTTGATTCTCCAGGTCCCACGTAAGCCAGATGCACATGGTGGCACCTGTGTCTGGAGTTCGGTTAACAGAAGCTGGAAGCCCTGGTGTGCCTATTCTCACTCTCTCTGTCTCTGTCTCTCTTTCTTTCCCTCTCTATCTCTCTCTCTCTCTCTCTCTCTCTCTCTGTGTGTGTGTGTGTGTGTGTGTGTGTGTGTGTCCTCTGTGTCTCTAATAAATAAATAAAAATTAAAGAGAGAGAGAGAACAGGGTTCTGTTTCACCTAGCCTGAGTAAGAGCAGCAGCCAGTGGGACCCTGGAAGAACTTCCTAAATGGATGCTCCCCATTTCGTGAACCCACACTCTGAGTAAGGCACAACCGGATGGGTACCTGTTTTAATTTTCACTGCAGCAGAACAGAGACGCTGGGTTTACTGGTCAGAGAAACAGGTTGGAGAACTTGTCAGAGCAAAGGACCCAGACGTTGGACCTTGATCTCTGAGGCAAGAGCACATTTCTTCCCAGGTGACCAGCTGCCTCCCGGCCTGCAGCTCAGAGAGCAGCGACAGAGACAGCGAGAGGTCCTGCAAAACCCAGGAAGAGATGGTCACCCTTAAAATCCATTAAGAGTTATTTTGTGGGCTGGAGAGATGGCTTAGCGGTTAAGCGCTTGCCTGTGAAGCCTAAGGACCCCGGTTCGAGGCTCGGTTCCCCAGGTCCCACGTTAGCCAGATGCACAAGGGGGGCGCACGCGTCTGGAGTTCGTTTGCAGAGGCTGGAAGCCCTGGCGCGCCCATTCTCTCTCTCTCCCTCTGTCTGTCTTTCTCTCTGTCTGTCACTCTCAAATAAATAAATAAATAATGAACAAAAAAAAATATTAAGAGCTATTTGGGCACCGGTTTGGTCTCCCTGCACGACACAGCGTTCACTCTCCTTCGACCCACCAGAGGCTATTCAGTATGTGCCACCCACACCCCCCAGGTCAGCCTCTCCCTCCTCTGCCACCCACCTGCCCGTCCCATCCCTGGCATTCTGCTCCCTAGTGGAGCACAAGCATGATAGGGACCCTGAAAACCTAAACATGAGTGTCTGGAATTCTCCTCTCCCATCTGACCATCCCCACCCCTTTAATCTTGTGCTGGTCAGTGACACCGGAGCTGTCTCCCAGCGGTCAGTTTGTTAATGCTGCGACTGAGAATCCATGCACACCCTTCACCACTGGGCTGGGAGGAGGCCAGGGAAGGAGGCAGATCCCAAGTCAGCCAGCTAAAGACCTCCTGTATGATGTGAACCCCTTGACCCTGCCCTTCGCCCAATTTCCAGCTACTTTTGATTATGGTCCCATCTTTATAGGTTTGATTTCACACACATAGTTATAGATTTGGCAAGCCAAGACCTGGATATCAGAGAAAACATGCTGTCTTGGTCTTTTGGGCTTTGAGTCCCTTCACTTAATATAATGCTTTCCAGATCCATCCTTTTTTTTTTTTCCTACAAATTTCAGAATTTCATTGCAAATTTTCCTAATTTCAGAAGTCTACTGTGGGTATGTACTACATTTTCATTATCAATTCACCCGTTGATGAGCATCTTAACTAATTCCAGTTCTTTTTTTAAACACTTTTAAAGTTTTTATTTTTATTTATTCGTGAGAGAGACAGATAAAAGGGGTGCACCAGGGCCCGTAGCCACTGACAAGAAACTCCAGATGCATGCGCTACCTTGCGCATCTGGCTTACATGGGACCTGGAGAATTGAACCTGAGGCCTTCGGCTTCGCAGGCAAGTGCCTTAACCTCTAGGCCATCTCTCTATCCCTCATTCCAGTTCTTAAGTGTTGTAAATAGAGCTATGAAGAACGTTGGTGTGTAAATATCTCGGTAGTAGAGTGTGAAGTCCTTAGGGTAGATACCCAGGTGTATCATATAGGGGATCTATTACTAACTTTTTCAAGACACCTCATGGTGATTTCCATAATAGCTGTACTAGTTTGCACTCCTACCAACAGTGGCGGAGGGTGCCTCCTTTCCCCAATCCTTGCCAGCATTTGTTGTTTATTTCCTACTTGAGGCAATCTCTTGCCTCAGCCTCCCGAGGGTCGGGATTACAGATATGCAACACCATGCCCAGCCCCATTTTTTTTTTCCTCCATGAAACCCTATTTATTACTATTGTTATTTTAAGTATTGTGATTTTTAGCATGATGTTTTGGAGAAATTTTATCTGTTTCTTAATTTAGGTTAAAGAATACCCAGGGAGTTGCTTGGAATGCAGCTCACTGGTAGAGCACACACATAGAATGTGCAAGGTCCTGGGTTCAACCCCCAACACACGAGAGAGGAGAGAGAGAGAAGGAGGTAGCAGGAGAACAGAAAGGTGGAAAGAGAAGGAAGGAGGGAGGAAGGAGGGAGGGAGGGAGGGAAGGAAGGAAGAAGGGCAGGGGATACAGTTTATGAAGATACTTTGTACATCTAACCCACAAAGGTACCTCGCTTCTCTGGGCCTCAGTTTCCTCATTGTTGCAGAGTATATGATTTGAATTCAGGTAAGGTTCTAGAGGAAGTAATAGTAGACAATCAAATGAGAACAGCTTAAGCGAAACACAGGGTCGTTTCTCTCACATGCTCAAGTCTAAGGAGGTAAGTTCGCCTTGGTGCAAAGTCAAGCTCTTCCCACTTTCTTGCTCCACTAGGTATGACCTTAACCTCAGGTCCCTAGATGACAGGAGAAAGGAATGACAAGGAACATGGAGTCATATATCCATTGTGTCTTAACAAAAATTTCTAGAAGCCATGAAATATTACATGGGTCAAAATTCCATAGGTAACATGGAGATACTGTTTTGCCAGAAGAAATGGGAAATGCATGTTTTTAGCACGTGGTTTTAGTTTTTAATTCCTCATTTTTATTTACTTTAATTAATGAACGTGATCCCAAGCAAAAATACAGAGTTGCAAAGGGCTTTTTCCATGGTTTGATCAATTTACAGCAAACACAAGAAAACTAAATTCTACTTATAATCTTGGCATGAAAATTGTTAGGTTTGGTTGGTTGGTATTTATTCTGAATTTATAACCTGCGCAGTTTTATATTTATTTGTAAGGAGGGAGAGAGAAAAAAAATGAATAGGTAGAGCCCATGGCTACTGTAAATGAACTCCACTTTGTGCATCTAGCTCTATGCGGGTAATGGGGAATTGAACTCGGGCCAGAAAGTTCAACAAGCAAGCACATTTAATAGCTTAGCCATCTCTCCAGCCCTAGCTCATACATTTTAAACTGATCCAAAAACACTAAACACTCACACACTAAACCGGGCATGGTGGTGCACACCTTTAATCTGAGCATTTGGAAGGTGGAGGTAGGAGGATTACTGTGAGTTCAAGGCCACCCTGAGATTACAGAGTAAATTCCAAGACAACCTAGGCTACAGTGAGACCCTATCTCAAAAAAAAAAACAGAAAACCCACACTAATAGTGATATCAACGTTGAGATAAATATTACATCACACTATTTTTGTTTGCTTGGTTTATTTTTTTTATTTATTTATTTATTTATTTATTTTGGTTTTCTGAGGTAGGGTCTCACTGTAACCCAGGCTGACCTGGAATTCACTCTGTAGTCTCAGGGTGGCCTCGAACTCCTGGTGATCCTCCTACCTCTGCCTCCCAAGTGCTGGGATTAAAGGAGTGTGTCACCACGCCCAGCCTTTGCTTGTTTTTTAAGACAGGCTCTTACCATGTATCCTTGGCTCTTAGAACTTGGTATGTAGACCCCAGACTGGCCTCAACTTACAGTGATGTTCTTGTGTCTGCCTCCCATGTGCTGGGATTTCCATAGTGAGCCAGCACTCTCAACTCATAAAATGCATGTTTTTTTTTTGTTTTGTTTCTTGATTTTTTTTATTATAGGACAACTAAAACCCGGCAATTTCATTGCTAAAATCTCTAGGGATTATTTACTGATATCTGTGTTTCTATAAATAGCTATAATGCAGACAACAAAAACAACAGCAAAGTATACAATTAAAAAAGAGATATAAAAGTAAAAGGCTGGGAGATGGCTCAGTGATTGAAAGCACTTGCTGGAAAGCCTGCTAGCCTGTGATCAATGCCCTGGCACCCATAGGAAACGGGACTCAAAGTGATATATGCATCTGTGATCTCAATACACCTATGGCAATAAGAAGCAGAGCCACGAGAAGCCGGAATCTCATAGGCCAGCTTGATTGGCACACACACAGTGGTAAAAACAATGAAAACCTTGTCTCAAAAAGAAGGTTGAAGAAGCCGGGCGTGATGGCGCACACCTTTTCATCCCAGCGCTCAGGAGGCAGAGGTAGGAGGATCATCAAGAGTTCGAGGCCACCCTGAGACTACATAGTGAATTCCAGGTCAGCCTGGGCTAGAGTAAGATACTACCTCAGAAAAAAAAAAAAAGTGGAAGAAGATTTCAAAGGCCCCCACTTTGACCCCACGCACACCCACACAAAACTAAGGCAAAACTTAAAACTTGTTAAAAGTTTGTGTGCATTTCATTAGTAAAGCTAAAGATCGCAACACTTAAGTAGACACCGCCCCCACCCCTGTGTGTATAATACAGTTCTAGAATTCCATCTATTGTGCTTCCTTAGAGTGGAACAATTTACTAATAATGTAAAGTAGAACTAATGGTATAAAATAAAGGGGGCTGGAGAGATGGCTCAGCGGTTAAGGCTCTTGCCTGCAAAGCCTAAGGGCCAGGGTCCAGTTCCCCAGTACCCACATAAAGTCAGATGCACAAGGTGGTGCATGCTTCTGGAGTTTATTTGCAGTAGCTGGAGGTCTCTCTCTTAAATAAATAGATCAAATATTTAAAGTAAAGAATTTCCTCTTTCAATGTGAAGATCTTTTCTAGAAGCACAGAAATACTGTAGAACAGAGAAAACTTCAGAAAGTTCTCTATAGCCATGGGGACGTCACTCCATTCCTTCCTTCCTTTGTTTATCCATTCACTCGTTCACTTATCTAATCATTCAATAAATATTTTCTGATTACCTCTACCAGCTTAGTATTGGAACGTAGGCATCCTTTTTCTCCTGTCTTCCTTGGTAATGGAATGGCATGACCTTGCCAGCGTCATGCTGTTAAGAGTGGCCCTGTGACTACATTTCCAACAAAGGAATGTAAGTTCTCCTGTGTGTGCCTGCCTCCCTAGGCTTTTTCTTCCTCCCCATGGGCTAGAATGGCCACAGACAGAGTTAGCATTGTAACTTGTTATTCACTGAATAATGGCTACTCATTGAAGAGAGATGTGCAGCCATCAACCTGCGTCCCTCAATGACTGCTGGGAATTACCACTGACCCTGAGTCTTAAAGAACCTCCTTCCAAGATGGAGTGTTTCAGTTCAGAGGAAATTGCTCTGCAACAAACATGTTGTGTTACCTGTTTGGTATAGAAGTGTCGGGGTCCCCAGGTACAGTAGGCCCGGTGGCATCCCTCACACTGTGCTCTGAGCCCCTTGAAGCAGCCTGGTTAACAAGCTAAAGGAAATGTGAGGGAGCCTGCCAGTCAATCAAACACTCAGGTGCACCCAGAACTGCTGGACCTGTCTTACAGTAGGAAGTGAGAAATTACCCTCTGTGTTACTCTGTAACAGCAGGGAGCTGAGCATTTCAAAGGACTCTAAAGTGGCCAAAGAACTGTCATGGAAGGGGTTTGGCCCAGAGAACAGAGCAAAGACGGCAAGGCAGAGGGTCCAGAGCCCACATTGCATTCACAGACTGGGTAGTTGTAAGGAAAATTAAAAAAAAAAAAAAAAAAAGATTTTAGGTGAGTTTGGAAAGACTTAACGGGATGGAGATCTCAAACACAGAAGTCCTGGAGGGGCATCTCCAGTTTCCGTGGCAGTCAGACCCCAGGAAACAAAAAGAAACTGTAACTCTTAGCTGGGGCCTTTCAAGGCTGTGTGTGGAGGGATAGGGCCCATACGGTCACAGGTCAGCAAGCTGTTTTCTCACTGCTCAAGGTTGTGAGCAGTTTGTAATCTCCAGGGAGAGTTTCTGGCATCCGGGGGTCTTGCTTTTCTTTGTGGGGGGGTGGGTCGTGATGGGACTCCACCAGAAATCATAAAGCTCTTAGCTGGAAGGAAGTGTGGTAATTTAGGGAGTAGAAAGTTTTAAGAGCTAGCCAATCTCACTAGAGGAGGAAATGGGTGTGGCTGCTGCTCATCCTATTGGGAGAAAAGGAAGTTGGAATGGCTATTACTGATCCCATGAAAAGACAGGAAGTGGGGATGGAAAGTTTCTGTTTTGAGAGAGGGAGAGGGAGAACCCTTGTTGATTTAGTTCATGGGATTTTCCGTGGCATGATGGGAGGTTCTAGAGTTAATAGAGACCAGTAATTTGAGAATGCTCTTTCCCTGGAAATCAACTTGCTTAAGTGCCCTAAGAACGCCATTCTCCTCTATGACATGCATGGGAATGGATGTGTGTGGGGGGGGGGGGGAAGAGGGTATAAGAAGAGATCAAGAAAAGTCAGCACTTAAAATTAAGGAGGCAGGGCTGGAGGAGATGGCTTAGCGGTTAAGCGCTTGCCTGTGAAGCCTAAGGACCCCGGTTCGAGGCTCGGTTCCCCAGGTCCCACGTTAGCCAGATACACAAGGGGGCGCACGCGTCTGGAGTTCGTTTGCAGAGGCTGGAGGCCCTGGCGCGCCCATTCTCTCTCTCTCCCTCTATCTGTCTTTCTCTCTGTGTCTGTCGCTCTCAAATAAATAAATAAATAATTTAAAAAAAAATTAAAGAGGCAATGGAATTCTAGTTTACCTCCATAAAAGCAACTGAGTTCATCTCTCCAGCCTTGTCTCCAAGAAAGATCCCTTGGAGACCTGGGATTTTACCTCTGTCCTTGTCACCTTGAGCAGGTAGAGGGGACTCCTGGACGTCAGCTTCCCTGATAATGAAGGGAGAGAGGACTTCCCATAGCCTCTCATTCTGCAGATGTCAGAGAGGAAGCCTGGGCTCATGAGAAAACAGCCTAGAGCTTTTGGAAGAGCAATAGAGGGGCTGGAGAGACTGCTCAGTGGTTAAGACGCTTGCCTGCAAAGCCAAAGGACCTGGGTTCAATTCCCCGGTACCCATGTAAAGCCAGGTGCACAAGGTGGGGCATGTATCTGGAGTTTCCTTTGCAGTGGCTGGAGGCTCAGGTGTGCCCATTTTCATTCTCTCCCTCCCTCTGCCTCTCTCTCAAATTAATTAATTAATTAATTAATTAATAATAAAAACAAGACCAATAGAGTCAGATGATATCCTACTGCTGTCTTGGATAACAATTATTTAAATTTACTGCTTTTTGAGATGCTGGGATGATGATGATGATGATGATGATGATGATTTTTGTGTTTTCTAGGTAGGGTCTCACTCTAGCTCACGCTGACCTGAAATTCACTCTGTAGTCTCAGGGTGGCCTCGAACTAACAGCGATCCTCCTACCTCTGCCTCCCGAGGGCTGGGATTAAAGGCATGTGCCACCACGCCCGGATAGACGCTGGGATTTTTTAAAATGAGTTTGGGATGGAGGATATAAAAATGTGCCAGTAAAAATGGCAGAATAAACAACCCCAAAAGCCCAGCGCTCAATCAACACAGTGAAAAACTGGAGAAAACTGTCATAATTAATTCAGAACTCTGGAAGCTGAAAGCACACAACATTTCAAAGGAAATATCAAAAATCAAGAAAATAGCTGAGTCTCAGTAACAGGAGATTGTAGAATTTTTGCTTGCCCTGTTCTCATCCCTCCCCCTTCACACACACACACACACACACACACACACACCCCTTCACCAGCTCAGTAATAATGATAACTTCTAGAAGGTGGGTTGTTATTAATTCAGTAACAATTTAAGTGATGAGCAAACAGAGGAACAGCTAAGCAGAAATAAGGTTTTTATTGGTCGAATGAAAACCTGGTTGCCACTGAGTGGGGAAAAGGACTGGTTTGAATTTTTTTTTTAATTTCTTAGAGAGAGAGAGGGAAAGAGAGAGAGAGAATTGGCACACCAGGACCTCAGCCACTGAAATCTAACTCCCGACACTTGTGCCCCCTGGTGGGCACGTGCAACGGTGCGCTTGCCTCACCTTTGTGCATCTGGCTTAGTGGGTTCTGGAGAGTTGAACATAGGTCCTTAGGCTTTGCAGGTAAGCGCCTTAACCACTAAACCATCTCTCTAGCTCTGAATTTTTTTTTTTTTTTGACATGTCCCTCTCATTTCCTTCCCTCTTCCTTGGATCTGTTCGTGCAGACGTTTCTGGACTCATGATTGGGTTTCCTCACCTTGGTCCACATAGGGGAGATGTGGGACCACCCTAGGGAAATGGAAATAATGTGAGAGAGATCCAATCCTGACAGCTAGACCCGATGTCATCTTGCCCTCGTGGATACTAGCCATTAGGAGCCTCTAAGGCTGCATGGCCATTGGTCACAATAATAGCCATATTCTTTGTACAGGAGGGAGCAGAATGAGCCTCCTTTGAAAGGTGTCTGGTGGCTTCCTAGAAGCTAAATGTTAAATGGCTTGCACCATGACAGGCTCCAGTAAGGCACTGCCCCGGCTTTGCCTAAGTTTCAGATTCCCCGCTTAGGCAGAGGACCTGAGTCAGCCCCTAGACATGTCCAGACATGCCCAAGACTTGCGCAAGCTTGTCCCTTCTGCCTCTCTCTGCCCCAGCCAATCAAAAGAGTACAAGTACAGTTACTGTTTAAACCAACCAATCACGTAACCGCCCCCTACTTCTTTGTTCAAATCCCTATAAAAACCCTGCCCTCCCGCTACTCCGGGCTCTTGCCTAGATCCACTGCGCTGGTGAAGTCAAGAGTCCAAGCTTACGCCCGAAATAAAGCTCCTTGCCTTTGCACACGTGTTTGGTGCTCCTTGGTGGTCACTGGGGGCGCCAAGAACTGGGCATGATATCTTTCTCTTGCCTACCTAAACCCAACTGGCTTGTGCCAAAGCCACAGCAAATGAGCATCTATCAAGAGACACTGTAGGCAGATGTTTTAGTTTCTGTCAGAACATAGATATGGTCACTTTAAGGGGCCCTGATGTTCGAGCCTGAGAGTCTATAGGAAATAAAGTGTTTCCCTGACTAAGTGGACAGACAGACGGGGCAAAGGGAAACCTTGGAAGGCATATTCGTTCTGAATTGTTGAAAAAATGCTGACCAAAGATGGCAGCAAAGACAGATCACTGGGGTCCTGGACCTCCAGCGCTAGACCCCCCCTCATGTGAGGAGTCCGTTTGTTTCTCTATGCATCTTGACGATTGCTTGTGAGTAAACTTGGCTCTGTTTTCTTTAAGTAAACTAAAAGTGCATATATGGACAGAAATGTTCTTGAGCCTGTAAGAGAGATTCTTGCCCTTCCCTATCTCTTTTTCTATAAAGGAGCACCCCCTCCCAAGAAACCTGGCTTGGGGCTGGAGAGATGGCTTAGCAGTTAAGGCGTTTGCCTGCAAAGCCAAAGGACCTCGGTTCGATTCCTCAGGACCCACATAAGCCAGATGCACAAGGTGAGGTATGCATCTGGAGTTAGTTTGCAGTGGCTGGAAGCCCTGGGATGCCCATTCTCTCTCTCTCTCTCTCTCCCTCTCTCAAATAAATAAATAAATAAAATAAAAAATATTAAAATAAAGAAACCTAGCTTGATGGCTTTGCCTTCTTTTTTTCCCTTAAGCTGTATCTCTATAAACTCTGCCATAAAATCTTCCCTAAACGTCACCCTCTCCAGTTTGTGGGGTTCACTCGTTGCAATTCACAAGACAAGAACCCAGCAGTCACTGACTCTGGAAGGTCTGTGTGACCATGAGTGTCCAGGACTTCACCTCCTGAGTTATGGCTAAAAGCTAAAAAGAAAAGAAAAAAGAAAAGACTCCCTTGCTCTGAGACATCCCACATTTCCATATCAAGCCAAGAAAACCTTCTATGTGTCTTCATACCTCCCCCAAGCCCTGCCCATGACATAAGCAGGAAGAAACATTCCCTTTCTTGACCTTCAAATGACCTTGAAGGACCAGAGACTTTTACCTCTCTGTCACCTCCATGACTTCTCTCAAGTAGTCTATGCCCAGACACACTCCTCTCCTCAGAAGCTCCTAAAAAGGACACCAACTCACTTTGTTCTTCTGACTTCCAGAAACTGTTCCCTGCCTCTCCCTTCAAGACTCCACCACGCCAACTTGGCATGGCACTTGCAACTCTCCTAATAAAACTGGAGAGATGGCTCAGTGGTTAAAAGTGCTTGTTTGCGAGCCGGGCGTGGTGGCACACGCCTTTAATCCCAGCACTCGGGAGGCAGAGGTAGGAGGATTGCCATGAGTTCAAGGTCACCCTGAGACTACAGAGTTAATTCCAGGTCAGCCTGGACCAGAGTGAGACCCTACCCCGAAAAACCAAAAAAAAAAAAAAAAGAAAAGAAAAGAAAAAAAAAGTGCTTGTTTGCAAAGCCTGATGTCTTGGGTTCAATTTCCTAGTACCCATGTAAAACCAGATGCCCAAGGTGGCACGTGCATCTGGAGTTTGTTTGCAGTGGTTAGAGGTCCTGGTGCACCCATTCTCTCTATCTGCCTCTTTCACTCTCTCTATCATTCATAAATAAATAAACACACACCAAAAAAAAAAAAAAAACCACAAAGGATCATGGCTGGGTATGGTGGTGTACATCTTTAAACCCAGTACTCAGGATAGCTAAAGTAGGAGGAGTGTCGTGAGTTCAATACCAGCCTGGGCTGCAGTGAAATCCTACTTAAAACAAGCAAACAAAAACAAAATAATAGAATCCATAAGCTCAAAGTTAGGCCAATTGACATATGCAGTCTGAGCAAGAAAAAGGAAATGGAAAAACACCTAGGAGCACTGTGGGACACCATCAAGCATGTCATCATAAAATCACAAACATAACAAAGTCCGAGAGAGAGGAGGAAAAACGTTGGATGAAATAGTAATCAAAAAGCTCTCCAAAATTGATTTGAGAAAAAAAAAAAACAGCAGAGATATACACATCTAAGAAGCTGAATGAACTCCAACTAAGAAAAGTTCAGAGAGTTATGCTGAGATGAGAGCTGGAGAGGTGGCTTAGTGGTTAAGGTGCTCGCCTGCAAAGACAAAGGACCCAGGTTCGATTCCCCAGGACCCACGTAAGTCAGATGCACAAGGGGGCACATGCGTCTGGAGTTCATGTGCAGTGGCTGGAGGCCCTGGGGTGCCCATCCTCTCTCTCCATCTGCCTCTTTCTCTCTCCATCTCTTCCAATAAATAAAATTTATTTTTTTTAAAAAAAAAGATAGAATCCTGACAGCATCAAGAATGAAGAAACAAACAAGGGACCCTCAATAAGATTAACAATAGGATGGCAATTCAAGTGATGAAAAAGTGAATACTGTTCAGCTAAGATCCTATGACTGACAGAATTGCCCTTCAAAAATACAGGGCAGGGGGCTGGAGAGATGGCTTAGCAGCTAAGTGCTTGCTTGTGAAGCCTGAGGTTCAAGGCTCGATTCCCCAGGACCCACGTTGGTCAGATGCACAAGGGGGCGCACGCGTCTGGAATTCATCTGCAGTGGCTGGAAGCCCTGGCGCGCCCATTCTCTCTCTGTCCCTCTATCTGTCTTCCTCTTTCTCTGTCTGTCGCTCTCAAATAAATAAATAAAAATAAACCTTAAAAATTTATTAAAAAAATACAGAGCAGGGCTGGGGAGATGGCTCAGGCGGTAAAGTGTGGAAGCATGAGAACCTGAGGGCAATCCCACAATCCCGTGTCACAAAGCCAGGGGTAGGGATGCATGCTTGTAATCCCAGCCCTGGAGAAACAAAGACAGATGGATTCCTGGTACTCACTGGCCAGCTGGCTAGCCTAGCTGATACGTTTCAGGACAATGAGAGACCCTTCTCAGGAAAAGTGGTTAGTTTTTCTCAGAAACAACACCTGAGTTTTCCCCCTGGCCTCTACAAATACACTTACACACACAATGCAGATTAAGACACTCCAGATTAAGTCAGTTTTTGCTTTCTGACAACATCATCAAGAACTGCCAAAAAAACAGCCTCTATTTTAGAGTGAACTATTTTACAAAACAATACTTGTCAAGATATTTTAAATATTTGTATTTATTAGAGAGATAGAAAGGCAGATACAAAGAGAGAGAGAGAGAGAGAGAGAGAGGAAGGGAGGGAAGGAGGAAGAGGGTGAGAATGGGCACGCAAAGGCTTCTGGCCATTGCACATGAACTCCAGACGCATGTGCCTCCTTGTACATTTGACTTACATGGGTCCTGGCAATGGAAACTGGGTCCTTTGGCTTTGCAGACAAGTGTCTTTAAGGGCTAAGCCACCTCTCCATCCCTGTTGTCGAGATTTGAAGAAAGCATGGGCCTCCTTTAGGACACTGTCCAGAGCAACCAATTGGCATCCACACCCACTCATTTCTAAACAAAAAGTAAAATTATATAAGTAAATTACAGGAAAAAATAAACACAGGGCTAGGGGGCTAGGGAGATGATTCAGTGACCAAAGATTCAATTCCCCAGTACCCAAGTTAAAGCCAGACAGAAAAAGTGGCACATGTGCCAGGGATGGGATTCCTTCCAGTGAGTTGTTGGCCAGGGAGGTCCCTGATGCCCCTAAAACATTGCAGGCCATTGCCAAGGCCCTTGTTTGCCCACCAGGAATAGATGGTAAGATCCTATTGCTGAAGACTCCACATACCTGGGCCGCAAGACCACTGAGAAATCCTGCTGGAACTGAGCTGATAACCTCCTCCATGTAGACCAGCTGACGGAAAGCTGGAAGAAGCCATTCTGCATGCAGTTCAACGGGGGAGAGAGAAATCACCTGTGAAGATACTCAACAGTGGACACTGCAAGCCTTATATTTGGCCAGCCAGGGCAAATGAGCCAACGGGTGCAATAGTGGCACATCTGTTATGGGGGAAACCAACTGCCCTCTAATTGGACTGGAGGCCCGCTCCCTAGGAGGGAATACATCCCTGATACTGAAAACTTAAAACAGGGGTAGTCATGAGCCCTACGGGTGTAACATCTGCTGCTGTCTGGCTAAATGTATATACTATGCTCATCAAACTGCCCAGTAAGGACTTCTCTTAATGTTCATACCCTTACATTAATGCTACTCTCACTGTGGGTAGAGAATCTTCTCTTTTCAGATGGCAGTGAACTGGGATGACTCAGAAGGTATCATAGTGCTGGAAAGAAGTGGCTGGAGTACTGAGTAACACCTCGATCACAACTTCCAAGGCTCAGGGTCTAATGTGGAAGAGGTGGCAGAAAGAATGTAAGAGCCAACGGAAGGGTAGGACTCCTTACAACGTGCTCCCCCCAGATACAAAATGGCCTGGATATCCATGACCTCACAGTGCCTGACACTACCTACACAAGACCATCATAAGAGGAGGAAAAGATCATGACATCAAAATAAAAGAGAGACTAATTGAGATGGGGAGGAGATAGGATAGAGAATGGCGTTTCAAAGGGGAAGGTGCGGGAGGAGGGAGGGCATTATCATGGGACATTTTTACAATCATGGAAGTTGTTAATAAAAAAATTTTGAAAAAAAAAAGTGGCACATGTATCTGGTGACTGTTTGCAGTGGTAAGAGACCCTGGGGGGGGGCACTTCCCACATATGCAAATTATATATATCAGGACTAAATTCAGAGGACTGCCTTCCAGATTCTTCTCCCTATCTTAAAGGGCCCTGTGAGGGTTAGCAGGATGTCAGCAAGACCAGGAGGCAGAGAAAGCAGGCTGGCACTAGAGCCTTAGGCCAAACTCTCAAGGCCAACCCCAACCTCCTCAAGGGTCCACAACCTCCCAAAACATGCCACCAGCTGAGAGCCAAGTACTTACCCATTCAAGCATGTGGGGGACATTTCATACTCAAACCATAACACCCCCTAACGAAAATCCAGTGTCGACTGATTTCGTGGCTCAAGTCCACTCCCCCTCCTACTGCCAAAGAAAACCACAAAAGAAATGTTTTTTTCATGCTGTTTGGTTGTATGTGTCTGTTCCATGCGTAGGCCATTTCTTTCTGTTGGGCTCTTCCATACCATCTTGGCTTAGACTGTACCTGGCCTCCCTCATTCCCCACATCTTTCTTAATAACTGAGCCTGGAGTTTGTTAATGGGCACTCACTGGAAGGAATCCTATTTTGGGGCTGGAGAGATGGGTTAGCAGTTAAGGCGCTTGCCCGTGAAGCCTA
This sequence comes from Jaculus jaculus, assembly GCF_020740685.1. Taxonomy (NCBI): domain Eukaryota; kingdom Metazoa; phylum Chordata; class Mammalia; order Rodentia; family Dipodidae; genus Jaculus; species Jaculus jaculus. The sequence continues at coordinate 48,360,082 of NC_059119.1, forward strand.
AGGACCCATGTTCCACTCTCCAGATCCCACGTAAGCCAGAGGCACAAGGGTGAGGCAAGCGCAAGGTCACACGTGCCCACCAGGTGGCGTCTGGAGTTCAATTGCAGTGGCTGAGGCCCTGGAGCACCAGTTCTCTCTGTGTGTGTCTCTCTCTTGCTCTCTCTAAAGTAAAAAAAAAAAAAAAAACTTAAAAAATAAAATAAGAAAAAAAGAAAACTGTATTTCCCAGCCTCCCCTGCAGTGATGTGCCATGTAGTTAAGGCTAATGATTATCATAGGACCTGTTGTCTATGAATTTAGGAAACTGTTCAAAGAAGATAATCCCTCTCATTTTCCTTCCTCCCCAGGACAAGAATATAGATGTGATGGTTGGAGCTTACAGAGCGTCATAGGGCTTAGATCATAAAGCAGCAGACTGACAGTGATGGGACAGACAGACAGTCATTTACTATGACTGCAGGCTTGGTTTAAGTAAAATAGAAATAAACTTTCATCATATTTTAGCTACCCATCTCTAGGGATTTCCTGACATAGGCAGTTGTATCTACTAACTTTGAAAAAGGACCTATTCATATTCAAAGAACATAATCTGTCTCCCTGGAGCTGATAGCCTTTTTCGTGAGTGTAACTTGTGTTTGCCGGGTCGGGTCGATAGCATTAAGTCTGACCACTCCTATTTCAGAAAGGTACTGAAACTTCATGTGGCTAAGTTCAAAGTACTGCTTAAGACAATGAAGCGGGGCTGGAGAGATGACTTAGCGGTTAAGCGCTTGCCTGTGAATCCTGAGGACCCTGGTTCGAGGCTCGATTCTCCAGGACCCACGTTAGCCAGATGCACAAGGGGGCACGCGCGTCTGGAGTTCGTTTGCAGCAGCTGGAGGCTCTGGCGCACCCTTTCTCTCTCTCTCTCTATCTATCTGCCTCTTTCTCTCTGTCTGTCACTCTCAAATAAATAAATAAACATATTAAAAAAAAAAAAAGACAATGAAGTGGGCTCAGCCGAAATGTTGTCACTCCTAGTTCCCAATGTGTACTGTCCCCGTGAGAAGGTATTATGAAAAAGGGGAGCACAGCCAGGAGAAAGAGGGGTTCCAACCATACGGATGCCTGTATGGTTTGGTCTAGGCTCAGAACGTCTGTAGAAATGTTCCCACATTCAGTTTTGGCTTTTGTCAGGCTGAGCTGTTGGGAAACACAGCTGACTTCCATTTTCCTTTCCAGCTGGTAGCGTCCGCACCCAGACTATTCGGTCTGACTTTTATAAATGACCCGGCAAGGTCACTAGATTTGCAGGTGACACCGTGCTGTTCTAGGGAGTGACAGATAAAGAGAATGGACACAGTGGAACATAAATAGTGAAGGCATAGGTTATGGCTGGCTGTTCTCCAAAGCCATCAATCACCTAGTGTTAATCGAGAGTCCAAGCATGATGTCCAAGGGGAGGGAGACAGCAGAGACAGGATCTACTATTCTGCACTGGATCGAATGTTACTAACTCTGTGAAGTCTGCCTCATGGGCTCTCCCTAGTAGAATGGATTCAATCTTACTTAAATAATTGAATAAATAATTCTGTCATGAAACTTATTATAATTTCTTTTGTTGTTGCTGTTGGCAGGGGAGGAGTGTTTTGCATATTTGTTTTCTTTTGAGGGTCTCACTCCAGCCCAGGCTGACTTGGAGCTCAGGCTGGTCTTGAACAGTGATCCTCTTACTTCAGCCTCCTGAGTACTGGGATTAAAGGTACGAGCCGCCACACTCAGCTTATCCAATTAAAAAAAAAAATTTAGGGCTGGAGAGATGGATTAGTGGTTAAGCGCTTGCTTGTGAAGCCTAAGGACACTGGTTCAAGGCTCGATTCCCCAGGACCCACGTTAGCCAGATGCACAAGGGGGCACATGCGTCTGGAGTTCGTTTGCAGTGGCTAGAAGACCTGGCACACCCACTCTCCTCTCTCTCTCTCTCTCTGCCTCTTTCTCTCTCTGCCTGTCACTCTCAAATATATAAATAAAAATAAACAAAAAAATTAAAAAATATATATTTGAGAGAAAGAGAGAGAGGCAGATAGAAAGAAAGAGAAAGAGAAAGACACACCCGGGCCTCAGGCTACTGCAAATGAACTCCAGACACATGCACCACCTTGTGCAACTGGCTTACATGGGTCCTGGGGAATTGAACCTGGGTCCTTAGGCCTTGCAGACAAGCACTTTAACTGCTATGGCTTCATTGTTTTGAAACAGGATCTCACCATGTTGTCCAAGCTAGCCTTGAACTCGAGATCCTCCTACCTCAGTCTCCAGAGTAGCGTGGATTACGGGCATGTACCACCAGACCACATCCACCTGGTGTATGAACTTTAAATGCTATCATATGCATTATGAAATTATGAAAATAATTAAAACTAGATGAATATAAAATTCCTAATATTTAGGCTGGGCATGCCAGCGCATGCCTTTAATCCCAGCACTTTGGAGGCAGAGGTAGGGGATTGCTGTGAATTTGAGGCCACCCTGAGACTACATAGTGAATTCCAGGTCAGCCTGAGCTACAGTGAGACCCTTCCTCAAAAAAACAAAAAAAAAGTTAATATTTTATTTTTAACAGCACATCAAGAACAATAGTAGATACAAATTTGTTTTTTTCTAATCTGATTAGAATATCACTGTTTATACCTTAACATGAGAGGAAGTGACTGAGCCAGGGGTTAAAAAAGTACTTGGGGGGATGGTGGCTGGAGAGATGGTTTAATGGTTAACACGCTTGCCTGAGAAGCCTACGGACCCAGGTTTGATTTCCTAGTGCCGACATAAGCCAGATGCACAAGTTGGTACATGCATCTGGAGTTGGTTTGCAGTGTCTGGAGGCTCTGGCGTGCCCATTCTCCCTCTCTCCTTCTCTCTCTCTCCAATAAGTAAATAAATAAAATACTTTTTAAAGTTAAAAACGTGGGCTGGAGAGATGGCCTAGCGGTTAAGCGCTTGCCTGTGAAGCCTAAGGACCCCGGTTCGAGGCTCGGTTCCCCAGGTCCCATGTTAGCCAGATGCACAAGGGGCGCACGCGGCTGGAGTTCATTTGCAGAGGCTGGAAGCCCTGGCGCGCCCATTCTCTCTCTCCCCCTTTATCTGTCTTTCTCTCTGTGTCTGTCGCTCTCAAATAAATAAATAAATAAATAATTAAAAATGTACCGGGGCGGGAGCTGAAGAGATGGCTTAGTGGTTAAGCCACTTGCCTACGAAGCCTAAGGCCCCAGGTTCAATTCCCTAGTACCCACATAAGCCAGATGCACAGGTGGCTCGTGTCTGGAGTTCTTTGCAGTGGCTGGAGGCCCTGGTGTGCCTATTCCTTCTTCCTATCTGCCTCTTTCTCTGTCACAAATAAATAAATAAAATGTATATATTTAAAAACATACCTGGGGTTACGCTTTCTTTTTCCAGTTTTTACATAGTTTTAGTTAATGAATAAATTTGTATATACGTGTGGTGGTCAGGGGTGGGGGGTGAGTGCCAGGGTCTCCTGCTGCTGCAAATGAAAGTCAGACACATGTGCCACTTTGGGTCTGGCTTTATATGCATACTGAGGAATCGAACCCCGGACCACAAGGCTCTGCAGGCAAATGTGTTTAGCTACCGAGCCACATCACCACCCCCTTTATGTAGTTTTGCTTGTATTAATTGTTTAGCTTTCAAATTATAGATTGCAAAAAAAATTCTAAGCTCAACAGTGAGGGATGGGGCATTTCATTAAGTCTAGATCATCCCGGAACCTACAAATTCCAGCACTTTGGCAGCACGCTACACACAAATGATTAAAGTCTCCCTGCTGATCCCGTGAGGATCACGCAATCTTCTGTGGGGGCAGCCTTCATATAGCAAGTAACTTCGTTCTATTGAGACATATGCAATAAGAGTACAGCTTTGGGCTGGAGAGATGGCTTAGCGGTTAAGCGCTTGCCTGTGAAGCCTAAGGACCCCAGTTCGAGGCTCGGTTCCCCAGGTCCCACGTTAGCCAGATGCACAAGGGGGCGCACGCGTCTGGAGTTCGTTTGCAGAGGCTGGAAGCCCTGGCACGCCCATTCTCTCTCTCTCCCTCTATCTGTCTTTCTCTCTGTGTCTGTCACTCTCAAATTTAAAAAAAAAAAAAGAGTACAGCTTCATGTTAAGTTTTACAAGGAAAATTAAAACACGAATGGAAAAATGTTCTTTGCATCTTATCCGAAAGAGTCATTCTGTACACTGAGTCATAGATCCTACATTTTCGGGGCGGGGGGGCTGCTGCCTAGAACCCCAGCAGAGAAAGAGGCAGATACACATAGAGAGAGGATGGGCACTTTGCTAGGCTGGGATATAGCCCATGGTTTCATTCATGGTAGACAAGAGCTCTTCTACTGGCTCCTCATCTAGACAGACAGACAGGTTGGAGATAGAAAAAAAAGGACCAAGCTGGGCGTGGTGGTGCACACCTTTAACCCCAGCACTCGGGGGGCAGAGGTAGGAGGATTGCTATGAGTTCAAGACCACCCTGAGAATTCAGAGTGAATTCCAGTTCAACCTGGGCTAGAGTAAGACCCTACCTTGAAAAACCAAAAAAGAAAGAAAGAAAGGACCAGACAAGACATTTCATTTCAACTTGGTAAAATGGTTTCAAAACATGGTGGCAGGGCTGGAGAGATGGCTTAGTGGTTAAGCGCTTGCCTGTGAAGCCTAAGGACCCCGGTTCGAGGCTCGGTTCCCCAGGTCCCACGTTAGCCAGATGCACAAGGGGGCACATGCATCTGGAGTTCATTTGTAGGGGCTGGAGGCCCTGGTGTGCCCATTTTCTCTCTCTCTCTCTCTATCTGCCTTTCTTTCTGTCTTTTGTTCTCAAATAAATAAATAAATGAAAATAAACAAAAAGTTTTTTTTAAAAAAACATGGTGGCATAGTGAAGAACCTATGATGGGGGTAGTCATGAGCCCTAGGGGTGTAACGCCGGCTGCTGTCTGGCTAAATGCATATACTGTGCTCACTAAACTGCCCCATAGGTGCTTCTTTTATGTTCATACCCATATATTAATGCTACTCTCACTTTTGGTTAAAGAAGCTTCTTTTTTCAGATGGACCTTGGGATGACTCAGAAGCCACCATGGTGCTGACTGAGAAGAAGTGACAGAGGCGTGCTCAGCACTGAAATATCTCTATCACACCTTCTAAGGCTTAGGGTCCATTGCAGAAGAGGTGGCAGAAAGAATGTAAGAGCCAAAGGAAGGGTAGGACTCCTTACAACGTGCTCCCTCCAGACACAAAATGGCCTGGGTATCTATGACATCACAGTGCCTGACACTACCTACACAAGACCATCATAAGAGGAGGAAAAGATGATGACATCAAAATAAAAGAGACTGATTGAGAGGGGGAGGGGATATGATACAGAGTGGAGTTGTGGAGGGGAAAAGGAGAGGGGAGGGAATTATCATGGTTTATTGTCTATAATTATGGACATAATCAATATTAAATAAAAATACGGGCTGCAGAGATGGCTTAGAGGTTAAGCACTTGCCTATGAAGCCTAAGGACCCAGGTTCGAGGCTCCATTCCCCGGGACCCACGTAAGCCAGACGCACAAGGTGGCGCATGCATCCGGAGTTTGTTTTCAGGGACTGGAGGCCCTGGCGCATCCATTTTCTATCTATCTTACTCTTTTTCTCTCTGTCTGTCTCTCTCAAATAAATAAATAAATAAATAACATATTAAAACACCTTTAAAAATAAATAACATGGTGCCAATTTTCTTCCTCATCCCCTCAAGAGACATACTTTATCTCCCTTTCCCTCTAGTCTGGGCAGGTGTTTGAGCCCTTGGATAGACTGGATGCAGGGGCAACGGACTTCTAAGGTTAGGTCATAAAAGGTCTCGTGGCTTCCACCTGCTCACTGGAACCCTCACTCACCAGAAGGCCAGCCATGCTGTGAGGATTGCTGGAGAGGCCATGCAGAGCTAGCTGTCTGCCCCTCTAGGCTCAGCCCAGCCTTGCAGACCCCTCTCCAAGGCACAAGAGGGTGTTATGATCCTCCTTCCAATCAAACGCCACAGCACAACCTTTGTCAGTTAGACACGGGGCAGAGGAATCAGCCAGGCAGGTGCTCCCCGTGTTCCTGATGCACAAAGTTGTGAGCTAGAACGCTCCAGTCATGTTAAGTCATAAAATGTTAAATCATAAATAAGGTGGCTTATGATTCAGCAGAAGGTAACCAGACATCAGGAAAGGTTTCCTCAAAACTGGTGGTTTACAGGGCTGGAGAGACGGCTTAGCAGTTAAGGTGCTTGCCTGCGAAGCCTAATGACCCAGGTTCAATTCCCCAGTGCCCATGTAAACCAGATGCACAAAGTGGCACACGTGTCTGAAGTTCATTGGCAGTGGCTGGAGGCCCTGGTGTGCCCACTCTCACTCTCTCTATCTGCCACTCTCTTTCTCTCAAATGTATAAATAAATAAAATATTAAAAAGAAAAACTGGCGGTTTATGCCAGGTGTGGTGGTGCATGCCTTTAATCCCAGCACTTGGGAGGAAGAGGTAGAAAGATTGCCATGAGTTTGAAGCCACCCTGAGACTACAGAGTGAATTCCAGGTCAGCCCAGGGTAGAGCAAGACCCTACCTCCAAAAACAAAACAAAACTGGTGGTTATAGAAAACAGAACAGTTTCCAGGCACGGTGTCTCATGCTTGGGATTCCAACTCTATGGAGACTGAGGCAGGAGGATGGTCAGGAGTTCAAGGCAAGCCTGGACCACAGTGTAAAATCCTGTTTCAAAACAATCAAACAACAAGAAGTTGAGCAGACCATCTCAGGAGAGAGTGATATATGGTCTCTATGTCATGCATTTTTGGTTTGTGTTTGTTTGCTTTTTTGTGGTGCTGGGAATGTGATTCAGACCCTTGGGCTAGCGCCTGCTCTACCACTGAACTATATCCCCAGCCCGTCATTGTGTTAATATTCATAAAAACTAGGCATGCATATGCCAAGGGTTTTTGAGAAGCAAGTATGTGGTTATTAAGGGGCTTACAATGCACTCTTCCAGACACAAAATGCCCTGGATACCCATGACCTTGCACTGCCTGGCACTCTCTGCAAGAGAGAGTGGAGTTGTGAAGGGGAAAGTGGAGGGGGCGTATTATCATGGTTTATTGTCTCTAACTATGGAAGTTGACAATAATAAAAAGTAAAAATAAAACACACACACACACACACACACACACACACACACACACACACACCAGTTTGCAAATTCCGGACTGTCATTGAAAGTAAGGACGCGCGGAAGGTAAAGTGATGGCGCCACCTGCTGGAGAAACGTGGTATTGGCATACTCCACTGGCAGGTTCTGTTCCTAAAACTCAGACCTCCAGAGAGGAAAAAGAAAAAAAATTAAAATTAAATTAAAAAATAAAAAAAGAACCTGCAGCAGGGGCGACATCCCTGCTGGGGAACCCACTACCCTGCTTTCTCAGATCTCCAGCAATCTTTGTTTTGTTTTTTTTTCCCCCCAAGAGACAGAGCTCCCAAGGCCCTCATTAAGGTGGGACCCAAGGAGAGATGGCAATCCACCTGCCCCTACCCCTGTCCAGTGTCCCATCCCCTACCTGCATAGGGACTGTCTTCCATGCCTGCTCCCCCCCCCCCCCAGGTGGTGAGGACCCCTTTGTCCCCAGAGCCTTCATGAGAGATGGACATGGCTGGAGAGGGGGCATTTCTGTCCCGCAGCAGCGTGGCACTGGAAACAGACTGCACGTGAGCCGCTCTGGTAATGACCAAGGCTTGGAGCCGACGCCTTTGAAAATGGCCCCTTCTCCAGAGACCACTAGAACCTTATTAAGGGTGTCTAATTACTTCCTAGTGCCAATAAAGGTGTCAGTGAGCTGGGTGAATTTTCTCGATTTTATGAAGATAATTAGAAGGCCAATTATTATTTTTTTAATGTACATTAAAGGAATGAAACCTTTAACCACGATCGCCGTCTCCTTGCAGCTGTATTTCACACACACTTAGGACAGACGTTGTATTGTGGCAGTTCATTAAGCATTTAACAAGGATTGGGCCTTTTAAACTCTGAGCCATGGTCTACCTCTGATCGGACGGGAAGCTAAGGGGGCGGGGTGTATGCCATAGAACCTTGTGTGCAACTTCCTCGGTAAGGGTCTGCGAATTGTACTGCAGAACGCATGTCCCACCTGCCTTTAGGAAACAAGAACATAGAACCCCCAGCTGAGGTGCTATGGCTGAGCCCCATCCCAGAATTTCTGGCATGGAGGTGGATGAAATAATTTCCACTTCTTCAAAAACAAAACAAAACAAACAAACAAACAAAAAACCTTTTTACTGACAATTTTTGTTTGTTTGCTTGTTTTGTTTCGTTTTGCTGAGTAGGGTGTCTCACTCTGGTCCAGGCTGACCTGGCATTCATTCATGTAGTCTCAGGGTGGCCTTGCACTCACAGTGATCCTCCTGCCTCTGCCACCTGAGTTCTGGGATTAAAAGCATGCCCCATCACACCCAGCAACAATTCTTTTTTTTTTTTTAATATTCTTTTTGTTTATTTGCAAGCAAAGAAAGAGAGAGAGAGAGAGAATGGATGCCTCACAGGGCTTCCAGCTGCTTCAAACAAACTCCAGATGTGTGTGCCACTTTGTATGCCTGGCTTTATGTGGGTACTGGGGAATGGAACTAGGGTCATTTAGCTTTGCTGGCAAGCACCTTAATCGCTCAGCCATCTCTCCAGCC